>NC_067143.1:36969727-37569727 GCF_903995435.1 Acomys russatus | reverse complement strand
CTTCTTAATACTGTACCCGTTGGCCCAGCACTCAGAAGTGTGTCTGGCTGCAGTTTCCTGTTTGTCTCCCTGGTATTGGACCTGTCTGGGGCTGGCAACACCTCTAGCAGGGCTACTGGAAATAGCCTCATCTGCAGCGAGGCCAGGCTTCAGGAAAACCCCATAGTAAACATTCGCTTTCAAAGTTCATCCAGCCTGCTTCTGACTTCTGACAGAGGGACTTCCTTCCTGCACGCAAAGCACACAGTTTCACTGGGAGGACAGATGTTGCTCTTTCCTCTACATGAGGGACTCAAGTTGCACAGGGTCAGTGAGTCCCAACACCAGCTCTCTGACGTGTGGTTACATTGTGCTCTTCCGGCAACCAAACCTACTTTTGCTACTTAGATCTGCCCAGATCTGTTGGCACGACAAGAAGTCCCTCAAATAGCAAAGAGTCAATGCTACAGAATTCATAGCAAAGGAAATGATCCAAAGAGAGTAAGACCCTCGTTACCTGTATTACAGGTTACCAACTTTACTTATTTTAAAATATAATTTAAAGACACAGGAAAAGGACCATTAAGGTTATCTGGGCAACTCGCAGTAGAAGGACTTAAAATCTCTAACTTCTTGATAGGATACAGGACAACAATGAATGTGCAGGTTGGTTTTTATATTAAATACAGTTTGAAACAAACATTTTGCCCTAAAAATAATGCCATCAAATCCAGTTCTGAAAAACAAACAAACAAACAAACCCACAAAAAACAACTGAAAACAAAAACCAGCATACACATTCTCTTTTATGCTCACACTGCTACAATTTCCTCTCCCCGCCCCGTTTTCTCCTCTTAAGCACATGCCTTTATACTATTGGAACATTTAATAATCTTGATCTTTTTCTTCACTTAACACATGATTTTTTTTTTCACTTCAATCATTTCAGCCACTATTATAATAATTAGCCCCCACACTCAGGAGGCTGAAGCACAGTTATTATGAATTAGAGTCAGTTTGGGCTATACAGACTTTTTCTCAAAACAGAAACCCAAACTTCACTGCTCCCTTTAACTAGGACTGGTAGGGGAAGGGCACACCCCAAGTAATCATCTCAGAGTCTCTGAATTAGAAAGAGATCTGTTCCATGTGACAGCAGCCATCATTTTTTAGTCTCTAAACTTATTTCCAAGTTTTAAGAGGGAAAAAAATTAAAAATGCCAGAATAAGGAATATGAGATAAAAGCAGCAGTCCTGCTTGGTTTTGTAACTAACTGAGGTAAATAAGTCTGCACACCAGCCATACTCAGACAGAATGACGGGGAGCCAGCTCCCTCCACCCCTGTGCAAACACACTGACCCAGTGGAGTTTGGCTGACACACCAGGCTTGGGAGATGAGGACTGAAACAGGCAAAGAACCTCAAGTGGTCAACGCCTGAATGCTGCCTAGTACCAAAGGCAAAGGCAAACAGGACAGGGTTGAAAGCTGTCCCCAGGTGTCTCACTGTTATACTAGGGACAACGGAGAGCTGCAGAGGCTAGGCCAGGAAACAAGGTAGCACGCATTGTGAGACAGTTGAAACAATGCTTTCTACCAGATCAGAAATAGCTGTGGATGCTTGGTAAGCTGGCTGAGTAAGGCGAGGAAGGGGATTCTGGATGCAATGAGAGCAAGGAGAAGCCCTAGTCCTGGAAGAACAAAACTGCAGGTACTATATATAGACACGTAGCCAAGGGGTTGGCCTTCACAGCGCGGACTCCAGTGTTTAGTGTGAAGGCTGTGGACAAGGTAGACTGCAGCTGGATGTGGGCCTGCAGTGGGGCAGTCCCTCGCAGTGGCTTGTCTGTCACAGGCTGGAAAGAAGAAAGGGAGGGAATAAGGATGACATGCAGATTCTGCTGTGGGCAGGAAAGGCGAGCGTTACCAGTCCAAAGCTCTTCTGTTGGGTGTGTGATTTCTTATTACCATTTACATTTTTTATTGTTTAATGAACATTCTGGCTCTACCTTTTTCCCCTCTAAATATTTTTTTTTCTATAGTATATTTTTGAAGTTTTCCTATTTGGTGCCCAAGCTTCTAAGTTTAGACAGTTGTGTTCAAAAAATTGATTAATAAGCATTCAATTTTCCCCTAGCCTTCTAGATATGAGTTTGAAGGGCAGGGATAAAAAACAGGCACTACAGAATGATTCTCCAAGGGCCGAATGAATGTGAGCACTTCCTGTCCTCACAGTGCCTAAGAACTGACGAGACAAATGCAGAGAAACAAGAAATTACAGCACAATATGACCAGTGCTATAACAGGGCAAGCACATTCTGTTTATAAAAGGGAGAATTCAAAAGGTTCGAGGATTCCCTGAGAAGCTGAAAGAGAGGGCTAAGGAGACAGCCATGCATGCAGAGCGTGTGAGGGACGCAGTGTGGAGCCTAAGGCAGGGCGGAAGAAACGGGTCAGCCTGTGCTCCCACTTCTCTGGGATCCTGCAAATGCTATCAGTTCTTTTCTCTAGTCCACATGTGTGTTTGTTATGTTTGATGTGGAATCAGGGGATTTGAATCTAATTACAGCTCTAACCTTGTGCAATAAATGAAGCAGTGATAATTACAAAGGTCACAGCAGCAGCTGTTGTGCTAATAGACATGCTCACCAGATCTTGAACTTGTATTTGGTGTACAGTATAAATCAATCACATGTATACACTAAAGATTAAGCTACAAAGAACAACAGATTTGTATTCACAATCCCATCCGTTTATGGGGCTCGGCACCCTGTCGAGCTGACTTAAACATTTTGCATGTAACACATCACTTTACATAAGTCTTCAGGATGTATTTCAAATGGAAAATTTTAAATAAGTGGAGGAAAGAACAAAGGTCAGCATAAAAGCTTAGAGTAGACTAAAAAGAATGCTATATATTTGCCTAAGACAAAACTTAAGTACAGAAGGGAAGAAGAAAGGAAGGAGGGAGACAGGAGAAAAGGGAAAGAGAGAAGAGGGGGAAAAAAGAGAAAAAAGAAAAGATCTTTCAATTCAGGAAAACATACCCCGAAGCCTTCTGCTTTGAAAACTCAAATATTTCCAAGTGGAAAGAGGAAATAAGGTCCTTCTGGATGAAATGGCAACTGTAGCTCGGGTTCAAAATGATCTCAACCGACCAAAATAATCAGAGAAATAGAAAGCCAGGGCAAAGCTGAATGAATAGGTGAAGCTAGAGAAGGGCATCTCCAACTGTGAGCTGCTTCTGTTCACTGTGGACCAGATGAAAGAAGGTCAGGAAGGGTCAGCCCACGGCCCTGTCCATGAGAAAGTGGCACAACCCCAGGGGTCAAGCGCATAGACAACGTAGCATAGCGATGATGGTCTGTTAGATGCAAGATCAGTGGAAAAGAATGAGAGCCAGGCACGGACCAACACATACAGGCATTGGGGTGAGAAGCCCAAGGTGGCAAACTTAAGCAGGGACAACACAGTGAGCAGCAGTGAGACTGCTGGGTGATAAAACAGAATCAACCAACTAATCAATCAATCAATCAATCAATCAAACAAACAAGAAAACCTGAAAACCCACTGTCACATTCCTGAAAGTAAATTTCCTATGGATCAAAGATGAAACGTAAACAACATTAACAAAACAGACACTTGAGTCCCAAAGAATCTGGAACCCTAGACTCATGAACCTCAGTATATTGTAAAACACACACCTTGTAATAAAAGATAGAAAAACAAAGTGACAAAAATGGCTCTGGTATCAGAGTCAGGGCATTTAAGCACTAGGCGCTAGTGTAGATCAAGGGGTCCTATAGAGCGGCAGGAATGTAAATAAAGACAGAACAACAAAAGAAAACAGCAACAAAGAACCCCCAAATCCCCACATGGTAATCTCAGTAAACAGTAGCACAGATATAAATTAAAACAAGACACCATTTCACACCTACACAAGTGGTACAGAAGAGCCAGGTTTTGGTGGCTATGTGCATAAAAAAAGGTGTTTTGTATATTAAAGCACTTAGTGGGCTGGGCCAGGACCTTGTGAGTACAAATGTCCTGAGCATGCATGGCTCATGGGTTCTAAGCCTGGGAGCAAGCCAACAGTAATCTCAGCTTAAGTCTGATTCCATTTTAATACCAAAGGCGGTTTCTCCTCCACCACCTCTCTCTCCCTCCCCCTCCTCCTTCCCTCTCCCCCCAACCCACTCCAGTTAAATGCACATTAGAATTTTAAGGCTGGAATTACCACACAAGTCAGAGGAAGAATGAAGCTGCTGGGAAAACAAGATATTCACCATTTCACCAGCGGCCAGACAGAGCCGGCACCAAATCCATGTGTTCTATCAAACTGCTTCGGACACTGTGACATGTCCGCCAGTGTGTAAGTAACTGAGTCAACAACACAGTCACAGAGCATCTTTACATGCTGAAGGGCACTGTGCTTTACTGCAGGTTACTTCCCTTTTGTTGTCCTTATAGAGACGCTGGTCTGTTCTGTTGAAATTAGGTTAGGCGGGCAGATTATTTTATCTCTGAATTTCGTTTCCAGGAAGAAAAGTGGTGTTAGCTATTAAAATCAGGTTGGACTGGTAGGGTTAAACCCATTACCCTATTAAGTACCCACCTGTTCAGAGGTGCTCTTGGTAACACTGTAACAGCTGGATACTGGAGGCCGCCACCTCAGCAACGCGCCCCACCCCCACCTCTGCATGTGGATCAGCTCTCACCCACCTCTTCAAAACCACGCCTGCCTGTCACCACGCTCTCTGCTATGATGAGATGGATTCAGCCTCTGAAACTGAATGCAAGCCCCCAATTAAATGCCTTCTTTTTCTAAGAGTTGCCTTGGTCATGGTGTCTCTTCCCAGTAGCACAGTGACTAAGACGAAAGCAGCGCATTGCTGTGACAGGCCTGACCACGCTGCACATGGAGGACATGGAAGATTTTGGGATTCTGGACTAGAAAAGCAGCTGGACACTTCATGTGGGGCTTAATGGGTTATCCTAACAGGAGCATGGAATACAGTACTGAAGGGGTTTTGAACTGTGGGGCCCAGCTCAGGGTGTTTCAGAGGGGAGGGATGTTGGTAAGTGGCCTGAGACCATTCTTGTGAGGAAAGCAAAGAACTGGCTGCTTTTTTGCCCTTGTCCTAAAAGTCTGCCTGAGGCTAAATTGAAGAGTTTTGGATTAAGGACACTGGCAGAGGAGATTTCAAGATAGCCTAGTATTGACTCTGTCATGTGGTTATAGTAATCACTCTTCTGCAAATCTATAATGAAATGAAGCAAGATGGACAAAGAGGAATAAAAAACGTACAGTTTGAGGAGTAAAGGAGCACCAGGAAGTGTAATGGAGCCAATTCCTGTGCTCAAATAGTTAACACCTTTAAAGGAAACCATCAACACAGAAACCCAACTTAAATACAAGAAGGAGACCGAGTTCCAGCCCCAGCATTCAGCAGAACTTGGCAGCTTTGGCCACATGGTTCTGGCTTGAAAGTCAAGGATACAAGAAAGGGGTTACAGAACCTCCCTCCACTGCTAGGGAAGTAAGGAAAGACACGGAGTGAGGGTAGGCCCAGAGAGGCCACAGTGTGAAGCTATGAAGGAGAAGCTTTGACTGCCTTGTAAACTCCAAGATATTGGGGATGCCAGCGCCGGGGGATACATGCTGAGGACAACTGCTAACTGGGTGTGGAACCAGCCCAAGGGGAAGAAGCATGCTGCAGTCAACACAGCTGAAGGGAGTTAAAATACGAAGAATGCTTTGACACCAGACACGGAGGTGTAGAATTTGTGGAGTTCACCTTGCTGAGTCTCAGTCTTGCTTTGCTTCAGTACTTCCTCGCTATGCTCCCTTTTGCAATGGTAATGTATGTTCTGTGCCAATGCTGAAAGTCTGTGATCTGCCTTAAAAAAAAAATAGGGCTTATAGTTAAGAGATTGCCATGAGTCTCAGAAGAGACTTTGGACTTCTAAATAGTGTTGAGGCAGTGAAAGGCTATGGGGATGCTTGAAGTTGTGATACATGTATTTTGCATTATGATTTGACTATAAGCCTTTGGGGGCCAGGGAGTAGAATGTGGTGGCTTAAGGAGGAATGGCCCCTAGAGGCTCCTATCATTTGAATGCTTAGTCACCAGGGAGTGGCACTATTTGAGAAGGATTAGGAAGTATGGCTTTGTTAGTGTGGCTTTGTTGTAGGAAGTGTGTCATTAGGGATTGTGTTGTGTGAGGTTTCAAAAGTAGGCTCGCTCACTCTCCTGCCTCCTCTTTCTCTGCCTGCCTGCCTATCCCCCTCCTCACACACACACACTCTGCCTGCCTACCCCCCCCCACACACATCCTGTGCTCGCTTACTCACTCCCCCATCTCTTTCTCTGCCTGCCTACCCCCCCACACCCTTCCACCCCCCTACTCCCCGCCACACACACCCTGTGCTTGTGGATCAGCATGGAGCTCTCAGCTTCTTCTCCAGCACCATACCTGTCTACTGCCATGCTCCCCACCATGATGACAATGGACTAAGCCTATGGAACGGTGAGCCACCCCCATTAAATGCTTTCTTTCATAGGAGTTTCCTTGGTCATGGTGTCTCTTTACAGCAGTGTAATAGTGACTAAGCTACCCTGTGTCTAATACTTAAGCAAAAGGACTAGGGATCTAGCTTGGGATAACGCACTTGCCTAACATAGGCCAGGTCTTAAATTGTATGGTCAGTGTTGGGGAGACAGAACAACACAAACCTGAAAGCCACGTTTAACAACTATTAACAGAAGACTAGAAAATTAATTATGATAAATTCAGACAATGAAATCAACATAGGAGAAAAATCTCTGAAGGTGAGCACAGTGGTACACACCTATAATTCCAATTCTCCAGAGCTAGAGGCAGACAGGGGATCATAAACTATATGTAAAACAGCCTAGGCTACAGAGGGAGACCCCGCCTCAGAAAACCAAACTAACTTCCCTCACATCCACCAAGCTAAAGCATCATGAAACAGTGCAAGAAAATGCATAAGTCACAAACAACACCATGCTATTATTCAAAGCTTAAACATTCAGCATGTGTGTATTTACACGCTATCTTACAGACACTATCTGAAGTTGTGACTGGGTTGCAAGCACCCCTAAAGCATACTAAGTGGAAAATACACACAGCCTCAAGGAAGTGACTACCACTGGGGCAGGTGGGGGCTCTTGCTGAGAGAAGGGCTCCTTAGGTGACCGCTCAATACTAAAAGAAGGGCAGATACAATTACAGGGAAACTTCCAAATCAGTTAAAACTAGTGAGCATGTGGGTGTTCACCGCATTATTCACCACTTAACCCTCTTACAAATTAAATGTTGATAAGGATCTTGACTGCCTTTTTCCATTTTTCATATTTCTGTAACATGTAATATTCAGGCTTTTATGGAGCTCATTAAGAAGTGCATCTTTTGGGAGCTGAGGGAATAATATCTCAGTATGTGAAGTGCTTGCCTGGAAAGCTTGAGTGTAGTCTTCAGAAGGCAAGTAAAAGTGCTGGATGTGGAAGTGTGTGTGCCCAGGGCTGGGCAAGTGGAGACAGGAGGATTCCTGGCCTCACTGGCCACCAAGTCTTCCCTAATTAATGACCTCCAGGCCAACAAAAGACTTTGTCCCAAAGGAGAGAGGCATCAGTTCTGAGGATACCATCCATTCAAGGTTGTCTTCTACCCTCTACATTGTACATACACATGTTCTCCTGCATGCATGTGCATCAAAACATACACATGATGTGCACACACCTTAAAATTACAGCCTTAAGTACACAGTGAAATGTAAGCGTACGCACTGGAAAAGAGCACTCAGAACATCAACAGTGTTAACCCTTTTGCTTCATACAGCTAAACCAATGACTCAGCAAAAGTCTTACTTTTATTACAGTAACCTTTTCAAAAACATAAGTTAAGAAAACAAAAACAAAAACAGGCTTTTGTTGCTCCTGGGGCGTGAATGAATGCTCCCATTGTGTGGCTGATCACAAAGCGATCAACCCTGGGATTATGCCGTGTGTGGGTTACATTAGTATTAATCAACCTGAGCCAAGAAACTGAAACTAGTCTCTGGACTGTCAGACTTGGATCTCTCAAAGCCTGGTGTCCAGAGGGAGGTTTGGGTTCCTATCAGATGGGGAATGGCCTGTTCCTTAGGTTAATCAAGGTCCTTCCCGAGAGTGAGGTGCTGAACAGCCTGAGACTCTCAGCCCCACCCACAGGTCCTCGGATCATTTCATTGCTGGTGGGCCTGCACCACCCAGTGACTCTCCTGTACCTTTCACCGCTAGCACTGAGCACCTTTCTAATGGTCACTGTTTTACTCTAAGTCTAGTTAGGAGCCATGGGGCTTGGAGTGGCCTGTGGCAACTCTTTGGTTAACACAGGGATTTGAGATTGAACCCAAACCCATTTCATAGAGTTTCTGCACTTTTAGAAATTTACTTCACTAAGTACCTACTGATCACTCATGCTTACAGCTGTGTTGAAGACCACAGGGGGCAGGCAAAGATCATTTCTTGTGTTTTGCTAGTGGGGTTGTTCCTACAGCATTTAAAAAATGCACTTTTTAACTTGTGTGTTAAAAACATAAAAATGTTACATGTTAATGGAGTGCCCTGTGATATTTAGACATGTTTACACTCTGTGATATTTAAATCAGGTTAAGCGTATCCTACCTCCCTAAACAGTTACCACCCCCACCCCCATTTGCTGCTAGTTTTAATAGAAAGCAAAGCTCTCAATGGACGTTTCCACCATGATGGATTCACCTGGGGCAAAATGGTCTACTTACTCACACTGCTTACACTCGAAAGCAAAACATCTGCCAATCCCAAGCTGTTAGAACGCAATGGTTAGCTAAATGCACAAAAGATGACAAATTTAGGGTGTGTTGTGCAGCATATTGTATGCGTTTAGCCTTCAATGAAAAAAGTCATTTTTATACAGTGAAAACTTTCAAAGTTCCTGCTAGTTTTTGGAAAGCACTACATATTGTCATCACCTTCCCGTGCATGTGCACGGGCCGCGCCAGGAGCTTCGTCCCTGCAGCTGCCTGCTGGAGCAGTTTGCATTCTGAGCTCTCCCATGCACCTGCTGTGAGTCTGCTGTGGCATGGGTACCCTGAGCTACACCCCTAGGCCAATACCCACTGCCAGAGCATGCACTGCTCTCCCATGTGACACAGCAGCCTGCCAGCCAGCTCTGCTACCATGGTAGTCATTCACGTTGGCTCTCTTACCAGAACTATAAGCCGAGGGAAGGCGAGATGCCATGGGTTCGATCCCCAGGACCCACGCAATGGAAGGAGAGAACTCACTCCCACAAGCTGTCCTCCAACCTCTACAAAGGGAGGGTGCCATGAGTGCTGTGGCACACAAGCGCCCACCCCCCAGGAAATAAATGTATTTAAAATTCTTTAATTATAAAAAACACTTCTAGGTCAGTTTTTCATATTAACATCAACTTGGATATTAAAAAGATTTTACACTAAAGTTGTAATGGGTTTTAATTATGCATTGTAAGAACACAGTGGCTAATACTGGTATGAAAGCAATCAATGTATAAAAAACAAAAGGCCTGGTAGTATAAAGGCTGGATTAAAGTTGATTCAATGAAAAATAAGTGAAAATAACTAATGACAGGACTCAAGATTGATATGGCCATTCTATTTGTTACCTTTCAGTACAATACATTTTGCAAGGCAGCAATGTTTCCTAACTAGATAGGACTAGCCTAAACACCTAGAGACTGTGAAAATATGTATGCCTGTCAGAATACTATGAGCCACTAAAAACTGAATTTGGACAACCACTTAGATAAAACAGAATACACAATTTTATGTAAATAGGATTATATACATAAAACAGAAGGAAAATCACCATAATAAGGCAAACTGAAGTAGTGTTAGTATCACGTGATCTTTTAAAAATGAAGAAATTTTTACCAAAATTTGCCAGTTTTACCTTGAAAACTTACTATTCACAAGTGATAAGAGCTCCAAAATTGTTTTCAGAGAGTGTTTACTGTAGAATCAAGTGATTATGAACTATATAGATGACACCAGTAAAGGTGGCAATGCAGAAGAGTGTGGATGCACAGTGGTTCTCAGGCACATGGACAGCTAGCTAGGCTGGACACAACAGTCCCCTTCCACTTCACACTTCACAAGTCAAAATGTAGTCCTCAGTCCGCTAAGTGAAACAATAAAGGCTATGAGAAGAAATCTCTCACCCAAGTGCTAGCCAGGCCTGAGTGTGCTTAGCTTCTGAGATCAGGCCAGACCAGATGTGGTGCAGAGTACTGTACAGAGAGTGAGAGAGTGGAGCACTAAGTCCTGAATGGGATGTCTTCACCAAACCCTTCCCAGCAAGGCTCGGGAGCTATGCAGAGGAGGAAGCAGAAAGGTTACAAGAGCCAGAGGTGAGAGGTGACTCTAAGAAACCGTCCTCAAACATAGAGGACTGATGCACATATGAACATAGAGACCACGTGGCACGTGGTAGCACAAACACAACCAACTCAGGTTCAAGCCAGACAGGGACCCAGCAATGAGCTGGGGAGACAGACATGGACTGCCACCCTAACCGAGAAGCTATTTGCAATAGATACCCACTCACAATGGGAAAATCAGTTTCCTCCAGTGGAGCGTCACTGGGTATATCAACCACACTCCTAAGCAGGCTGCATGCCTAGGAGGATTTGACCAACACAAAATGAACTCGATGGTGTGTGTGTGTGTGTGTGTGTGTGTGTGTGTGTGTGTGTGTCTAATCTCACTTGTTTGACATATTTTATCTTATTGGTATTTTGTTTGTTTTGATTTTTTTAAAGAGAAAAAACCCATAAGGTTGAGGCTAGGGAGGTAGGGAGTGTCTGAGAGAAGTTAGGGGAGGAAAAAAACTAATCAAAATACATTATATGAGAAAAATTAGATAATACAAAAAAGAGTAACTCCTGACTTTAGAGTAAGCAAAGCCTTCATAAATAGGTAGACAAAGCACTCATTATGGAAGAATTGTAAACCCTTAGATTATATGAAATTTAACTTCAGTTGGGCTGGGGAGCTGGCTGAGGTTAAGAGCACTGTCTGCTCTTCCAAAGGTCCTGGGTTCAATTCCCAGCAACCACATGGTGGCTCACAACCATCCGTAATGAAATATGGTGCCCTCTTCTGGCTTGCTGCCATACATGCAGGCAGGATATTGTATAAGTAATAAATAAATAAATGCCTTTAAAAATTAACTTCAGTTTATTAAAAGACATCCCTGAAGAGCCAAGGGTTCCTCACAGAGGAAGAGGAAGTGTCTGTAGTCTACATACTCAGCCAGGGCCTTCTATGTAGAAAGAGGATGGAAAGGATGGCTATAGCTCAATATAAAGAGAGGGCAGGACTAAAAAGTTCATATTGAACAGGCTTTTCATAAACAGAAATCAGTGTTCAACAAGTAAATGGCATTTGTTTTCACTAGTCACTGGGGAAACTAACATAGAAGACTACCTTATAAAGACACGCATGGCTCAAATGAAAACAGAAGCAGAAACAAGCATTGGTAGGGATAGGGCATACCAGAACTCTCCGACACGTAAATTCTTATTCACTCAGCTACGTATATGCTTATTCTATCATCTAGCCATCCCTCTTCCAATAGAAGCACACAGATATAATTGTCAAAATACATTCAAAATACATGCAAAGCAGCAATATTCATAACAGGCAAATGCTGAAAAAAATCACTTAACTCTCTCAACAGAGTAGCTGAGGTACACATACAGTGATGAGAACGGACCGATGAGAGCCACGTGTGCGGATGCATCTCACAAGCAGAGCACTACGTGAGACAAGCCACGCAGCTAAGTACGTTCTATATGAGCAATCTGCAAAGAGCTCAGAAGCCAGGTAAATGTGCTCCTTGATGTGAGATGCCTAGGGCGCTGCTGCTTGTGGGCAGGGGAGCAGGACGCAGCAATTACAAAGCAGCTCACCCCTGGGGTGCAGTTAAGGTTTAGCTCCTGGGTAGGGCTGCTAACTACACCAGCACAGTTCAGTCTATGAAATTTCATCAAGCCCCACACTTACGGGCCGCATACTTTTCTATGTACATACTGCATTAGTAAGTTGATTCAAAATCTAACTGACACATGTTACAAGAGCATTTTAGTGCTTCTGGGCCTTTCTGAGATGGCAATAACTGTAACTAATTAAGACCAGCCATCTTGGAGTCTTTACAAATGAGCTGGTGGCAAAACAGAAGACGCACCTGCCTGGTCTGCTCTACTGTCCTCCCAAGGGCTCCGAGGTTGGCTCAGCTGCCTCTCACTCCTAACCCCTTCGCTGATGCCTCTCCTGAAGATGCCTGGAAAATTCCTCTTATTCGAATCTGTGCATCCTGCCTCCCCCTGTCTGCTGCCTCCATCTCCTCTCCACGTTCCAGCTTGGCATGCTATGGTTTATCTATAGTCTAGTTCTTTTAGATATCTATTAGAAGATGCTCAAAAAAATTTAGAAATCTATGTGATCTTTATTTTTGGGGAAAACAAAACAATGTTCTAACAAATGCACTTTCTACTGCTAACATCCAGCATGCCACCAAAGCACTGCTGTGTCTGTGTCTATATTTCTATTACCAGGTAAGATCCAGCCATGGAGAGATTAATAACCTCAGGCCACATCACAGGGAACATGCCTGAACACAGATCAGCAGGACCATGTGAAGGTCATTTCAAATGGAAAATCTCCACAGATGTAACACGGCAGTCCTATGTACGTGGTCGTCAACACCAAGGCCCTCAAACATTCTGAAAAGTGCGATAGTCATTTCTAATTGATCCACGTCTGGGCACTCCAAAGAAGGGAGTGTCATTGGAGAAAGGCTCCTTTACTTCATCAGACACTGAGATGTGTCTGCTCGGACTAGAGGACTTGGGATTTATTAGTGAACTGTCCCCAGTGCTACCTGTTGCCAGCTAAGGAATCCACAGTAGCACAAGTCAGAAGTGCTGGTGTAGGGCTGGGGAGATGGCTCAGAGGTCTAGAACACCTGCTGCTCTTCCAAAGGTCCTGAGTTCAATTCCCAGCAACCACATGGTGGCTCACAACCATCTATAAGATCTGGTGCCCTCTTCTGGAGTCCAGGCATACATGTAGATGGGACACTGTATATATAATAAATAAATAAATCTTTAGAAGAAGAAGAAGAAGGAGGAGGAGGAGGAGGAGGAGGAGGAGAAGAAGAGGAGAAGGAGGAGGAGGAGGAGGAGAAGGAGGAGGAGAAAGAGGGGCTGGTGTATCTGCAAAGAAACTCTCATCGGGCACATTAGTGCAAAAATACTTTCTCAACACTGCCAAGCCTGTCTATTGTACTATCATTAGCTTATCAAACACCAAAGTCCACCCATTTACAGAGGACAGTATCTGGAATGTGTCCATCGGCTAACTTGGGAAGGAATCTCCAGGGCCATTCCTCAGGAGTCAATGAGATAGATCACCAGTGCCAAAGAATCAGGATTCTTTCTGTGTGTATGGTGGACACTGCTGTGAGCCGACACCATCCAGAGGCCGGCTCTCAAAGGTGTTTCTCCTATCTCCAAGGGCTCACCCTCTGGTCAATAGGACTGGGCCAAAAGGAACAACATCGAGGAATGGACCTCTTGAACCCTGCCCCGATGCAGGATGACCCTGCCAAGTCTGCCCTCTTCTTCCTCAGCACCCGAGTTACCTTTCCAGGTCCCTCTACCAAGTCTCTAGACCAGCTACTCCTCTGAACTCCAGAAGATAATGCAGCCCTTGCTGAAATCACCTGGGACCTCACTCCTCACATTAAGGAAATGGACTATGGTATTTGGCTCAGGTAGAAGAGGATGCTACGGCAACGCTACTGAGCATCCTCAGACAGTGGGAAAGACCTCCAGGGAGCCATGGAAGCAGCCAGGTTTCCACATCCAATATCATACCAGGGAAACAATCATCTCTCACTCATTGTTTTAGTTAAGGGATTCCTTTAAAGCTCTGGAAACAACTTTTATAGCTGCCTTGTAAAACGGCACTGTGCCCAAGTTAAGTGATTAACCACTGACTATAAACCCACAGGTCCTCAGAGTACGTCCACCTTACAGAGAAGGAATCTGAGGGGAGAGTGGGCACAGGCTGCCCCTCACTGCACAGTCCCTGATATTCCTGCAGATCCCTTACTGCCAGGCCAGCGCTAGTCCCCTCTACTGTTTCCTCTGTGTCTTCTGCTATTCCTTTCCACAGTCATTGGAACTCAAGTGCCTTCTCTCTGCTGAAAGAAATGGAGAAGCCTAACGTGGGTGGTAGGAGAGAGGGAGAAAGGAGGAGAAAGTGGTAGGGACAAAGGGGCAGTGGGCCACAGGGCACATAGGAACAGGTGCACCAGTGCAGATGCTGAAGCAGTAATTCCTAAAGGCTCAGAGATCTGTGTCCAGAATCCTCTTCAGAGAAGCTTTGGGTGCCCTGCCTACAAACATCTTCATGCACATGAACATGAACTAGATCCTAGAAGGGACAAAAGAGAGCAAAGTGCCTTGATAAGGTAATAATTACAACGTGCAAGGATGCCCAGAGAGCAGTAGCTCGCTCAACCTCTGCAGCCAGCAGCCTGCATTGCCAATGCTGGGCCTCAGGTAGCTGACTCCCTACTTATTTTGCTCAGGCAACTATTCCCAGCTCCTCTCTCACTTGAACCTTTCTTCTTCATTAGTCTCCCACCAAGCTATCCTTGGCACCTATGGACCCACTAGGAGACTGCTAGAGAATTCTCATTTGTATGAAATATTGATTAAAGTGAAGCAGAAACAGTCATTCAACTGGAAAAATAAACAAACCGCCAATGCAGCATAATAAAGGACAACCACTGAAACAGGAAAAGTGAAAATGGCGGTGCGTATAACTGCCTGCTAACGGGGAGGTTTTAAAAATGATGGTACTACCTAAAATTCACTCATCCACACCAAGGAATATCGTAAATCTGACGATGATCATAAAT
Organism: Acomys russatus; assembly: GCF_903995435.1. NCBI lineage: Eukaryota > Metazoa > Chordata > Mammalia > Rodentia > Muridae > Acomys > Acomys russatus. The sequence goes on along the minus strand of NC_067143.1, from coordinate 37,554,732 downwards.
TCTAGAAAACAATGCTAAAAGAATATTCTCAAATATTTTTATTTTAAAACCCACGGTAGAATAAAATATCAAGAATGAAATCCCTCCTCCCCTTTAGATGTAAGGACACACTTGCCTATCACTATTTACTTGCAAGAAGAAACACACTTAACAGCTATTTCCACAACGCTTCCGCTTTGATGCCCCACCCCAAGTCAACTCCCTCCCTGCCCCTCCTATAAACAGAACAAAGGATGCTCAGGTTACACGAACATCAGTCGCATCCCAGGCACATCTCCAGGTAGCAGTCTGTGTGAGAAAGTCTTTAGCTTGTGGCTGGCAGCACATCTGCTGTGAGCTTACAGTCTGAGGCAGCTGCTAAGTCAGTGCTAGGTTTTCTTTCTTGAAACAGTATGAGGGTCCCACAGTGGTCACCCAGATTTGAAGCATTAATCTATTAGCAAACGTGAGCTTGGCAGTAGGGATGGCAAGCTGCCTGTAAATCATATTTTATAGGTATGAAGGACATAGAACCAAATGTGGGATGAAGTCAGGTTTAATCACCACAGCAGCTGGCCAGTGAAAGCACAGCCAGCTTGATGCCAAAGTCAGAGTGTTTTGAGTCTTGGCATTTTCAGTGGGTACCTGGTTGAAAGAAAATAAGAAGGGGCCCTGGTGAAGGGACCAGGCAGCAGGAAGCACTGCCAGTCCTTTCCAAGGTTATGTGTGTGGGAAGAGAAACCGAGGCCTGGTCCAGAGGATTCTGTGACAGAGTCCTTTAGTCTGTCATAAAGCCGCACAAAGTATGAACCTCAAATGTGGGGCGAAGGAAAAGCTGCTACTCACACTCATGGGATGAGTAGCAACTTGGCAGTATGATTTTTTAAAATTTTTCAGCAGGCAGCTTTCGCTTGTTTTTTTGGAAAGTTGGTCTTACTTTGGGGGAGATATTTGTCCTCCTAGCAGGCGGTGTCATGACACCACCTCGGGCAGCTTTCATTACTAGTAGTCACGGGCTCCACAGACAGCAGAGAAGCCAGCTGAGAACAGGCTTGGTGACAGCCTCTCCCAGTCAGATGGAAGGAGCTGAAGAGCGGTAATAACAACAAAGGCCCTGCGATGTGCAGGGACTGCGTCCAGCCGCCCCATAGAGTTGCACACTCTGTGGAGCTACACGCCGAGGCCTTCTGCGGATCGCCTCTGGGTTTACAATAGGCTCTTGTGCTCTGTGTTTGTGAACAGGGTCAGCTGGCAGCTGCTACAGTACTTGGGGAGTGATGGCAGCCAACACTGAAACAAAACCGAGCACAGGATTCCCTAAAAAGTGCAAAGTACCGGGAAGTCTGCCCAGGAGAACCCTGGCAGGTTATCTAGCAAGCCCTAGAGCAAAACACCTGAGCTACACACACTATGTTAGTTGGGGGCTCACTGACTGGGCTGGTCATCCCTCTTTCCTTGTGATAGCTATCTGCTTCCTATGGGCCTCTGGTACTCTTCAGAGGTGAGAAAAGACAGAAAGAATATCAAAACAGTGTGGAAGAAAAGTGACCCGCTCTGGCTACACTACAGTTCATAATTATTTTTTTTATTGAAGTATTCCATCACCTTTGAAAAGTCCTAAGTGTCATACCTCAGAAAGAGTGACTTGTATTAGGACACAGAGGATCAGCAAACAGTACTTGGTACCCACAGAAGTGCAGTGATGGCCAACTAAACCAGACTGCGGCACATGCTTGCTTACCCTCTCTGACTTACAAGTACTGATCTGCTTGAAGACCGCCACTACTCACAAAAAAGCAAAGCCGAAGCAGGAGGCATGGTCCCTAAGCTTGCTTTCCCGGTGGAGCAGAGGGTTAACCCTGATGACCAGTCTTCCCTAGAAGGCCCCCATTCTTCCTACTTCCCTTAAGCCACAGTTGGCTGTCAATCAGGATCCAGCTGTCCCTCTTGGAGAGACAAACCACAGAGGCCCACTAAAACCGCATTCCCAAATGGAGGAGCAGACTGATCCAGCTAGCATAGACAGACTCTGCAGACCTCTAGCAGATTCAACTGCTTCTCCAGCCCTCCCCCCTTAGGTCATTTGGGGAATTACATCTCACATTTGGAACCCAATGGAAGCTAAATAATAAACAAGGAAAACAAGGAACTGCTCCCATACTGACAAGTGGGTTACAGGCTGAGTGGCCAGAGAAGCTATGTGTCATTGTAAAAGGAAGAACCAGCCAGCTTCTTATCTCAAAATTAAGAGAAAAGAGCTTAGGGAATGGAATGAATCAGAAGTTTATTGTTCAGCTAACAAATACGGGGAGTTCCTTTTCCCAGACCCTGTTAGCAGGAAGCAAGTGAAATCTGCCTGTAGTGTCCACTATGCTGTGCTCTGTCTGCTAAAGTGAACTTGCTGTACCCGGGAGCTCAGTGCAGGTACGTGCCTCCCTGAAGACACAGTTCATAGCAATGTCACACTTCTCAATTCGCTTGTTAGAGCCTATCAAAAAAAAAAAAAAAAAAAAAAAAAAAAAAAAAAGGCGGGCCTGGACTCCATACTCTAAATGAAGATAAACACCTAGGCAGGTTGAGCAGTAACACCGCACTGTGCAGCTGTTCACAATGACAGATACCGTTATCTTCGTAAGAGAAAAACAAAAGAAGAATAAAACTCCTCAAAAACATTATAAAGCCCTTAAGTCTTTAAAAGAATAAAAGGAAAAAAAATGGGAAAATTGACTTTACTCATAATCTCTCCTTTCCTTCCCCACTTCCCCACCTCCTCTCGCTCTCTCCCTTTCCTATGCTGTTTACCATATCCAGGAAGCTGCATTCTAGACAAGGGTTCTACCCATTCATTTTATCACCCCTAACAAAAGCTACAATACACAAAATGGTAAATAAAAACTGAAAAAATAATTTAAAGTACTTAACAAAAGGTGAATAGCTCCAACATATATATGTGCATATATATATATATATATATTTTTTTTACCCTCCGTGACTTACAATAAATATACATTTTTAAAAATATATAAATAAGAAAATATATATTTTAAAGCTTTAATCTGTGTGTAGCCCTGGCTATCCTGAAACTCGCTTCGTAGACCAGGCTGGCCTCAAATTCAAAGAGATCTACCTGCCTCTGCCTCCCAAGTGCTGGGATTAAAGGTGTGCGCCACCACCGCCCAGCAAAGAAAGGGGTTTTATCAGTAAATGAGAACAGTAAAGAGTCTAGGCCATGCGGGTGGGTACTATGGCCGTGCCTTTGATCCTAGCACTGGGGAGGCAGGGGCAGGCAGCTCTCTGAGTCTGAGGGTAGCCTGATCTATATAATGAGTTCCACATCAGTCACAGCTGCCTGGTGAGATGGCGTCTTGAAGAAAAGCCATCGCCTTCAACCTATCTGCTGTGTTAGTTCCAGTGTACTTGGTGGTTGCAGCTTTAGCCTTTGCTGTTTTCTTTTCTAGAGGGTAGCTGTACTTTCACGGAGAAGGCAAACTTGTGTTCCTCAGGAGCAGGTCAGGCTCCCACTCACAGCTCTGGAGCACATCTGTAATCAGGAGGCCTTGATATGAGCAATTCCTATCTTTGCCCATTTTAAATTCCTCTAGATAGCCTCCTTCGTACTTTAACTAATATCTAAAAAACACAGGGTCAGGGGTCAAAAGGCAAGGGGGTAGGGGAAGTCATTGACTTTACAGCAACACATTTTAGCCTAACGTACTTGACTCTGTAAGAAAGCCCACCTCCGCTGTAAACTCTTGTGCAAGGACAGGCATGTGCTTTCCTGAGTGAGGAGGGCAGGACAGATGTTCCAAGGGCTGATAACCCTCTCACCAAGCAAACTGTGTCCAGATTCTGCATGCTCTGGTGTCATGGAGTTTTGCTATGGTCAGAAGCAGCCACCTATGTCTGATCCAGTTAGGCATTTTATGCCTTGGTTTTTAATAGAATTTAATGAATTTAATATAATTTTACAGTAACCCCAGCACTCAGAAGGCTGAGGAAGTTAGACTGCTATAAGTGTAAACCAGGCAGCCTGAGCCTGAGACAGACTGTGTTTCAGAAAAAAAATTTTTTTTAAACATGCATAATTTAGTCTTTATAAATAGCCAAGTTTAACAACTGGCTGGCAAAATTTGTGAAACTTAACAACTGGCTCTTGAGAACAGCCAGCTCCCCATTTTTTGTCCTGCAGGGCCAATCAGAGTTTTGCAGAGTGGGGCTTGTGGCTCCAGCTGTTTGGAGGCTGCAGTCTGTGGTTTTGCTTTGCTCCTATTTTGGCGTCTGTCTCTGATCTACAGTCTTTACAATCCTTGCCTCTTCCCTCATGGCTGAGGCAAGCTTTCTTCCTTAGCCTCCTGAGGCTGGACAACCACCGTCATTTCTAAGTACCATGTACTAAGAAGTCTATCTCATGGGGCTTCTGTCACTGTGTTAACACCATGCAGAGAATGTACACATATCCAGAGACCTGACCTGTTGATAGCGGTGAGATGAAGCAAACCTGAAGACACAGGAAGTCTCTACTGTTACAACACTGCACACGGTTTCACAGTTCACTTCTAACTAAGTAGGTGTACATGCTACGGTGTACACGTACTAGACCAGTGGCATAGTCACTTACCTTCAAGCACTACGTGATACAAGGAACTGAGTGTGTGTGTGATCTGTATGTGCTTGGGAGCATGCTGGGCTTCAGGCCAGCATCACCAGACACGTGAGAGCGTGCTATAGCTGGTTTGGAAGGGCTAGAGCAATCTGTCGGTTCCACTACAATCCCAGGGAATCACGTCTTCATGAGAAGTGCCTCAAGGAGGCTGTGAGTGTCCTCTCAGCTAGCCAGCAGCTCAGAGATTCTGAGCCTCTCTTCTCTAAAACCTCAGCCTAAAGGTTACTTTCTTGATGTTTGCTGTTTAAAAATCCTTGAACTCTAGATAGGAACAATCATGTCCCTTGAAGCCTTTCATAGGCAGCAACTGTCGCTGTTCTCAGACCATGGTGCAAGTGTCTTCTTTCACCTCATCTTGTACAGGCTGCTAGCTTGATGGGGGTCACAGTGGACACAGGCCAGCAGCTGGCTCTCTTCTTGATGGACCTGTTTTCCTCAACTATCCACTGTGCTTTTAATGGATGCAATGTCCTCTTAAACTGACTGAGTAATCTCTTTCCAAGCCTTTTCTCATTTCACACAGGTCTGGTTCACGTGGGCCTCCTTGCTTTGGTTAATGAAGCTGGTTCTCCTGAACTGTCTGCACCTGTTTGTGAGTGGTGAGGAGTTTGTGTCGGTACTATGCAACTGCTCAAGTTTTTATTTTCCACCAAAACAGGAGGGGAGATTTTACGTTTCCTACAGATTCTCTACCACTCATCAGATGAGCTTGTGGTCATCTGTATGGGATAAATAAGAGAGTTGGCAAGCAGAATCAGAAGAGTTTTACCCTTGTCCCAGATAATGTTTTCCTTTACATCTTCAATAACACAAACATAGATATCAATAGGCATATCTATTTACATGCATGCATGCATCATTCTACACATACAATATAGTGCATGTATGTATACAGATGTATGTATTGTATTTTCTATGCCCATTTAAACACAGGATAAGGCTTGCGTATACCTCAGTGGTAGAGCATGCGTTTACCGCTAATAAAGCTCTAGGTTTAATCCCTAGCAACAAAAACTAAGGTAACTCTCAAAATGAGTGGTCACTGTGAAATCTTAGTATCCACTCTTTCATTTTATTTATCTGTCTATTTATTTATTTATTTTTAGTATATAAATTAGGTTTATTGGGAGCAGCTGCTGGTGCCATGCAGGGGAAGGGAGAGAGAGAAAAGGACATGTAGAGAAAGAAAAGAGAGGGAGGAAAAGAAGAGGAGAGATACAGAGAGGGGAGAGAAAGAGAGGGAGAGAGACAGAGGGAAGGGAGGGAGGGAGAGAGAGAGAGAGACAGAGACAGAGTGAGACAAGAGAGAGAGAGAGAGAGACAGAGAGAGAGAGAGATCGCAGAGCACCAGTATCCATTCTTGAGCACATGCAACAATTTATGCTCCAATTCCCTTGCTTTTCCATCAAAGTTTGTTCCCCAAAGTGGGGGACAGATTCGAGTCTTCTGAGCTTTGCAAGGATAACTGAGTTTTTCCTTGTTCCTTCTTCCTCCTCGGCTATGTGCTCACGTTTTCCTACCCATATTACACATCGTCCACACTGCAGTAAGTTACAACCATCCACTAAAAATAGAAGAGGAAAAGGGTAGGCAATAGCAAAACCCCAAACTCTGAAGGGCTGCTCATTCCTAGGATGATTCAAGCAGTAGGTTTTCTTTATAGGAAATGGAGTTTGAAGTTTCACACTCAGATGCAGCCTGTGGAAAACACCTGGAAATGATTTCAAAGTCACTGTCCTAACAGGTGTCACTTCCAGCCTGACCATTACTGGCCTCTGAAATACAGAAGCTTAACACAGACTGGACGAATCAAATACTAGAGATAAAAGCATTTTGGGAAGCATACAGTCCTATAAAAACATAAGGTGGGGGGTATTAAAAATGGATTTGGACATGAAATCTCCCAAGCTCACTCATTTCAATGGCTCCCTAATGCCTAGAAGGAAACAGAGAGCAGGCGACTTTCATCCAGATCCAGCTCAGCATCCTACAGGGATCACTTCGGGCCAGTCGGCTTTAATCAAGCCTTGCTCGGTCCACACATGACTGGAAACAAACTGAGGTTTGGTCACGAGCCACTGTTGTTCACTCAAGGCCACTGTGCTCACTTTCTTAGAGGCTGTCTGGAAATCATGTGATCAAATTTGAAGGCAACTTTTCAAGAGTTGTGTGTGGGCTTTCTAACAAAGAAGAGCTTTATATTTGTGGCTGACTTAAAATAAAATCTCTTGCCTGTAACTAATTAATTGTAAAATAGTCACAACAACAAAATAGGGACATAAACCAAAAGAGACAGATTAATGTGCTAACTGAACGCTACTTATAGTTTTCTCTCATTGACCAGACGCAGGCAAGAATGTGGAAGAGAAGCATTGCCTTAAAAATAAAGAAACAAATACATCAACCAATGAGAACTGGTGTTCTCATCCCCTGCCCCTCCTGTGTGTATAATGCTGCTGAGTTACACCTTCAATCCATCAAAACCTTTAAAAACTAAGGTTCCTTAGGCAAAGAGCTTTAGATATGTTACATCTAAAAGAAACAAATACAGTAAGAGAAGCCACGGGTTTAAAGATTTATGAGGCCCACTGAAATAATTCAAACCCAGGCAGACAAACCTTTTAGAGGAATGACAAAAATTACGTTCCTGGATATCACTTGGTAGCAATCACTGTGATACTATCTCAGTGCCCTGTGCTGACTAAGTGCTTGAACAGACAGTACCTTATTTGGGCTTTGCAAAATCATGAACTAGGAAGGCCCAGCACACTGATAAGGGGATTAACTACAGTAATGAATCCGAATATGTGTCAGAACAGATGTGATAAATTGCCTGAGGGCAGAGATTATACACTCAGTGCTTCGTGCCTCTTGACAGTGTGTGAGCAAGAGCTCAATGCAATCTACTGAGTTGAACCAAACAGATAATGTATTCAATGCTGGTTTCATAAACAAAGGAAAAGAGGGGGTGTATGTACTGGCTTGTTACTCGCTTTATGCCAGAGAAGTGGCTGCAGAGATGAGGAAAGACTTCATTTTACTTAATGATTCTGATTAAAACAACAACAACAACAACAACACTTTGTGTGTCTGAGTGTGGGCATGTGCACACACTCTGGAGTCCGTCCTCACTTTCCGTCTTGTCTGAAAGGGTCTTGTGTTTGCTAGGGGGCATGGTGCGCTAGGCTAGGGGGCCTGCAAGCTCCCGGGGATCCTCCTGTTTCTAGTTGCCATCTCACCAGTGGAGCTGGGTTTACAGATGCACATGACTGCACGCAGCTTTACATGGGCTCACAGACTGAACTCAAGTCCTCATGGGCAAGGACTTGAGCCATGGAGACATCACCTCGGCCCTATTTTAATATTTCCACTGTTAGGATTTGTGTGACAAGCATGCTATTTATTTCGTCCATGAAATAAAAATAAAAGTGCATTAGCTAAACATGCCAACAAAGAATTGATATTAGTTTAAAAACAAAACTCTCAAGTTTTGTGTGTGTGTGAGAGAGACAAAAGAGAAGACACCTGGGGGTTGTGCTGTGGTTGGATTACACTTGACTGCCAAGTTACTGTATCCTCCTAAACAGGAAGTTTAGTGAACCCAATAATAAAATATACTAGACTCAGCCCATCCTCATGGGGTGCCACCAGAGGACAGCAGTGCTGGATGGTGTCCGTGGTTCGAGATTTACAGGCTATCTGGATAGAAATTGCCTCAAGTATGCCTTATGTACCTTAACTGCAACCCCGTACTTAGAACACCGTGGAACAGAACAGCCTTTGCTCATCTCTGAGGGCTTGCCGCAGAGCGCCTGAAGGTATCATATGGCACAGCAGTTCACATGTCCTTACTTCCCCTAACTTGGAGGCACTGGGCTGCTGTGAAATCTGGCCCAGTAGAAAGATGCACTTTATCAGGGACTGCAAATGGCCTATCAGAGTACAGAGCAGATTCTGTGACTCATATTCTACAAAAGGTCATTCTTTCCTCCCTGGGCGCATACCTGCCTGCTGGTTACTGAAACACCTGCCTGTCTATCATTCTACTGCCTCAAATAAAGAGAACAAACTTCTTCTTGACAAACGCACACCACTCAGTCAGCTAAATATGCCCATAAACTCTTCGGCTTCAAGAACTCTTTGCATATCTCTCGAATAATTGTCTGATTTGTTCTGTCCTATACAATTCCAAGGTTTTCTCTTTTTAGCTCTGGGACACTCTGCTAGCACCAAAACTACTGGTGGCCACAGGAGGCAAACCAGGGTACGGCAGCTGTCCTCTGCCATGGCACTTAGCAGCAGTGTGGCCTTAGAGGGTCCTGCATGCCCAAGTGGGGTAGCTCGGGAAGCAAACAAGCTGAGTGGATTCTTCTCCAAATGTAGGTTCAGTAGGCAGCACTGGGCAGACTAGATCCACAGCCCAAGCTCAGTCCAGTCCCTTCTCTGGGCGGGTTCCTACACTGTTCACAGAGGTGACCAAATCTCAATCTTTAAAAGCCAGAATACTTCCTAACACCAAATCCACAAGTCCTTGATCAGTAACTTTTAGCACAAAGACAAAAAGAATTATGTGTCAGTTTCTAAGAATTTATGGAGGAGTTTTATCTTAAGTTGAAATATGAAGGATAACATTTTAATATTGATTTGAAATATGTAAAACCCAGCTATGCATAGAAATAAAAAAAAAAATAGGAAATGCCTTCTAAAAGTTAAGAGCAATGTGCCTGAGGTATCACAATTAAGTAAGAGTGAGCTGGCTCAGTGGGTAAGGGCACGTGTTGCCAAGCCTGACAACCTGCCCCAGAGCCCTCATAGTGACAGGGGCGAAGACTGAAGTAAGCTGTCCTCTGACCTCTACACACTGACCTCTACACAGCAAGTAAATGTAAAGCAAAGTTCATTTGCTTAAAATAATTCCAAAGCTATATCCGTCCTAACAAGTGTGACCTCACAGAGTTTTAAGAGTGAAGAGCATGCTCTCAGTAACTTCTCAGGAGAGCAGGCAAGAACCAGGCCCTCTAAGCAAGACACCGTCATGAGGCCTTTGGTTTTTTTTTTGTTTTGTTTTGTTTTTTTTTTGTTTGTTTGTTTTTAAGTTGAGTGTGTGGGTTCCAATGCTTAGCTTTCTCTGCACACCCTGATTTCAAAATCTAAAAATCAACAGAGCACACCTAAGAAAATGGGAGCCAAGATATACAAGATTTCCACATACATGTAGAGAGCAGAGCTACATGGGTCTGCTGCATGTCAAGGTTTTAATTTGGCAATGAGTCTGTGGGGCTTAGAATAATTTTTACATAATTTAGAATTCCACATCTGAAGCTTCACTTCATTTCTGAGTTTGCTACAAACAACCACCTTTTGTTTTTGTTTTGAGACAGAGCCCCATGGTGTTGGCCTCGCTGGCCTGCAGCTCACTACACCATCAGGCTGCCCTCAAACACGCGGCAGTCCTCCTGTGCGCTGGGACAACAGGTGTGGGCCATTATGCCTGGCTGCTTGTTTGCATTAAAAGACACTTTTATATTATGAGTGAAGTTAACATGCTTCATGCTGGGTATAGTCCTGTTCAGTGTAAAGGTTGCCCTTCCAGTCTGTCATCTAAAAACAAACCTGGAGATGTATCAAAATTATACACAAATGTAACTTTAAAATACTAAATCCAAAGCTAGACAACACAATTTCTCTTAAGAGCAATTGTGAAAGATCTGTGGAAGTCCAAGATCTATTACTTGCAAATATGTTTCAGGCTGAGACCAGTGTTGGAGCATCTTGCACCTAGTCAGATTGTGCGTGTGTATGTTTGTGTGTATGTATCCATGTACAATATGTATAAAACACACGTAAGCAACATACATAAACACGCATCTAGCCCAGCTGCCCACATGAAGTGCAGCACTGTATTCTGTAGGCAGCTAACAAAGGCAGCTAATAAAAATAGTTCAATTTGTTTGGAAAGCAAAACTACTTCTCCTTCTTCTCCCCCTTTCTTTTGTGAATGACAGTAAATGCATCACTGAGTTTATGGTAAAACTTAAGAGAACAAAAGTCGCTCACTGAACACCCAGCATAAGGTGCTAAACACATCTGGGCAGACAGGGTTTGAGACGGCCCTGAAGTACAATTCTATTATCAGTTAACAAACAACATGTAAATATGAAACCAATTATAGAAGTCACTAGGGAGTAAAAGTTAGTAGTTATTTTTGAAAATCTGAAGGCTTGTGGCTGTGAAGGAAAACTATTGCGCAATAAACCAACTAATTGCTGCTTCTGTGGAGACGTAAAAGAAACTACTTCTGCTTCCACCCAGGCTAGCCCCAGGGGATAGCAAATTTACTTTTGATTTTCAAAGCATATTTGATTTCTTCCAGACATTACAGAGTCAAATAACAAAGTGGATTTAGATACAGCAGTGGAAGAGAACAACTCTTGACTTCGATCTGCAATGGAGTCAACAGACTCAAATCCTCTGAAATGTGGTCATCAGTGCATTACGGACTGGACTACGCACACTAGCAGACAGTCATCTGCAATGCACAGAACAAAGCCAGCGACAACGCAGTCCTGATCGCACAGGAGACCAGGGATTAGCGAGGTGTTCTACGCTGCCCCTAAGCAGCATGCATTTTTATAAAGCCTTTTCCAATTGGAAACAACCAAAGCAGTCATAACTCACTTCCCGAGGTGAAGAGGAAACCAGAGGAAAGAAAATAGACCATGAAACCATTCCTTTAAAAAGGGGGTGGAGGGATGGCACAAAAAAGATTTAAGTGACTGCTCCGAAACCATTCTTTGGAATCAGACAGAAAATGACACTAGTCTCAGCTTTTCCACATGGACACAGTCATTTCTTTTCTTTTAAAAATTTAATTATATTTTCAACTGTCATCAATGCCTCTAGTAATAAGATGTCTGTTCCCATGTATTGCTGTGGCTTCGGTGAGGGAAATTTCCATGCAAATGACACTGAGGAATTCCAGCATGTGCTCACAGAACTGCAGGTTGGCAAACCCCGACTCTATCAGCATGCACTGCCCTTCACAACAGCCCAGCACACTTGCAAACATGGACCACACTTCTGCTGAGTGTCTGCATAGCAGACTCCTGCCAGGCAAGTTCTTTGTTCCTTTTTCTGGTTTGATGAAAATATGGAGAAGGCTGCCCCCTTGTGTTCATCTTGGTCAGCTGCACCTCAGTGGCCTCCACTAGTGCCGGTATTTATCCAGAGGTCTGGGAGCACAGACTTTGCTGGGCTTTCAACCTTGGTCCCAGTCAGATTCCTGGGGCTTTTGGAGAAACAACAGGAATTCTGATTTGCTCAAGTCTGGGACAACTATTTTGGACTTCTCTGGAGGCAGAGCCACAGGCGACTGGTCTTTAGGTACCTAATTAGGATAAGGACTGCCTTCGAACAACTCCGGATACAGCAATTCCTGTCTGTCAAATGTCTCTGGCTGTGTGAAAGTGACCCGAGACAGTCCACACATACAGGAGAGGGCAAAGAGGGTACTTAAAAAAGCAGAGCCACCAAATAACAAGACAGCCCAAGATATGAGGGAAGGAAAGGGTGGGAGGTTCCTGGAGAGCCCAAACTAAGAGGGATGGAGAGTTCAAAGAGATCACCTGACTCTCTATGATTTTCTACATATGCCCTGAGTCTGGACACCCCTACCAAGGTGAGCTTGTCGAAGGGGCCGGAGCTGGGAGAGGCAGCATTGTTTCTCCTGTCAGCACCTAGTCACCCTGTCAGCTGCTGAAGTGGGATCAGAAGTAGGAATGGCCTGCAAACACTCTGCAAGACTAAGCACACAGAGCGAAAAATCTACTCTAGCGAGCGGAATAGACCCAGACAGGTCAGTGTGCATAATATGAATGTATATGAGGCAAATGATTAGGCCAGAAAAGTAAGCCACAAAGAACTTCTAAATTTAACATGGAAAAGAGGATTTGAAAAATCAAATGCCAAGAATGGTGTACAACTGAGAAGCCGGTCAGCAGTATACCCAACCGTATGGCTCTGAACTCTAACCTCACAGTCATAAGATGTCATAACTATCAGAACGTAAAAGCAGGTCGTGATGACACATGTACCTGTAACCCAGCACTATGTGGGGTGGACAGGTGGCTTGCTGGGCCACCAGTCCATCCCCAGGCTCAGTGAGAGACAACGCACTGTCAAAGGCATGAGGGCAGAGAATGAAAGCAGGACACCCAACATCCTCTGGTCTCTGCGTGTGCACCGGCACACAGACTCACGTGTGCATATATCACCCACACAAAAGATGGCTTATATCCTTCTTCCCTCCAAGTCTCCACCCCAAATCTCAAGTCTACAGAAAGGTATGGATTAAGGAAAGGCTGTGTCAACACAGGAAAAGGTCTCATGTAAATGCCAGACTCTGAAAAATGGAACTAAATTAAAGGCCACCAGATGCTTAAGAATTAATTCATGCCACTAACACAGCAGGTGATCTCTCTAGAAGTTAAAAATAAGAGGCCCTGGGTTTCACAAATAACCTGCAGAAAGACAGGGAAGAGATCACAACATAAAAAAAAAAAAAAAATTAGCGACTAAATGCCAAGAACAGTCTAAGAGTGAGGAGAGGGCGCAGCAGGTGTAACAGACATTCAGATCTGAGTTCCAATCCTCACACTCCACACAAAGGCTGGTCAAGGCCCCTTCAAAGGAGTTCAGGCTGCTGCTGCCTGGCAGCTCAAGTTGAGACAGCTGGGCTAGAAGCCACAAAAAAGGGCCTTGTATGAAAGTGGGAGTGGCTTCTTCCCCCAAAGATGCTAACACTAGGGCAATGTCACCTGTTTACAATGACTTACCTGGTAATGGTAAAGTTAGAAGACCAGAACAATCCAGGCAAGGCTTAAGTCGCACACCTTTGTTCAGCTCCTTGTCACTAGCAGTGGTTCAATATTGTAAAGACTCTGAATCTTACCAAGTCAAATTGCAATTTCATTATGAAATTATTATGTACTGTATACACATCTATACATTAAAGTGCTTATGCATATATAAAAGTCTAAGGTTTACATTAGGCTGATAACACATGCAGTAATCACTTCTAGAGACTCGACCTCCCTAGACTCTTACATACTACTGAGCTACACAGAAGAATGCGCTTATGACTCTATTCTGCGAATAAATAAAGTGCTTTAGCATAGGCATTACATGAACCAGGAAAACAAAGAAGGATTTCAAGGTCATATGCAAAAATAAAGGTAAGAGCGTAGCCCCAAAGCGACAACCAGCTGAGATAAACCAGATTCAAAGGTAAATTCATGGGGGCAGCAGAGAAGGCTAGACAGATAACACCACTTTTTGCTCTAGCAGAGCTTGGCTCCTAGCCCCCCACTGTTCACAGCTGCCTGTAACTCTAGCTCCAGGGACCCAACATCCTTTTCTGGCTTTTGAAAGCAGGGGGCACACATACACATAAAATACAAAGTAACTCTGTTTTTTTTGTTTTTGTTTTGACTTTGGTTTTCTGAGACAGGGTTTCTCTGTGTAGCCTTGGCTGTCCTGGTCTCACTTGGTAGACCAGGCTGGCCCCAAACTCACAGAGATCCGCCTGCCTCTGCCTCCTGAGTGCTGGGATTAAAGGTGTGTGCCAAGATGGATGAATTACTGGTGTCTGGTTAATTTCTGGTCAGCCTGACAGAAGTTTAGCTTATCTGGGAAGCGCCTTCATCATATTAATGATTGCTACGGGAGGCCTCCTCCCCCCAGCTGGTGGTCCCTGGTGTTGTAAGAAAGCAGGTTGAGCGAGCCACTGGGAGCAAGGCAGTAAGCAGCACCTCTCCATGGTCTCTGCCTCAGCCCCTGTCTCCAGGTTCCTGCCTTCAATTCCTGCCCTGGCTTCACTCAGTGATGGTCTGACTGGTCAGGATATGTACACCAAATAACCCCTTTCCTCCTCAAGCTGCATTTGGTCCTGGTGTTTTACACAGCAACAGAACCTAGCTGAGACAATAAAAATAATAAAAATCAAACAAGGAGACTGGAAAACCAACCAGAATAGAAGATAAAGGCCAGCAGCAGCACCAGCATAGTGGGGCTTTTTTTTTTTTTTTTTTTTTTCCCTGTTGATGTGAACAAGCCAAGGGTCCAACACAAGCAATTCTGAACATTTACTAATGACCAGCGTGGTAGTAAAGTGGTGGAGAAAGGAGCAGGAAGATGGGCCAAGCACTCCAGCCTGTGACCCCTGACCTCTGCTTAACCTGGAAGTACTCTGCTTAGGAAACTCAATGGATGCTCCAAACGGCTGCTAGGACAGCTGCAGGCTTCCAAAGCCCAAGACCACACTCCTCTGTTGACAATGCAAAAGAGGAAAGAGCTGGAGGAGATGCACAATTTCTCTGCTCAACAACCTTTCACCCATATGCCGGGGGAGAAAGACGCACTAGTTCTAGCGTCTCAACTGAAGAGTTCCTGATAATCTCACCGTGGCTCTGGGGATTAGATAATCTTACTTCATTAAAATACAACTGGCAGGCATGATGGTGGATGTCTGTAACCTCAGCACTGGAAAGGTGGGGAGACAGGAAAATGAGTTCAAAACTGCTGTCAGCTATATACCAAGTCTGAAGTCAGCTCTGGCTATATGATACCTTATCTCAATAAAAGAACCAAAGCCGCAAAACTACCTTGATGTTCTTCAACAAGAAATGTTCAGATCAAGAAAGGACTTTGTTCTTACCCACCAACATCTAGTATTTTGTGTGTGTGTGTGTGTGTGTGTGTGTGTGTGTGTGTGTGGTGTACATGTATGTGCTCCCATGTGGGTGGGAACACATGTTATGTGTACAGGTGTGAAGTCAGAAATCACTCTCTACTTCATTTACTAAGGTGATCTAGTGTAGCTAGGCAGCTTGCTTTGGGGATCCCATCTGTGCCTCCCAAGTGCTGGGACTACAAAAGGACTGCCATGCCTACTTGGCTCATACGTGGCTTCTGGGGATCTGACTCCGGTCCTCACCCTGGTGCAGCACACCATCTCTCAGCCCAGCTCTAGCATCTTTACAATGGGAAGCTAAGTCTGCATCCTTTCTATGTTCTTTATATGCCTAAGAACAATGTAAAGCTTGAAAAAACAGATGACGGGCACTGGGTGGCTTCTGGCCGCTCATGCTTCCTTCCGCCTGAGCTTAGTATCTTATCAGTTAACTCATCCACTCAGTAATGTACATGGGATACACAGGCAATTAGCCACGGAGACTTACGAGGCCCAGTTCCTAAGGAGTCTGCCATCAGCCCTCCTCCTCCAACTCAGCACACAAGAGCTAGTAGGAAGCCGCAATCTTGGTGCTCACCTACAAAGGAGATTGCCTTCCCCAGTCAAGGATGAACGGGCTGATCTGGCCCCCTACACAAAACTGGAAAAAGGGAACTTACTTTTAAAAGAACACAGTATGTTTTATTCTACGGAAGAACTGTGTGCTTTCAACGCCTACTGCTCTTAATATAATCCTGGAGCTACAGATGCTGATTTCCTGTGCTACTGTCAGCTTACAAACATGAATCAATAGATTTCCTTTTAAGAAACTGTACTGAAATTTTGTGGTCTTTGTATTTATGAAGAAGATTTCTCTTCAGAATGTCATTTTAGAAGTACATGCTGGTTTATATAGTTAACAAATTACATAAATAAAAACAATTGAAATCTGTATTCTAAATCTGTCCCCACTTAGACTAGACTTTGCTGACCAGGCATGTGGCTGCTCACAGACAACTCTAGAGCAGCAGCTCTCAACCTGTGGGTCGAGACACCTTTGGGGCCACAGGGTTCACCTAAGACCTTCCAAAACCACAGATATTTACATTACATAACAGAGGCAAAATTGCAGTTTCATTGCTACAGTTATTTAGTAGCAATGAAACAATTTTATGGTTGGGGGCCATGACAACAGGAGAAACTGTATCCAGAGGTTTCGGCATTAGGAAGGCTGAGAACCATTGGTCTAGGACAACAGGGCTATTACTGTCAGCTTCCTCCTTCATCTTGTGAGTAAGCTTGTACACACAGCGCCCTGACTCTGAGGCCTGACATCTTCCAGAGGACTGCTTCCATAGCTAAGCTCCAGCCCAGTCCTGGGGTGGGCTCTGACACCAATGCTCCTTTCAGGAGCTGCAAGGTTCCTTAGGCTCTGTTTCTTCAGTAAGGCACTTCTTGCTGCAATCTCAAGCTTTCTCTCGAAGAAGCTCCCAGAGGTTTGTGGTCTCTGTGACCATGACTAACTAGGGATGAGAGGGAGCATCTGAGAATCCCAGGCCAGCATGCACACATGATTTCTCCTCTCAGCCTTGCTGGAGGGCAACTTTAACTGACTTCACTAGAATGGAGTACTTGTCCTGAGAATGTTTGTGAACAGCTCACATGAAGCTTTTAACAGACAATGACACGTTTTCTGAACTGTGAAAGTCTTTTAATCTTTATACTTAAGTACTTCACGTATGATTTTTGTTTTGTAGGTGTAATTTTTGGAGGCCTACTTACCAATAATATTACCTATGAAAATAAATGGTAAAGGCCATTAGCTTCCAATTATATTTAACCTTCTGATGAGGTTGTACACCCCACTGAACTTTAGAGCAGCCATCCTTGATCTCATCTTACAGGTAAGCACCTGCCAGCTTACTAAGCTGGCTACTAAACTACTCTAGCCAAATCAACTAAACTGAATTTTAACCCAGAACATCCAATTTCAAACCACAGACTTGCATTTCCCCACTCAGTTCTATAGAATAAATTGTACAAGACAGAATTAGCAAGATAAAGAAAACATATTAACACTGTTACCCATGAACGTGTATGTGTGTGCATGTGTACACGCACATAAGATACAAATGGCATCTAAATAAAAGGTAAAAAGAAAAATAAAAGAAATGGCATAAGCCTACTGCCCAAAACAAGGGACATTATCAGCACCCCTGTTAGTCCCATCTCTCTCAAGTTAATAACCTTGAATTTGCTATCTTTTTTTTAAACTATGGTCGCATCTTTTTCTAAGCAATCTGCAGTATTTACATGCTTTTAATGCTTTTAACCTTTATTTACATACAAGTTCTGCAATTGGCTGGTTTTTAATTCATTGTATTTGTGAGGCTGCCCACATTGATTATATAATATCATTCATTTCACTCACATGTAACATTCCATTTCATAACAATATAATCTGCATTGATGAGCATTTAATTTGCTCTCCTCTTGTGACCACGAGCACTATTAACATCCTGGTGTGTGCTCCTTGTTTAAGAGTCCGCTAAAGCTTCTCTCCTGAGTTAAAACTGCAGCATCCTTCAAAGTGTTATCAAAGGTGTTACCAGATTTTAATACTTTTGCCCTTCTAAATGATTATGAAAGGACACTCTATCATATTTAAAACTGCATTTCTGAGTTACTTCATATCTAATTGTCTGCCACATATATATTCATGTTTTAGGTCAGTGAATCATGCTTCTTCATCCAGTGAGTTCCTCTAAGCCACACACTCCCTCTCTCCTGAAAAGATTAAGCTGCAGAAAGTTTTCATAAGAACTGCCACTACAGGCCGGGAGTGGCAGTGTACGCCTTTAATCCCAGCACTTGGGAGGCAGAGGCAGGCGGATTGATGTGAGTCCGAGACCAGCCTGGTCTACAAAGTGAGTCCAGGACAGTCAAGGCTACACAGAGAACCCCTGTCTCGATAAACAATACAAAAAACAAAAAAACAAAAAAAGAACTGCCACTACTCAAAACGCATCCTTACTGTGAATTCTCAGAAAACTCCTTTCTACAAGCTGGCCACAGGGTCTTAAAGAAACAGCTCTCCCTTGATGAGAAACATAAAAAATAAAAAGCTTAGCAGATTCGTACTTTCCTGTAAAATTTATCTTTAAAATCCTTAAGACACTGTCAAATTGTACTCCAAATGAATGCACCAATTTATGCATATGAAAGTGTTAAAAGAAAATTCTGTTTATATCAAAAGACTGGATCAATGGTATCTCATCAATATTTACAATCCATTTACAAATGTCATATTATTTTCCCATTTTGAAACGAGCTATAAATACTAAGAACTAAACTCAAATATCTCACCACCTATCTCCTGAACTTGACTTATGCTTGGTCCATTACTGTCCCCTCTCTCCTGCTTCCTTATAACTGAAACTTAACCTGTTGGCGTCTTATTAATTTAGCTAAATTCCAGGCTCTGGGCCTCCACAGCCTAGTCAGTCTTGGCCAGCAATTATGTCAACAATTCATTACCAACCTCACGAGTGTGCTTCTAACAAATCTTTGGACTAGAATAGTCTTGAAGTCTACTTATCATTGTGATCATGTTCTAAATACTATTACTCACTTCTCTAACGACTACATCCAAAACATGCTTGGATTATAGTTGCAGCTCACGGCTCCACACAAAGCCTGTCAGCTCTGTTTTCAGGAGGATGTTCTGTGGCATGGGAACCTGTCCCTTCAAAGTGTCAGTAGCACATCCTCCAGGTTCACTCCTAGGAGAGCTCCCAGCTGTCTAGGAATAGCCTCTAGGTTGCTATGCTCAGGCCAACCTCAGATTTCCATGACTGGATGACGCTTGCTGGGTTTCTCATCTCTACTTCTGGGAGCCTAGTGTTGATCCAACTCAGCCTGAGTGTAGTGTGATGATCTGCCGGCAAGGGCTCATTGTTATTTTTCCTTCCATCTACTGTGTTTCTCAAAATGTCACTCTCTTCCTTCTTTCCACTCTCACAAGATGCCCTGTCTTCTGCAATGTTGAGAGAGATTAACACACTTTCCATCACTGATCACACTGCCACTGAACCCTGCATCTTTCCCCTCTGACAATCTTCCCCTTGCCTGACCCCTCCAATTGACTCAAATATTTTGACACATTAACCTGCTTTGCTTCTTTAACCAACAACTCTAAATACTATTTGCTTCATCTTTCCTCATGATCTGCTCCTTAAGCTTCATTTAAGAAAGAAGAACCTGGAACTGGAGAGATGGTTCAGAGGTTAAGAGCACTATCTGCTCTTCCAGAGGTCCTGAGTTCAATTCCCGGCAACTACATGCTGGGTCACAACCATCTATGATGAGATCTGGTGTCCTCTTCTGGCAGGCAGGCATACATGCAGGCAGAACACAGTATATGTAATAAATAAATAAATCTTAAAAAAAGAAGAAGAAGAGGAGGAGGAGAAGGAGGAGGAGGAAAGAATCTTTAAAAAAGGAATCTGGGTGTAGCAATGTAAACCTGTAATCCCAGCAATAAGAGACCAGTGGGAGAATCATAAATTTCAGGCCAGTATGGGCTATCACATAGTGATACTCTCAAAAAACAAAAAAGGGGAAAAAAAAAGGAATATATACATATGTGTGTATATGTATATGTGTGTATGTATGTATATGTATGTACATATGTATGTGTATACACACTCATTCTTTGGAGATGGAGCAGGGATTCTACCTAAATGCTCCTTTGTTTTCATATAAGGTCTAGAGGGACAATTTTTAGATTAGGAAACAGGATTAATCTAAGTTTTCAAAAGATACAGGTTCATAGCCAAGAACATCAGTCAGTGATAGGAGAACCAAGAGGCACAATTTAGCCTACATGATAAGCACTGTATCAAATCCACAACAACAATCAAAGCTGAGGTGACAGGAGATGTCCCTTTCCTAGTACCTGCTCAATGTTTTCCAGGGCTGAGCGGACTGAGCATGTCCCAGTGCCACCTGCAACAGTAGTCCATTGGTTCTAAAGTGCTGAATTAGGGTACACATAACAAAGTAATAATAAGACAAAGTGTGACAGCTACTGCTTTAATACCAGCACTTAAGTGGCAGGCAGATCTCTGAGAATTAAGGCCAGTCTGGTCTACAGAGTTACAGAGTGAAGCCCTGTATCCAAAGAGAAAGAAAGAAAGCTACATATAAAATTAAAGGCATTCAGCTAATGTCATACTAAGATTCAGGCCATACATGCTTTAGTTTCAAATACAATAAATGAAACAAGTCCTATAAATAATAGGAAGGAAGGAAGGAAGGAAGGAAGGAAGGAAGGAAGGAAGGAAGAGGGGAGAGAGGGTGGGAAGGAGGGGGAGGGGAGGGGGGGAGAGAACACAATCCAACGAGCAGGAGGATTTAATAAAAATGATTACATTACTATGAAGCCTTATTCTTTAAAGGCACATGGAAAAATGCAATGTCAAAAATGATTAATCAGTAAGATTGGTTAGGAGCAAAGAAGGAAAATATACATAATACAGAAACCAAACAGTTAAACAACCACAGACAAAAGTAGCAGCTCAGCACAGCAGCTTTCACAATGCCCACCATTGTACCACAGATCAGGGAGTTGTTACTTAGTGTTTCCAAGGTTCAATCCCCTATGTAAAAACAGTCCTCTCACTGGCAAGGAGTAAGAAGACAGCCGCCCAGGAATACTGAGTAGTGTCTAGCACACAGTAAGCCCAGGCAGACATTAGTTGTTAACGTCACTGTCATAGGCACTGTTCATGGGTCTCTATGAGCTAGACGATCAGTTCTGTTACCTATGACAGCGTGAGCACTGATAGCCCAGGAAAAATAACCCAGGTGGCACCACAGTCGGCTGACAACATTACTTCATCACAAATTTGATAACCAGCCAGGGACAGGTGGTTTCATGGCAAGTAATATCACAAATTTTAAGAATCAGAAAAGCCTTATGGCACTTGAACTGTTTCCCAGAACATGAAGAAAAGTGCTGTAACTTTATTTGTTTCACATATCTGCTCTAATGCTGGTATCTGTTCCACATGCAGCAAGGAGTGACTTTCACTTAGCTTACCTGAATTTTCAAATTTACCCATGTAGAGCCTGTGCTATATTAAATTATTTTTAATGTATCATGGCACTGGGCTTTCTTTAATCCAAGGGCCTTGCTCATGAGTGAGCACGCAGTTTATTACTGAACTATATCCTCAGTCAGGAAAGTTATTTTTAATATTAAATATTTCTTAAATATTATATAGATAAATTATTAAGTACTAATAGCAAATTAATTAAATATTTTGTTACATATGGTTAAATTATTAAATATTAACCATATATAATATTAAATTTTTCTTTTTTTTTTTGTTTTTGTCTTTTTTTTTTTTTTAGACAGGGTTTCTCTGTGTTAGCCTTGGCTGCCCTGGACTCGCTTTGTAAACCAAGCTGGCCTCAAACTCACAGTGATCCACCTGCCTCTGCCTCCTGAGTGCTAGGATTAGAGGTGTGTGCCACCACGCCCAGCTGTATATTAAAAAATTTAAAGATAGTTTTATAATCAGGAACTCAAGTAAGAGGACAGAGCAGCACCAGGACTGAGGAATACACAGCATCCCACACACAGCGCCAAACAGGAAGACCCTGCTGGAGCCGCAGCTAAGAGAGCGGCTTCAAACTTGCAGGCAGACAATCCTCACACTACAGACACATCCACTAGCTTCAACCCTAAAACACGGCCACAGGGTACTGGGAATGTGGCCAGTACAAGTGATGAAGTCAGTTTTATTGCCACTTGGTTTCCAACTATTGAAAAGTAAATACCTGGACATAGTGGCCACCAGCCAGATGGTTCTAGAAAGGGGAAAAAACCAGTTCCCTACTTGGTATTTTCATGATACTTAGAAAACACTGCCTGGTGTCCTCATATGACAAAACCCTGGATAAAATGCTAATGTTAAATAGAATGTTAAAGCTAACATTCTATTAAAAGAATGTGCAATGATCAGTGGCTAAGACTTTCTCTAAGACTGCAAAGGCGGCTTACTGCACAGAAAATTAAGTATAATTCATGACATTAGTTACAGCAGGAAGCCTCTAATACTCCGTCTTCACAGTCTGAGGATTCATCAACATAGCTGCACCATTACCAGCCTGATAGACAAGAGTCACTGCGTCAACGGTGAAGCACAAACACTAGGGGCATCGCCACTAAAGCCAGGAACAGCACTACACCCCCTGTTACCTGTCACCGTTTATCAGCAATATGAAAGCATAAAAAATACAGAGAGCTATTACATAAAAGGAAAATTTGTAAATCATTACCATCTGTAAATGCAAAGTTATGAAAATCAGGTTAAGCTATTAAACATAAAAGACTACTAAAGCTGTTAATTTTTCTTGTTGGTTAAAATAAACTCCAATCAGAAATTCTGATAGTAATATACATGTAAAAAATTCTCAAGAAATAAATTTAAAATATTATAAAAGTATTACCAAGACTTAAGGACTACAACCACAGACTGCTGAGATTTCTTTTGAAACAAGTGAAATCAAACTTGTTGGTAAAATCCTTCCAGCAATTCCTGTTTCTAGGTTACATCACATAAATAGAACATATTCCCCCGCCCTCCATTCAACCACACTGATCACAGACACTGACGTCCTCCTGGCCCCGCAGCCAACTGTGGTAGAACTAAATCTGTTCAGAAACGGGGTAATTAATATTTATTATTTTCCTTATGTTGTGAAGAGAAGAATATCATGTTTCCTCTCAGAATGTGTCCCTGACTTTCAAAGGCTCAACCATATGGAAGAGATCTACAGGAGTATATGAAAAGGCCAAGGACTTGGAATTCTAATTCAATTTCCCCTCACATTTCAGTACAAGCCTGTAGCAGACATTTATCTTTAGAGACACTTCTGGTGGGGAATTGGACAGAAGACGACTGTGTGCTCAGCTAGGTCTCTTTGGTCCCATGTATACCAGCTACACAAACATCAGGTTGAAATTAAAGGACTTTAAACTTGAAATCAACTATTTCCAGACTACAAAATCTATTCCATACTTATCAGCACATACAAGTTCTGAAGTGAGTTACAGCTGAGTTCAAATGTGAAATCTGCATTTTCAAGTGCTGCAATAAAAGAACTTTACTATAGAGTCTGACTACCTAATACTGATTGTCCAAGAATGCTACATAATGTTTTCATTTCCTCTCCCATCAAAACAGTTTTTGTCTGTGCTGTATCAACTCACTGCTACACGGTTTCTGATGAAAAGCAGATGGCCATCATTTGCCACCATTTTCCTATTAAATAGGTATGACAAGGTGGACAAAGTAAAAAAGTGCTCCCAGGCCTTCCTTGATCACCACCAATATCTCTATCTCAGTTTGTGATTTGTGTAGATAGGTCTATAAAAATGCAAAAGGAAACAAGGCATTGTTTGTAAACAGTAGCATGGTGGTGTTAAAGCACTGTCCCTAAGTCCTGGACAGACCCTTCACTAAAGGTGAAGTCAAAAACAAAAAAACAACACTAAAAACAGATAAATATATTGTTTTCCGTTTTAGAGTATGTGCCATGATTCACGTCAAACAAACAGGATGAAGCTGAAGGCTGTGGAAGGCATGTCCTAAAGGTGATAGAGCGCCAGAGCTGGGTGCTGGGACATACTGATGAAAGAATTTAAGGAGAGGCATGATATATTTTAGCACAGTTCTAAAAATCACATCTCACGAGCGTTGGCGCCATTGAGTCTAGCTAGGCCCATGCTGAAGCAGAACACGATAGTGGGAGCACAAAGAAGGGAAGGCAGCTCACCTCATGGTATGGAGGAAGGAGGAAAGATGGCAGAGCAAGACATACCCTTTAAAGACACGTCCTGGTGACCCAGTCTCTGAAAGCGTCTACCCCAAATAGCACTACCAACAGGAGAGAAAGACACCCAAAAATTGAGCCTGTTGATGGGATAATTCATATTCAAAGTGTAACAAACCACTCTCCTGTAAAGCCTGGTTACCCACTAAGGTCACAGCCAAGAGGTGGCACCAGCCTCCAACACCTGGACTAAAAGGTTCTTCCTATAACTCTAGCCCCCGGGCCTTGAGCCCCCTCAGCAGACACCAAAGGATGTGCAAACTGCAGATGCATTAAAACAAAAGCCACCTTTCTTTTAAGCCACTAGGCTTCAGGGTTTACGCTGCAGCCATGGGTAGGAAACTGGAACATGAGCACTACTAGACCCAATTAGCCTAATTTTTCATTTCAAACTGTAAACAATGAAAAACTGTGTGGACACACCTGGCTTTAGTCAATGGACCCTATCAACCCTTCATCGTCCTTAGCTACCAGCGAGCCTTCTGTCCCTCCTACCTTCTAAGATGAAAGTAGCCAGCCTCCTCCTCCACACTTGTTAGCTCTGAACAGCTGCTTTTATTAAACACCTTGGCTTAGGAACTTGCTTGTGACTGCTAACATATGCAGTATGGTTTTAAATCAATGAACAAGTGGAATTTCCCTGAAGAGGTTGCCCTAGGTTCTGAAGCTGCAAATCAGTTCATGGTGTTCTGATAGGGTCATTTGAATGGGTCATCAGGCCCAAGTGACCGTGTCAAAATAGTTACTGTTCCTTCTAATGAACACTGGCAGGGAAAATGGACCAATTACTTAAAGTTTATCTTTAAGAACCACAGGCCTGAGAAGTTAGAGGTTTTGAATTCGATGTAGTATTGTTCTTTTCCAACCACAGAGATACTGACAATCCAGATAAAAAAAAGGGCAGAGATAGGTAGATCTCTGGGAGTTCAAAGCTGGCCTGATGTACAAAGTAAGTTCCAGGACAATCAGGCTACACAGTGAAACCTTGTCTCAAAAATCCTAAAGAAAAAAAAAAAACCTAAAAACAAACAAACAAACAACAAAAACACAAACCAAAATTTTTCATGATATAATCATGAAGCATTTTAAACTGACTGCATTTTGACTTGGAATCTCAGCCTGCTGTAATACAACAGGGACATCAAACTCAATTTTGTAGGTATTTTATAGTTTTGTTAGCATGGTTAGAACACTAAACCATACTCCGTATATTGCTAGTAAATGCTCTGTCCTTCAAGCTTTGGCTAAATGATAAATATAAGAAATGAATCCATGGGAACCCATAGATGACAATCTTGGAAAACAAGTGCAGCTGCTCTGTTCCTACCACAAGTCACCGATCTGTCAGTAACGTTAGTAACTAAGGCAGCTAGCTCAAACCATTTGCAAATCCGTAGGCCCAGCAAGGGTGCAGGCCTGGCTAGAAGCCAATATAACTAGTTGGTGGGAAATGATGGGCAGAATCTTGGTGTCTTTGTTCTTGTTAGTTATACAGGGAGCTCTGTTAGATTTGGAAACAATTACTGTCTGTCTCAATTTAGAAGGCAAATCAAAGAAGCTAGCCTGGCTCTAATTCCTTCAGTGCTACATTCATAATCCTTTTGGGGGATGATCTTGCTTGTTAATGTGAAGAAACATAACTTTAACAAAGGGGGCCCAGGAATTGCTAGGCAACAAGAGATGAGGGGTGGGGATGGCTTGGCTGGCGGGGAAACTCGACCTCTGAAAACCATTCATAGCCCATATATCCCTAAACCCAATCCCAGGCCTCCCCTGTAGTTCCCGGGGCATATGACAAAATTAGAGAAACAAGACTACATTCAGAGGGCACCAGGAAGGCCCTTTCACTCCCAAATGAAAACATGAACCTCGCTAGGAGGCTGGGACGGTTTACCTACGCTTCTGGCTAGAGCCACGCCTTGGAGGTTTCATGAAGCATACCCCAGGCTGTGTCTCCAGAGACAAGCAGACCATAAGGGATCTGAGCCAATGAACAGTGTGACTAGGGTGGGACTTGGTTGGACACAGGCCCCAAGGGCAGTGACCACGGAGTTGTATCTTATCCTTCCTGTCTCAGCTTTACAGCAGCGCCTGCAGTGCTCCTATCACTTACAGCAGCGCCTGCAGTGCTCCTATCACTTACAGCAGCGCCTGCAGTGCTCCTATCACTTACAGCAGCGCCTGCAGTGCTCCTATCACTTACAGCAGCGCCTGCAGTGCTCCTATCGCTTAAAAGCACGCTGCAGTGCTCCTATCACTTACCGCAGCGCCTGCATTGCTCCTATCACTTACAGCAGCGCCTGCAGTGCTCCTATCGCTTACAACAGCGCCTGCAGTGCTCCTATCACTTACAGCAGCGCCTGCAGTGCTCCTATCGCTTACAGCAGCGCCTGCAGTGCTCCTATCGCTTACAGCAGCGCCTGCAGTGCTCCTATCGCTTACAGCAGCGCCTGCAGTGCTCCTATCGCTTACAGCAGCCCTCGCAGTGCTCCTATCCATCGCTTACAGCAGCGCCTGCAGTGCTCCTATCGCTTACAGCAGCGCCTGCAGTGTCCTATCGCTTACAGCAGCGCCTGCAGTGCTCCTATCGCTTACACAGCGCCTGCAGTGCTCCTATCGCTTACAGCAGCGCTGCAGTGCTCCTATCGCTTACAGCAGCGCCTGCAGTGCTCCTATCGCTTACAGCAGCGCCTGCAGTGCTCCTATCGCTTACAGCAGCGCCTGCAGTGCTCCTATCACTTACAGCAGCGCCTGCAGTGCTCCTATCACTTACAGCAGCGCCTGCAGTGCTCCTATCACTTACAGCAGCGCCTGCAGTGCTCCTATCACTTACAGCAGCGCCTGCAGTGCTCCTATCACTTACAGCAGCGCCTGCAGTGCTCCTATCACTTACAGCAGCGCCTGCAGTGCTCCTATCACTTACAGCAGCACCTGCAGTGCTCCTATCGCTTACAGCAGCGCCTGCAGTGCTCCTATGGCTTCTGCTGGAGAAGACAATACACTGAGACTTAGGTAGAGGCACCATCAAGAAGGCCACCCATGCTGTCCACACCACAGAGTTCCTTTCTTTCCCTGGATGTGCTGAGCTCCTCTAGGTTGTGAGGACATTTAAGAAACAGAGGGTCTAAGCCACAGTAATCCTGAGGAGGGCTTAGGAGCAGAGGCCTGCTGCTCCCATGCTCTCAGAGCTCTGAGGAATTGGCTATCGTCACTCACAAAGTGACATCAGTCGTCAGCTACATCACAAGTCCAGTGGCATTTTTCAAAGGAGTAGAAACAAAATAGGGAATAGGAAGAGGCCAGGAATTCTACTAATTCCATGTCAAATAAAGATTTTTTAAAAATGAATTTCAGAAACAAACACACCTCAGCAGAAGCATTACAAAATGTTTTGACAATTTTCTAGGATTAGTGCCCACAAAATTCAGGCAAACCAGTAGCTATTCTAGACCAATATTCTTGATTTAACAAGACTGTCTCATCTAAGCAGTCACGGAAGGAACAGCTCTACAGCTGGCGAGGGCAGGATGGGACACAGTGTTCCGCATCCTGGGTCTGGTGAAGAACCTGCCTCAGGAGCAGTACTAAGCGCCTCAGTGGACTCTGCACAAGGGGCAGGAATCAAGTCAGGAACAGGGAGCAGCATTTACAGAAAAATTAATACCGATCAATCACGATTAGATAGTAAGAAGCAATTGGGGTGAGGGAAAAAAGAACAAATTTAAACAGACCTTCATATATTAAAAATAAAATAAAAAGCTTCCAAAAATTAAAATTAACCCTGGAGACCCAGATCTGCACTGCCTTTGTATGAGTAAGGACTCTCTTTTTAGCTTCCAAACAAATGGAACCACCACTTAAGATAGAGCATCATGGTTTACTTAAGCAGCACGGATGTGTTTGAACTAGATCTCCAAATTACTGACTCACACACTGGTGACTCAATTATACTAAGTTAAAGACTCCAGAAAAAAAAATCACAAACTATGAAAAAAAGACAGGTTATTTTCTTTAAAAAACGTCACCAAACACCCCGTGACATGTTGGCTAGCCTCAAGGCTGCAGTGAGTCGAGTGGCTAGCAGCACCATACCCAGCACGTTTCCTGGGGGCACTTCCTCCAGGTCTTCTAGCTCCCTTCCCATCAGAAGGTACAGGCTCTCCAGAGTACAGCATGCCATGTGGGGGACAGGAGGGAGGTCCTCTAGTGGAGCTGAGAAGCCTAGTGGAACCTGCCAGAGAAAAAGGGTGGGAACCAAGTGAGAAAGCAAGTGAGGTATTACAGGGCCCTCAGGGTTCTAGTGACCTTCTGTCTCTTCCCAACACACAAAGCTGAAATATTAGTTTCAATGAGTTATGATTTAAAAAAAAAAAAAAAAACCAAGTCACATTTGATGATGAGTGCTCTGAAATACTGAAACCTCTCTTTCTCAAATATTTACAATGTGTCTAAATCCCCCCCATAAGCTTCCAGGCTAGGAAATTCTTCTGTGACCTGGTACCTGGTTCTTCAGGTCCAGAGTCCTTCGCCAATACGTATGAGCACTAAACCATGCACCAGTCCTCATGCCTATACCATGTTTATATTTCAACATTCACTATTATCATTGTAATTTCAAGTTATTGAGATCTTCTCATAAAGTCTGAAAGCACTCAACAAGAACTATGCCAGTGCCTTAAAACACATGAAAATAATGTTTAAAATGTTAAAATGCCATGAGAAAGCCAAGCATCTGCTAAGTGTACATGCCACGTTGTTAATCTGAAAGGGAACATATGTTGAAATCCTAGGAACACTGATGAGGAGAGAGAGCACACATGCAGAAAAACACACACAGGAACAGTGGCTTTATGAGCTCCCCCATTTCCCCCCCCACACACACACTTTATTTACTCATTCTTAAGGAGACACTGTCATGAATGATTGAAGGTGTGAGTTTCATAGCTTTTCAGAAATAGATCCTCCATATCCAAGAACCTATGAAGTATTTCAACCAACAAACATATCTTTGGTGCCCACAGGCCCAGAGCTAGTACTAAGATGGAAAAAAAATGTTTTGGATCCAAAACAACTGGTATTACAAGATGGAGTGAATGACAGACAAGGAGTAAAGCAAGAAAACTCATGAAGCCTCAAAGAAAGGGAGACTTGGGGACCTCAGGAAAGGGATGGCTTTTCACAAGATATGTCTCAGTGCACATGCTCTGTACAACCACAACTCTCAAGACCAGCTCTAACAACAAACTAGAAGGAAATCTAAAATATTAGGAACACAATATGCCAGTCCACAACTCCAGCAGATCTTTGCTCTATGGGAGGCCACACTGGTACTAGGAACCTCAGGTAAGATGCCGCCCACCACCATCAGCACTCCTTAGAGCCCGCTGAGCTGTCCCCAACAGCACTGCCTTCCCTCAGCTCCATATTCCAGCCAACAACTCCAGCAGAAGACCAGAGGCCACACTTCTAAGAGTGGCCCAGAAGACACCCTCACCCCCACCCCACTCTACTGGAGGCCATACAAATACTAGGAACTCCACCAGGCTCTACCAGAGGCCAAGCTGGAAACCCAGGGGCCAAGCCAGTACTGGGAACCCCAGAAGCCATGGGGCTCCAGGAAAATACAAACATACGAAGGAGATGAATAAAACTGTTCAAGACCTGAAAATGGAAATAGAAGCAATAAAGAATACAAACTGGGGGAATCCCGGAGAAGGAAAATACCTGTACTCCATGATACTGGAAAATCTAAAAGAACTAGACAATGTTCTTGATAGATATCATTTACCAGAGTTAAACCAAGATCAGATAAACAATTTGAATAGACTTATAACCCCCAAGGAAATATAAGCAGTGATTAAAAGTATCCCAAGCAAACAAACAAACAAAACCAAAACAAACAAAATCCAGACAGTTTTAATATAAAATTCCTCCAGACTTTTAAAGAAGACCTAATGCCAATACTCCTCAAATGACTGCACAAAATAGAAACAGAAGGAACATTGCCAAATTCATTTTATGAGGCCATAGTCACCCTGATACTCAAACCACACAAAGATTCAACATAGAGAATTACAGACCATTTTCCCTCATGAACATTGATGCAAAAATACTCAATAACATACTATTGAAAGTCAAATCCAAGGGCACATCAAAAAGATCATCCACCATGATCAAGTAGGCTTCCTTCCAGAGATGCAAGGGTAGCTTAACATATGAAAATATGTCAATATAATCCATCAACTGAAAGAAAAATAATACATGGTCATCTGGTCAGATGCTGAAAAAGCCTTGACAAAACCCAACACTCCATGATAAAGGTCTAGGAGAGATGAGGGATTCAAGGCACATCCCTAAACATGATAAAGGCTATATACAGCAAGCTGATAGCCAACATTAAATCAAATGGAGAGAAACTCAAAGCAGTTCCACTAAAATCAGGGGTAAGACAAAGCTGCCCACTCTCTCCCTTTCTACTCATAGTACTGGAAGGCCGAGCTAGAGCAATAAGACAACTGAAGAAGAGCAAGGGGACACGATTTGGAAAGCAAGAAGGCAAAGTATCTCTATTTGCAGAGGATATGACAGTGTACGTAAACAACTCAAAAACTCTGTTAGAGCGCTCCTGTAGCTGATCAACATCGTCAGCAAAGTGGCTGGGTACAAAATGAACTAAAACAGCAACAACAACCAAACAAAACAGTAGCCTTCCTACAATACAAACAATAAGCGGGCTAAGAAAGAAATCAGGGAACAACATCCTTAATAATAGCCAAAAATAATACAAAATATTGGTGTGACTCCAACCAAGCAAGTGAAAAACCTACATGAAAAAGAACTTCAAGTCTTTGAAGAAAGAAATTGGAGAAGATACTGAAAAATGGAAAGCTCTCTCATGCTCATTGATCTGTAGGAATTACATAGTAAAAATGGCCACCTTACCAAAAGCAATCTACAGTTCAATGCAATTCCTATCAAAATTCCAACACTATTCTTTATAGACTTTAAAAGAACAACACAACTTCATATGAAGAAACAAAAAACCCAAAGTAGCTAAAACAATCCTGTAAAATAAAAGAATTTCTGAAAACCAGCACTGTATAATGAAAGAACTTCTGGCGATGTCACTCTGCTTGATCTCAAGCAACAGTAATAAAAACCACATGGTATTGGTATACAAACAGACATGCTGATCAGTGGAACTGAATCAAAGACTGAGATGTAAATCCACATACCTATGAACACCTGATTTTTGAGAAAGAAGCCAAAATTATACAAAGGGGGGAAAAAAGAAAGCATCTTCAACAAATGGTGCTGATCTGACTGGATGTCTGCATGTAGAAGAGTGAAAATGGATTCTTACCTGTACAAAACTCAAATACAGTGTATCAAAGACCTCAATATAAAGCCAGATACACTGGACCAGACAGAAGAGAATGTGGGGAACAGCCCTGAACACACTGGCACAGAAGGCAATTCCATAAACAGAACACAAACAGCATATCGACAATTAATAGATGGGACCTCATGACACTGAAAAGTAAGGCTAAGGACACTGTCAATAGGATAAAACAGTATCCTGGGAAAAGATCTTCACTAACTCCACATCTGACAGAGAGCTAATTTCCAAAATATATAAAAAACTCAAGAAACCAGACAACAAACCAAATAATCCAATTAAAAAATGGGGTACTAATCTAAACAAGAGAATTCTCAGCAGAGGAATCTGAATGGCCAAGAAGCACTTAAAGAAATGTCCAACATCCTTAGCCATCAAGGAAATAAGATCCAAAAGACAAGTTGACGGTCATGCTGGAGAGACTGTGAAGCAAAGAGGAACACCCCTCCCTTGCTGGTGACAGTGCAAACTGGTACAGCCACTTTGGGAATCCACATGGCGGTTTCTCACAAAAATGGGAATCAACTTACACTACTCCTGGGCATATACCCAAAGGACAATCCATCCTACAAGAAGGACACTTGCTCACTAGGTTCATAGCAGCTTTGTTAGTAATAGCCAGAAACTGGAAACAACCTAGATGTCCATCAACTGAAGAAAACATAGTACATTTACACAATGAAGTATTACTCAGCTGTTAGTAAAATAATATCACGAAATTTGCAGGCACATGGATAGGACTAGAAAAACAAAAGACAAAAGCCCAGTGTGGTTACCTGAGTGAGGTAACCTAGACTCAGAAGGACAGATATGGTAGGTACTCACTTATAAGTGGATTTAGCTATATAGTAAGGGATACCCACCTTACAACCCACAGGCCTAGAGAAGCTTCCTAACAAGGAAGGCTCAGGTGGGAAGCACAGGAATCTCCCTGGGAAAGGGAAATAGAATAGATTCTGTGGGTGGACTGGGAGCAGCTGGGAATGGGAACAGGAGGGGTCAGGTGAGGGGAGGATGGAGGGAGAGTACTGGGAAAAACAACTGGAATTGAGGGGCATCTCAGAGAGGAGCTAAAAACGTAGTACAATGGAAAGCCTCAGGAATTCACAAGGGAGGGTGAACCTAGCTGTAACTCCTAGTAAGGGGGATACAGAGTCTGAGCAGCCATCTCCTGTAACCAAGCAAAACTTTCAGTGGAGGTACTAGGACATCCAACCCAGACGCAAAACCTTCGACCTACATATAATTTGTTCTGCCTACAAGATATGCTGGGGTAAAGATGGCATAGAAGCAGTGGGAGGGGCCAACCCATGACTGGTTCAGAGAGGGAGCCCACCCCAACATTGCTTGGATGGCAGGAACCAGAGGCTGCATAGCCCAGACACCTGGGATAGAACCAAACACAACTGGCAAAATAAACAAACAAACAAAGAGATAAAAATCATTCTAAGTGATAGTCTGCCATACTTATAGACTGGTGCCTAGCCCAACCATCATCAGAGGTTTCATTCAGCAACTGATGGAAACAAATGCCAAACATTAGGTGGAGCTTAGGGAATCCTGTGGAGGGGGTAGGGGGAGAATTGTAGGAGCCAGAGGAGTCAAGGACACCGCAAGAAAACCTACAGAATCAACGAACCTGGGCTCACGGAGACAACTGACAAGCAGGGAGCCTGTATGGGGCACACCTAGGTCCTCGGCATGTACTTTACAGTTGTGTAGCTTGCTGTTCTTGTGGGGCTCCGCTAACAGAGGGAACAGGGGCTGTCTCCGATTCTTTTGTCTACTTGTGGGACCTGGGTTGCCTAGTCCAGCCTTAACAGAGAGGAGATGCCTAGTCCTGCTGCAACTCATTGTGGCATGGTCAGCTGATATCCCTGGGAGGCCTGCCCTTTTATGAAGAGAAATGAAGAGGAATGGATGGTGGTAGTGAGGAAGAGTGGGGAGGGATTTAGAGGAGAAGAGGGAGGGGAAACTGAGGTCAGGATATAGTAGCTGAGAGGAGCACACCAAGCCTAGGGCACAGGCCTATAGCCAGGTACTTGGAAGGTTAACTCCTGCCTAGGCTACAGAATGAGCTCCAGGCTATCCTATGCAACTTAGTGAGACCCTGTCTCCAAATAAGTTTTAAAAAGAAAGTTGTGGCTATAGCTAGCATCTGCCACACACACAAGGACACATGGTCCAGGTTTAATTTCTAGTAGTATGAACACATCGCCCTCCCCCTTCAAAGAACACTCTTCCCTAGCTGATGCTGCAGAGTCGGACCCAGCCCCCAAGTCTTAGAAAGTACAGGATGATCACATGCACTCTTACATCGCTGGTCATGCCATACTCTGTCACACTAAGCAACAGATGCATAAGACAAAGGATGCTGGAGGGACCTGAGTAGGGCTAACTTCCACAGTAGGTCTGAAGTGCTTCACATACCCTTTTAAAAGGTACACTGGAATAGGATTCCTGCGGTGACTCTGACTCCATGGCCTCAGGTGTCTTTTGTGTTGCCTGCTTAGTGTCTGACACATAAGCAACCGATGCCAAGTGAACAAGACTGCTCACGGTATGTGACTCTCAATGGCAAGCAAAAACCCATCACAAGTCTATGCACACCAAGTACTGTGCTTTGTCCCCAGAGCCTAGCAAGGCCTGACTACCCATCATGCAGCACTGGAGAGAACAGAATGCAAACAGCAGACACTGAGGGAGAGCTGTCCTCAGCTCTTCCCTCCGTCTTCTACCTGCATCTAACTGCACTCTTTGGGTCACCCAGAAAAAGGCTCCTCCCATGAGGCCAGGTGCTTCTGCCCCTGAGGAGTTCTGTCACTCACTGCTGAGTGGCTTCTTGTTGGCCCTACCTGGCCCTCCGGTGTCTTTTCTCATGCTATGTTTAATCCCTGTCTTGTGCTCCGGATATTTCTGGCCTACAGACTCTTTCAACCCTGGCTCAGGCATTTCTCCATGCAGGCTGTCTGTCTGTCTGTCTGCTCTCAGACCAGCCTCAACAGACTCCAGGCAATGCAGGTAGTGCCTATCACCTGTTTGCTCCCTACAGCTTTTGCCAGAGTCACTGAGCTTTTGGCTCGGTAAACTCTAGAAGATGCACCACTGCCTTGGCTCCGGATTAACATTAACATCTACTTCTTCCCTCCAGACCGAAGTGATGCTTACCTTCCTTGATATGCAAAAAAAGAGGCCTAAAAAGCTGTTCTCCTTCTTATATGGTTCTTAAATGCTACTTTAGGGAGCCACTATGTGTGCAAAATGTTAGCGAGTCAAGGCAGCAGGTGACAGGGACTGGGGTGTCTTTTGCCCATTTGTTACCATACTAAGCCAGTCTGAAAGTTACCAGGCCCTTAAAATAATGCCCTTGCATTTTAGGCCTAACTCTTACCCGTTGTAAAAAGTCAATGGGGCTGTACTTGGGTCCCAAGACAAAAATTTTCTTTCCTCTTCGAGCTACACCACTGAACACACGAGCAAATGCAATGAAGGCTTCTTGGCTGCTTTCTTCCTGAGGCACAGGTTGAAGGCTCACACTTGCAATATCTGGTTCATCACCTGCCAAGCACAAAAAGACATTCAGGGCCACGAATGCTCACTTCAACCCTGGAATTGTTTATACACACAGAAGAAAACAGTAAATATGAATATTTAGCCAAGAGCAGAAACAATGTGGATAAGACTATGCCAAGAGTTTTTTTTTGTTTTGTTTTTAGACAGGTTTCTCTGTGTAGCCCTGCCTGTCTTGGTCTAGCTTTGTAAACCAGGCTGACCTTGAACTCACAAAGATCTGCCTGCCTCTGCCTCCCCAAGTGCTGGGATTACAGGCATGTGCCACCGTGCCCAACTGACAAAAGTTAAAATAAAAAGGACGATGTACCAAGTTAGGCAAAAAAACGCATCAAATAGTTTACATCAAAGACTACTTAGGAATGCAGTACCTCTTGGCTCATCTCCATGAGGACTTGAAATTTCAAGGGCACCTCCATCCTGGGCAGGGCCCTGGGATACCTGCCCCTGAGCTGCTGCAAGCTTCTCTGCGTGCCTCTGTCTTGCACGCTCACGTCTCTGGGCCATTTCCTCTTGAGTGAGAGGCCTACAAGAAGTCACAGATATGTTATGATGTGGAGGCACCAGGCACCTCTCAGCCCTCTTTCGGGAATAAGTGTTCATAAGACTGCAGAGGCAGTAATCAATGCCAAATCCACCATGGAGGCTTCTCCAGGTTCCCTCCAACAAAGACAACAGGGGAGCAGGTTCTCTGGCCTGCTGTATCCCCAGAGGCTTGCTTAGGGACCGGTGAGCAGTGCCCGTAGCCCCAAGCAGCACCAGGTGCAGTCACACACAGCCTTCCACGGACACTCAGTATTTCTTCTGGCAGAGGTCGATAAGGAGCAGGAAGAGAATGGCTAAGGGGCAGCAAGGCTTACATTAGCGTACCTACAGAAGCATGCAAGAGGCCACTAGAGGAAATGAGGTTTTCCTTTGCAACTCGGAAGCACTCAAAGGTCAAATGAAAAGTCTCAGGCACTGGTAGACACAGGAGACGCCCAGACAGAAAAGGCAGTGTGGAACTGGGAGAGTGTTGGCAGGGGTCCGTCTGTGTAGTGGGTGGGACCGTTAGCAATGTAGATTTTTTTTTCTTCATGAAAAGTAACAGAGAAGGTACTAAGAGCTTTAATATTAAAAAAAAGCTTTATAAAAGATAGAGAGACACTGAGCATTTGGCTTCGGAATTTGGGTTTGGAAGGAAGAAACCAGGCAAGTGAAGGGTCCCCAGGACCAGTCTCCCTTTCAAGAAGGCATTCACAGGAACCCACTGCATGTTCAACCACAACACAGAGCACGACCAATCCTGGCCCTGGAGTTGGTAGGATCTGACATATTCACCACTACACTAGGGCTGAGCATCCAGACTGCTGAGACAGCCCTTGAGTGTGAGCTTGAACTACTACAGGTGAAGAAGCTGCGCTAGGCTGCCTGGTCTCAGCACTATGCCTCCCTCCCATGCTGCCCTAGCTTTTGACATTGCAAGGCTTGTTTCACTCTGTAATTGATACCTTGAAGCCAGCCTCAGCCTCATCTCCTATCCTACCTTGCCTCCTTCCTCTCTTTTCTCTTTGAGCACCAGAAGCTACATACACAGGGACTGGGCACACAGATAGGCCCTGGGCACACAGACAGGCACTGGGCATAGGCACTAGACACATAGACAGGTCCTGGGCACACAGGCAGGCACTGGGCACACAGACAAGCCCTGGGCACACAGACGGGCACTGGGCACACACACACAGGCACTGTGCACACAGACAGGCACTGGGCACACACACAGGCACTGTGCACACAGACAGGCCCTGTGGGTACAGACAGGCACTGGGCATAGGCACTAGACGCACAGACAGGTCCTGGGCACACAGACAAGCCCTGGGCACACAGACAGGAACTGGGCACACAGACAGGAACTGGGCACACAGACAGGCAGTGGGCACACAGACAGGCAGTGGGCACACAGACAGGCAGTGGGCACACAGATAGGCCGTGGGCACACAGACAAGCACTGGACACACAGACAGGCACTGGGTACACAGACAGGCCCATGGCACACAGACAGGCACTGGGCAGAGGCACTGGGCACACAGACAGGCACTGGGCACACAGATGGGCCCTGGGCACACAGACAGGCCCTGAGCACACAGGCACTGGGCACACACACAGACAGGCCCTGGGCACACAGACAGGCACTGGGCACAAAAGACAAGTTACTCCATGGTATCTGCTTTAATTTCTGCCTCCAGGTTCCTGCTGTGAGTTTGTGCCTTGACTCCTTCTGTAATAAACAGTGCCACAGACATATTAAGTCAAATAAGCTCTTTCTTCTTTCAGTTGCTCGGTCATTGTGTTATCATAGCAACAAAGAGAAAACCAAGTAAGACACCTGGGCTATATATAATAAGATCTTATCTAAGATAGACAGACAGACAGACAGACAGACAGACAGACAGACAGACATGGATAGATGCAAGCCAGACAAAATAATAAGCATTTACAGTGATGAGTTAGTATAAAATACTTAAGTGCCTGCTATTTAGTTATCCTCTGATTAATACCTATTGTGACCTACACTGTTACAGGCCCTGAGATGCTTGGAAAGGGAGTAAAGCAAGCAGAGGGAAAGTCACAGGATTTATTCCTGTATCTGTTAGACATCCAGTGTTTATTCAGAACAAAGAGAAATTATTTACATGAAAGTAGGGCTCTGTGTGTAAGGAAATAGTGGTGGGCAGTGAGTTGGCTAGGTTACAGATAACCACAACCTCCTGAACAGAGAACAGTCACCAGCGTTAGAGACCAGACACGTGAATGCTGACTGGAGATGAATGTTAGGTTGGCACATGGAAAAGAGAGGAAAAGAGGTAGCAATAGAAGTCCATCTGGCTTCAGGCTGCCATGCACAATGACTCAGCTCTGGCTCTGATGCTGGTGAAAGGCTGGCAGAGAGTCTTGCTGCCGTCAGTACACATGACAGCATGCTATAAGGTAGCACAGACAGCAAAGAGCAGGTGACCAGAAAGGAAAGAGGTATCTGTCTGATGTGGCATCTAGCTACTAAAAGTTAGTTCTCAAGGAGGAAGCAAAGCCACAAAAGGAGCAGGGACAGCAGTGCAGGTCTTCCTGGAAAGCTCCAAAACAGCAAAAGCAAAGGCACAGAATCTACAAAGGGCCAAAAGGGTACAGCTGCCTGCTCAGAGTTAGGGTGGGTGCTGGCATGGCGTGGGATGCTGGAGGGCAGGTTCTACGGAGTGCTGTGAAAGACACCGGCTTTGAAACCAGGCAGGCTGCAGCTAAACTCTTGCGCAGTTCCTCTGGCTATGTGACCTGGAACATTATCTGTTTTTTCTAAGGTTCTTTGATTTCCTCAGAAGTCAAACTGAAACAAAAGCTGTTGTTGGACCTAAGTGGCAGAGCCAGTGGTGCTGCAGAAATATCCTAATAGCTTACTGAACAGAAACGAATTGATAGACAAACTTAAAGCTTGGCCTGCAACGTGCCTACCAGGTCTGCGCGTCAGAGACAGACAGACAGACAACAGAACAGAAGAGAAAGCCCCGCCACAATCCCATACACATCGAGAATATGGAAACCCTCGTCTACAGCCAAGGTAGGATGGCTGAGAAACGAGGGCACAGCCTAACTGCATTCAGCAGGTGTCCAGGGTGTCCCTTTCCAGTTTCTCCTCATGATGTACCATTAGATAGTGTACGCTAATCTACACCAAAGGAAAAAGATTAGTCTGCTGGCCCTGGATTAGTACATCGACTCAGCTGCAATGGGAATGAGATCAGAGCACTGCCCCCCAATGGTCCATGCCTACAAATAAAAGGCAGTACAACTTACACAAAAAACATCAGCTAGAAGATAGACAAGAACAAGGGAGGGAATGGAGACTTTACTCGGTATAAAATAAGCATGAAGATGCAGTGAGAGTGTAGACACTAAGGTTTTTGTATAGTTTAAATTCTGATTTCCTGTCTAAATGTTGTGTAAACTCTACTCCTCATTTGTCCCCATTATGTCACTAAAGCAACTTACAGCCAATTGATGAGCAGGGGAGAGAATAGGGCTGGACTTCCTGCCAGTCAGGGTGGGAGCAGTCAGGAGAGGAAGCCAAGGGTAGAGGTCCCAGGAGGATCAGGAGGAAGGAGCTGAGGAGGAAAGCTACGAAGGGCAAGGATTGCTGGGATGTTTGCTGGGAGCAAGACAGGAAAGCATAGAAGGTTGAGAACAGACTTAAACTGCTCAGATTGTGTTGTGAAGCCTTGTATTATAGAAGAGTCTCAATTATTCGTGTTTTGGCCAGGTTAAGAAATAAACTTAAACATGAGAGGGCAAAATCAGTAAAAACAATCTCACGGAATAGAATTAACTGCTCCACCAAAACACACTAATATATGGAGACCATTAGATAAAAACACTCAGGGGAGACATAGCGAAGCAGTAGAGCAGAGGTGCCATTATTTTCTAGAACAAGACAGAGAATAAGTCACAGAGGGGTTTGGTGAAAATCAATGCAGCTGAAGCCTCGGGAGGATGCGCTTCACTTCTCCAGCATTCTCTAGCGTCCTAGATACTCTCAGCGGCTACAGAGTTCATTTGCCAGGGTAGCTGAAAACTGCCTTGCCTCACCCAGCGCCTTGCCTCACCCAGCGCCTTGCCTTACCCCGTACTGGCTCGCATTTCCTCCTCAGACAGTCATTCATCCTCCATCCCCACACCCATCGACTCACTAATTCTTTCATTTCTCTTCAGAACAAAAATTCTAGAAGAAGATTCTTATGTTCAAACCACTATGAAAAAGCTAAAAACTAAACAAACTTACAAAATATTTCTTCTAAAGAATAAGCAGTTTTATCTGAAGGGGGAAAAAAAAAGGAGAAGAAGCAAAAGCAGAAGAAGAAGCAGAAGAAGAGGAGGAAGAGGAGGGAGTGGAGGAGGAGCAGGAGGAGGAGGAAGATAACGACTCTCGAAGATGAGGTACAGCAGGAAGGACAGAAACACAGGACTTTACTGACAAAACAGCACAAGTACTAGAAAAAAAAGGAACACTCTACTGAAACCCACGGCTGGGGATGGGTTATAACGGGGCACACTTATTCCACAGTGCTCCCCCAAATTCAGTCACTTTGTGATCTCCACTATAACTCCATTGAGACTTAAAATCTCATCATATTAAAAAAAAAAACCCTCTATGATGACATACAAAAGCAATAAGCACAGATGCACATTCAAATAAATATGATAACGGAACTGCCCCTGAACTCCAACAGCACCCTTCACGCTTTAGGAAAACTAGGTGTTGAGAGTCAATAAAAGGGCAGGAGACCCAATCTTCAGTCTTTGGAAAGGTTATTCTGAAGGGCTAGAGAGATGGTTAGTGGATAAGGGTGCTCAACACCAAGCCTGAGACTGAGTTAGGTCCCCAGGACTCCAATGATACATGAAAGAACTGACTCCCACACACTGCCCTGTACCCCACACAAAACAA
This sequence comes from Acomys russatus, assembly GCF_903995435.1. Lineage (NCBI taxonomy): Eukaryota > Metazoa > Chordata > Mammalia > Rodentia > Muridae > Acomys > Acomys russatus. Next base: position 37,514,015 of record NC_067143.1, on the reverse strand, counting down.
ACAAACAAACAAACAAACAAACAAAACCTTTTTAAGAAAGGAGCTAGAGAAAGATCACTCTGGAGCATGGTGAAAAGTACACTGGAGGCTTGGGCATGGGAAGCAGCTTAGGAGTTACTTTAGTGATCTCTAGAGGTGTGAGGGGTCTCTAAGACAGCCTGCTCGATCTGCCTCAGCCTGGGCTCAAGCCTCCTCTCCTAGACACGCTGCTGCTAGCTCAGCTCCTGTGGGGAGCAACTCAAAGGGGTGCAGCTACCTCTTTCCATCCTCTCCCAGCCTCCAACCTAGGAATTAGGCAGCCTGGTCTTGAGCTCCTGCTGTGAACCTCCCCACTGTCTGCCTCTGGTCCTGAGCTCTCTCATAGCCTTGCCATGCTGTTGTCCCTCTGTGTCCATGGAACTAATAACTTTTCTAATAAAGAAACAAAACCTCCTTATTCCCCTGGTAACCTGTCTTAGTGTTCTCTTGAACCACCTGCCTCATCCAAATCCTAACAATATCTAACTAGCTGGGGAGGCGGGAGCCAGGGAGGGAGAACACATACAATGGAAGATGCATAGGTTTCCCAAGACTCTGAACTTGACAAATCCTTCGCACAGCCTGACGCCTCTGCGGGCACATGACCTACAGAGAACTGATGGTCAGACATCAGTCTCTGCTGAGACAGACATACCTTGGGACGGGGCAGGCTTAGAGCACACTGTGCTGACATGTTCAACGAAAGGTAAGTTCACTACTACAGCTCTTCCAGCCCTTATACTAATAGTGCTTCAAGTCAGCACTCCAGAGGCGATTTCAACAGCGTTCTACAGGCATGACAAGTGATAGATGGTGAACAGATTCCACGTTAACACAGGGATGTGCTCATTCCAAGGCAGGTGTGAGGAAGAGTGGCAATGTCTGTGCCCTCCTACCCACACCCCAGCTATATGCCCACCAGCCAATAATCAGCCTTTCCCCTAGCCCAGCCCAGCTTCCCTCTGTTTCTTACCTTGGCTTATTCTGAGGCAAGGCTTTCACATCAACTGCAAACATTTTGGAAACAAAGATAATAACTGGTGCAGTATCCTCACCTCCACATTTCATAAAAGCTACACAAACAAGAAGAAAATGTCACTGCGTTTCCCACGATTAGAAGCCTAGACTTTTGTGAACAGCAACAACAGCTAGAATACAGCGTCATCTAAACATGCGACTCTCTGCAGATACGATAAAAACTCCACTTAAGAGTTTGCAAGGAACGGGCAGCAGAGAAAGCGAGTGTTGTAAGACAGAGAAAAAGAAGCGAAGCTGAAGGGTGGGGGCTGGGAGGCTCGGCCCAGCGGAACAGCAGTGACAAGGCTTCGCCACCCCCAGGTAATCTAAGTCAAGGTCTCTCTATACAGAATAGTACTGCTACTGGGATCAAAAGCCAATTACGGAGTTCCTTAAATGTTTTTCTAATCCCTTCTATGGCAAGGTAATATATAAAATAGACAAAAATAATGTATCATCAAGGCTGGAGAGATGGCTCAGTAGTTAAGAGCACTGACTACTCTTCCAGAGGACCCAGGTTCAATTCCCAGTACCCACATGGCAGCTCAAACCAACTGTAACTCCAGCTCCTGCTTCTGGCTTTCATGGGCATCGGATAAGGATGTGATACAGACATGCATGCAGGCAAAACATTTGAGTGAAAATGATAATAATAACAAAATCTAAAAATAATGTATCAGGATAGTAACAAAACTCAGAAATAAAGGTTCAGTGTGATAAAGAAATCACGTCTCTAAGTATATAAAGTTTAACACAATTCCACATGTCACGATCAAAGAGGTTCAGATCTTTTCATAACCTACAACAGAGATAAAACTACTAGATTTTAGTTTCTAGAAAACTCATTACCTCAAATCAAAAAAATTTTCTACAAATAATGCAACATTTAAAAAAAATAAAACAAGCTGGGCAGTGGTGGTGAACTCCTTTAATCCCAGCACCCAGAAGGCAGAGGCAGGTGGGCCTCTGAGTTCGAGTTTTGACAGGTCTACAGAGTGAGTTCCATGACAGCCAGGGCTACGTAGAGAAAGCCTATCTCAAAAACAACAAAAACTAAACAAGAGAACTACAGGCAGCAAGAGCTGGCCAGTTGTGAGCACATTAACTGCGTCACTCTGACTACAGCTGGAGTACAGACTCATGAGCAGGTGAGAGGTAGTGGTTGCTTGGCCCAGGCAAGCAAATGGAAATGCTGAGCAGTGGATTCTGGATGGATTTTAAAGGAAGACCTGCAGCATTTGCCAATAGCGTGGGTGGGTACAGGGGTGTGAGGTCAGTGTAAAGCCCCTGTGACTCAGGGTCTTTGGACGCAGATGAAAGGGTGGACACAGCTCTAGGCCTAGGGTATGTGGATTCTGCGACACTTCTGAAGCAGAGCAGAGGTGGAGAGGGCAAGCTATGCAAACCCTGTGAGGCTGGAGTCCACACAGACGATGGAGAGACTATGAGCACACAGCTGCCACGTAAAGTCAGAAGGCCAGGGACAAAGTGACACAGGAAACACCAGCCTGCGGAAGTCAGGGAAGACCATGTTCTGAGGAGGAAGTAGTAGTTGTCATCTATGTCAAATGCTAGTGGCATAACTGGTCAGCTCAGGACGGGAAACTGGCCATCAGGTCAGAGAGTCAACAGAGGGCCCAACTGCAGCAGTTTGTGGATTGGGGCTGCAGGGGTTACAAACATCAGTAGAAGAACTGGATGAATACATGGTGCCCACAGAACTTGGAATGCTAGTACCCTTCATATGGAGAGTGTGGACCAGCCGCTCTTAAGCATCCGTAAGTCTCAGGAACCACTCTTCCAGGCCCTAGGAGACAGCCATGGCAGTGACTTTAGAGCTCAGAACATGTGCTTGGCTATTCAGGAACTTGGAGTAAAGCGGGAACATCAAATGAGGTCAGGACAGCAAGCAGGAAGGGCTCTGGTAAGCAGGAAGGAAGTCTGGGCCAGTGGCTGCCACACAGAGCGCTTAGCAATATGCTATATTAAAAGGAAAACTATGGGGAGGGGAACAAAAGTTGGTAACAAAAAAGAGGTTATTTGTGAAAATGAATGTGTGACAGCCTGGGCTGAGGACAGTCAACAGTGTAGTGCGCTGCACTGTGTCTGTCTTTCATTACCTGCTTTCAGGGCCTGGGTTTCCAGTGGAAGAGACTCAAACGTCTGTGATCCAGTGCACATCAGTTTCTCCACTCGCTCAGATGGCATGTCAAGGGGGCTGGGCAGTTTCTGACACACCATAGCTGAGGCCTGGCGTTAAGGATTCTGTTTTCATTCAGTGCCTTTCACCACAGCAGAGTGACTGCATGGAAATCAGGACAATCTGACACGTTGCTACAGACAACTGCAGGGCTGCAGGGCAACTCGCGCCTCACAATCTGCACATGCTTCCAGAATATGCACTGACTCTAGATCTCTACTTTCTTAAGTCGTAGTGAAGTTTTCTTTTTTATCATTCATTTTATAAGTTATTGTATTGTTATTGCATTTTTATTTTAGAGAACAAGTATTGTTTTGAAAAGAGTAATTTGTAGAACTAATGTTAACCAGTATTAGCATAAGAATTTTTCTAGTTATTTAGTGCTGCTTCAAAGTAGAACACTGAGTAAACAGAGAAGACTTACACTGGATGGGAATGGGTTATTTCCATAGGGTTATCTGGCTGCCAATGAAATACTGCTTTTCTCTTATTTTATACAATACATCTATCTAAAAACCACTCAGATAAAGGATACCGAGAACAGCGTGGGATAGGGGGAGCCATTGGCTGCAAATGGCATTGATCTGGACTTTAGGGTCTGAATGTCGTGCCTCCCGGGCTCCAATTTTTAATCCCAGAGAAGTCACAATTCTTTCAATTTTTTCTTTGTCCCTATGGGAAAGATTAGAGAGAAAAGGTATAAACAATATGTACAAGTAGCAAGGAAAAGTAGTTCAATTTTATCTGACAACTTTTTTAAAAATTTGCATGTTACTTTTTAGAAGAGGATAAAAATAAGTAAAGAGGTCCTGACAAGAAGGGGACTCCCCAAGCTCCACCCTAACACTGCCAAACTCCTTCAGAACCTTTCATTGAGCACTGCTCCACAGTTTACTAAAACAAACTATGACTACCAGAGCAGCTATACAAATACATGCTAGCGTTCTGATTCTGCCCATAGAATAATAAACTTACCAGCCCAGCTTACTTTTCCATTTGTACCACATAAGTTTTCCCCAAGTTCCTGGCCTGCTCTCTCCCTCCACATGACTGTTTCTTTAAACTGTGCTTACCTAAGCCAAGGCCCAGTGCTCCTTTGCAGCTTCTGCTCTCATCACCCAGGCAGGCCGCAACACCCTGCTGCTCTGGTCCTCCCCACCTCCCTTACCTGAGCACGTGTACTCCTTCAAATTGTTTCCGAGCCCCATCACTAACTCATCTGTGACACTGCTCACTGCCCCAGTCACGCTCGCCTATCCAAGAGCCTTGGAACGCCGCAAGTGGGCAAATGATCCCACCCAAGGATAAACAATTTTATAATAGTCTTACTTTTTCAAGACTGCGTCATACAAGCTCCATATATTTTCTAGGATCAACTGTACAAATAAAGGTTTCTTCCCTTTTGCCTGCGCAGATAAGAACATATCAGCTTCAATTCCTGGACATTTACAACATTCATGTCCTCATCCCAATGGGGCACTGGCACTGTGGCTTATCTGCTCAGAATATTTATTTGGTGGTAAAGACAAAAGTTATGCTCAAAATAGCCAGTAATTCCAAACCAGTAAGCCACCACCCTCTTCTTCCTCCAGGAACCAGAGGGGTGCTGAAATGATGTGAGCATTTGGGGGACATATCTTGGGGGGCTGCCCAACAACTAGTATAAAAAAACAAAAAACAAAACAAAACAAAACAAAACAAAAACCCAAAGAAACAAAACCCCACAACATCCAAGACACAAGCTACTTTCACTCAGCGTGGGGGCTTTCTTCCCAGGCTTGGACTTCCTATGATCACGCTTCCTGTGTTCTTAAACATGAGAAACTGCTCATAGGAACGGGACAATCTTTTAATTGTAGACTTTATTTGTCCCACTGAGACAGACACACATACTGTTTACAGCAGGTCACATGCGGGGCATTCCAAAGTATTTGCCACCAAGTTTGACAACGAGTTCAACCCTGGAACTTACGCGGTGAAAAGGAGAAAAGCAACTCCTTTAAGGACGAATTTTAAATGAAAAACATTAAACTATATACGTAAGCAATAATGTGAGCTGTGAGAATCTTCGGTTGCAGGAATGCTGTTGCAGAAACATGAGACAAAACGTGTATCGAATACCTGCTTTCTGAAGAGCCATTGGTATTATCAGGAAATTAAGAGCCATTGCGTTGAATGACCAGTTTAAAGAATGTCATCAATGTGCACAAAAGTGACTTTCACAGCTTTACTCACAATATGGAAACCAAATGCAAAGCCTAATCTTAGACAAATACAAAGGCAAAATGTGTGTCTGCAAAGTGCTTGGTTTCAAGTCCCTCAGAAACCAAAGACAGTTGTCTAATCACTTACTGCAACGTCCTTTTAGACCCAGAGCAGCACTGCCTCTCAGGCTGGCCTTAAACTCCTAGGAACTGACCCCGCAAGAAGCTGGAATGAACATGCACAACTGTACTCAGCTTGTTCACTGTGTTTAAAAAACATGGACCTCCGCAGAAATGATGCTTGAACGGAGACTCACGCGCCTTTTCTGATTCTGTGCCACATAAAGTTCTCCATGAACTCATCTGCATAAACTGAGGCTGAGCTGTCGCTTCTACTAAAGCTGGGACAGTAATTCCATGGCCAAAAATCAAACCAACACAGAGCACAATACCTGGTCGGCTTTCATGATCTTCTTAGCCTTCATGTTTATATAATAATCTCCCCACAAGGTTTTCAGAAGAACTTCCTTCTTGATGCCAATTTTTTGACTGTAGATTCTGGCAAAATGCTCAATTCTGAAAGAAAACCAACAGGGCATGTTATAGCAGTAACAGTGACTACAGTTACTGCTGTTTGTCATACACTGTTCAAAATATCTCACACTACTACTAAATTAATACTTTTAACTGTCTTACAAACTTTTTTCATTTTATAGAAAAGGATAATGATATAAAGACATTACACGGGTAGTGAGACTGGGATTCAAATACAGGCCTGTGTCATTGTCCAACAGTCTATATATTGAGAAGAATTAGAATCTAGCCTGCAGCTCGCTTTCCTAATTTTGCATATGTGAAATTAGACAAAAAGTGCAGAGGTTAAGGAAGCAAAGGTGCCAGTTGCCCATCCTAACTCTACTAATTACAGAGGTTACTTTGGGGCATCACTACCAAAAGTGCTGTTTTTCACAAGGGAAATGACCTCTAGAGCTCCAATCTGCCAAAACTAGAGTTGCAGCATCCTGGAATAATTGGAGACAGATACTCAACCCACAAAGAAACCAGCATCTGTTTCCACCCCTGGAGAGGAGTCCATCGGCACCAAGGTGTAGAGCATTCTCTGCTTAAATGGCTTGGAAATCACATTCCTGTAGGAAACAGTACTTCTCACTGTGCCTAGAGCATCTTAGAAGATGAATGCTCAGGAGCAAGACAAAAAGAGTTCTTCTACACAGCTCCTCAGCACAACACTGTGAGCTTGAGCTAACGCAGGAAGGAAAGGCCTCCGATCACAGTGATAAGAAAGGTAAAACTGACATGGTCATGTGGCAGGATGGTCTGGCGCTATGTATTTAATTGTTAATTGCTTGTCCCCTTGAGATCTTTACTGCTCTACAAGCAATTGCTCATGAACACCAAGTAATGCTGTGTAACTTTGCCTCCCAAATTATCCCTGATTGGCCAATAAAAATGCCTATACCTAGGCTGGGCAAAAGAGAGATGGGCAGAGCTAAGGTCCACAGGCTTGGGAGAGCAGAAGGATCTCAGGAGACAGAGACAGAGGAGAAAAGGAGGAAGAAGAAAGAAGAGGCCGCCATGGGTTAACGTAAAGAAGAAGCACATAGCCGGGAGGAGCTTGCTCTGAGGATTAGCATGATGGAGAGAACCAGCCCAAATAGAAAGCAAGTTCAAGTATTTATGGGAATTTTGGATGGAAAGCAGCCCAGATAGGAATAATTAAAGCAAGAGGCATGGGACATGGGGCTGGGAGATAACAAGGTAGCTTAGGGGGCTTATATCTACCCAGCCCCAATATTTTAGAGTTATTAAAAATCTAACAAGTGTCTGTGTCTTTTATTTTTACAATAGAGGGTTATATAATAACTGCTACATTAACAGTCATTTGAATCAATATTAATTAATAATAATTCAACATGGTCATCAATGTAGCAAAATTCAAAAAGGCTAACAAAATTGGTGAATAAGCTGATGACCAAGAAAGGCAAGATTGCAGGCAAAGCTGGCATAGAGAGTCAATGCTTCCTTACATGGCAGCCACCTCAGCAAAGACAGACAGGCAGCAAATAAATCTAGCTGGAACAATGACAACATGAAATGCTGACGAGGGTATAGAACAATAGTAACTCCATTCATTTCTGGTGGGAATGCAAAATAGTACTGCCACTTTGGAAGACAGTATGCTGGTTTCTTAAATGTCTAAACACGCTCACATGATGCAGCAATGGTATTTAAGTATTCACATAAACTGAAAGCATATGTCCACGAAAAAATATGCACATGGATGTTTATAGCAGTTCAATTCACAATTTCCAAAATTTGAAGCAAGCAAGCAAATTTTCCCTTAAGCAAGTCAACAGACAAACTGTGGTACAGCCAGAGGAGGGGAAATGACTCGACACTAAGCAGAAATGAGTTTTTACACCACGAACACAGAGGCAAGGTACATGATTATTGCTAACTGAAAGAGGCCAAGCTGCGAGAGGGACACGCTGCTGACTTTACTGTGTGGCAAATTAGGAACGTCTAAACTATGTGGGAGTTAAAATACCAGTGGCTGCCAGTGGTTTGAGGGAGGCAGGAATGAACAGACTGGGCTAGTGTGTAAACTTCATTTTCTGTTGGAAACAATAGTTGTTCATTTAGCGGTTGTTTTCTTGTGTTGTGTGCGTGTGTGTGTAAGTGTGTTTTAATTTTCAAAAAGGCTAACTTCTCTGAAATCCATACTACTATTAATTTCTGAAGAAGTCAAACTATGCTGTATGACGATGCTGGGAACCAGGAAAAGTGAACTCCACTGTTGCCAAACTATGTCAGTGCATTTGCCAGTCAACAACAAATGAAGTATCAGTGAAGGACAAAGACCATCACAGGTGTTTGTAAAATTTGCACTTTCAATTTTGTTGTGAACCCAAATCTGCAGTTTTGGTTTTTGTTGTTTTGTTTGTTCATTTTTTAAATATTTTTTTTTAAAAGAAAGAGAAGGAGGAATCGGAAGAGGAGCAGGACGAGGATGAAGAGGCAGAGGAGACCGGCCATTTTCCTCACTGAAGAAGGAATCCAAGGTTAGCACACTACAGTCAGTTCTTTACATGTCACTAGGGACCCCAGGGGTTGGTGTGAACTGAATTAAGTGATATCACTAAGACACTGCAGGAGTTCAAGTCAACAGCTACAGGAGGAATAAGAAATGCTAAGGTCATCAGGCAGTGGCTCAAAAATAATGCAGAGTACAGACTGCTGAAAACAAGTACCAACCAACCCTTCTCACTGAGGATGAAGGCAGAGAAAAATACCCAGAGATCAAAATCCAAATCAGCTAGAGCTGCTGGTGGCTGAGGCTGACTGCTGAGGCTGGCCTCAGGAGGCACTTTCTCCGCGATCTGCTATAGTTCAAACTTCATTTTCAACTGGGTCAAAGAGTTACTTATTTAGAACATATATTTTCCCCAAAATTTTAGTTTCTATAAAATCTGTATTATTAATTATTATGTTTTTGGCTTTTTGAAATAGAAAACTCTTCTTCTCTCTACAAGTTCTTATCTCACTCCAAAGTCCTAGAAACTTCTGCTACTTTCCCTTAGAAAACTGCTGACTGAGCACTGCTGTCCCTCCCTGAAGGAATGGTATTCCCTGGAAAATCAGGCTGGAGAATGTGCTCAGCAAGCCAGGCCTTTGCGGCTTACAGGCTTCCAAGGGTGGAACTTTGGGGCTGCCTATGAGTCCTGGATTGGGTCTGCAAGTCTCAATCGAGGTCAGCCTGCTTGGCAATCTGCATCAATAACTGAACATCTACAGAGACAGGGTCTCCGAATGTGTCTAACTAAAGCTTTGTCTCACAACCAGGCCACAGAGAGAAGACCTGGCTCCTTTCACCTATCAGCGCAGTAAGCAGGAAGGCGAAAGCAGGGCTTCCCAGTGGGGGTGAGCCCTGCACCTGGTGGAACAGACAGGAGAGTCCCTAGGCACCTCCTTTTTCTGGGCACATTTGATTGATATATCCTGGTCAAACCATAAGTATTTGGACTGTTTCTTGTGTTTTTAACATCCGTATCATTCATGTGGCAAACTTCTGGGTGCTTTTTTCCTTCTTTCAGTGAAGAATTTCATGTATATGTCACAGCTGTTTAGATGAGGAGGATTTCCAGTGTCCTAAAGTGAACATGAGAATTTGAACTTCTCCATTTGCATGACTTGATAGAGTTTTATGGGTCAAGAGAGTGGTGAACCATCTTCATAGGTCACCTCAGGCTGCATATGGGAAGAGATACAGTATAGTTTTTTATTTCTTGTTTCTAGGATTTTAAAGTATGTTAATTTGCATAACCCAAATCAAGTCATATTTTCTTTTATATTTTATAATAATGTCAGATAAATGCCCCACTTTAAATTCTGAAAGTGGTAAAGATTTCCACTAATTCTCTTTATCAGAACTACAAGTTATAAGGTATTTGCTTGCTGCTCAGGCCACCATCTTGAAATCCTTCTGCAGTTCCTGACACACACAGGTAATCTCAAGTCTTCAACGCTTCCCTTGTTCAGGCTTTACTCCACAGTAAACACAGAATTTGCTTATTAACATTGATCCAGTCCCCACTATTACTCACTGCTTTTATTCCTTCTTTGTTAATATGAATAGAATAGTTACACTCTAAAAATATTGATAGTTTCTAACACAATTTCTCCACTCTTGAACTCTAATTCCCTCTAGAGAATAATTTCAAATTAGGTGCCGCAAACACTTTCTGAACAAATTCCAAAATTCTGTAAATCTCTCGTCTGCCTCACCAACTGCCAACTCCACTGTGGGACATGTTTGAGCCATATCCTTTGCCCTTCACAACCCCCCCAGCGGATGAACACTAATCACAGGCGTCTTGGATGAGCTAACCTACTAAGAAGTCCTTTTCCTTCTCTCTCCCCCTCTGTCTCTACTCTATAGGTGTGGCCTCCATTCTGTAAGCCTATATCTCTATTCTATAGGTGTGGCTTCCATTCTGTAAGCCTAAATCTCTACTCTATAGGTGGTGGCCTCCATTCTGTAAACCTAAAATAGGAATGTAAGATTTCCAAGAATTCTCACCCAGAGAGGTCTCTTGAGTTACAACTGATCAAAAGGTCACACTTAGGAAGCCAATCTAAGTCCAGCCTCTAGCCAGACTTACTAGTACTACATGCACAGCGCAGGACCCTTGCCTAACACTCCTAAGGAGCTCATTTCTACCTTTTGTGACTCTTGTAGCTGTCAACTTTCCCTGTCCACTGACACCACAGAAAGGAAGCAGAAGGATGAAAACTGCATTTTCATTTCCAGGAGCATTTTCTCCTGAGCTAAACTTTGTTGAGAACAGGCATGAGTTCACCCATTTAAATATCTGACTTGCCTAGCACAGAGAACAGCGACAGGTAAGACCTAAAATGGAGAAATCTGAAAGGGATGCCATTTTCTATTCCTTTCAGACTTCTACTTCTTCTCCACACACACAGCAGACTTCCTCCAGTTTGTAAGACTTAGACTCAAACTAGGATAAAACATGAAATTTTGAAGATCATTATGATGGACAAGCCCTCCACCTTGTGGTCCACCAGCAGAATGTTCACTAACTAATATAGCAGTACTGAGCTTGTCATGTAACTGAATGTGCCATTTCACTTTTCCTTTTTTGAGACAGGGTCAGGCTACCGCTTAGGCTTATCTGGAACTCACTACGCAGTTAGCTCATACTCCACTCAAACTCATGGTCCTTCTGCCTCAGCCTGTTGAAGTGCTGGGTTATAGGTACGAGCCACTATGCCTCCCTATGGTACTTTTTAATTAGGAAAAAGTTGGAAATCATTTTGGAGCCAATCTTTTTATTTTCCAGAAAGTGACACCAACACTGACCACTGACATTCTCTCTGTATGCCCATGTCTACATTTATTTAGGTTTGCCATAAACTTTTGGCACAAGTGGACTAAGGTGCCTATAATCCATAGTTTATTAGAAATGGCCCCTGCCATGCTGGCTCAGGCCTGCAATCCCAGCACTCAGAGAGGCAGAGGCAGGCAGGTCTCTGAGTTCAAGACCAGCCTGGTCTACAAAATGAGTCCAGGACAGCCACGGTTACACAGAGAAACCCTGTGTCAAAAACAAAACAAAAAACAAAAACAAACAAATAAACAAAAGAAATAGCCCCTGCATGCACACAGTCAGGGTTAGATCTCACTATAGATGGTCATTTGCCACCATGTTGGTGCTAGGAATTGAACTCAGGACCTCTGGAAGAGCGGCCAGCGCTCTTAACCTCTGAGCCATCTCCAGCCCCTGGTAAGGTTGATTTTAATGTTACAGTAACTCTGCCCCTTAACAGCTGAGTAAGGCTGAGCAATCCTCAATGATTTTGAGCCATAGATTATAAACGGTTGTGAGAATTTAATTAAAAAAACTCAAACTGACTAAAAATCTAGCATATGTAGATACTCGAAAAAGCTTTCCCCCCCTCATATTAGCCTCCATTAGCATTGGAGTAAAAGGAGATGAACAAAACCTTTAAAACACACAAGAAACTCCTAAGCAAGGAACTAAGCTAAGGTTGGGTGGGATAGCAGTCCAAGTGGCTCTGGCAAAGTTACAACAGAAACTCAAGGGAGGGACAGGCTTTGCAACAATGGCACTAGAATAAAAAGTAGTCAGCTTCAACCCAAGGCGCACACTTTACACAACTATTAACTCAAAATGAATCAGACTTAAATGTAGAAAGGAAAGCAACAAGAGACATGAAAGGAGAGCAGAGGCTGGCTGGAAAGGGGGGACTAGAGAGGGTGAATCTGATCAAAGTTACTATGTACATGTATGAACGTGTCCTTATGAAACCCATTGTGTGCAATTCATAAATGTGAATAAAAACATTTTAAAAATGAAGGAAAGTCTTTAGGGTCTTGAGGTAGACAAAGAATTATTACATATTATTCAAAATGTAAAACTCAGAAAAAGTGGTAAGCTGATTGACCTAAATTACAACCTTTGTTCTGTAAAGACACAGCCACATGACACAAAGCCTGAGCACAGACCAGGAAAGAATATCTGCAAAGCACACAAAGGACAAAGGCCCAACATCTACAATTTACAAAGAACGGTCAGAACTCAGCTGCAGAAACAGAACGTACAAAATGGGCAGGAGGAGATCTAGGAGGACACAGAGCTGCTGCATCAGCAGGGGAGCCGACCACACTGGAGCTCAGACAGATGTATTCAACCCAGGTACCACACACACCCAGAGACCCGGCATGACCACAGTGATGGCAGCAGACCATTACGTCTGTGAGAGGAAGCAGACCACATGGGCACTGCTGCGGAAACATAAAGAGCTGTGTGCTAATTTCTTTACAAATTGAGTTCACTGGCTGGAGGTCGCTCAGTTGGTACAGTGCTTGGCTGCATACACATCTACTTATGATGGCCCCTACCTGGAAAAATCCAAATGCTCTTTAATGGGTAACTGTGGTAAATCTATACCATAAAATAATATCGGGAGAGGGGAGGGAAAGGGCAAGTAACACAGGCTGAGTACCCCAATCCAAAAATCTAAAACTTTTTAAGTACTAACACAACCCCATAGGTAGAAAATTTCCCCAACACGTTTTATGTTCAGCCTCAGTCAAAACACGGGTGCACTAAAAACGCTGGAAAACGTTCCCTTCAGATTGTGTGCACGTGATATAAGTGAATACTAGATTGAGGCTTCAGTCCTGTCCCCAAGATACTTCGTGTACATGTTTTAAAAACAAGAATCTGAACTATGAAGCACTTGGGGATGTAAGCACTTCAGATAAGGACAACTCCAGTATGTACAACAACTCACAGTAGTATCTAGACAATTATGCTGAATAAAAAGTAAGCTTGGCTCTACTTCTATAGTCTACTGTTTTGATTTAATTTCGCTACATTATATAGCAAATTACAGAAATGATGCACAGTAATGGTTCAGTGCTTGGGGAAAGGTGACCACACAGGGTACCACGTGGAAGCCTCACGATGAGGAATGCTCTCCGGCTTGACCGGGTCCATGTTACTGTCCTGAAGGTGACACTGCGTTACCTTTTCTCATGATGTGCTCATGAGGCGTGGCAGGACACTCAACAAAGGTACAAGATAACTTCTTACAACAATTACACCAAGACAGTTAGAACAGCAATAGTCTATAACCACAAAGGGGCAGCGGTGCAGAACGGCTTACCCAAAGCCCCAGCCGTCTATTGCACTGGCAAACAGCACATTGCCCTGCTCTGGGGAGAAGTACAGCTGAGAGTCGTCCACGTCCTCCAAGCCAGCGCTCCAGTCGTACACCTGATCTCCTTGCTCAGAGTGTGGCTTCCCCTGAGACTCTGTCTCTCTCTCTGCTCTTTCTTCTAGGACTTTAGAAGTAAAAAGAGTTCCTGTAAGTGCGTTAATCTAGGAGAGATGGCGAAATGGCAAAGTGTCATTCATATGCTTAGGACCCACGTGGGAGGGAACACACTGTCTCACTTTTACTAAGGCTAGAAACCTTTGTCTGGGTTTGAGTTCACTGGAGGTGACATTATAATCAATGAGTAATGTATTAACCTATTCGTTCGAGTTGCAACAAACCTAAGGCTCATAATAAGGTTTCTGAAAGGCTGTTTGTAAGGATTATTTTAATCCTGAGGAGTTTCACTAAAAACTCCTCCTACCCAAACCCCTACCTTTAAACAGTCCTTCTCCTAGTTCCCTTATCAACCTCTTCCCAAGGTCGAATCTTCAAATAAGAAACCTTATTTCCTATCACAGAGAGAAAAATGAAGCCTGCCACTCAGAGTTCCTACACGTTCCCCATATTTCAGCGTATGGCCTGCGGACGCCTACAAATACTGCTGGCTCTTCGCATGCCACTCACTGCGGTGAGCACGTTTCCCCAGTGCTTCTGCGAGGTAGGAGATGTCTGCTGCTCGTCCTACTTCTGCAGGGAGCTGCACTGGGCAACCATTCTCTCTCAGTGTCCTACATCTGTCTCTCCTCCATTTAGCAAAGAAACGTATCCATGCTGATCTTGAAGAAGTTCACGTTCCTCTGTATGACATAAGCCTCACTAAAGTGCAAGGCTTGAATTTTTTCCCCCTGCCAGGTGCCATTTCTTGTCACTTCCTATCATGCCCTCTCAATTCTTCAGCTATGACAAGCAATCTCCCTGAGGGAAGCTCTGCCCATACTTTCTTTAGGCCTCGTGACTTTGCACACTTGGTCTATCGCCTGTGAATGTTCTTCCTCTAGCTCTCACCTTGGCAAACACTCACGGTTCCTTCATCGCACAGTCTCACTGTGAGACTGTCTTTTCCTTTCTGGCTCAGACTGGCTTGAGCGGCTCTTTTGGGCTCTGAAATCTCCTCATTGCTCTTCAAATGTCTCAGCTATTTTCTCACTCACTGCACTGGGAGCTCTTTGAAATCTTATGCTTATCGCCCTCACGTATGATGCGCATTTGGCACTCTGTAAGTCTACACAAATATCTGCTAAACAAACAAATCAAGGCCTAAACTAATCTTCATTTCAAAACAAGTTAAAAACAAAAACAAAAAACAGCATACAGCCTCTTACTATCACTTCCGATCAGAACCAAACTACAGAATTTTAAACACAAGAGCCTATAGTCCAAGCCTGACACTGATGAGCTCTGGGAAACAGAGCAAACCCAAAGCACATCAGTTCTGTCCCCTCTGAGCAGTACAGTGACTCCAACAGATGGGAACCTTAAGCGATAAATGATAAACTTTCAAATACATGTATTTCCTGTAATACCACCTCATAGTCAACACTTTTTTACAACTTTTCAGCCCATTTTTAAAGTACTGAAGGATACAATACCTGTTCTAAAATATTCTTGAGGTGAGCATAGGCCTCTTGTGGGGTGAATTTTAGTTCCACTATCAGGCGATCTATCTTATTAATCACTAAAACAGGGCGGATGTTTTCAAGCCAGGCTTGTCGCAGAACTGCTTGTGTCTGATAAAAAAACAAGAAAAGAAAGAAAGAAAAGAAAAAGAAGAACAAGAAAAAGAAACCTCTCATGATCTGCAAAGATACTAAGGCACATAAGAAACCTCAATTAATAAACAACACATTCTCAGGCTGCATTATAACCCAGACTAAACTATACACAACACACACACACATACACACACACACACACACAAAAACAAAAAGACCCACATATGTGCACACAAATATTTACCACAAATACAATATTTACCAAAAAACAAATACTTACCACTCTAGCACGGCGGTCAGAAAAGCCCCCAATCACCTCCCTGGTCATAAGGTCTTTCATGTGACACTATTCTGCTTTCCTAAAATCAGGTGACTTTACTTCACCTATGCTGTCAGATACCCTGGAGATACCCCAGACACTGCACAGGGTAAGGCTAAGGCACCTCTGGCCTTGGAGGAACATACGAAAGGGCTACAGAATAATCAGAGCATTATCTTCCTGCAATATTAAATTTCTTCCACTTAAATACATTAAACCTTTCAGTATTTTTTTTTTAAGTATTAAAAGAAAACATATACACTAAGGAGAAATCAAAACTCACTTCGGATTGAGGGTGTTTGTTTGTTTGTTTGTTTGTTTTTAAAGATGAGGTGCAAGCTTTTTAAAAAATGTTAAAAGGAATAAACTAGCCTTCCTGAGTTTTGTTGTCACAAAAGCTACACGTTGACTCTGGCCTTAATGGCAAATTCTTCCAACTTGGCTGAGAACAGAAACCCTGGATTAAGGATGCATGAGAGCAATAGAGGCGTTCCTTATGCTGGAAGGATGCAAGTGCGCCCTGAGATGCCAGTAGAAGAGGCTGCTGAGGGGGAACCTCACTGTGCTCTCAGCAGCCTTGCAGGACTTTCAAACCTTTCCCGTGGAGCAGAGCCTTCAGATCCCTCTCAGACTCAACGCTCTCCTGCTTTTGCTAAGTCTCTCTTCTAAGAGGACACCATGTCTATCAAAGTGTGGCCACCATCTCTAAGACCCCGGTGATAAGCTTCCTCGCAGACTGGGTCACTGCCAGACGTGAACTATGACACCCACTGTTGGTCAGGAGCGCACAGCAATCAACATGTCTCCTCTCTCCACACCCTCTTCAGCCAGTCAAACATAAGGCCATTTCGGCTCACAGCTCTCACCTGTGGACAGACCCCCTCCACAGCATCCACCACGATGATGCATCCATCACAAATGCGAACCGCTGTCGATACTTCTGAGGAGAAGTCCACATGTCCAGGAGAGTCTATCAGATTAATCAGGTACTCCTCATTACCTAAAATAAAATTTTAAGACACATTTTCAGCTGGGTAGGCGAGCAATCCCTTCCCTGGGGACTTGAGAAGAAAGAGGCTTCCAAGACAAGACTGAGCAAAGCTCCAGGAGCCACAGGTACAATCAGCAGCTGGCATGCCAACTTTCCCACGAAATATGTGGAATCCGTCAGCATCTACTTCATGACTGTGGTAAGAGCTTAGTGTATGCCTGGTACTGTGGGAAAACCTTTTAATCCACTAAATACACACTGGGTTACTAAACTATCCCTATGAGACAAGTATCTCTAGTCTCGTTTTATACAGTAGTTAGTTGAAATGGAAAGAAACCAACGCCTAAGGCCGTGGTTCTCAACCTGTAGGCCAAGACTCCTTTGGGGTCTGGATGACACTTTCACAGGGGTCACATATCTCATTTCCTGCATATCAGATACTTACATTGTGATTCATAACAGTAGCAAAATTACAGTTATGAAGTACCAACAAAAATAATTTTATGGTTAGGAGTCAGCACAAACTGTATTAAGGAGTTGCAGCATTAGGAAGGTTGAGAAGCACTGGTCTATGGGCTCCGGAGTAAAAGTTGTTTAAAGGGGTCCTCAAATGCCCATTTCAGAGACCTAAAGCAGTTATCAAATTCATACTCCTATAATTTCTCAAGAAAATATATAAATGTATGAATTTGTAAAACCAACAAAGTCAAGTCTAAACTACACAAAAAGTGAGGAAGTTATTATATTACAGGGCAGGTAGAGTAGGCTGTGCTCTCACACTACCTCCTTGGATATTCCCAACAAAAGCGTGGGTGGCAACTCATCTTTGAACTTGCCACCAAAATTCACACATCCCATCAAATCCCCAGGCACACCGGGGGCAACTGGTCATCAATAGGTACAGATTTAACACTGACACAATTCAGTAAACCATCTGAATAATCATACTACACAATACCGTACTTAACCCCCATTACTGCCAAACATAATTTCAAAGTCAAATTAATTACATGAATGCTCAAGACATAAATATATTTGTTCAGTTTGTATTCATTAATTGCAACATGTTAAAGAATTACTACAGGGCTAGATGGTACAATGTACTGACCATGTAAAGACATTTCTGGAATATAATTCTAACCTTGATTTGTCCTAGGTGTAACGGCAAAAATAAAAGTGCCACAGCAGTAACATAGCCAGAGCGAATGCTTGTGGCTCTCCTATTTGCGCCTGCCACTGTTCTAAGTCTACAGTGTCTCTTACAGCCCTCCACAGCAGTAGCCAATGTTAGCCACTTTTTCACAGAGCTTCATACTAGGACACATAAAAACACTGACTCCAAGGACATCCACCTAGAATCGCACTCTGAGCTGCTGGAAACAAATACAATTCAAAATGGCAGAGGCAGGCAGGTGGCACTGCATGTGGCAGTGACTTGGGAGGCTGAGGCGAGAGAATCTCAAGTTCAAGGTCTTTAGGGCTAAACTCTATCTAAATGAATAAATAAAAGCTGAGCGTTGTAAAATCCACTCACTTTCGGAGACCACACCTTAGCCACTACTCTCAGGCAGCACGCTGCCCTCCACATGCTAACACTCCCGTGGCCGTGAGCTGCTGGGTTACTAGGACCTGGCTTCCTACTCTTTCCAGTCACCTTCCCAATCCTTCATTCAGCATCCATTTTCACCAAAGCTCACACCTCCAGTATACGGGTACATAAATGGGATGTGCAGATCAAATATTCACAGACAAGAACTCATAAGCAAGTTTATTTTAAAACAATTCTTCAGTATACTTGTACATTTGCTATTTATTAGCAATTAAAACAAATGTGCATACTAATGAGATCGATATACTGATTTATTTTTACATCAGGAATTAAATCTTGGGTGAAAACTTGGTAATAGAGAACATGTAGCATCCTCTGTGTTTTTTTCAGAACTGATCAATATTTTGATTTCATAATTGTCAATGCTGAAAACATCACTTCACATAAATGACTGCTACAAAATGTCAGAAATATGCTTAAAGCACTTCAGAAATAGTTGGGAGTTCTGTCTAAATCCCAAGCCAAAACTTACTGAAAGGTTTCTGAGGAAACCAAAGTCATATCTTAATCAGCAATATTTAAAACTAAAAATTCTAACACAATATGATCCATAGACTGATTTAATACTTCGCTGAGGAAGGATATTCTTTGTTTTCCATAATTAATCTGCTGTTTCCATACGTGCAGACAACTTCACGTGTAAAGTGGCATCCATGAGAGAGATCCGTCTCTAATCCGAGCAGAGGCATTTTCAGGCAGCATGTGACATGACAGCATGCACAGTGAAAGTGTACACTGTATGCTCAGAGAGAGAGCTGCAGTGACATCATGCCATGTGAGTCACGTGAGGACAATACAGATGAGTGCTGCCACAAACTCCTTGGATTCCTTATTTTTTGGCTTTGAATTAATTCTTCGTTATTGCATATTCAAGAGCCTTAGTGCTATTACCAACTTTTCCACCACTTCCATATTTAGTTGCATCATCTTATTGGGGACATAAGCTAGAAGTGAAGAAGCTAGGCCCCAAAACAATCCCAAAGTAAACTGGGATTTGGGGCAGAGGGCAGACCAAAAAAACTGCTCTTAGTCAGCAACAGATTGCTTTTCTTACCTCATGGCCTTTGCGGGCAAATTTTCAAATAGCTTTCACCTTTTCAGAGCTCTGCTCTGAACCCACAAGGCTCCCCATATCCAAGGGATCACTATTTAGCAGGACCCTGGACTTCTGGCCCACTGTGTCTTAATGAAGTCCTTTACTGCCAGCTCTCTTAGATTAGGCACCATGGTCTCAACCAAATAAGCCAAAGAAAACTGCGCAAGTGTAACATGGCCCGGGATCCCAGCACACAAAGCAAACACCGGGAGACCCGGGACCACTCAGCACTCTCTGAGCCCAATGGCTCTCAACCTTCTAACACTGTAACCCTTTAATATAGTTCCTCATGTTGTGGTGAACCTCAACCATAAATTACTTTGTTGTTACTTCAGAATTGTAATTGTGTTACTGTTATGAATCATAATGTATGTATCTATTATGCAGGGTGTCTGATATGCAACCACAGGTTGAGAACCCGTCCTAGCCTAACCTTTCACTGCATCAGCATCCTACAGCCCTCCAAGGTTAACAGTTATCCAAGTTCACAAGCAGGCCAGTGTATCTAATGGTCTGCTTCCTCTGAAGTCTTAATGTATCCTTTGCAAATAGGAAATGAGACTTGCTTGTTCACTTGCCAGTCTCCAGATTCAAGGGTCAACTAATTAATAAGCACTTCCCCATCCTTGGATAGGAAGTCTCAGACTTGGAGCTTTCTGTCAGATTCTTCATAGATTTGAAACATGAGTTTAATACAGCAACTTCAGGTCACCTCTTCTCTTATCCTTTAGTGGACTCCAGACCTTCTAGCAACTCTGAGAGAAATGGACATGCAGCTAGCTATGTCTGCCTAATCGTGCATCCAAATCCAGGCCTGTGGAAACTCACTCAAGAATGGCAGACTCAGTTCTAAAAGGGCAGAGAAAACTAGTGATACACCAAATGTTTTATTAGAAAAATCTACACTTTGAAAAATAACATTAGCCGGGTGGTGGTGACGCATGCCTTTAATCCCATCACTTGGGAGGCAGAGGCAGGCGGATCACTGTGAGTTCGAGGCCAGCCTGGTCTACAAAGTAAGTCTAGGACAGCCAAGGCTACACAGAGAAACCTTGTCTCGGAAAAAAAAAAAAAAAAAAAAAAAAAAAAAAACCACTAGATGAACAAATAATTAGAGTAATACAGCACATACACATTGTTAAATGTCCAAAGATGGCTTGTACTAAAATAGCCATCAGTCTGTTGAAGTTGACGTTTCTCAAATGCATTTCATAGTGAGGAGGCAGTGCTGTGGCTAGTAACAGCTGACACAAGCCGAGTTGTGCTGAGAGCCAGGCCTTTAAACTCCCCATCCTATGCCTTTTCCATCCTAACCTTTTCAAAGTAACTTCAAACTGAAATTTAAAGGCAGGGGAAAAGAAGAGTCTATTTATGAAATGTCTTCTACTACTGTGCAGATGAGGGTCAAATTTTAAAAATCGCATAAAAATGTTTTAGGACTCACACACACACACCCACACACACCCACACACACAAAACACACACCATTAAAGACAAGATCTAATGTGTAACGTGTTGCAGACTGGTCTTGAAGGTGCTATGTAGCCAAGGACCAGCTTGAATTTCTGACCTCTTGTCTCCATCTCCAGAATGCTAAGATTACATCATCATGCATTCTGCAGACTGAACCCAGGATCCTGTACCCGTCACCAAGCACTCTATCAACTAAGCTGTTTCCAACCCCTTTTGTTTACTTATTCTTATTGGAATTATAAAAGTTTTTTAAGTATGCTGAATAATCTTTCCAATCTGTAACAGAATTCTTCTACCTCGGCTGATGGAGTAAGGGTCAAAACTGGGAGGAGGGTGGTGGGAAGCTTCCATTTGTTACAGTAATCCCTGGTGTAGCACCTGGGAACACAAACCTCACTGCCTTCTTTCCTAAGCATTGCGAACAAACCTTCTCATTTCAGGTGACTGATTTCATAAGCCAAGCAACAATTCAAAAAAAGAAAAAAACTTTTAAAAAAATGTTAATGTTCCCAGCAACCGAGAAAAAGTTGATCTGAAATTAATTATAGTAGAAATCTCTCAGTTTCTGCTAATGGAGTTATGGGAGACACTCTGCCGAGCCCTTCATTTTAAGATAGTATGTTCTGAAAGTACTGAGTTGTCACAAGCACCTGCCTTAAAACTCCTCTATAGACAGAACAGCTTATAAGAAATGAGTCCACCTCCAAAACATGGCAGTGATCACTGAGGCATGATCACTCAGGCTCATGAGAAAACTTTCCTCAACAAGAGAAAAACTCACCATTGCAGATATGATCTGAATTCCATGCAAGTATCTTTTTTATATTTCAGTGTATTAGAAAAGGAAGACTCAGTCCAACTGACCAAACGTAGCAGAAATTGAGTTATCTGAGGGACATTCCTAAAGATGTCACAGTCACAACTACATATATAACTCATATGGCACCTGCAGAGTGACTGACTTCAGGTCTCCCTCCACAGTACCACTGTCCTTGTGTATTTTAAATCAATGCATAAAACTATGTTACAAATAGTGCACCCTGTAGCTTGGATCTGGCGAGGCTTAGTCTTCAGCTTGGCTCTACAAGGAGATACCAGAAACCTTTAGAGGTGGGGCCTAGTGGTAAGTCTTAAGTCACCCAGGGAGCACCCTCCCAGGGGCTGGCAGGACTACAGTCTCTTCCTTTTTCTCTCACTTCCTGATGAGATGCTTCCCCCACTACATGGCCCATGCACGATGTGCTATCTCAACTACAGCCAAACAAGCCTGGGTTAAAACCTCCAAATTCCTGACCCAAAATAAACTCTTATTCTGTAAGTTAATTACTTCAGGTGTTTGGTAACTACAAAAGAAATCGAATAGTTTATTGTCTGATAAAACTATAAAGTATAAGATATACTATCTTCTATTTGTGGACATGTTACATCGTTTGTATTAATATACAATATACATTTCTTAAATATGCTGAATGATTTTCCCAACTTGAAACAGAAATCTTCAAGTTGTGTGTGGAACTCATCCCCGCTGCTGCACTCAGGGTCAGTAAGTTCCATGGCCTCGTTTCTCGGACAATCTAAAGTGGGAGGGCATAGCAAGATGACTAGGGTCATCCTTGTGAGCAGGTCATCAAAAGAGGCATGGTGTAGACTCAAATGGGGTGTCAAAGTGAGTCCCTGGAAGAGGAGAAACTTGTGACAAACACATCCGAAAGCCCTCTCTGGATCTTCCTCCATCCTGAAACAATCGAGACCACGCAATACTGCCTATGGTTTACTTCGCTCACTTTGGTATTCTTCAGTATAACCCCAGTCCAGGCCAGCTGCGGCCACACTCTGGACTTTCACATCACAGAGAACAATCCTCTCTTCAAAGGTCTGTTGTGCCGGTAGTAAACAGAGCGGCTGTAGCTCCATGCTACCATTCTTTCCTGGCTGCTGTCTCACTCTGCTATACCTCCCCAGAACGGGAGTCATACATTAAGGTCCAATCCTTTTGCAAATGTCACCTTGCCTGTGTGTGTCATGACTATAAGATGCTGGGCCTATCAGAGCAATTGAGAGAATAGTAGTACTGCTAAACTTGGGCCAGGGAGAAGAATGCAGGGAGAAAAGGTTGAAAAAGAACTGTGGACATATATAACTGTGCGGCAAGGCAGACTCGGGCGTGTTTAGAGGCCAGAAGTGGGAGAAATAATGACACCGATGAAAAGACCCTAAGTGGGGCATGAATCCAGAGCACAGCTCTTTCCTAAAGACAAAAGGCAGGCAAAGAAGCCATGCCGTTACATTTAAGGGACGGTGGCAAACAGCTGAGAATTGTTTTCTGAAATACAGAAGATAGCAACGTCTGCTGAATCTGCAGAAAGGAATTTGAGGGGTACGTCAAAGACTGCCATAGGGTTCGAAATACCTGTGGAGTAGAATGCGCGGGGCCTCCTAGGAGAGCAACGGAAAGCTGGCCTGCCGGCCTGAAGAAGAAGAAGTGTATGGAACAAGCTTTATCACAATGGAGCTCTGATGGGAGCCGTGCTACAGAAGTCAAGGAAGCAAAAGGAATGCTGGAGGGAGGTGGTGGGAAGATGGCTGGTCAAGTGACACCTCTGTGCCCTGCGCTGGGTAAGGTAGAAAGCAAGTAAAGGAGGCTAATCGGGCTCAAAACAAAACAAAACAAAACACAAAAACAAAAATAAAACTGGGTATGTCACCCTGTGGACAAAAAAAACAAAAACAAAAACAAAAAAAAACTAGGAAAAAGCAAAAGTAGTAAAGAAGAGAACACTGGGATTTATTGTTATCATTACTGCCTGAGAAAGCGCTTTGCTTCTCAGTTGGTCACATGTTGAACTTTCTGTTGTTGCTGAGATGGGATCTATGCTGTCTAGGATGCTCTCAAATGCACAGGCTCAAGCAACCCTCCTGTACTCAGCTTCCCGAGTACGTAGAATAAGTGTGCCCTACTAGACTCAACCATAAGTATTTAAATCTGAAATGTCAAAGATGGTGAATTCCAGAGAACAGCCAAGGACGCAGGCAAGGAAGTAGAAAAAACTAAATAGCATTGTTACTGAGAGGCCAACCAGTAAGAGTTAAGGGGAATGATAAAAGCTACCTTGGAGAAGTCACATGAGAAAGAAAATTAGGAGTCGGGTGTCAAAATCCTAACACTAAGAAAAGGAGCAACTGAATGGCAGGAGTCTTGAAAGAATTTAAAACAGGACAGAACTAACACTGGAGTGAGAATCTGGGCAAGAACAGCAATCCCTCATCCTAATTCAGAAATAAGAAACACAAGGAAAGCAGCGCAGCCGGAATGAGGAAGAGGGAACCTCATTAGTGATGTTGAGGGCCTGGTGGTGTTGGCCTTGGAAGGGCTGCAGAGGAAGCTTTGGTAAGGAAGGAATAGGAGGAGGTTGAGGGAGGTGTTAGAATCACACAGAAATATGGAAAAGAGACCAAGAGAGGCCAGACCATGTGGCTTACATCTTGGGCAGTGACCAAGGACAACAAGGATGTGGGTAACACTGGCCACAAGATGTCCAGGAGTAATCCCAGTAAATCTTCAGTGGGAAGAAGCAAAGCTTCAGGAAGAATTAGTCGGGGCCTCGCCTAGCTTCCAACAGGCTCCTGATCCAAGTGAACAGGCTGGAAATGCAATTACTTGGTTCCTAGGCCTGCTACTGTATTCTAGAAAGTTGTCCCCCATAAACTTTCTTCATCTCTCAAGTCCAGTTTGCACGTAAGTAAAACCAGGATGACCACCTCAGAGGGTTGCTGGGAGGATTAAACAAAGCCACGCACGAGACATCTAGCTCAGAACTGAACCACCATCACCAAGTTTTACCTTAAGCCTAGCATCAACTACACCGTTCACAAAAAGACATTGTCATGAGAGGGGAAATAAAATCTGATCTTTCAGTCAAATCAGACACAAGGCAATCCTTCCCTTCTAGACTAACAGGAGGAGGGAGGGAAGCCTGTGGTACCAACACTTCCGGGTTTACTCTGGCCCTGTGTAGCTTGGCAGGCTGAATCAGTTCCCTGCGGCTCAGCCTCTGAAGAGTTAAGGTGGAGCCAAAGGGAAGAAGCCATCATCGGTATGAATTCTGAACCTGCTCACCACACACTTACCCAGAGAGGAAGACCCTGTGCACCGGGTCTTGTTACAGGAAGCTGCTGTGTCTCCCATCTTCCCAATCAAAATAAATCCTGGTCTAAGTGGCTGCCACTTAATCAAGTTATTACATGCCTACGTTTACAAAAAAAAAACCACTCATCATAAACTAAAGTCCACTGCAATTTATTCTGCATAGAATTTTAGTTTTTCAAGTTGACATTTTTTTTAAAAATTAATGCAAACTTCCCAATGAAGCTGAGATGCACTGGCCCTCACCTTAGGGGCTGGAGAGATGCTGTGGAAAGGAGACATTCACTCTCTCTCTAGTCAACCCAGTCCCGCTCAGACTGTCTCAGTCAGTGACGAAAATACCACTGTCAGTCCAGAACCACTAAAGTCATGAGATTTTATTGATCAATGATATGTGACTAATGTTGGAATCCATGAACTGTGTGCGGTGAAGACGAGTTATATATTTACTTCACTGTACACATCAAATTCAGGAGGATTAAATATAAAAACTGAAAAAAAAATGAAGCAAAATTAAGAGTGATTTGTATTCCATTCTTGAATTTTACCTAATAACTTATAATAAAACATACTTATTATTATAAAAAAGACAAACTTTTTTACACTTATTTAAAATAAAAAGACTAAGGGAAAATGTTCTGCAGTGGCAATATTTTCTTATAGATGTTAAAAAATGACTGTAAAGTAAAAATGTCAGCAATATGCCTTTTGAGCCTACTCAAAGACTAGTCCCTGAATTTCAAGTTGTTTCAATATTCCAAGGCATTATATCATCTTAGGATGTTGAAAAACAACGGTTCTCAGCCTGTGGGTCACAAACCCTTTGGGAGGGTTTGGGAGGATCTGCCTTGGAAAACAGATATTTACATTATAATTTATAATGGTGGCAAAACTACAGTTATGGAAGAAGTAACAAAAATAATCTTCTGGTTGGGGTCACCCCAACATGAGGAATTGTATTGCAGGGTCACAGCATTAGGAAGGTTAAGAACCACTATGGTAGAGTTTCCAAATTCTTGAAATGGCAAGATGCATCAGGGGTATCTTTGTATAAGGATGCGATGGTAAGAAACAGAAATATTTCCCAGTACAATCCTAGCACGCACCAAGTGCTGGCATGACTTGATACGAAAGACTCCATTTCCCACAGAAGAACTGAACCTCTGGAAGATGCCAGACTTGGGATTACTCTAATGGTTCTCAATCTTTTGTAGAGTGTTCCAAGACTATTGTAAGCTTATCCTTTTAAACTAGAATAAGACTTTCTATTTCAATCTAAGGAACGAGTGAAAAATAGGAAACAGGCCAAAATCTGTTTCATTAAGCTTCAGACCCATAGAAAGGATTTAACACTTAGTAAAAATTCTCAAATAAGAAGAGGGTCAGAGTGGAGGACATCCTATGGGGACTTTAAGTGAGAGAAGCATGGGAGAATGGGGAAAAAGAAGGATCCAGAGGGTCCTGGAAACCTACAAGAAGAATATTATGATGGGAGGATCTGGGTCCTGGGGTCCTGCTCAAACTATGGCACCAGCCAAGGAAAATATAGGCAGTAAACTCTGAACCCCTACCCAGACTAGCCGATGGACAGGACATTCTCCACTGTTGAGTGGAGAGTGAGGTCTGACTTTCATACAAACTCTGGTGCCTCATATTTGACCACGTCCCCTGGATGGGAAGGCCTGGTGGCACTCAGAGGAAGGATAACAGGTCACCAAGAAGAGACTCCATACCCTATGAGCATATACAGGGGAGGAGGTCCCCCTCAGTCACAGACATAGGGGAGGGAAGTAGGGGGGAAGCGGGAGGGAGGGAGGGAGGAATGGGAGGATACAAGGGATGGGCTAACAATTGAGATGTAATATGAATAAATTAATAAAATATTTTTAAAAAGACAATCAAATGGGATGGGAGGAGGTAATAAAAACAACCAGCACCTCTCTTCCCTGCACCTAGGTTCTGTTTTAGGCTGTCGCACCCACATAGCATGAAATGCCATGCTGGAGAATCAGTTCTTGACTACAGAAAGGAAACTTACTCAGTTCAGAGAGAATGTCAGTCAGCTCCTAACCAATGTGGGACGTTAGGAAACTAAATTCTGTGTTTAATAACACTTAATAGGATGGTTAAAGTCCCTTTTGCTCTCAGGCAATGCTCACTCAGAAGCATGTTTGCTATTTCTGACTGCAATTCTTACTGATCTGTCTAGATGACCAGCCAACTGAAGAAAAGCCGACCCACCAGGGCAACCTCCGCAAGAGACTGGCATAAAGAGAAAAGCTGAGACACATCCTAAGTCTATGTATGCAGAAACACAAGAAAGCAGAACAGGAAGCAAGGCAAATGAGGTAAGGGAACAGATTAGTGTGGGGACAAGGAGTCAGGGACAGGTAAGTATAAGAAAGAGACTGGAGCAGTAGGGGCAAGCCTCTAAAAACTACACAGCATAAAAGCATAGATAGAAAAAAAGACAACCAAACCTAAAGACAAGGTTCCAAAAGGAACATCTATAAACTGACCTGCTGTGGTGAGTCTGCCTTATATACAGTCAGCCATGGTGATGCAAGCCTGTAATGCCTACATTTGGAGGGTAGAGGCAGGAAGGAGGAGAATAAGGAATTCACGTCTAGCCACCACTACATACTGAGTTTCCAGCTAGCATGGGTTATGAGGCCCTGTAACTAACAAACAAAAATGTCACGCCAATAAGATTCTCATTTTTTTGCAAATTTTCCTGAAAAGTGTCTCTAGCTATTGCTTATGTACATTCAATAAATCATGCCACCCTAACCTGAGGCAGCAGGCATCTCTTCTGTGAGCCGAGAAGAAGTGTGTATCTATAAAGCACTCTAAGATCACGTTTCACAAAGCCAGAGTTTAACAACCCCAGGGTTCTAGAAGCCATTTTCCTCTAGTCTCTATCAGAAGCATGATGAGGACGTGAGCTAGCTGAACCTCATGGCATATATAAGTAGAACCGGAATGAAGTGGCTGAGGGCGGCAAGAGTAGGTTGAGACAAAGTTGGATTCTGGAAGAGTCACAAAAGCAATATGAGAATGGAAGACGGCAGGTTACAGTCGCTTCAAGTCTATAAAATAGCACGGCAACACCTCTGGGCCACAGAATGGAAAACGTAGCTTTTTTTTTTTTTTTAATGGAGCATTACTTGAAATATTAAACACTGAGGATTGCTGTGCTTAAAAGTCCCCAAACTAGTTTGATATAAAAATGGTTTCAAGACCACTGCCAAGGAAAGTGGCCACACCCCGCACAGTGCCTCCTTTGGTGCCAGAGACACCACACTGTGAAGGATGAACCACAGGTCACTCCATTAGGGAAATAACTCTTTATTATTTTCTTCAAAATATACACCTTGTATAAAGTTTTCTAACAGTACAAGAATAAATATTTTGAAAAGCATAAATTTTATCATAATCCAGTTTCTGGAGACATCTAACTGCAGGTTTAACATGCATCCTTCCAGAAGCCTTTATCTGCATACATGCATATTTATACCTCACAGAAATGCTCTGTAACTTGTGTTTCCATCTTGTAACATACCATTTTCTACATAATTATAAATACATGACCTATATGATTATATATCATTAAGTATTCAACAGCTACATAATGCTCCACAGCATGGATGGAACAGTTCATTAAGCTCCTGGCATGTGTCCACTAATACAAACCTTTTGTGAGCATACATCTGATGGCATTTGTTTGACAATTGCAGTCAGAGAATTCATGTGCTACTATCACAATGACAACATATTTGGGGACAGCAAGACAGTACTGCTATCTTGTACAGAGTACAGAGTGTCAAGTAGTAGTGGTCAGAGTTACACAACTAAGACTCCAATCTCATCTGCAGGCCATGGAGCAGAAGAAGGATCCAGGCAGGAAAGAGAAGGCCAAGGATGGGCCAGCTAAGTCCTGGCTCCTGACTTTCCTTGTGAAGAATTCCACACAATCGCCCGCTGGAGGCAGGCGGCTGTGAACTGCCAGTTCTTCTGTCCTAATGTCAGTCAGAGGTCCCCATCTGCATCCAAGCCTGGACAGCCTGACTCTGACAAGAGATCATCTGGAGAGGCCAGAATGAGATTCATGGAACACAAAGCAAAGAAACCAAGGCACGCGATTAATTCAGAAAGAGAAGGGCAGGGCATGAAAGATGAAAAGACACAGATGGGTTTACCTTCTGCATAATGTAGTGAAATGGCACTGGATTTCATGGTGATCCCTCTGACCTGTTCATCTTCTCTGCTGTCCATGTATCTTAACTAGAAAAACACAACATGTGTATCGTTACGGTTCAGTGACTAAAATACAACATTAAGAATGGGCTTAGTTTCATTTCAAACATATAAACTATATAGGGGTTTTTAAGCGGTAAGGTGCTGAGAAGCAAGGCTGGTCAAGAGAACGCACAGACAAACTGAAAGGCGTTGCCACAAATGCACCCACACGCTGCTTCCCCAGTGTTGCCCATCCACATCTCAGTCAGGAAGGATTAGAGAGCTCCTCACAATGCAGCCTTCTTTTCCTATCCAGAGGCACTTGATGAGGTCCAAAAGAAACGGAAGGTCTTTAGGGCAGGGGAGCCTTAACTCTTTTCCAGAGTAACAGATTTTAAATGTGTAGGTTTTCTCCTTTTTATAAGAATGACACAGTAGAAAATATTTACAACATCAAAACTTAGCCGACAGCTTTCCCAAAGCTTTACTGGTAACAACAGATAAAGTCCCACTTGGCACTGCATCAGTATTTCTCTCCATTATAAATTCTTAACTTTATGTAGATTCATCCCTTTCAATCAAAGTCCTTGAGAATAAAGTGCTAATACACAATTGCCCCACTTTCTCATCCTACATGAGCTCTTTACTTTTCAGAAATGCTTCTATTCCCACAGCTCTGGCAAAATATCATTTTGAATTGCAAGCTTTAAGCTTTATATAAATACACACTTTAAATCACATTCTCATGCTCAATATTAAGTGTCCAAGTCAACCATCTTGATAATGTAACTGAGCTTATAAGAAGTTTGGATGGGGCTCAGTGGTTAAACGTTGCAGGATATTTGATCCCATTGTGATCCCTGAGATTGTGAACTGTAAAAATCTGTCTTGTTTGGTGCAGTTGATGCCTAACACACACCTTTAATTCAAGAGCTTTCTGTGTACAGGTTTTAATAAAGTTAACTCTAGGCGGAGCAAGAAACCAGCTGCCAGGGATTGAAGTGTAGGCAGGGCTTTAGGTTGAGGGGTATTTAAGACAGCGTGTAGCAGTAGGAGCTCTCAGGCTTTATAGCTCTCGTGCTCTAAAGAGCTCCTTAGCCTCTGGCTTTGGGGGCATTTTGAGCTTTGTGCTAGTGAGCCTTTGGGGCCTCTTCCATGGGGACATGAGCTGAACAGCAATGTCAGCTGGGTGCTTTCTCTGCCTTTCCGAGCTAGAAGGTTTTCACTCCAGCATCTGGCTCCTGAGTCTTTATTGCTAAAATAGAATGTTTGGTATTTTCATTAAAAAACAACAGTTAAAAGCATTGTCTGGTTCAATTCCCAGCACCCACATGGTGGCTCACAACCACTCATTAACTCCAGTTTTAGGGGATCCATGCTGTTTCTGGCCTCTACCAGCACTGCATGAACATGGCACAAAGACATGAATGCAAGCAAACATACCCATAAACATAAAGTAAAAAAGAATATGAATTTGTGATCCTATCTCTTACATACTACCCAAAAGTGTAATTTCTGACTTACTATATTTACATATCTTCAATGTTACCAGATATTTCCATTTGTTTCCAAAGTAGTTGAATTGATCTACACTCGACAGGGGAATACTGTTTTGGTTATTTCATGATCTCAACAATTTCTAAATCAGATGAGTATACGTACTGTTTCATATTTTAAATATACACCCTCCCATCTTCTAATGGGACTATCTTTACAGGTTTCTGTCCTGGCCTGGCTTTTGGCATTTCTCTTCTGCTAGTATCCCATGTGAAGTCCACCCTTCTCCTGGTTACATTGCAGTGTTGTTTTGGATAAGTGTTATAAATAGTATTATTCTTTATATAAGTTATTCATTTTAGTATAGCTGAATTAGCCAACCTTTATACAGTAGTTTTTATTTTCCCTTATGGTCACAGAAGTTTACACTCATTACTATTTTCTAAAAGCTTAAGTTCTATCTTTCAAGCATTTTTACTACATGGTTTTTGCTCGATATTAATGACAGGTTGGTCCAGTATTATTTTCATAGTTAAATAAATTCCCAAAGGTCCTTTATTGAAGTTATCTTTTCTCCAGGGATTTGAAATGCCAGCTCTACAATCAGTGAAACTCGCACATATCTGTTTCGAGGTCATCAGCCAATGCGATACTCCAATCAACTCCAAACCACCAAGTTACAGGCCATCCACAAGCTTATGACCTTATCAGAAAGCACCACATCCCACTCTTCTGGGATTTTAAAATGGCACCATCCAATTCATTTGCTTTTAAACTGTCAGAACTTTTTCTAATTACTAAATATGTAGATCAGCATTATAAACCATCAAGTTTTTAAAGATGAAGTCTGCCAAAACACGAATGAACATGGTATACTTCTTATTTAAGTTTTTTCTAATATACTTTTAGCCTAATTATATGTTTTAAATTTTTTTGTATACTTATTGCTGATGTGTATTTCTTTTCAATGACTTGTATATCTTGAAACATGCTAAATTCTTTTTTTGTTTGTTATTTTTGTTGTTGTTTTCCAAGACAGGGTTTCTCTGTGTAGCCTTGGCTGTCCTGGACTCACTTTGTACACCAGGTTGGCCTCGAACTCAGAGATCCACCTGCCTTTGACTCCCTGAGTGCTGGAATTACAGGCATGTGGTAGCACACCAGGCTGCTAAATTCTCTACTTATATTCTAGCAGTGTATTTATTATTTTTGCCTTTTGAGATCCCCTAGAACTGGAGTTACAGATGACTACTCATGGCTTCTACATGGGTGTTGGAAGTTGAACCCTGGCCATTTGCAAGAGCAACAAGCATTCTGCATCACTGAGCCATCTCTCCAGCTCCTTATTTTTAACTTTTTTTTTTTTTTTACAAAGTCATAGCATTTATTAGTCAAGAGTTATTTCCTATCAGAAACTCACATTTTTGGCCTTATTGTTGCAGCTATAATCTCCTAAACAATGTAAATTAGAAATTAAAATACAAACAGCAGAAGAATACAATAACCAATCTTATTTATTCATGAATTGAAAAGTTTTAATACTTTATGATTACAGTCAATCTTTACTGTATTATTGTAAAAAACATCAGATTATCTTCTAAACCTATTTTGTGTGAGGGATTTGCCATAATAGATGTTAAATTTTATTAAATATCCTTTTTATCTATTGAAATAATTTTCCTTTAATCCATTAATATAGCCATATTAAAATTATTCTTAAACTCCTTGAAACATATTCCATTCAGTTATAAAGAAACACTGTTTTAAACAACACTAATTTAAAAAACCAATTTGCTAGTATTGACAGGTTTTATTTATTTTATACTTATTTTATGCATATTAGTGTTTTGCCTACATGCATGCTGGTGTACCACTCTGGAACTGAAATTACAGAAGGCTGTGAGCCACCATGTGGCTGCTGGGAACAGAACTCAGAACCCAGGTTTCCTGCAGGAGCATCAAGTGTTCTTACCCACTGAGCCATCTCTCCAGCCCCATACCAATAACGTCTACATCCCCATCACAAGGCTGCCATGACATTTTCCTGTCCTGGTTCACCTTCGAAAGACTTCTGGATTATCATCTCTTCCTATGACTTGGCAAGCATGCCCTGTGACCTGGCAGGTATCCCTGAGATTGGCAACATGCCCTGTTGTTGGGTTCCTCTATAGGGTTTACTGTTTTAGATAGAACTAAAATTATTTGTTCTTTTACTACCAAGCAGATAGTTAAACTAGACAAAGACAGCTGGGCTGTCAGTGAAAGATTTTTCTCCCAACCTAGTCAATTTTTTAAATAATCACAGTATGAAGCGTAGTGATGTGAAGCTGTTCATTAGAGCCTATTACTTAAATCTCTAACATTTTTCTTTCCTAGTATCATGTTTTTCATTCTTGATCAATCTTGCTAATACTGTCAGTTCTACTAATCTGTAAGTAATTCATTTTAAAAAGCCTCTCTTTATATATTCTGTACTTCATATATTGCCTAAGTACAGTGAGCTACAAAAGTGGCACTAAGCTGGTCAAAGTACCAAATACACCTCAAAAATGAAAATTAAAAATAAAAAAACAAAATAAGGTTTTTAGTCATTGTGATTACAAACTGTTTACACTGTTGTTAATTTTAATTAGTGAACTTTAGAGTTTAAAACAATTTATGTCTACAGAAAATTTAGTAAGTGTATCAGTTCTCACAAACATCCTCCCAGTAGCTTCTCTTATTATTTCTATCTTCATTACTGTGTAGTTCGCTGCATTCTACAACCGATGAACCAACACTAACAGGTTACCATAGTCGCGCTTATATAGGGTGTAAGTGTGGCTATCATTTTTACATTTGTCAGTTGTCATCTTCAGCTTCACTATTGCTTTCCATAAAGCACTTGGTCTCTACCTCACTTAATTACACTTTATTTTCTTTCCTCTTACTTTGTCATTCTACCTCCTTCTCACGCTGGGAGAACATGAGTGCGTCATTGTTAAACCCAACCTGCCAGCTCCCACAAAGATGGTCTCAAATTTCCAATCCTGTCTTCTAAGTCTCCTGCATCTACTTTGCTGATTCAATTTTGTTTCATTTTTCTATCTCGTTATTCCTGATCAATCCTGTTGAGTACATACTAGGTACTAGGTCCATTAAAGAGAAATATCTCTTGATTATACAATAAAGAGATACTATGTAGAAAATTATTCTAAACTCTTTGAACTTACAACTAGAACAAACATTGGTGTGTGTGTGTGTGTGTGTGTGTGTGTGTGTGTGTTGTGTGTACACCTTGCATAGAGGTAAGAGGAGAATTTGTAGACATGGTCCTCCCCTCCCACCATGCACTGAAGAATCCAGTGCAGGACATCAGGCTCCACAGCAAGTACTTTTCCGTACTGGGCCACCTCACAGCCGCTGAAGCAGTATCTTCAACATGATCCTAGAGCCCTCCTTCGGTTCTTGCATTACTTAGGCTAATCTTCAAGGTCTTATGTAACTTGACACATTCTGTTAGTCTCTAAGGAAAAGCTCCTCTCAAACAAGTACAGCGCACAGAAACTGGTCTTCATTCTTGCTATTTTCCATCACATAATGGCTTTTCTGCCTTACTCTCAAAGCAGCCAACACACGCATCCCTGTGTTAGAACATGTAAGAGACGACTGGTCACAGTCAGTTCTGCACTTACACAATATAGGATTAGAACAATGTGACAAAAAGCGACAGGGAAGTGAACTTTTCTCAACATCTATTTTATCTTAACTTAATGGGTTGTCAGTTCCTTCTACATGTTTACATCACTAAAGAACAGAGCAAATGGATCATGACATCACAGATAGCTAATCCTCACGAAAATTCAACGAGCATTTACCAAGTCTAACAACATACCTTGCCTGCCAGGCGGCTGGAGATGATTCCATTACTAGATATAAGGCAATCGGCAAGCGTAGTTTTTCCTGTTAAGATAACATTAATTATAATACATTTGTTTAAAGGGGCCAGCATACGTTAGTGCTATGTAATCTCCCTGTAGACCTAACTAATTTCACTTGAAAAATAGTCAGATTAATTTTAAGCACAGAAATTTTCTTAAATTGAGGCCAGCTTTACAGGCTTTTAACTGATGGGGCAAACTCCTATGAGAACCAAAATACAAACTAACTCTTACAATGTTGGTATTAGTTATTATGATCTAGCTTTATGAAATCAATCAAGTTTATTCTAATTTACCAGCCATCCCACAAAATTGGTCATACTTACAAACTGGGGTCTAGAAGCTCAGAATGACAAAAGTCTATCTATAGTGTTCAGCTCAGAAGGATGTACTGGGCAAATCATCACAGGGAAACAACAATACATGGTCTTTGGCCGTTTGTACTGGCTGACATTTGCCAGTTCAACTGTTACACTTATTTAGTAAGAAAATTTGTTTTCCTGTTGTTGGAAGTCTAAGCAGCCAATGCAACCCAGATAAAACTAAACCTGGCATCTATTTTAGAATAAAATAAAATCTTTGCATTATCAAATATACATTTGCAGATACCTTTATTAGACTACTAGCAAAGTTAACGTAATTTCAAGCGACATAAACAGGTACCTGTGTTTAAAGAATCACATGGGCATATTCACTTTCCATAGCTGGGTAGGCCTAACAAATGTTGGAATTTTTTCCCTACAATCCAGCTGTTTGTGGTCTGTAAATATATAATCTGTGAAATCTGTGGAACAGTATATACCAGAGACCAACCAACAAGACCTCCATAGATCATAAATATTGTCTTTTAGCATATAATCCTAGAACATTACTTTCCCGCTGTGCAACAGTGCAGAGTTCATTCTAAGAACATCACACACACAGCCACTAGAACGCACCGCAAAAGAGGGGACTTTGCACCATTCAGCAAGGCTGACTCCCTTGGACAACAATGCTTGAGATAGATAGATATATTGCCAATTTGCTACTAACTCTCAGAGCAAAACCAAAACAAAAGAGAAACAAAAAGGAAAAACAAACAAACAAAGTAAAGCCTTTGGCTAGCCCTCACTTCCCCCCAACATGTAAATATGTACACATAACCCTAAAACCCACAGGGTAGGCCAGTTGCTGATATTTTATTTGTATATAGGACTCGGTCTCAATTGGTCCTTCCTACTAAGTGGCCCGTTCTCTCCATTTCCGTACCGCCTTCTCCTCAGAGCTCACAGTACTGACTAGCACCGCCAAGCCTCTTTTCTGCCTTTTAACCCACCAAAGCACCTTTACCAGTCTAATCTAATCTACAGCTTGAGTACTTTGCCCTTGCTTTACTTCTTCCCGAAAGGCTCCCTACACACCAATAAAGATGTTAATGGCCATTTTCACTATTAAATATTCTACCCGCTAACAAGAAATTCTTATTATTATCCTTTTACACAGGCTGTACACTGAAGCTCAAATAGGTAAAATAAGTTAAAAAGAACTCAGAGCTTAGGATGTCCAACTGCAGAGGTAGAGAACATAACCCTTTCTTAGAGCCTGGCAGGCATGATGAGCCCTATGAGACAGGACCCAGCGTGTCTTGTCCTCACCTTTAAAATGCTGAGTAGCTCTGGCTTCAAAGGAGATTCTAAACGCTGAACAGCTGCTACTAGAAGAGTTTCTTTTTCTTTTTCGGGGGGAAGTGGGGTTTGAGACAGGGTTTCTCTGTGTAGCCTTGGCTGTTCAGGGCTCACTTTGTAGACCAGGCTGGCCTCGAACTCACAAAGATCCACCTGCCTCTGCCTCCCGAGGGCTGGGATTAAAGGCGTGCACCACCACCGCCCAGCATACTAGAAGAGTTTCTAATAGAGAGTAGATTCAGAATGGAACATAATAGCATCGAGACAATGGCTATCCAAACCCCACAAACAAGCATCGACACTTTAGTCACACTTGTCTCCTTTTGTGTCTGTTTACCCACTGCCAACTGTACTGCTTGTCCCCATGCGTCACCTACAGCTCCTCCTCAAGGGGCATGTCTGGTTTTTTTTTATTTTTTTTCTTTTTAAACCCACTCTGGCTACCCAATCCTCCAGTCCTCAAAACCCTCACCTACAGCCGGGCATGGTGGCGTACGCCTTTAATCCCAGCACTCGGGAGGCAGAGGCAGGTGGTTCACTGTGAGTTCGAGGCCAGCCTGGTCTACAAAATAAGTCCTGGACAGCCAAGGCTACACAGAGAAACCCCGTCTCGAAAAAACAAACAAAAATCCCTCTTAAATACTTATTTCATCACGTTGCCCTGATTCATACCTAAAACCTCCACAGCTGGGCAGGTGGCCTCCTCATAAATGTCTAGCTCCTGATAAATCTAATAAAACACTGCACACTTAGCAGATGCTCACTTGGGATATGACGAATTAAATAGAATTCATAGGAGATACACTCTACCAAGAACACAGCCATTTTACCGTTTCAAAAAATTTTCCATACTTTAACAAAAATTCAAATTTAAAAGCACTGTGTGACAATACTACTCAGAACACAGAACACTAATCACCAGTTGACCCATTTACTTCAAACGTTTTACAGCACGCTTCTCTGTCATCACACACACACACACACACACACACACACAAACTTCCTAGCAAGCATCGCTTTCATCACTCCAAAGAAACATTTAAGAGACTTGTCTCCTCTGTTAATAAAAAGCCATTTTAAAAGAGCCTTACCATGATCAACATGAGCCAAAACACAGATATTCCTGATGTTGGCAGGGTTCTTCTGAAGTTGAATCATCTTATCAACGCCATTGAGCACCATGGTTACTTGTTTCCTGTGACTAAAAATGAAACGCAAATTACAAATGGTAGAAAGTCTACCAGGGGAAGCAAACCAGCACCACAACAAAACACAAATGGACAAACTAAGAGGTAGACGAAGAGGCTTGTAAACCCCCTCAGATTTCCTCAGCTGAGAACCCAATGATGTTTAGCCGTCTGTTTCCTTCTGCCCCCGACTGGGTATGTCAGTACATGCCCAAGTTCCACTGCAAAGTCCACACACACACACACACACCCCGTCCGTACTCGTGGAGTGTACTGGGAGTTTCCACATCTGTGGCGCGATGATTCATGCAGCTGGGAGCAGGGTGCAGAGACGCCCTGCAAAGTGACACCACACACTCAGGTACCATGGCACAAGACCATAGGAAAGGTGAAACAGCCACAACACACACACACACACACACACACACACACACACACACACACACACTTCCTTCCCCACTCCAGCCCCTCCGAAAGTCTGTCGTTCTGTCAAGCTCGCTGGCTTTCACTAGACGTAAGAACCTCAGCCCTGTGACTGCCCTAAGTGTCCTTAAAAGTTTTGGATCACGTGCTCACGTGTTTCTGAACACAACAAGTGAATGACACATCTTCCATCCCTCGGTCCAGTTTAAAAAAAAAAAAAAAAAAAAAAAAAAGCAAACCGAAATCTGCACGCCCTTCCTCCCTCCGTTCAGCCTCCGGGAGTCGTTGCCTCTGAGGGTCCCCGGTCCTTAGGAAGTGCAGCAGCTCGGGGCCCTGCTCGCCTAGCCCTATCGACACGACCCCTCGAGTCCCCATCACCGTCTGGTTGCCGGCGTCCCTAGCAGATCCCCCCACTCACCGGCTCCACGATGCACCTCACTCACGCTTCTAAGGCTCCCGGAATAGCTCAGGCCGGAAGTCGCGGGAGCCGGGGGGCGGAGCCTGCGGGGCTACGACCTCTGACCAACGTGCGTCTAGAACGCCGCCGGAAGCCGCGTCGATCCCGTCACCAAGGGAATCCTGTGGTCGCCTTGACGACGGTGGACGCTGTGGCTGCTCTCAAGAGCCTGCTGAAGCCAAGAGAGGAGAGGACGCTAGCGCGGAGAGCATGAGAAACTGGTGTCTGTGTCAGATTTGCACCTGCGGGTAAGAAAGGGCCGGTCGGTGTGGCGTCGGCGGGGCCGCGAGCGTCGCCGACACCTCGCTGCACCCTCTTGCCCTGACTCCCTTGCCTGGGGCAGAACTTTTCTTCCTTGCAGTCCCCCGAGGTTTCCTACCCAAGATTTAAGCTAAAATACAGTCCAGGCCAGGTAAGTAGTATGAACAAATATGGCTGGTAAGTAATGGAATCTGGGGAGAGTTTGTGCTCCTACCCACCAGTCCTATCGGTTAATTTAAAAGAACAGTATCCAAGGTCTCTAGTTGGCAGCCCAGGGCTTCCCATCCTCTGAACCTTATTCTTAGTCCTGTCCAGGTAGCATTCTCTCGGGGTCTGTCTGACAGACAAAAATAGCCTAAGCCTTGGATTTGGTCTTTAAATTTTGCCTAACAACCTTCCACCACCAGTAAACACAATCTCTTTCCTCAGCCCTACTGTTGACCCAGGGATTAGATCACCCTTGCTAAGTAAATATAATGCCAAGATCTTTGTATTTCTAATCCCCTTCCAAGGCAACCACCTACAGTACATGTGGATTGAAAGCAATTTCTCTGCTTCTTTCATAATAAGCATTGTTTGTATGTAAGTATGGATGGAGACATCCTGTGTGTAAGGAAAAGTGTATTTTAATCTGAACTTACAAACTAAGTTGTTTTCACATCCAGTAATCAGGAAAGTCATTATATTGGGGCCTCTCCATCTTCAAATAACGTCACTATCCAAAGAGGTGGGGCATTGCCAATGTAAGAGGCAGCCCCTTTTAGGCTTTGAACCATTACTAATACCTTCTACTGAAATGTCTCTTGCAGAAGCTTAGGATCTTTGAGAGCAGCACCTCTGCTACTTTCGTTTTTAAACTTGAGGCACAAGAATCTTTGACGAAACAGGGAGCTACTCTGAACGCGCATACTCCCACTTGGCCAATGGCTTTTAAAGATGTGGCCAACTCCACAGGACACTGTCTCAAAACAGGGCAGAGAGTCTTCACCATCATCCCTCCCCATCCTACCCCGTCTTTTTCCTCCTGTCCTGCTGGAAAGATCTCGTTCCTATTTTTGTTGTTGTGGTTGTGGCTGTTGTTTTGTTGTTGTTGAAGACTATCTGTTGGATACATTTACATCACCTTGGTAGTGAAACCAGACTGGACACACAGTTTCAGAGGGTGCAGTCCAAGGCAGTCAGATATGTTGGTTGGAGTTCTTGTTCCTGGAACATGAAGCAAGGCTTTTACCTGCTGGTACACCAGGAAGTAGAAAGCCTTTGGAATCAGGCCAGGCTATAATCCTTCAAGGGCTGCTGTTAGCCACTTCTACCAGGTAGGTGCCAACTTCCAAAAACCTTCCAGAAAAGCAAAAGTTCCTTCCAAACATGAACATTTCAGATCCAACCCATAATACCATATTTTCTCTCTCATGAAACTAAAATTCAACTATTTTGATCCCCCATTATGGACATCTGATTTCATTGTTTCTATGAGCTGCTTTTTTTTTTTTCCTGCTTTTTCAAAAAGACAGAACAGTTTAACAAACATAAACAGCTACAAGTACTGGCAAACTAAAAAGCAGAAAAAAGAAATCTTTCTTTTTTAAACTTTATTTAATTAATTTATTCAGATTACATCTCAATTGTTATCCTCCTCCACCATATGGTCACAGCCTATCAAGTCTCATCTTGGTAGCCTGCTTATCCTTTCTCTGAGTGCCACCAGGTCTCCCCACCAAGGGGAAGTGGTCAAATAGGGGCACCAGAGTTCATGTCAGAGTCAGTCTACGATCTCCACATAACTGTGGAGAATGTCCTGTCCATTGGCTAGATCTGAGTAGGGGTTCAAAGTTTACTGTATGTATTGTCCTTCATTGGTGCCAAGAAAGAAAAATTTCTTTTAAGGATTGCAACTATTAGGCTAGGAGACTTTTGCTTTCTTTTGTAATTTCTCTGCACTTTTATGCCTTATATTTTTCCACAATCTTTGATGTGTTATGCTGTGAAAGCATTGCTTTTGTGGACAATTAAGAACAATGACAAATTCCAAAGCTTTGACTTGTATTTTTTTTATCAATGCAGCTCTGTCAGAATATATATGTATATACAATATGTATATATACCTACATGTGCATGCATGTGCATGCGTACACACATATGGACAAACGCACTTCGCATTTTCCAACGGCCTCATTTTCTGTGGACATTGCTGAGCCTCTTGGCTCTTCTGACTTTCAAGTTTCTTAGACACATGGAAAAACAAGAAGATATCTGATCAGGATGCTGCCCTACAACTCCCAGCTCCAGTCTCTCTTGTCCTCTGCTATATCCCATGGCCCACCACCACCCAATGGATGCTGTGCTCTGCCTTCTGTAGCTATGTTCTGACCCAAAATCACATGGCAATGTCTGTTGTAGATGAACCCTAAGCAGAAAACGTGTCTGCCAAACAACTAGAAAACTCACTTGCTAGCTTTTCTACTTCAGTAGCACAAGAAATCATTGAACTGCTATGAGCAAAGCCAGTTTCTGCTACATAAGGCTACCATGCAATTTATTTATTTTATAAACACCAACACAGAGGGAAAAGCTGTGCTAAAGTTCAGAATTTGTGAAATCATTGGCGATCCTGTTAGCATGCAATAACCACACAAGATGTTTGTCAGGAAAAATAATGTTTCAGTTTATGTGTTTGTACAGACGGCATCGTTGTCCACATGGAGTCACAAGGGTTTATGAACATTCTGGCATATCTTGCCCCACAACGGAGTATTTGGAAAAATATCCAAAATATGGCGATGTTCTTCCACCTCAGAGTCTTAAGCCAAAGCAAGAACTTCAAGCATACCATGGTAAAATGGAAGGAGTAACCACATTTAAGTAAATATTGAGAGATTGTTTCCTTATTTTTGCCCAAATCTTCTGTCCTTCATAAAGTTTTCTTAGTATTTAAATTTAACTAGCTATTTGATTGAAGTTGAACTAACTTTAAGAAGCAAGAGATAATTCACAGCTGGAGAAAAGCAAAAAGATAAAAATTAAGTTACTTTAACAAAGAAAAGAAAAGGGAAAAACAAAAAGTTCTACTGATTTTTAATTAGCTGAAATATCTCATACTTAGTACTTTTCGCTGTTACCACCATCTAGAAGAAGCCTCTGCTTCCTCACCTCCCTCCCCTCTCCCTCCTTGCCTCTCCTCCCCTCTCCCTCCCTCTCTTTTCCTCTCCTCTCCTCTTCTTACCTCCCTCTCCCCACCCCCATCCCCCACCTCCTGTTCTGCTTTTCTTTGTATCTCTGCATTTCTGATCAGAATCCAATACTTGATCTGACAAAACAGTCTTTTAAGCATGCAGATTTAATCCTATTAACCCTGATTGAAATACTTTAAAATGTCTCTATTGTTTAGTATAAATCTAATTTCTTCCATAATTACATGAATTATCAAACCCTGCTTGCTTCTCTAGTTTATTTTCCCTAGCTTATACTCTCATCAATCTGTAAATATCAACTCAATTTTCCTTTGTAAATGTCATTTCTGCCACGCTCCTTTTTTTTATTTAGCTTTTGAGGCCAGTAAACTTCCCTCTTATAACTTCTCAAAATACTTTCTAGTTATTAGATTTATTTCCATGTTCCATACCAACAGGACATCTATTGTTTTCTCAGCATTCCATTCTCAGAATCAATACCTATCGCCTGGAGTAGGTACCCAGCATTCCTAAAAGCAGGAGCTTACAACTCTTGCATGGTTTATTCATCCTGATCATGTCGCCTGGAAAGTAGAAGGGTAATTTATATGTAGTACAAAGAGTCCTTCTATGCTGCGTGTTTCTACAGTGTGGAAGAGACTATGTGTGCACTTGTATAAGAGTTTTG
Source organism: Acomys russatus (assembly GCF_903995435.1). Classification (NCBI taxonomy): domain Eukaryota; kingdom Metazoa; phylum Chordata; class Mammalia; order Rodentia; family Muridae; genus Acomys; species Acomys russatus. The sequence continues at coordinate 37,471,437 of NC_067143.1, read as the reverse complement.
ATGTTAACAGCATAGTTGTAGCTCAGATAGGTGACTGTCGGAATTGACCGTGTGTATCTTTAAAACAACTCTATGATGCACGTGATATTACCATTCAGCGTCATTTACAAGGAAGCTAGGGTATAGACAGGTAACTAAGTCATCCAAGGTTATGCAGTTATCAACTGAGGGAGCCAAGATTTGGGTTCAGGCAGGCCGATTAGGCCTGAATCTCTAGTTTCCTCCATGCCACAGGACTATCTCAGCCTCTGCAGTACTACCCCTATCACAATAATGTTATGTAATGCCCAGGGTGGCTAGCTTACAATTCCATTCCCATCCACGGCCAGGACTTCTGAGAAATACAGAATCTTAGTAAGGCTCACATCTGTCTCAGCCAGAGTTGGTGATCAATTCGGCAATGAACAGGAAGATATTATAACTTCAATAGGAGGAAACTATGCCTAAGTGCAGTCCATGTAGGTAAATGTGGCTTTTGACAAAGTGGCTACAGGGGTAATCTTGACAAATTTATCAGCTCATCAAATCTTTCTCTTAAGATTTCTTTCTATGTTAGTTTTTTTAAAAATCCACTTTCTTGAGAATTTTACTCACTTAAGATCAAACTGAGAAGCTGTTGTTTCCGATTTTTAAAGCTAGAAATTTTCACATCTTTTCTTATTTGTCATTGGATAGATAACTATTGGATGATCAACTATTACCATTTTAATATCTCCATAGATTGTTCGAGACAAAATTGAAGATTTCCAGTACTGAAATAATCAAAACAGACAAACCAATGAGGCCGTGTTTCACACAAACACACACATACACACACATGTATATATATATTTCAGGTCAGATTATCGCCCTTATGAAGTAGTCAAGCAGCCTCGCCACATACCGGAAGAATATAAACCCAAACAGGGGGAAATTGATCTGGGTACTACCTACAAGCGAGATTTTAACCCTTACAAAGTACAGCCTGTGGTAAAAGTCCGACCTGTGGAAAGACAGCAAGTTAAAAAAGGAAAGCTGGACACTGTCCCAACTTATAAAGGTAACTTATCATTGTAAAAACGAAGGGGCGCCAAACCTAAAAATGCCAGCTTTGACCTTTACAATCAAATTGTAATCTTCTACTGTCATACTTTGCCACAATGGTTAGAAAAGAGCAATCTTCTCTTTGATCAAAATATTGTTAGCAAAACCCAGTTACACAAACAAAGCTACCTCAAGGGAATTAGGAGTCCTAGAGTCTTCTCCAGATGTGTCCCCTAAGTTGTCTGTATCTCAAATCATACTAAAAGCAACGGCTGTCAGGGAACAAGGCATCATATTTAGTTAGTATTATCCTTTTCACCCTTTCCTATCCTATAATGAATTGAAACTCTGCAGAGACTTTGTTGTTGAAAACAAAGTAGAAATTGTCCTCTTGATTCATATTCCAGACCAACCTGTAAACTAACAAATTAGTAGATTGATAACCACAATATTACTTTTATACTCTAAAGCAGTGGCTCTCAACCTTCCTAATGCTGCAACTCTCCAACAAATATAGTTCATGTTGAGATGACCACCAACCAAAAAATAATTTTTGCTCCTACTTCAGAACTGTTAAGAGTCATAGTGTAAATATTTTTGGAGATAGAAGTTTGCCAAAGGGGTGGCAACCCACAGATGGAGAACTGCTGCTTGAAAGGCTAGACTGAAGGATAAACCTCTGATCTATGAGCAGATTATTCTTGATACTGGACTTCAGAATAAAATAAAATAGGCATGTCCATCCCCTGACAGACAGTTCCAGGTAACAGCAGACAGAGCCTGCTCCTCTAAGCCTTGCTTGCAACAAAAAGGGAGTGAGGGAGTAGTTTCCTACTGTTAGCTCACTCACAGAAGTGAGCACTGGCAACTGGATGGCCTCTGGTTTTTTCTTCTTTCACCAAAAATCTACATGATTTTGAATTTTTAAAAGGCTTATTCTTGAAAGTCTTCATTTAAAAATAGTCCATCTTGATCTGCGCTATTTAATTTTCTTTTATTAGTAACATAGTTGCATGTGTAGGCTTATATCCTTTCCATTGATTATGTCAAAGAATGGTGGCACATATCATTAAGTAATAGCTAATGACTGCTTTTAAAACCTTTACCATCAAATAGGTAAGTCAAGTGCATGGAGCCAATATAGCATGATCTATTGGAGAAGTTAAGAATAGTGTTATTTCTGATTTTGAAAAACTGAGTTAATACATTGCAAGTTAATAAAGACTGAATAGAGAGTATAATCAAATACTGCACAAGCAAATTACTGAGATACTGAAATGCATAAAAAATAATCTTGGCATAGAAGATAATCAGTGAAAATGACTTTACTTTGGCATTTATACAATCATAGCAATTTTCTTCTGTGTAATATATATTAACAGCAATATTAATATCTCTTGATGCTGTGTGCATAAATGTAACACAGACAGACACTATTTGTGTTCCAATTTTACAGGCATGAAACAACAACCTCAACTGTACTTAATTTTGTGACTATAATTCTGTGTATAGTTCTGAATACCTTCCTAAGAGCAGATGTCTATACGGTCTTAGAGGACAAAGGGAAGACAGAAATGGAGTATTGAAAGAGGAACACACCCTGCAGTATGATAAGTAGATTTACATTCTGAACACAAGCTTCCATGAAACAAATGTTTCTGTCCTCAGCTTAGGAACTCATTTATATTAAAATGTAGATGCTAAAAGTAAATCACTGTGACTTGATAAGAGTCTTAAGATCTGTGTTGTGTTTACAATTACAGAGGCTACAGAGATATAGATTGGAGAGTCATTGCTGACACTCATAAATTTTATAGCCAATAACTAAGGAAGTAAAAAAAATCTATACACTGAAAACTGTAAAACATGGATGAAATAAGTAGAAAGCTCTCTTGTACCCACACATTGGGAGCATTAGTATTGCTGAAATGTCTGTGATCCTCAAACAAAGCAGTCTACAAATTGAATGCAATCCCTATCAAAATTCCAGTGACATTTTCTCCAAAATAGTGAAAACAATTCTAAAATTTATAAACACAGCAGAAGACTAATAGTCAAAACAGTTTGGAGAACAAAGTCTGAGGTATAATGTTGCCTGGTTTCCATTTCTATTACAAGGCTCCCATCATTAGTATGCTAGTAACAAGATAATGGGTACACAGGCCCATGAACAGAATTAAGGTTCAAAAGGCTATATAAGGATATATAGCCAACTAATCTTAAACAAGGGAGCTATGGATACATAATTTTAAAACAATACAGTCTCCAATAAATAGTGTTAGGAAAACTGGATAACCTCCATACAAAAATAATAACATTGTATATACCACACAAAAAATTAAAGCAGATGAAAGACTTAAAAAATGTAAGACCTGAGATTGTAAAATTTTAAGAAGAAACACTGACATTGGGATTTGATTTATAAAGGATGCCAGAAGCACAGACAACAAAAGCAAAGTACATTCGTGGGATTACATAGAACTAAAAAGCTACACAGCAAGAAGTTAAACTGCTACTTATGGATTTACAAAATATTTGCAAACCATTTATCAGATAAGGAGTTACTACCCAAACTATAGAAGGAACTCAAAACAATTTAGTACAAAAAACAATCTTGTTTAAGTATGGCCTATGAGTCTGAATAAACTTTCCAAAGATACAAATGACCAACAGATATGTGACAAGACACTCAAATTTACTACGATAGGGAAATGCAAATGAAAAACAAGGTAAGCTACACTTCACATCTATTCCGTTGGATGATATCAAAAGATAAATAAGAACCCTTGTTGGTAAGAAAAAAGGAACTTTGTACACCTCTGCATATAAATGTAAATTGGTATAGCTATTACTGGAACCATTGAGAAATTCCTCAAAAAATTAAAAATGGAACTGCCATATGATCCAGCAATATCTAATCAGGATTTATAACAGAAGGAAATGAAATCATTACCTCAAGTAGATTATATGCATTCTTAGGTTGATTCTAGCATTATTCACAACAATGACATTTTATTAATGGGTGATTAGGTTAAGAAAAGCAAAAGTTAGTGGAACAATTAAAAAAATTTTGTACTTAGCTGGCTGAGGCACATCTATAATCCCAGCAATTAGAAGGCCAATAGAGGATGCCAAGTACATTGTCAGCCTGACCTGTATTCCTCAAGGCTAGCCTGGGTTAACACAGGGATGACTTATGTCAAAACACAGTATATTTGCTAATATATTACTTCAGGCTCCCTTAGAAATGTTCCAGGAGCCGGGCGGTGGTGGTGCATGCCTTTAATCCCAGCCCTCGGGAGGCAGAGGTAGGTGGATCGCTGTGAGTTCGAGGCTAGCCTGGTCTACAAAGTTAGTCCAGGACAGCCAAGGCTACACAGAGAAACCCTGTCTCAAAAAAACCAAAAAAAAAAAAAGTTCCAGGAAGAGAACAGATGTACCAAAGCTAAAGTGCCTAAGATGGTGGAGGAGGCGTGGGTCTTTTCAATGAAGCTGCTGAGGAGCAGACTCAAGACTCGGAAATGGGGATAAACTCTATAAATGCAGGTTGAAGTCATATGGGAAAAAGCTTTGATTGACAGGTGGGATATTTTATAACTATTATAGTTTTTTTTAACAAATTTCATGTAGCCCAGGATGGTGTTGACCTTGTTATGTAATAGGATACGCTTGAGCTCCTGGTCCTCCTGTCTCCATCTCCCAAGTCCTGACATTAAAGGTGTGTGTCACATGCTCAACTACATTGCACATTTTTATAAGTTCTTCTGAAGGTGAAAGATGTGTCATAAGTAGTGAAAACTGTTGTTTTTATCATAACTAAGAAGACAATATTTTTAAAATTACATATTTTTAATAGTAGACAACCTGTGCAGGAAAAGACGTAAATTCCATAGAGTGCTGACCACTTTATAGATGAGCTGCTAATTCTGTGAGCATATTTGCCAAGTCTAAGTCTAGGCTGAGGATCGAACTTGGCATAGAGAGAGCCAGTTCACTATGGGAAAAGTAAAACAAGGAACCGCTTGATATGTGGCTGACCCAGGCTGTAATCTACAAAGATCCCATATGCGTGGCTGATTTTATTGTGAAACTTGCACTGCTTGATGGACATGATGAGCTGAGAGACTGAGCCAAAAAATTCCAAGAACCTTATTTGGGAGTAGATGCTTAGTAGATAAAGCCACATTAGAATGAAGAGTTTACTACAAACACCTAAGTCGTGTCCTCCAGACATTTAGACACAGAGCATGACTCTGTCCACCTCACTCAATTCCTAATTGGACTGAGGGGATATGACCCACACCCTATCTGCCAAATATCTGAAGGGATAAAATTTTTCCCACCAAAAAAGAATTTATCTGTTATTCCTTTATACACAACATCTAGTAAATAGTAAAGCATTGTAAGACCTATGGAAAAACTCATGAACTATCTGAAGAGATAAACAGACAAAAAACTACCAAATTTGTGGTAGAATCATAGATTTAAGTTCCAGATAGATAAACACAAAGGACACTGCCTGTAGGCAAATGTCAGTTTAAAAAGGTAAAGAATTCTGTTTTGGGTTTTTTGTTTCTTTGGGGTTGTTTGTTTTCCAGGCAGGGTTTCTCTGTAGCAACCCTGGCTGTCCTGGACTCGCTTTGTAGAACAAGCTGGCCTCTGAACTCAGAGATCTGCCAGTCTCTGCCTCCTGGCTGGTAAAGAATTCTTAAAGGTGATGGAAGACTATGGAAAAAAAAATCTCTGAAAAGAGAAGTAAACCAGACTTTTTTTTTTTTTTTTTGGACCCCAGGGGAATAGAGATCTGGGAGCATACAACCCTAAATAGGATGTCTGTGTCAAACCCTTGCCCTCACATTTCAGGGATTGATTTAGAAGAGGAGGCAGGAAGATTTTAAGAGCCAAAAGAAGTGATTGACAACAATTCCAGACACAACAGGGCTAATGCACATATGAACTCACAGAGACTGTGACAGCATGCACAAGACCTGTGAAAATCCAAGCCAACAAGAAAGCAGAAGAAGGCAGAAAGATCTTTAACTAAGAAGTTATTTGCAGTTGCTACTTGCTTGGAAATACCAATTTTACCCAATTGAGTGATGCAGATTATATCAACCACACTCCAGGCAGGACTCGTGCTCAGGGGTAGTTGATCAATGTGATTTTTGTTGTTTTTCTGTATGTGTGTATGGGGGTCTGTTACAGCTTGGTAGTTTTTTGCACTTTTTTAATAGAACATGAAGTTGGATGGGTGAGGAGGATCTGGGAAGACTTGGCGAAGAGAAAAATAATACAGTCAAAGAAATGAAAACAACTTTTAGAAATGTTTTAAATATCACTAGAAAGATATTTAAAACTGGGCGGTGGTGGTGCATGCCTTTAATCCCAGCACTCGAGGGGCAGAGGCAGGAGGATCCCTGTGAGTTTGAGGCCAGCCTGGTTTACAAAGCAAGTAAACCAGGACAGCCAAAGCTACACAGAGAAGCCCTGCCTCAAAAAACAAAACAAAAATTTAAATATACTAAATCTCAAGATGTTATAACTAGTGAAACAGTCTTCAAATACTTGACACAGATTCTTTAAAACAAAAATTGAGATATTCCACTAGCAGCAGAGCAGGACTACAGAACAGTAAAAGACTGTGTCATAGTTGGAGGAAAATGATTCAGATAGATGTGTGGGATTCAGGAATGGATAAAGTAAAATGCCCAAATAGAAAATATGTAGATAAAGTTAATATTGATTTCATACAGTCATGGTATGTTTTCAAACAAATAAAGGATTGAAATATGTTAGAACAGTGGTATTAAAGGAAGCTGTTGTTCTGGAAATGTTCAAAACATATTCCAGAATGAGTGAAAGTAAGTGGTTTTAATGAAAAATGCAGAAAGGCTTAGCAAAATTCTAATAATATGGCTTAATAAAAACTATAATAATTCAAAAGAATGTAGAAAATAGTAGTATGAGAGGGGAAAGAACATATGAGAGAAAGAAAGTAATGATATACTCAGCTTAAGCCCAGCTGGATCACTCACTGCATTAAATAAAATTTACAGTAGTCCTTCACACTTAACAAGAGATTTAAAATCTTATGTCAAGGATTTATAATTTACATAAATTGTGAAAAGTCTGAAAAACATAATTTACTAAAATTAGCTCAAGAAATACACTTCAAGTAGATATCTGTTAGAGACACTAAATTTGTACAATTAAAGGTATAATTTAAAATGATAAAGATGACCTAGAATTTCCAACTTCTGAGTAAGATGCCAAAAAACTGAAGAGAGTGTCTCAACTAAAGAAGGAGAAGCTAGGTACACAGTGTAGAGCGTCAACAGTGTCCATGAATCCTTTAGAAAGCTGAGGTCACAATCTACTAACAGAACAAAAGCATGAGGGCCACAGGAGAGACATCAGTGCAAGGTGAGTGTGTAGTTTGGTAACAAGAGAAAAGAGGTAAGAAGCAAAACAAAATTTTAAACATGAAAGAAGGAGATGTCCCTGGGACTAAGCACTAGAGAGCTACTATAAAGGGATAAGAACATCTGTCCCCCACAAAGCTCTGCCTCTGCAGCTCAGGGTGGACAGAGCTCAAGAAGAGCAACAGATAGTCCTCCCTATCCACACAGCAATACCACCTCACTTGCAGCTAAGTAACATCAACCTACTTTTGGGAAAGGAGATACACATTTCCTGAAGTAAAAATATAAAGATGGAACAGCTAATGAGAAACTTCCCAGCAAATCAGTCTTCAACCTAAACACAAATAATACCAAAGGCATGTGAAGCTGCTGGTCCGCTGAAGGTAAGCATAAAAACAAAGAGACCCAAACTTAATTATGGGTTGGACCAAACATGCACCCAATAAAGCTCTGGAAAATGAATGTAGATTCATTTCTGAATATAAGTATTATTGATATAAGTATCTACCGTGCATATGGTGTCTAGTTTTCAAATTATAAAAAGGAAGGAAAGTGAGAAGAGAAGGGAGAAGACCTTGTCATGAGACCAAGGGAAAACTCAACCAGAAAGGAACCAGATTCTGGATCAGTTAAAGAATCAAAAAGTTATGACTGATGGTCAGAAATGTAAATGGAACAATTAACCAAGAGATAGAAGATACAAAAGGAAAAATGTGATAACTACAAGAAATAACAGAGATGACAAAGCCTTGCATAGGTGGTTGAATAGATACACGCATACTTGGGGAGGAGCCATGGACTTCAGAGAAGTTAGTATAAACCAAATGTATGGCGGGGAAAGCAGCACAAAGCTTTAGAGACTTTTGAGTGAGCCTAACAAATGTGTTTGGAACACCAGAAGATGAGAAAGAAAACAGAATTACCTGAAGATTTAACAGAAAACATTTTTCAAAAATAATGAGTTATATGAAAATATGGACCCAGAAAGCTTTAAAACCCAAGCAGGTTACATTTGTAAACTAAAAAGTGTGTAGAAATATACAGACTGCTTAATGTGAAAGATACTATAAACCCAGAATTGGTGGCACATACCTCTAACCCTGATACTTAGCAAGTAGAAGCAGAAGGCTCAGAAAATAAGTACAGCCAAGGCTACACAGAGAGAAACCCTGTTTAGAAAAACAAGAACAAACAAAAAGTACAAAGTAGAAGAGGTAGGAATTGGAAATGTGCTGTACCTTAGTTGTTACTCCTCAGTCATGTGCAGTGTAACAAGTCAGTCAGCAGTAGACTACTTTTACAACCACAGTCCACTAAGATGATACACACTAGTGAGGCGATAGACACTCTGGAACACTGACGTTCCCATAGTGAAAGAACTGTAAAGATGCGTTTCTCGGTACGTCCCCATCGCTGTGGTGCAAAACTCCATGTGTAAATCAGAACAATATTACTCAAAAGTGGATTGTGACTTGTTAAGAATTTATACTGTAAACTTTAAAGCAAGGGTAAACAAACTGGCCTGCAGGCCAAGTCAGCCCTCTGTTTTGTGAATAGAGTGACACGCCCATTCCTTTCCATACACCTATTGCGGCATTCTTACTACACTGATAGAATTAGGAGTTGCAATAGGCACTGTACATTTAGAGACTTGTGTTTAAGCTTCAAAGCCTAAGATATTTGCTATGTAGCTATTACAGGAAAACATTTGCCAACACCTGCTCTGTGATAATCCTGTTACTGAGATTAGAAACTTAAAAAGAATTAATATGTATACTACTTCATACTATCAACACTTCTCTCTCCCCATCCATTTTCTTGTTTCCTTTTAGAAAGCTCAAGTTACTCTAGTATTGGGAAATACTTTTTTCTATTTATTCACTTATTCACCTAAAATAAATGTTTTTCTCTTAAGTCACTTTGGCAGAAAAGACATTCCCAGTATGACTATTTGAAACTATAAACCTTTATTAACATCTCTGATTTCCTTTTAGTTCCCGGAAAATAGTGCTATAATTTTACACTGTAGTTTCTAAAGATCAGATATTCCTTTATGGTAGCTCAAGAAAAAGATTCATGTGAATTGTAAGTGGCAAGTTGTCAGATACAGAGGGAGCTGGAGGGAGTGTTCTGGCCAATAGGTACCTGATTTCACTCAGAACATCATTGCTTCCTTCACACATCTGCTCCCATTGCTATCCTCCAGACTGGCCTTTTCCAGTTGTTTCTATACAAATCAGTAGGAATATGGCTCCTGTCTGCCATCAATCTGAACACTATCTCATGCTATTCTATTATGTTCTTCCATCTGGTTTTTGATTTTCAACCTTAGGGTCACAAGACTGGTCTAGTGCTTTTCTTTCTAGGTGGCTTCTTAAGATTCTGGTAATTTAAAGCTTGTCTGCTTTTTGGCTGGGTTTCCACTCTCACTAAGCATCAGTAGCTTAATCACTTAGTCTAAAACTCAGCAGGACTATCTATGAATGAAGAACTATTGTTTTTTATACTTGGTAGCCACAGTAAACATGCAAGGTTTAACTAGTCCAATATTCATTCCCTAGACATTGGTTCATTTTATTGTCTTACATTATACATAAAAAGCTTGTCTTTATAAATTAATTTTTGATATTTAAAAATGCTTTCAGGGATACAGTAAATTTTACATTTCTCAGATAACTACATTATCTAGTATGAAAAATGCTTGCCATTTATAATTTATTTTTTGGTATTTTAAAATACTTTTGTGGGTGAGGTAAATTTTACCATATTGCTCAGCTTACGCTTTTCTATCTAGAAATAGACAATCTATTTCTAAAGTAAAGAAGCCTTCACTGATATATAAACACTTCAGTTTTTCATCTGTGGTTTAAGTAAGCTGTAGGTATTGAACTTCTAACTCTCAGATCTTAGCTTCTAATTCTCAGATCTTCACTTCTAAATTGCACATACAGGTTTTCTTGGTTTGTTTTTGTTTGTTTTGCTTTGTTTGTTTTTTATATTTTTGAGACAGTGTAGCCCTGGCTGTCTTGGACTTGCTTTGTAGACCAGGTTAGCCTCTGCCTCTCAGAGTACTGGGATTACAGGAATGAGCCACTGCTCCAGGTGCACATACAGTTTTGAACACACTCAGTTTAGACTCCTGCTCTGTATCTCCTGGATACGCCTTAAACCCCAATAATCTACGGAATCTTTATCTTTGACCAGAATAGCACTGAAATGTGAAAATTCTCCTTCAAATTGAGCAACTGGTGTATGTAGGATATTTTAATTTTTATTTTAAAGATCCTGAAGGCCATTCCTGTAAGTTGTAAGATAATTAAAAAGTTGATCAATTGACTAGTAAATGTTTTTGGCCTTGGCAAACTTGTGTAGCTCATAAGATACATAATGAAGGCACTGACTTCTTCCTCTTTGAAGCATCTTACTTTAAGCCCTTAATAAATTTTATAGCTGATATTAGCATTTTTGTGAGTTACAGTGACAACCCTAGCCAATACATTTTATACTGTCTTCACCCACAACATAGTCTATTTAGCTTTCTATCCACAGTCAAGCTCATGTGTACCAATATGCCCTTGTATGTAATCAGACAAATCTGAAAGTAGAAAATAATGGGAAAAAAAAACAAAAAGAAAAAATATGGGGAAAACTTCATACTTAATGCTAGTGTTTGTGAATCTAAAAGAAATCAGAGTATGGTTGGCAATGAGAGAAATTAATCAGTATTCTTCAAAGATAGTTATTTCCCTCAGTATTTAAAAGTGTTTTGTTTGTTCTAATTTTCAAGATGATTATAGATCTTGGGATATTCAGAAATGTGAACTGTGCAAACCAGAGCAAGCTTACCATCCCCCAGATGTGAAATTTGGAAATTCAACTACCTTTCAGGATGACTATGTTCCCCAGGAGATAAGGCCTAGGCACAGCTTTAAGCCCTGCTCTGTGGTCAAGTGTTCTGTCCCCCCTTTTAATGGTGATACAAGCCATCGTCGAGATTTTGTACCTCATCAGCTAGAAGTCAAGTTTGCAAGGCCAAAAGAAGTGTATAAGCCAACTGACCAGCCTTTCGAGGATCTCACCACTCATCGGAATGACTTTCAGGGTCTTACTGGTGAAACTGCAAAAATCTGCAGACCTGCCTATACCAGGGTGACCCAAAGTGCTCAGTTCAAAGGAAGCACTGAATTCCGTGACAGCTTCCAACCATGGGAAATCCCACCACCTGAAGTCAAGAAGGTAGCAGAGTATGTGCCCCCTTCAGGAAACATGCAGTTAAACAGCACCAGCCACCTCGACTATGTTCCCTATCAGGCCAGCCGCGTTGTTGCCATTAGGCCAGTTTCTCACAGAAGGAAAAGCAATTTTCCTTTCCAAGGAAAAAGCACCATGAAGGAAGATTTTCCAGCGTGGGAAAGTTGTCGTCAAGGACTTATTAAGCAGCAGCAACAGATTCCCAACCCATCTGGAAAATTTGATGGTTTGAGCACTTTCAGATCTCACTTTGTGCCACATGAATTGATTCCAACAGAGAGCTGCAGGCCTTTAAATGCTGCTCCTAAGAGTTTGGCTCCACTTGATGATGTCACCATGTATTCTATACAATACACACCCAAGAAACAGGAAATCTGCCCAGCTAGTTATCCTTCTCCACCAGGTTACATATTTGAAAACACAAATTCCCAAGGACATAAATTTTTTCGCAAAATTATTCCTGCAGTGAAGGCCGTTTAGTAATCAAATAATGTTTAAAAGAAAGCTAATGAATAGTTGGTTTCTTAAAGAGAAACCCAAACTTTTATAGTGAAAAATATTATGAGCTATACCGCATTATTTTTGAACAAGTTGCAACATATATATCAGAATTCCCAAATCTATTTTGTACTAATATTTTAACCAAGAATGCTCTCTGTTAATTTGTTTTACTTTTTGAACTAGGGTCTCCCCATTTAGCACAGGCTAGCCTGAGATGTGCAGTCCACCTGTATCAGTCTTCTGATCCAAGAACGTTCTGTAACAGGCATTTCTGAAGCCTGAATGATGTGCATACTCATCTACACATGCTGTCTCATAGGTTGTCCTCAGACTTGTCATTTACATCTCATCTTATATGTATGCACACAGTTGCCCTCAGTGTCATTTCTCAAGTACATTTGGACTGGCTAGAACAAAATTGAAGATGAAATATGGATTACTCTTCTGAAAAAGATCCAGGATTTACTCATTCATTAATTTATTCATTCATTCATCATCAACACATCTACAGAGCATTGAACAAATCAGGTTTTTCTTGATGTCAGAGACTACTGCTCTGTTCCTTGCCCTGTTCAAGATAGCAAGAGACATTGTGGTTTAAAGACAAGTCATATAGTCTGGAAATCAAAGGACTGGAATTCAAGTGCTATAATCTTCAGCTTCTGTTTGTGCCACTGTAAGCAACCGGTTCATACACATAGCTCTGTGGTTCATCTGTAAAAGAATATTGGTTCTGCCTACCTCATAAAAGTTTGTTGGGAGCATCAAATCATATAATACATTTGAATGCACAAAGTACAGCTCTAAGGAACTATTAACAAACCCTCAGATACTTTTTGAACCTTTTCCTTTCCAAATACAAACTTAATACTCAGTACCTGGTCTCCATACAGCAAGGACTGTAAAAATAGCCTAATTTGCTGTGAGTTAATGAATATGCAGAAGGCATCTGCTTACTGTAGCGTCATAAGCACCCTATAAGTTATGGCAGAGAATAGAAAACTTAAATTAAATACTTTGATATGAATGGCTGGAAAATATTTGCTGGAACAGTTTCAGGAAAGACTTCCAACTCTGACAAAATCTTCAGAATAAACCCAGGTACCTGAGCATCCAGTGGCATCCGGTGGCCACATCCAAGATTACTGTTCATTGGTAGAGACCATAGCTACCTTGTTCATGACTCAAAGTATAAAGATAAGTGTGGAGAAAGAAAGGGAAGAGATACCAGTAAGGACATGGAAATAACATACCACACTTAAAAATGCTGAAAGTTTTTAGTGAACTGAAATCAAGTGTTTTAATAAATGATCATGTGTAGAAAGTAAGATGACTTTAATATAAAATTAATTGTAATATTTCTATAGTTGCTTAAGAATATGTAATAAGGATGAACTAATAATATTTTATGAAATATTTTAATCAATTGGAAGTAATTCTCCATATTTCTATTCATTATAAAATATAACTTAAAAATTATGTTTCTATATGTAATCCACTTAATAAAATTTATTGATTTTCATGAAGTCATTTCTGTATCATCTTATTTGAGATAGAACTTCTAAAAAATTCCTATCTAGATCCACCTATTAATAATTAGATACCCACTATTTTAAAATGAAAATACTATTATAAAAATCAAATTTTTAAGTTGGGTAATACTATACCATTCTCATCATCGTGGCTCATGTTTCAATGTTCAATATTCAAATCCCCCTGTAATTTGATGGGATTGGTCTGTTCTCTGAACAGAGGTCACCCTTAAGACATTTACTGGCATTTTCTGAAGCAGCCTTCCTTAGGCTGAGAATACATGGCATATTGTCTGTCTCACTGTAACCTTACATAATAGGTGTGAAACTTGAGATTGGAACAGAGCACAGCATAAGACACTCAGCTGAAAGTTCAGGAACATCTCTCTTAAGGAACATTGGCTGAGCTGAATTTTGAAAGATAAATAGGAAGAATCATTAATCAAGATAATAATCACAGATGTGCCTACAGGCCAGTCTGATACAGGGATTTCCCCCACTGAGAGTCCCTCTTCCTCCATGACTCTAGTTTGTGTTAAGCTGATTTTAAAAAAATCTAACCACAAAATTTTTGTCTTATTGGTTTTCTTCCTTTCTTTTTCTTTTTTGCTTATCTGTTTTGATTTTGTTGTTGTTGTTGGTTTTCCTACTTTTTTTTTTTTTTTTGAGAGAGAGAGAGAAGGGGGAAGGGAGAACATGAACATAAAGTTGAGGGAATAGTGAGGTGGGGAGGATTGAAGAGGGATTGGGGACAGGGAAAGAATATGATCAAAATACAATATATAGGATTAAAAAAAAACTAAACAGTGAAATTGAACCCTTGTCAATTTGACACATAAATGCATGACTATTAAACCATAACTTATCCCTTCTTGTTTATTCCCAAGATCTTGTGTTCATATCACATATAAAGCATAGTACAAATTTAAACATCTCACAGTCTTTAAAAATTCAAACAGTCTCTTTAAAATATGCGGCATCTCTTTAAAAATCCAAAATCTCTCAACTGTGGGCTCCTGTAAAACAAAAGTCATAGACTTTTTATTCCAAGACGCACAGTTACACTGAAAGCAGAATCAACATCTATCAGTATAAATAGCTCTGTGCCCAGTGTCTTGGACTCACTCATGACCTTTTGAGCGCCAAACCTCTCCATCTCTATCATCTGTACCACACCCAGCTTGTCTCATTGGATCACGCCAGCTCCACCCCACACTTACTTATATCCTTGATTATACCTGGGTTCTTCATCTCCAATATGCTGGGCTTTCACTTTCACTAGTGGCCTCCTGGCCTCTGTTCAAGGACTCCAAGCCTGCCTCATGATGCTAAGCCTTAACCTTTCTCCTGGAATCATTTAATTCTGGAGCTTCCACTACTCAGGAGACTGCAACTTGGCCAATGTGTTCTGGGCTTTCACAGGGCATAGGCTGTTCTCCATGACCCCTACAGTCTTGCAGCTTCTATGTAACCCAAATAACACAACATGGGAACATTCTTACCAAGTTGAGCTGCCAGCTTGAGATGCAGCCTTGGATATCTGTGGACCACAGCTTCTTGTGCTGACTCTAAGAGAACAATTTGAAGATTTCACCTCAGTGATGCTGGTCTCTTATTAATCAAAACTGAATCTTAGTTTACCTGACCCAGAAGCTACAGACCTGTAATTCAAATATATTATGCCAATAGTCCTGAGTTTCTTTACTTCCCTCTGAAACGTCACAAGCCAGGACTCATCACCTGCTCAATCTCCCACAGACTAGCTCATTAAGCTTTAAACTACTCAGTGGCTTTTCTATCCCAGAGCTCAAACACGTAGCCGGGTCTGTCACATCAATACCATATGGTTTGAATACCAATTTATGTTCTAGTTTGTCTTCTGTTGTCCAAAAGAAAATTGAGGAGAAGGGGGTTTATTTCATGTTACAGCTTATAGTTCATCATGAAGGGAAGTTTACAGAAATTCAAGGCAGGAAACTTAAGGAAGGAATAAAAGCAGAGACTGTGGAAGAATACTGCCTACTGGCTTGCTCTCCATAAGAGAGAGAGAGAGAGAGAGAGAGAGAGAGAGAGAGAGAGAGAGAGAGAGAGAGAGAGAGAGACCCACACACAATTTTTTAGTACCTGTTTGAGATGTTGCAAACCTAAGAGTTCCCAGGCTGCTGTCAGAAAAGGGTGTGCTGGGCTTCCCACTGCTCTCCTTGCTGTGTAGATCCTCAGAGTTTTGTCCACTCTTCCTTTTGTCAATTTTATTTAATACATAAAAACAGATTTAAATAAAATATAAAGTTCATTTCTGTGGCAAAAAAAAAAAGACTAAAACAATCACCTGATCAGACAACATATTCTGAGAAAGCATTTATCCAATTCAACAGTTATTATAAGACTTTAAGTAATTAACAGTAGAGGAAAAATTCTTCAGCTGCATAGACTATACACAAGAACCTAGTGATGAAAAACTTGGAGCATTCCCACTGGACTAGGATCAAGGCAAGAATCCCTCTCCACACCCATTTCTAACAGACTAGAGGTCTAGGTTGATGCAGCAAAGCACAAAAAGTGGCTGGAAGTACACAGGATTGGAAGTGATAAAACTTTGTTCACTCATGACAATAATTTATGTCTAACAATTCCCCCAAACTAAACAACAATTTCTAGAAAGAATAAGTAATTATAATGTTGTCTATATGATATACAAAAGCCATTCACTGGGTTATGAATGGAATTTTTGCAGTAGAGCACTTGCCTGGCTCTGAGTTCAACCCCCAGTACTTCTTTGGAAGGGGAGTGTTTATTTCCTACATGCCAACAAGAAGCAGGTGCAATTTGAACTTTTAAAACAACAGTATTACCCATCAGAATAGCTAAGATAAAAAACTCAAGTGACAGCACATGCTGGCAAGGATGTGGAGAAAGGGGAACACTCCTTCATTGCTGGTGGGAGTGCAAACTTGTACACCACTTTGGAAATCAATCTGGTGCTTTCTCAGAAAACTGGGAATAGGGCTACCTCAAGACCCACCTATTTCACTCCTTGGGATATACCCAGAAGATGCTCCACCACACAACAAGGACATATGCTCAACCATGTTCATAGCAGCCTTATTCATAATAGCTAGAACCTGAAAACAACCTACATGTCCCTCAGTCGAAGAATGGATAAAGAAACTGTGGTACATTTACACTATGGAACACTACTCAGCTATTAAAAACAAGGAAATCCTGAAATTTGCAGACAAATGGATGGAACTAGAAATGATCATATGGAGTGAGTTAACTCACACCCAGAAAGACTCACATGGTATATACTCACTTATAATTGGACACTAGCCCAAAAGGGATGTCCCATGAAAGTCTTCACTTACCAGGAGATTGGGATAGATGCGAGGACTTCTATTGGGACTCTAGGTGAGAGAAGTTGTTGGCTCTGTTTCTTAACAATTAAACTTTATTATACAACCCAACTATCCTATACAGGAGGGAAAAAACTTTAAAGGGAAACAAGAGTAAACCTTCCGGTATCAGTTCCACGGATTGGATCCCTAGGTGTCTTCAATCCCGCATGCTAATCCTCTCCCCAATCTGCTCCCTCCTGGTCCGTGGTCCGAACCTGCAGCCTTCTCCTCTCCTCTCTGCCTGCTTCTTTCTCTCTTTAGGGGAGCAATGGCTGGGCTTTTCTCTCAGGATCCCTCCTCCCATCTATGTTTGATTAGAAACACAATAGCCCAGCTGGAGTTGTGCTCCCCTCCTCTGTTTCCTGAATTCCAGACCCAGGATGGCTCCTCTCAGTCAATCCCAATGTCAGTTTCAGTGGGGTATCCATGGTGTTTCCAAGGGGCAAAGCCTGGGGCAAAGCCCGCCAAAATTGCTTTCACCTGGGACAAAACCTGCAGTCCTTTCACAAGAAGTATGGGAGAATGGGGAAATAGAGGGATCCAGAGGGTCCTAGAAACCTACAAGAAGAGGAGCATAATGGGCAGATCTGGGCCCAGGGTGGTCTGCTCAAACTATTGCACCAACCAAGGATGATACATGCAGTAAAGTTTGAACCCCTACTTAGATCTAGCCAATGGACAGAACATTCTCCACAGTTGTGTAGAGAGCAGGGACTGACTCTGACACAAACTCTGGTGCCCCATATTTGACCACTTCCCCATGGTGGGGAGGCCTGGTGGCACTCAGAGAAAGGATAAGCAGGCTACCAAGATGAGACTTGATAGGCTGTGACCATATGGTGAAGGAGGAGGACCCTTTATGTCACAGACCTAGGAGATGGGAATAGAGTGAAAGAGGGAGGGAGGGAGGAACAGGAGGAAACAAGTCATGGGATAACAACTGAGATGTAATCTGAATAAATTAATTAAAAAACAGTATTTACATTATAATAATTCAAAATTATGAAATATAAATTGAACAAAATGTATTCAATATCTATGTGAGAAAGCCTATAAATCTCTGATAAAACAACATTTAAGTTGAGATAGATATTCTTTATTAACTAACTGGAGGGCCCGATATTATCAAAATGACAATTTTCAACTTAAGCTGTAGTTTAAATATAATCTCCATCAAAACCTTAGTGAGTTATTTTATGGATTGTAGGAGATACTAAGTCCAGATGCTCACGGATAAACATTAGGGAAACCAGGAATGTTAAACACGCAGGGCTGTCTCTGGGAGAGGACGTGGTTAATACCCTGGACCCCTATGCTATCTGTATGGCCAGGCCACACCTGGCTCCCCAAGACTCTTATGTTTATTTCAGTCAATCTATAGTTTCTCCTCCCCAGACCCTTTATCTTGAGCATTGCTTATTTTGAGCCTGCTTTCTGAGTCAATCTATAGACCCATCTTTATGGGAACTGTCTCATGTACTTTACAAATGGGAGTAGATGTGATTTATAGCCTGGTGACCTTTGCACTGTCTGTATTTCTGGGACCCCACCAGATTCTTCCCCAGTCCTTTAACATGTCATGTGCACTCAATCTATAGAACTCCTCTTTATGGAAGAGGTTACAAGTATTTTATAAAGAGTCTCGATGTAGTTGTGTCTTAAGCTTTGTTGTACAATGGTTTTTGAGTCAATTACCACCAGGGATTTTTTTTCCCAAATTGTAATGTGCTTAAATATGCCTGAGATAAATGATCTAAAGTCAGACTCTTTAAGTTTGAACTAACACCTGCCACTGAGTTGTGTTGAACTAGACTTCCTTCTTGCCTCACACGGATTGGATGAACACTGCTGGCTGTGGTGTTTGCGGAGAACTCCTACAATGGACACCAAAAAAAATGATTTAAATATTACTATGGAGAAGCCAAAAACCCTTAACGGTCAAAACAGCACTGAGGAAGAAGAACAAAGTTGGTGGACTGACGGTAACCAACCTAAAGCCTTACCAAAATGACAACAACCAAACAGTGTTGCATTGATAAAAGAACAGACAATAGATCCATGGAATACAGGACTTGGGCATAGGCCCACACAAATAAAAACAAGTGCTCTTTGAAAATGATCAGAAGTAGTATTTGGGAAAGAATGCCTGGGCATAAACATGCAAGAAACAAAGCTAGACACACACAGAGCAGGCATCTTTCACAAAATTAAGGTGGAGAAGAGATAAAGAGTTAGAGAGGGTGGATATCTCAGGATAAGAAATTTGACACATGTTCTACATTCTCCAAGACCCATAAAATGTGCAGCACCAAATACAAACCCAATTATGATGTATCCAATAGACCCAGGAGTTACAGCAAATACAAAAATGTAGAGGGGACATTGCTAGCAGAGGAGGAGGTTTGCAATGTTTTGAGACAAGGCATGTACTGAAATTGTACTTTCTGCTCAAATTATTGTGAGCCTAAAACAAGTCTTTCAAAATTATAAAGGGGACTTGGTATACCCTGCTCTCTATGGATGTAGCACCTACTTCTACACCTGTTATCCATCCCAAGCTTCTACTGATTTTGCTATTGCCATTTTTAAAAGGATGATTCACAAAGACATAAAGGACTGAGATGTGGAATCAGTGAATTTCTGTGATCACTCACTCTTATAATGCATACAGAGGACTATCTGGGATATCAACCTCACTAAGGGAGCTATTGGACTAACAAGGGACAGGCAAGGGGACAGTCCAGCTTCTAACAAAAGCACAACACAGAGAAGCCACTAAGGATGCCATTGGGAACTAAAAGTGAATTTATTTTTGAATTAAGGATCATCAAAGGGAAACATCTCTTGTGTTTAAAAAAAAACAGTAGTGAAATACAGTACACAGGAATGCCATTTGAATGTTAACAAGATGAAAGTACATTAGCAACTGAAAATTTGGTTCTCTTAACCTTAAATACAAAGGTAAAGCAGTTTAATAAGTAATTTTTGTTAGTATGAAAAATATATGTCCCATGTCTTTATTACAAACTGTACAAAATAAAATATTGCACCTTCAAGTCATATAATAAATATATACAGAGTATTTTACAAGGGATCTTTTTTTTAACTTAATAAGTTCAACAATCAAGTGTGATTGATGGCTAACAACTCAAGGACTGGTGTGCTCTTTCCTTTCCCCTGTCTGTCCCAGACCACCAAACCCTCTACCTACAGTAGCGTTCATCCCAGTGTTGCTGAGGCCGACGTTGGAACGGGAGAGAGACCTGTGCTCAGAAGATGGCAGAGAGGCTCAGTAAGCTCCTCTAGAGACAAATACAAAGCCACAATGTGTTGTTCACATGTTGATCAGGAGGTAGGTCCAACACAACCTGCCTCAGGAAAGGTTGCATGCCAGGAGACTGGGCACTGTTTGTGCAAGCAACCCAGATACCGAGTAAAGAAGCGGTACCACTGACTTGGGGTTGGGTAGCATCTAAAGCCATAACTGGTAAAACATCATGGAAAGGTCCCCATAGCTGAATCAGTTGGAGGAGTTAAAATTGAATTCTAGCCTGAACCTTCCTCAGCAGCAAAATTTACTGCAATGTCACAAACACCAACACTGGCCTGAGAGACCAACCCCATCGTAAACTGGCCCTAACCTTAGACTTGGCCCTGGTTTTAACCATAATGCAACTTCCTTTTTCACCTAACTGAGTCCCAGTGCTAGTCCAAGATGAGTTCAGCCCTTCTTCCCCAACACACAACCCAAATCCCAGCTCTAGCTCCTAACCCCAATGGTCATTTCCACCCTGATCTTAATTGACTTTATTTTTATTGACAAAATCAGTTGAAATTAAGATAGTCATATACCATAAACAATTCTTTCAACTATCATGTATCTTATTTATGTTACTTTCTTATAAACTTTCCAGAATAAAAATCCTCAGGAATATTATTGTATGCATAAATTACATCTAATAAGGCTTTGATCTTT
This sequence comes from Acomys russatus, assembly GCF_903995435.1. Taxonomy (NCBI): domain Eukaryota; kingdom Metazoa; phylum Chordata; class Mammalia; order Rodentia; family Muridae; genus Acomys; species Acomys russatus. The sequence continues at coordinate 37,450,337 of NC_067143.1, read as the reverse complement.
GTGTGCAAGAGAATATGCTTAGAAAAAGTTTCATTCACAGCTCTTAAGAGAAAGCTTTTGAATATACTTCAAATCAAATCAGTAGAAAAAAGTCAGCTTTTCCTCTTTTTTGATTTTCAGATACCTCATTGGGTCACAAATTTCTGCAGTTATGAAAATGGCAGCATGTTTACTGTGTTTTCTTCCATAGATGCTTTAAGAGGGAAGACAAGATGCCATTTGTGGTGAATCCTTGGCTCCGTTGGTATTATAAAGTTGTCCAGGGAGATTGCCTCCACATAATAAACACAAGGATCTATAAAAATTCTATTGATACCAACATCTGAACAGTTACTGACCAGAGCTTTAAGATGTAAAGATTGCATAAATGTGTCAAAACTCTACAACTTGAGAGACATCCTCAGTTACAGAGTCTTCAGGATGGACCACTTGTTGCAAAGGTCTACAAATCACAGTAGGTGATAATGTGCTCATGGTGAGGTCCCAACACCAAAGGTATGGCTGCTGATGCATTTATGTTCATCCTAGAATACATCAGGAATTTAAAACCAACCACTGGAAAAGGTAATGTTACAAAATTGTAACAGGCACTGTTTCTGCATCACCCCCTGCTTGACGTAGACTCTAGAGACTTCAGGAAGTATGTGGCTTTGAACCAGGGGTCTGGGGGGGAAGAGCCTCTACAGTTTTCATTTCTCACCACAGCAGCGCAGGATGACAACCTTGCCAAAGCTTTATCCTTCTTGGCATGACTGGCAGCACCTTTGTTTGTAGAGGGCCAGAGAGCACAGGTTAAGGTGCTTTACGAACATACAGTAGTGAGTTGTGTCTGTGCAGGTTCCTGCAAAAAAGAAAAGAATCCATAGCATGTGGTTCATTAGAAAATGAGTAAGAACCGAGGCGTGCCTGGGGCTACTGATTTGCACTCATGTCAGAAACGCAGTGGGCTCCCTTCTCTACATGCTCAATTGGCTTCATGAGGAACCCTGAGATTCTCACAGGTCATCTGACCCATGCATGCCACTTCTCTCAGGGCTGAGGGCAGAGGTTACTTTTTGCAGGGTCACAGGCCCTTTGGAAAACTTATGAAAGCCTCAGACTTGTCCCCTAGAAGAGTAACATGTAATTATATTCACTACATAATTTTAGGACATTTGCTTACCTATATAAGCCCATTGGCTCAGTCTTAGCCGAGGAGACTGTAAAGGAAATGTGTGTGGAGTGGCTGCCACTGCTTTGAGAATCAGTGTTGCTGCCTGCACCCCCACCCCTCAGATGTGACATGAATGAGGCAGGCACATTAGTGTCCCACTTTTGACAAGGCTTCCGGGGAGCAGGTGATACCTGAGAGGGGTACGTACTATCACAGGAAGGCCCAAGACAATGCCTCCAGGAAGTTGGTTTCATCTGCACACAGTATCTGTCAGCCACTGGTTTGCAGCTCCCTGTGTGGATGCAGTCAACTTTGCGAGACTGGAAGCCCCTGCCGCAGACTGCTGTACAGGGCTTCCAGGGGCCCACATGCCAACATGTCTCACATGGGCCTGAGGTGCAGTTCCTCCTAAAGGCAGGCCTGAAATGAGAAAAAAAAAAAAAAAAAATATATATATATATATATATATATATATATATATATATATAATGGGAGAAGATGCCTCTTTTTTTGCTAGCCTCAATCAAGCCCTTTCTCTTACTATGAATCCTGTGTGCCAGAGGCTTCCTCAGAAAACTGCTTTGTACTGTCCATGGCAGTACAGACCAATCCCCAGATATTTGGAGTGACCCTATAGTTCACCCACATTATCACTAGATATGCTAGGAAGGCTCTGGAAATTGGCAAAGATGTTTGATTAAAGGAAGAGAGGAAGAACTACCAGAAAAAAAAGACATTAAGCATTTTTTAAGGCTTCATGTGTTAAACACATAGGTATGAAGAAGAAATGAGGGAAATGCACCCAATGAAGTTCCGAAACGAAGCTGAAAAGTATACAAGGAGAAGCAACAGTGCTGGCTGCCCGGGTTAAGACAGGAAGAGAGCAGAGACCTGGGAGAAGCCAGTGGTGAGTGCTCACACTCAAGTGTATGCAAGGAAAACCAATGGACTGTGAAATTACTACAAAGGAGCCCTCACCACCAGGAAAGGCTTTGCTGCCCCACTGACGGTGAGCGCAAGGTCTCTACATCTTAGAGGGTTCTATCTAAAACCTAGACCTGAGCTGGGCAGCTGGGCATGCAGGAACAGGCCTATAATTCTGCTACACACACACACACTCACACACACACACACTCACACACACACACACGAGGGAGGAGGAGGAGAAAGAGGAGGAAAAGGAGAAAAGAGGAGGAGAGAGTCCCTTGCCATACATTTTAGAGCAATAGTGACACCATTACCCAGTACCTGAAGCTGAGCATTCTTCCCTGAAACATGATCTGGCAAAAAAAAGGCATGGCCAACAAGCTGCATGTTCCCAGGGACTTCTGACATCAATTCAATGTGTACCCCAAGAATGGACCGCCCTAGCAATCTGGAGCAGATCAGCTCAGGCAAGGAAGAGCATTATACCATGATAAGCCACTTCCAAATTGCTAAGAAGGCTTACGTTGCTGTTGATAAGCCCCAAAACACCCAGCTAAGAGCAGGAATGTGTATGTCTGCAAGCTTGTCTGCCAACAGGGCACGCTCACGTTCACATTTAGGCCACGTGCAGGTTTGTCACCAGTGAGTACAGAGACCAAATTTATTCAGAAAGTGGGGCCTAAATCAGAAAAGAAACTCAGTGGTTGCTGATGATTGGAAAGATAATGACCTCAGAGGACAGCATCTGAGCGGAACAACCACAGAAGGTACATTTGCAAGGTAGGAGCCCATCTGCATCCCCAAAGATGCCTGGCAGGGTGTCCTAGCATGAGGTGATTCTTTCTCTTTGAAATCTGGAAGATGTGGAACAAGACATGAAGCTTGGGATAATAGTGTCTACCATATAGACCAGAGAGGTTGAAGGCTGTTTAGAAAAAGCCAATAATAAAATCAAACACAAAACTCTGCAGAGATGAGAGAAGAAAGACAAAGCCAATGACTTCCCTTCTCCAGTCACAGCCCTTCTGGATCTATAGGGAGCCCCACTGGACTCACTGGTCATTACTGTAACTAAATTATAGTTTCTACAAATTGGAAGTGTAAGAAAATGGAAAAAAACTTGTGAAACCCTGATTTGTGAAGGAGTGCTACACAAAGTAGAAAGCAAGACTTGGATTCGCCAGTAGGCGGAGACACCATCAAAGGGTTTAACTAGGAAACAATAGGGTCCTGCTAAATTGGTTCTAAGGTTTAGGGAAGAGGGGCCAAAGAGGATTGTTCTGTTCAGTTTGTTTTCCCCAGTGGGTATAAATCTTTTTATTTTTTTATTTTATTTTATTTTTTTTGTGTGTGTGGGTATAAATCTTAATGCCCCAAAATTGAGTCACTTTGACCAACAGAGAAGACTGAATACTCCCTGGCCTCCCGCACTGCAGAGATCAGATACCTACAAGACAAAACAAAACAAAAAACCACAATTGAACAAACATTCAAAGAATAGATTTAAGAGGGTAGTAAATGGATGTTCACAAGTGTTAGGTGATCTTGTCTTATTAAAAGGCTTCGTCCTCTTTGCAGAAACCTTTCCAAGTTGGCTTTTGTTGTTTCTAGCCTAAGGAGATATAAGTAATCCAGGTGTTTATTCTTGGTTAAAGGCAAGCCCTTCTTAAATACAAAGGATGAGAGGCCCAGGGAGCTGTTTGCTAATGTGGAGGCCAATGCCCAGGAACTCTTGGAGGCTGAAACACAAAGACCAAAGTTGGTTCCGCTTGGGACACCCATTTTGAGAGCAGGGACAAAAACGACTTGGCATGGGGACATCCAAATCAGATGGAGACTGTATAGACAATAACAATATAAATGCTGTCAGTACAAATCTATGATGCAGTAAGAACCATGAAGCGACTATCCTACCAGCTTGCCACATTCCTCACTCTGTCCCTGACTCAAATAATACCTGTTCAACCAGTCAGATGGAGCTATCAATTCTAAGGGCTGTCAAAGGGGCCCAAGCCTGGCTCTTTGTCAAGAATAGATACAGACAGCTTGACAAAGATGTGAGCTGCCAGAAAATCTCCTGAAAAAAATTCCAAGGAAATTCTGACTCCTGAACAAGGTTGGAAATCATCACGTTGAGGACCTTTGTGTGTCCTCAGCATTTCCTCAGATCCTATACGTCCCCATGATTCTTCTAGATGAGTCTGGGCTACTTTGGCTCTTACAGTTCCCAGGCCTTCCACAATGCCACTCATCAGAGGCCACACAGCCTAAGCCTTCTTGGGGGCTACAGAAGGCACCAACAAGCTCACCCACCACTGACTCCCTTAACCCAGCCCCCAGTGTGACTCTGTATAAAACACTGTTTCACATCTACTGAGGCCTTGCTATGACTTCTGGGGGTGCTTCTGACCCAGCCTACTGCTCCTCTCTAAGCATTTTGAAAATTATATCTCAGGCCACCTTTTGTGCCTACTAAAACACACCTTCCCTAAAGCCACAGATAGCAAGTATACCAATCCAGCAGGTACATGTAGGGGAAACAAGGTTATAAAACTTAAGGGAAACTCCCCTGGGCAGCTCCCGCCACTAACCACCTTAGTCCCCTATTCATAAGCCACCAGACACAAACTAACACCATAACCCGAGGGATAACAAGCTATGGCGCAGGCCAGCCACTTTAGCATAGAAAAGCCATATAAAGCAAGCGGAAGGCACTTGACACCTCACACATAAGCACAGCTCTGGGAAATTTTTGTTTACTGTTCAAATCAAATCCACTCTCCCCCGTTTCCCTTGCATGTCCTTTGTTTAAGATTCTATTTGATCAAATTCAGAACCTCCTGATAGATCATATGATGCCTCCTTTTCCTTCTTTTAAATTTTCTGCCTCTTGTTTTTTCTGCTCTGACTGAAACTTTAAGGTCTATCCAAGGGCTATAAGGAAAATATATATAATTGAGAGAGAAGGGGGTGAGGAGGAGGGGAGGGAAGAGGAGGAGAGAAGAGAAGAAAAGAAAGAAGAGGAGGGGAGGGGAGAGGAGAGGGGAGGGGAGGAAAAGGCAGTGAAGAAAGAGAAGGGTATAAGTGGGTAGCCCTACATTAAAAGTTTTGGTGGTCTTCTCCCTGGGAGCAAGTAAAGCCTGAATTACAGTATTACAGTAGTAATTGATGTAGTTTGAATGGAGACTGGACTGGAATAAGGGAGGATGGAGGGAGAGAGGGGGGAGGAGGGAGGGAGGGAGGGAAAGAGGGAGGGAGGGAGGGAGGAAGAATGAACTAGACTGCTGCTAGACCAGGTAAGAGAAGAAGTGCTGGTGCTTTGGTCAAGGGTGAAGGTGAGTGAAATGAAAAAGATGGAAGATAAATTTAGAAAAAAAGGATACAAGGATCAAAAAAGCATATAAAATGTTATAGAAAACAACTATCACATTGATTAAAAAATTGAAGATTAAAAACCTATCTAATATCAATGAAAATGGAGAGAACTCATATTGTTTAGATAGTTTGATGGCAATCTGGAAATATCCAAAGAAACGTGCATATATATTCACTTTGATTTATACATGTCTACCCCATAAAAATGTAACTTTCTGAACATAAAAACACAGACATTCTACAATGTTTGCTGCACATCTGTTTGTAAGGGCAATAAAAGAAACAATAGTCCATCAAGGAAATAATGAGATATTAAATAGCATACTTAGAGCACAGTCAATATGTGCTAAGATAGAACATGTTTATAATATATTCTTAAAAATAAAATCAAGTTCCAGAAAAATATGTATAGTATGTTAAAACAAAAGGCTCCATCCATATAAGCTTTTGTGTTGTAAAGATGTCTTTAGGACTGCAAAGGGGAACATCTGGGATGGTGCAAATCTGTGTGTGGTCTCTATCTTCTCAGCAAAGTAGGAAACTAAGTTGTCTGTTAAGAATGAGGACAGCTGCTCCAAACATTTTCCACTTGAGGAGAATGGTTCTGGCGTAAAATCACCTTGTGGGAATAGGAAATACTGCTGGCTCTACATTGCCAAACCTTATTGAAGGCTCAGAACAGCAACTGAGCCAAAAGTCGGACTCAGGATGTGGAGAAGTAAGAAAGAACTACATATGGGGTCCCCTCTACGACCAAGACTATGCTTGCTCACTGTAACATTTTAAGGTCAAGTTCACATGGACAATCATATGCTACTTGTAGACTTAGACAGGTATTCCAAGGTCACGCAATAAGGGAAGGATGGAATGAAGATTTCCTGGTGGTGTTTAACTTGCAGGTTCCCTCACACTTGCTGATGGCTGTGATAGTATCTTCCAGGGTTGGAGAGCCAGCCAGCAAATGGAGGCTAGCCATCCAGGTGCTCTCGTGAGTCAGGCTCTACTCTACCACCTGTCCAATCAGACTTTCATGCAAGAGAAAAGCAAACAGCCCCTCTGAAAACTAAAAAGATTATTTTTATTCTCTGCCAAATCATTATGCTAATAGCCATATCAACACAGCTTCTAAGTTGGAATAGATCATTCACTGAAAAAAAGGAAATTTTACCCTGTAAACTCAAACTCAAGTGAAATACTAAGTTTGAATATATATATATATATATATATATATATATATATATATTTTTTTTTTTTTTTTAATCTATTTGGGGTGCTGCTTTTTTCCCCTTTAGAATATTTTTTTTCTTTCTGTTTAACATCCAAATAACTGTGATTATAAATAATATTTTTTTAGCCATAATGTATAGTATCAAGGATAGCTTGAATAAATCCTAATTGAATAGGAATCTTCAATCATGAAAAGTGACAGAAACTATGAATCATCCCATGTCCAGCATTCTGGTCCCTGAAGATGAAAGGGGAGGTGCACGCTGCACTGGGTTAGGGTCGGTACCTCATTTGGCCCTCACAGTCGGAGTTGGAGCTGTTGTGGGCACAAGCAGTGTGGCGGTGCTGCATCCTCATGGCAGGACCCACGCAACGTCCAGGACACTGGAACAGAAGCACAGGACAGCGTGTCAAGTGCCCTGACTGCTCAGGCACACTGTGGGTACTGAGATCTGTGCTGAGGTGGACCAGCCAAGGACTGGTTACAGGGGCCAGTTGTCCCTGTGACGAGGTAGAAAGAATAGATAGATAATAGCTCTGAAGACAGACCTTCCCTTCTCCCCAGCTCTTCTCTGAAACTCAGACCACCTCAGAGAGAAGGGGAAAGGATGGGATACACTGTGAACTGATTATGCTTAAGTATGGAAATGGCTATATTTAAAACAGCAAGTGAAGGCCAAATTTCTTTGTTTCTGCTTGGAGCAAAGATGGAGGCACCTGTGCTAAGGCAAGTTCAGCTACAACTCAAGATTGGTTTGCAGCCCTTGGAGTTTTGCACAGCCATGGTGCCCATTACATTTTCCATACAATCATAGTATGCATGGAAAAAGTCTTTTACATTTTTATTACTGTACTATGAGCTCTCCAGTCAGCTCAGAAGTTTGTGGTGTATGCTCTAAGTGCAGTCTCTGATTTTGCTTATTTTTCTTACCTTACTTAACCAATTTCCCTCGTACAATCGATTTATGCTATAACTATATTTCATTGGCTTTACTTCACCTGCCATATAATTATTAACCATTAAAACACACATTGTAATTTCAGATTTGCCACACCACAGCCAAGTTTGGAACATTATCATCATCCCTCACAGAATCCCAATAGCCCTCGGCAGGCAGTACTTCCTCCATTCCCAAGCCTAGGCAGCCACAAAGCTGCCTTCTGTTTGACAGATTTACCTGCTCTAGACACAACTGTGGAGTCCCACATCTGTCTTCCTTTATTTGTCCTGAGACTTTCAAGGTCTGTCCATCATGTAGAATGGGCCAGTCCCACAATTCTTTTAATGATATTTATGCTAACGAGCCACAGGTCAGGCACCTCTGTGCTCGCTTCAGCATGATGACAGTTGTGTTACTGTTGTGTGTATCCACTGTTTGGTTATGATGAGTAACTAGGTTGTCACATTCATCTGTAAATGTTTGCATGGCGTTTTCACTGCTCTTGGATACACACATAGCAAAGAAAATGCTGGATCATCTTCAAGTTCATGTTAACCCCTTAGGAATCTGTTGGTTGGTCCTCAATGGAGCCACACCACCTTACATCCCACCTACAATCCTGCAGGCTCCTGCTCTGAGTTCTCTTCTTTTTTAAACTTTTGATTTTATTTATTGTATATGAGTGCTTTATCTACAGAAGAGGGTATCAGTTCGCATTACAGATGGTTGTGAGCCACCATGTGGTTGCTGGGAATTGAACTCAGGACCTCTGGAAGAGCAGGTGGTGCTCTTAACCACTGAGCCATCTCTCCAGCCCCTGAGTTCTCTTCTTAAACTATCTGTTTTTAAACTAGCACTACAGAAATGGCTGTACAGTGGCATCTCATTGTGGTTTCAGTTTTAAGTTCTTTACTAACTAATCATGAGCACCTTCTGATGTTGTCCTTGGCCATTTGTCACCTTTAGTCAAGAAATGTCTATTTAAATCTAGTTAGATTATGTTTTTTTTTAAACTATTGAGCAGTGGCTTTCCATATGTATTTTAGACATGAGTCCCTTTTCAGATACATGTCACTTAAATATTGCTCCCATCCTGTGGGCTATCTGTTAGTGTCTTCATAGTAACCCATTGTGACATAGATGTTTTAGTTTTGATATGATTCAAGTTATTCATTCTTGTTTTGTCTGTACATGTGGAGTTTTATATACAATACCATTTCCTACAGTATGAAGAATCATGTCTATTTTTCCTAAATTTTTACTGTTGACTCCTAAATACCTTTGATGATTTTTGTGTTGTCTGCATTCCCTGTAAGGAGGGAACATGACTTCATGCTTTTATGTGCATGCACAGTTGCCCTGCATGCAGTATCATTTCCTGTTGTTATTGCTGAGACCAGGCACTGACAAGAAACAACCTAAGGGGAAAAGGGCTCATGGTTCAAGAGATGCGGTCCTGAAGGTGAGGGAAGGCAGGGGACCGGAATGACCGGCAGTGGCAGCAGGAATGGGGTGTTCTCTCAGAGAATCAGAAAGTTTTAAAATCAGAAGTTTGAGCCCTCTAACTTACTCTATATCAGAATACTTTAAAAAATATTATGGGTTATTTTTAGTTCCATATTGGTTTTATATTAGGTTCAGCTTGTGAATCTCTGGTAGAGAGTGCTGGAATTTTTTAGATAAATTTGGAGAGTGTTGGTATTAGCAGTACCTATCATGCCATCCACAAACACAGAACCTCTTCCTATTTCTTTAGATTTCCTGTAATTTCTTTGAAAAACATTTGTAGTTTTATGCTATTTTGTTTCTTCAAAACAAATCATCCTACTTCATTTACTGCCCTTGTACTTTAAAGTCAATGGTCAATTGACCTGGTCGGTGCTATAATTACATTCCAGATCCCACGTCTATTCCTGCCCTCATGGTGTGCTGTTGCTCCCACAGACCTGTATCCTAGTTGGCAGAGGATGGGAAAGGGCTCTTCCTACCACCCACAGTTTGTCTGCCTGAAAGTTTCTGTCTTTATTTGTTCTCAGAATAAAGGTCAGAATCATAATCATTTCCATTTTGTTTAATTAAAATTGTATTTCATGCATGAATTCATTGCTGAGTTTTTATAGTGCTGATATTTCTATTTAGCAAAATAATAGATTTTCTATTTGTCCAACTTTTCACTAATTTTTTGCCAGTTTTTGTGGTTTTATTTAAATACAAATAAAACACACACTCAAGCCATCTATTCATTTTCTTTGCTGTGTAGCTGGGTGGAAACATCGTGAACAATCTCAGCACAGTAAGATTTGTTGCACACCAGCAGCTCTTCCAACTCCTTGACATTGTGGACCAGTAACTTCTGGAAGCCACTTCGCAGCGTGTGCTTGGATCCTCTTGTTGCTCCCATAACCAATGTTGGGTATCAGGATCCAGCCCTTGAATCTTCTCCACACACTTTTGTTGATATTTCTGGGTTTCTACCAGTTTTGCTTAATTTTGACATATGAGTCTGACTGGTGCCTGATGAACTTCTTAGTCTACTTTTTTGATGACCTTGGGCTTCACCAGAGGCCAGAGGGAAGCCATGATGCCACAAAACAGAGGACAGCCACCTCCTAGGTAGCACCCAGGAAGAAGCTCACTTACTCATTTTAATAGTATGCTGTCTTTTAACATTTTGTTTTGTGTATATGAGTGTGTTGCTTGCACGTATGTGTGTGCATGCCACCTATGTGCCTGATGCTCACAGAGGCCAAAAGACAACATTGGATCACTCAGAACTGAAGCTATCAATAGTTGTGAGTCATTATGTGCATGCTGGGAACCAAAGCTTTGTCCATTGGAGGAACAGCCAACGTTCTTAACCTCTGAGCTATTTCTCCAGCCCCAATATGCTATATTTTTCTTTATAAGGTTCTATACATTGGAAACAAAATTCCTAGGTATTTTTCTTTATAATTTTGTTTGTTTCTTTTAAAGACAGGATTTTTCTAGGTAGCCTGGGCTGGCTTCATATTCTGGATTAGCTAGAAATTTGCCATCCTGACATTTTTCTATGCTCATAGATCAGTGCCTTGCTTGGCCATCCTCAGAGAAGCTTTCTCTTATAGCAGATGGGAACAAACACAGATAGCTCTAGACAGGCATCATCCAGAGTGAACGGTTTTAGATCGCTCAACCCTAAACAGGATGTCCCATCAAATGCCTCTCCTGAGGGTTCAGGGAACTCTGTGGAAGAGAAGATGGAAAGAGTATAAAAGCCAGAGTAGATGGAGGATACCAGGGAAACAAAGCCCTCTAAGTCAACATGATTGACACTCATATGAGTTCACAGAGGCTGAGGTAGCATGCGCCCACTAGATAAGGCCCCAGGGCAGAAAGGAGAAGTGGACGCATGCCCTAAACCCTAACCCTGAAGACATCTCCAACTGACAATTGAAAATTGAGTTTCCTCCAAGGGAGTCTCACTGGGGAAACACACTACACTGAAGGCTGCATGCCGAGCAGTGGATGACCAAGGGAAAATGAACTCAACATAATCTTTGGAGGTTCCTTGTCTCATAATGCCATGTCAGGGTTTTTTCCAAATTTTATTTTTTATTTTGATTGGCTAATTAATTTTTTCCTACAGAATATATATATATACACATATACATATATATATTATGGCTTCCAGATTTGTGTTCTTATGGGATTTCTGAGTGTGCAAATGAGTGGGTGTCTGTGTCTATATCTGGTTTTGTGCCTTTTCTTGGGTTCTTTTCTTTCTGTTTGTTTTGTTCTATTTCAATATGTTAGTTTTTGTTTTATCTTACTGTACTTTATTTATTATATTATTATACCCTAGAAGCATTTTGATTTCAATGAGAGACAGAAAGGGTATGGATCAGATGGAAGGGGAGGTGGGGAGACACTGGAAGGAGTAGAAGGGAAACCATAATTAGGATATATTATAGGAGGGGAAAAAATCTATCTTCAATAAAAGGAAAAAGTACAGCCCATTAGCAATTCTAAAGTATCTAATACAGAATTGTATTACACTACAAACACTCTTGCTTCGTGACTTACCACAATGCACTTTGTACTCTTAAGATGACCCCATTATTTCCTATTCACCCAGCGACTTAAAACTACTGCTTTACTCACAATTTATGAACTTGCTTAGACTCATATAGAAGTGATTCGCAGTCATTGTCTTCTGTGTGTGGATTATTTCCTATGGTGTAGCCCACCGAACTCATCCATGTAGTCACAAACATAGGACTTCTTTCATTTGAATATTGAATAGTTCAAGTTAGAAATTCTAAAGCAATTTTAAAGTTCATTGGTAACACATTACTGATTACAGACAGCACTGCCAGCCCACGAGGTTACCTGGTGTCCCAGGTCGATGGCCTGTTGAGCACACGGATGGACAGAACATGCTTTTCTTCCCAGAGGCCTGTCTTTAGAAGCACATGCCCTTGGGGACACCACCTGCACAGTCCCGTTGGCTCTTGTCTGCTTGCATGTCACTTGCCGACTGTGAAATCCTTCACCACAAGACACAGAGCACTCTGACCACACACTTGTAAACCACCTAGGGACAAAACTACAGGACCTTAGTGAGGACTGCCATGAGAGGGCTGATGTGTTGATCCTAACACTATGGTGAGGTCAGGGAAGTCATATGTCTCTCTGGGACAGGGTAGCAGCCTAGGTGATTCCCAGATTCTTCCTCCCCTCCACTCAGGGACAGCCATGTCACTAGGTGGAGAGAACCAATATAGTAATGGGTATGCCACCTGCAAAGTTCACTGGAGAGTTGTCACTGTACACCCCAAAGGGTTGGATTCCTTGTGGGCATTGCATCATGAGGTTTCCTTTCCACCCTTTCCAAAGGGTGACTCTCAGCATGACATGTTCCACTTAGAAAGGACACTAGTTACTAAAAGATATGGCAGGTGGAATGCCTGCAACACTGACAGTCCTTCTAAGAACATGTCTCAGAGCAGCTGCTGCATCTGACACAGTCCTCCGCTTCTCACAGTCTTCTGAAGCATATGTGGACATTGGTATAGGAAATGGAACTGTGTAACAGCAAGATTCTATTTTTAAATCTATCATTTTATTAGTCTGTGTGTGTGAGTGGGTGTGCATGTGCACTTGCACATGCATGTGCACACATTCTATGGGTGTATAGGTGACCACTGAGACATAAGAGGGCATTGGAACTCCTGAAGCTAAGGTTACAGCTTGTTAGCCCATGGCCATGGGTGCTGGGAGCTGAGAGCAGGTGGATCTGGAGTTATGGGCAGTTGTGAAGCCATGGACAGAGGTGCTGGGCACAGGGACCAGGTTCTCTTCAAGAGCGACAAGCCTTTTAATTGTTGAGCCACGTCCCCAGCCTCTGGCTCTCCACTTTTTAATCAGAAAATTAGGGCTGAAACATCATACCTGCTTCTTAGATATAAAATAAAAAAATACAAAAATACCTATTCATTTGCTAATTTTTTGTTATTTACTTTTGTGTCTTTTGGCCAATCTTATGCTAGGTTATATGCCACTGAGTTATTTATTTTTACATTAACACTTTCTCTGAATACAGTTACTGAGGTATTATATAGTTCAAATTACTTTTTAAAAGTTAAGTTTTTGCCAGGCATGGTGGCGCACACCTTTAATCCCAGCACTTGGGAGGCAGAGGCAGATCACTGTAAGTTTGAGGCCAGCCTGGTCTACAAAGTGAGTCCAGGACAGCTAAGGCTACATAGAGAAACCCTGTCTCAAAAAACCAAAATAAATAAATAAATAAATAAATACGTTTTTATATTATTTTATGTTGTACCTGCATATATATATATATCTGTGCATCATGTATATGCCTGGTGCTTGCAGAGGATAGATGAGGGTATCCGATTCCCTGGGGCTGGACTTAGAAATGGTTATGAGCTGCCATGTGGTTGCTGGGAATTGAACCTGAGTACTTTGGAAGAACAGCCAGTACTCTTAACCACTCAGCCATCTCTCCAATCTCTATTGTACCTTTCAAAACCAGCAAAAACGAATGTACTATTAAGAAAGTGACTACACATACATACCTTGCTGGGCAGTCCCGGGTGTTACAGTGCTGAAACCCAGCCAGCGGCTTCCTGTGAGGACCACAAAGAGCTTCACTCACTTCCTGCCCACTGGCCATCACACACTGGGGCCTCTGAAGGCGGACTCCCAAGGGGCCACAGGTGGCAGAACAATGTGTCCAGTTACCAGGTTCCCAAAAAGGCTCTGCAGAAAGGAAATAAAATGTCACCCATAACCACAAATAAGAAACCGCTGGAGGCAACAGGATCAAAGACAACCATGAATTGTTCTGTGGCTAGCTACCTGCCTGCATTTTAAGCAACACACACACACACACACACACAGGGGGGGGGGAGGGGGGAAGGGAGGGAGGGAGAGACAGACAGAGAGAGGGAGGGAGGGAGGGAGACAGAGACAGAGAGAGGGAGGGAGACAGACAGAGACAGAGAAAGGGAGGGAGGGAGAGAGAGAGAGAGAGAGAGAGAGAGAGAGAGAGAGATAACTCCATTGCACAGAGTGATACTTGCTTTCTCTTCAGTTACTATTGTATTCACTGAGCAGACATGGTGGCCAGAATGGGCTCTTTAGAGCACAGCCTGGGGAATGGCCATTGTAAGTCAGCTAGGTCTACCCAAGAGAAAGGGAAGAGTCACTGAGCAGCCAGCACTTCCCCAGCATTCTCTAAGCAGAGCCAACAGGGCAGGGAGGACGGCCTCTCCAGGTGATGCCCTAACACCATCCATTTTTCAAAAACAACCCGGCAGAGAAATGGAAGATGATTTAGCAGGAGGACCAGGGATTAAGCAGTAAGGTGAGATGCATTTGAGTTCCACACTTTTCCATTAATTCTTAACCCAAACATCACATCAGTCCTAAAACTGCATGAATGATTTTCTCTAGAGACATCTGGAAAGGTAAGAATGGGGGCTTCCTTTAGACAAGTAAAAGCCAGACAGTCCCAGTAATCACAGCTTTCGTGTCACCCTTCCCTGCTGACACTCGGTAAAAGATGAGGCAGGACACAATGATGACAGGTTTGCGGATGGCTACAGAAAATGCCAAATTTCTCTGCAATGATCATGAATAATTGATAGCTACCAGCTGTGTCCACATGATCTCTGACAGAGCGAAATGGTTTCTTCAACTTATTGTTTTCAATTCCTAATTTTGAGATTTTACTGTAAATTGCACATGGCATTATTTGCAGAACAGAATCATAAATTGTATCTCCACTTGGAGTTTCAGAATTACAGTTCATTTTTAAAACAGGTTGTTTTCTTTCATTTACTGAGGCTCTCCAGGGTGAACAGGTACTGGGTTAGACACTTTGAAAAAGTCAGTTGTTGAATGGACTCTTCCATGTTCTGTCACGAAGCTGCTGATTTTATTTTTGTTTACAGCAGAGAGAGATTGCATGAAGCTAAGTAAGTTGTCTGCTGTCTGTTATGCATCAGACCGGAACCCACACACGTCGAACTCCAGTCTCAGTGCAAGGCAGGACACGTGGGCCTTTCTCTTAAAACCCTGGGCTTTTATTAAAGTATAATTTATGTACAACAAAGTGCTCAATCTCAATTTTAAAAGCTTCACAAGTGTTTGAGCTCTTTTAACTATGATCCATAGCAAGGTGCAGAACATTTATAACTCCTCTAAAATTTTCATTTTGCCATTTTCCAATCAGCAGCTTTCCCCTCCCAAGTAACCACATGGTTGCTTTGTTTTGTTTCATTTTTGTTTTTAACTATCATTATACATTGGCTTTACTTCCTCCTGAGGTTCTGTATTTGCCTTCTTTTGCTTAGTACACTATTTTTGGATCCACTAATATCATTGGGAATATCAATAATGTGTCTTCCTTTACTGCTGGATAATACACCATTTCTGAATACAACAGTCTTTCCAGAGGGGAGGACATCCTACTGGGACTCTAGGTGAGAGAAGCATGGGAGAATGGGGAAATAGAAGGATCCACAGGGTCTTAGAAACCTACAAGAAGAACATTATGATGGGTGGATCTGGGCCCAGGGGTCCTGCTCAAACTATGGCACCAGCCAAGGACAATACCGGCAGTAAACTTCAAACTCCTACTCAGATCTAGCCAATAGACAGAACATTCTCCACAGTTGAGTGGAGAGTGGGGACTGACTTTCATATGGACTCTGGTGCCTCATATTTGACCACGTCCCCTGGATGGGGAGGCCTGGTGGCACTCAAGGAAGGATAGCAGGCTACCAAGAAGAGACTTGATGCCCTATGAGCATATACAGAGGGAGGAGGTCCCCCTCAATCACAGTCATAGGGGAGGGGAGTAAGAGGAAAATGGAAGGGAGGGAGGAATGAGAGGATGCAAGGGATGGGATAACAATTTAGATGTAATATGAATAAATTAATAAAATATATATAAACAAAAAACAGTCTTGTCTTTCTGCTGTCAACAGCTAATGTGAGTGAGACCGACCATTCATGTCCAAACCTCCTTTGTGAGCATGTTTTCATTCTGTTTGAATGAATGTCCATGAGAAGAATGTCTGGGCTAAGGATGGGTGCATGTTTAGCAAAAAGTGCCAAACAGTTTTCCAGAGTGGTCTCAGCTCACCATGGTATGGCAGCTTTAATTGAGACGCTGCTTACTAGTATTTAGTCCAGGGTTTTTGTTATGACTATGCTAGTAGGCATGAACTTGCATCTCCTGGTTTTGATCTGCATTTCTCTGTTGCTTCCACCTTGTGTAGCAATTTCCTCCAAGGCTTGGTGAGACCCAGGAACTTCTGGAGGGACTTAAGTCCTTGAAACCAACCAGATGCAAATGACACCACCGTCCCCAAGGATGTATAAGCAATAAGGTCTGCTGAGGAAACTCACATCAGGAGTTGGGCCTCCTGAAGAGACACTCAGACCTGTTGGGCCACCTGAAAGTCTTGCAGTGAGCGCCAAGGTTCCAGGGCTCCAGCTGTCACAAGCTGTTGGCATGCTGGGGGTAGCCTTTCAATGTTGCAGCTGCCTTGGAGTCCCTCCTACTCCTGCAAGTAGCCCTTACCCATAAGTTAATTCTTTG
Source organism: Acomys russatus (assembly GCF_903995435.1). Lineage (NCBI taxonomy): Eukaryota > Metazoa > Chordata > Mammalia > Rodentia > Muridae > Acomys > Acomys russatus. The sequence goes on along the minus strand of NC_067143.1, from coordinate 37,433,605 downwards.
GTTCACCAAGTTGGACTTGGTTGGCACCCTTATTTTGCACTCTTGCCAGCTCCCTATCTATGGTGAGTGGCTTTTGATTTATTTGTTCAGCTTTTCCCCGGAACAGTGCCTCAACAACACACGTGCACGCCACTTTTTGTGAAGAGCCTGTCCAGGGCTTTTGTATACTGCTTTGTAGTGGTGGATAGGTGGTCACTGTTAACTTAAAGGAGCTCCTTATTGTACCGCTCTTCATCAGAGATATGCTCTGCCCCAGACAGGCCAAAATAGCTTAGTTGGGAAAACATCAGAATGAGAACACAGGCTTTGCCAATATTTTTGCTAGTGCATTTGAACAGCAAATCATAGCCTGACACTTAACCATTTAAGACTCCTCAGTAACTTTTGACGTTTAACCTGACTCTCGAAGCTCTGATTGGCTGGTTCTCAGCAGTTCACTTCTGTATTGTCCTCTCACTGCATGTAGGCTCTTTGGTTCCTTAAGTACATCGGGCTGCTTTCAATTTGTAGTTTGCGATGACTAATCCCCTCTGGGAATAGTCCTTCCTCACCCTGTTGCACAGAGGGCTCCATCTCATCTCCTGTCTAGGCTACCATCTCTCCTCCCCTAGAATTCCTGTCCTGACTATCCTCTCAACCAGTTACTACCAAATGTATGTACCCCATCCCTCTGATCATTTCATTCTTGGTGATTAAATACAAAGAAATGTACACATATTTATTTGTTTATTTATTTCTTGTTCATTTTTCCTACTGGATGGTCAAATCCATACACACTGCCATATTCAACATGAGGACAGGATATGCCATATATAAGTAACTGAAACAACAATGGTTAACCTAACAAATAATTCTCTAAAAATATGCTAGCCTAGTTAGTAAGTGAAGGGCTAGCACATTCTATAGTGTACACATTTAAGTGTCTGTATACATTTCTGCATATGTAGTTTCTGAATCTGGGCATAATGTGCTAAAATGATGTAAGCAGTTCCAATAAGCCAGGTGTTGTCTACAGCAAAGGCTTGACCTCACAGTAGCACTAGCCTTTTTTTTTTTTTTTTTTTTTTTTTTTTTTTTTATTAGTTACAGGAGTTCATGTGATCTTTTTGCTCATGGCACATGCAACATCTAAATGTTCTCACATTCTAGTTTCTCTTATTGGAGGTTCCTTCTGTATCTTCCCAGAACAAACGTCAGGACACAAATGAAAACCTTTTTGACATTTCCAGAAAATGGTTGGACTTCTTCGTCAGCAATGTCCTTGCACTTTGGCCATGTTTTTCTCATGGTACTTGCTACACTGTCTCAGAAAAACATGACCATCCCTCTCTTAGACTGTAAGCTTCTCAAAGACTAAGTCATCTGCAGACCCCAGCTTTAAGAGAAACAAGCACTCAGCACATATCACTGAACATCCAATGAATAAATAAGTGACTGTGTGATAATGGTAGCATTACATCTACAAGAGTAGAGATACCTAACTATCGTAAGTAGTGATGTCATCAGTGACATGTAGTACAGTGTTGATGGACAGCTTAACACCATTTACCCTTCCTATCCTCTCCCTTGTATCCCAGGAAGAAATGGTCTTAGAAACTACACCATCTACATGCCCTACCTACAGGATGGTATTCTACATGGCATATTGTATAGTTGTGAGGAAATCCTCAAAATTTCAAATCCCAAAATGACATAGCTCTTACTCTTCCACATAGTAAAAATGTGTGGCCTGACTAGTTTTGGTTTGTCCTTTGGACATTACAACCTACTTTTGAGTGACAAGGAGCTGCGAGCATCACCAGTTTTCCTGACTATCCTTCCTGGTCTTCTTATCCATACTGCACTGCCTTGGCCTTCTGAAGATGTTTACAAGCTCAGAACACACGCTGAGGGAGGGTCTTTTGATCATGTGTTAATGAATAACAAGTTTGTATATATGAGAAATTTGTGTGTGAATAGAAAAATAAAAGAATTGATCCCATAACTCTTGGAGAACTTCCTTCTGTTAATATTTATTCAGGTGATGATAGCTTTGAAACTGGGAAATCAATATCTACATCATCACAAATAATGATGTGTATCAGGGATATGAGCTCCGTGAGCTGCCTTATTTCAAAACCTGTCCCACTGTGAAAGGAATAAATTGAACTACCAAAGGCAGAGGGGCAAGAAAAAGAAACTCAAGTAAATGCCCAGGGATACATTACAAAGATAAAAACATAGAAGTCACTCAGAGAAAAATAGATGAGTCAGAAAGGAAATACATAAAAAGTCAACATTCCAGACCTTGAGGCAGGGGCTCTCCTGTTGAGTTGTTGCTCTTTGCTTTCTTCTTAGATGCCTGAAGAATTCGCTTTTTCTGTGCCTTAGGAAATGCAGTCTTACTGCCCAGTCCTCTTCGTTCTGAGGAAACAAGGTGTGGCATATCTTACCAATCAAAAGCCATCAAACTCTTACTCCAGTTTGAGTGCTCTTGAAGGCAACTCTGAAGAGAAAACAACCTTTTTCTAATAGAGCGCTGAGTGTTCATGGACGTCCTTGCTCACACAGGTCTGCAAGCAGATGCTGCTTGCGTGGGTGCATGTGTATATGCGCATGCGTGGTTTGGTGAGCCATTAAGGTGAGAGTTATGCATTTCGCCAACATGTTACATTTCTGCATGTATATAAGGTCAGCCTTCCTCACTAGATAGAAAAAAAAAAAATGAAGCTATCACTATTAGAAAGGGAACTGGAGAAAGCAGATTGTTTAGACTGAGCTCCTTCCCACTGCAGGAACCTGGGGACAGGAGAGATCGGGGATACAAGGCACTTTCCTCAACATAATAAAGGCTATATACAGCAAGCCAATAGCCAAAATCAAAGTAAATGGTGAGATACTCAAGGAAATTCCTCTAAAATCGGGAACAAAGCAAGGATGCCCACTCTCTCCATATCTCTCCAATATAGTACTTGAAGTTCTAGCCAGAGCAATAAGACAACAAAAGGAGATCAAGGGTATCCAAATGGGAAAGGAGGAAGTCAAATTATCCCTATTTGCAGATGATATGATAGTGTACATAAATGACCCTCAAAATTCCACCAGAGAACTCCTACAGCTGATAAACACCTTCAGCAAATTAGCTGGATACAAAATTAACTCAAAAAAGTCTGTAGCTTTCCTATACACAAATAACAAGCTTGCAGAGGAAGAAATTAGGAAAACCACACCCTTCACATTAGCCACAAGCAATATAAAATATCTAGGAGTTACTCTAAGTAAGCAAGTGAAGGAATTGTTTGAAAAAAATTTCAAAACTCTGAAGAAAGAGATTGAAGATGACATGAGAAGATGGAATGAACCTCCTTGCTCATGGATTGGGAGAATTAACATAGTAAAAATGGCCATCCTATGAAAAGCAATCTACAAATTCAATGCAATCCCTATCAAAATACCTACACAATATTTTAAAGACATTGAAAGTTCAATTCTGAACTTCATATGGAAAAACAAAAAACTCAGAATAGCTAAAACAATCCTCCTCCGGAGGAATCTCCATACCTGATCTCAAACTGTACTATAAAGCAATAGTAATTAAAACAGCTTGGTACTGGCACAGCAACAGGCTGGTTGATCAGTAGAATTGAATTGAAGACCCAGATATGAATCTACACACATATGGTCACTTGATTTTTGACAAAGAAGCCAAATCCATTCAATGGAAAAAGGATAGCATCTTCAACAAATGGTGCTGGTCTAACTGGAGGTCTATGTGTAAAAAAATGCAACTGGACCCATATTTGTCACCTTGCACAAAACTCAAATCCAAGTGGATTAAAAACCTCAACATAAAACCAGAGACACTAAGTCACTTAGAAGAAAAAGTGGGGAAGAGCCTGGAACATATTGGCACAGAAGACAACATCCTGAACAGAACACCAACAGCCCAGGCCTTAATGTCAACCATTAATAAATGGGACCTCATGAGGAGAACAGGATTTTAGGAAGGTTGTAAAGTTTGAATTTCAGGGTTGAAGGGTAGTGGAGAGAAGCTAGAAGCCAGTCCCTCAGATAAGTCTAACTCTTCTATGACCTTCCAGTTTCCTAAATTAATAAAAAATAACTGTATTCTACTGTGCATTATACTAAATACCGGGAGAGTCAATGGGGACCACTATTCACTCTAAGTAGATCATGGTGGCCACACCTATTGTCCCCGCACTTGAGAGGCTAAAGTAGCAGGAGCAAGAGCTTGGGGCTATCAGCATCCTGTCTCAAAAACCTCCACATCCAAAGTCTTAAGTAAAATACGTGCAAATATCCTGCGGTAGCCACTCCAACCTCCAGCTGGGGCACCTGCACTCTTTGTGTAGCTAGGCCTCCTAACTACCAACAGGGAAGACCATGGGGAAAGCTCTGTCATGTGACTCTTAAATCTCATGCTGGACCCTGCTGTGGTCCAAAGTGCATTTACTAATCATCATGCTCAACCCTTCCACCTGGGTTAGGTGCTGGAGAAACAGAACCACATGAGAAGTGGTCTCTGGGGTCCATCTGACTGACTTCTGTGCTTTATTCTCAACTGAGTCCAACAGTAGTGTCACTTGTTAAAATCCTACAAGCTCATCTTGTTGAAAGAACTGATAAACTCCAAATATCACACCCAAGAGGAAAAGGAAAGCAATAAGCAGTCTACCATCCCGTGTTTGGCGCTGGGGTGGAGGCATTGAGGAACTCTGGCATAGCCTCCTCATCATAACATTATAAAGTTATTCTATACTTGATTGGCTGCCCTGCTTCGTACTGTGTTGTTTCCTCAGGACTGCAAGGGAAATATCAGAATGCTCCCCACCTCTGAGGGGCCTATGTTTTTGCTTAAGGAACTAGATGAGAAGGAAGGAACTGTTGGAAAGAAATATGTGTCAGGATCTGACCGGTGTTAAATAGAGATCATAGAGTTTCTCTTTTTCTTTTTCTTTCTTTTTTTTTTTAATTTGGCAAAGTATTCACGTAGCAGGTAGGTATTCCAGGAGCCCGCAGGATTAAGGTGGTTGGTGCTTGTAAGAGAAGCAGTGAAGGATGTTTCTTGCAGGGAGGAAAGTATGCCTGGAAGCCCCAAAGAAGAAAGGCAGTGTGCATGTGTGTGTGCACATGTGTGTTCGTGTATGCGTGTGCGTGCCTGTGTGTGTCTATGTGTGTCTGTGTTTCACAGGAACAGAAGTCGTCTCTATTGAAAGAAACCTCAGTACAGCATCCATATACCATCGGGGTTGAGGGTTAAGCAGACACAGAGACAGGGCATGAGGATCTTAACTCTGGGCAGAAAAGTGCACAGCTCTTAAGCAGAAGAGTGTAGTTTCAGAGTCACCACCTTCAGAGAAGACAACTGGCATGGCAGGGTATCAGAAGTGGCTTTAAGTAGGTAGCGATGGCCAGGGTAAGAGCCTTGAAATACCTGCGACATTCACACTTTGAGTCTACTACCAACTAATCTGGGCCCTACTTTTTGTGCGTTACAGGACACATGGGGAACAAGTTTGACTGGAGACTCACCCAGCAAGTGGAGCACAGAGGTTGCCACTGCTTTCCCAAGAGCATTGGTGGCCGTGCAAATGTAGGCTCCTTCATTTTCAAGGGACGCACTCTGCACCGACAGGGATCCATTGAAAAGCAAGGAAACATTGTCACTCAGAGATCCTCCTCTCTTCAGCCAAGTTACATTAGGCTGAGGGACACCTTTGGAACAAAAACAAATATGACAAAGGCGATTCCTTTAAGAACAGGGCCACAGAACTACGAGACAAATACCATTCAGCATTTGGAGCACGAGTCAGGAAACGGGCAAGTCATAGCTAATAGGAAATGGCTGATTCTGTTTTCATGGCCTCCGTATGAGGAATCGTGCTATGGCTCAGGCGTTGGTCCATGGGGTACCGCATCAGTTCATGTATTATGTGAGGGGATAGGAGCCAGGGGGGTTGCTTCACTCTGGGAATGGAGGGGCAAGTCAGTGGGGGAAATGGTTAAAAAGAAGCAGGTGGTGAGGCTGAGAGTTCCCACTCCCACGTTGTCATCAGGAAGACCTTAGAAGTACATCTATATATTCTAGAACTGCATGGCTGTGCACATGTGATGGAGACGTTCCTCCCTGGGGGATGATTGAATGATCCTGGGAGAAATATATATATATATTTTCATTAATGAGATTTATTAAAAAGTATAATTTTTAGAGAGCAAAAGGAGGTGTTAAGTTTCGGGTCTGGGTCAGTGAGGCTGGGGCTTCAAGGAACATCACAGGAGCCTGGCCACAGAGGAGGGTGCAAGAGCTGAAAACCTATCTTCATCCACATCTTGATGTGTCAGCATTTTGCTTGGCTACTCAATCTCAGAACAATTTCACTTGACACTTAAGATGAAGGGTGCCTCAGGTGGTGCCTGGAACCGAACTACTTGAGAGAGCTCCTGTCCTCCTAAAGTGCTCTGGTGGGAGGGAACACGACACGACTTTCTGAAAAACTCATTTTACCATTCTTATCATGGCATGTGTAGGGTACCCTGCAGCAGGCAGAAGGCATGTCCCAAGAGCCTGGTGCCCCTTTCAAGATCTCACAGGCACTCCTCCATGCTAGGAGGTGGTCATTGTGTGCTCCACTAAGCCTTGGAAATTCAAGGTTAGTTGTTCCATGCACTAGACCAAGCTGGTTGGTTATTCAAGACTCTCAGGGCTTCAACAGGCATATACAGACAAGTGCTTACCACACACATGCACACACATATATACATAGCACACTCCAGGTGTGACGTGTACTTAGCTATAACTTTTAAATAGTGCTAAGAAGATAAAAAACAAACACACCACCCATCCTTGCCACAGAGGGTTCTCCGTAAACTGACGACAGGGCAAGGACCACAGCCACACAGCTCATTGACTATAGAGAGGTTGAGCTGGTGTGCCTGCATGGAGCCTTCCCTCCTAAGCTCTATTCTCTTTGTGCAGGAAGGTACTCGGCAGGCAACCGAAAGAGACACCTGGACACCAACTCAGCCACAAAGCCCTTGACCTACAATTTGTCCTTCTGCAAGATGGGCTGGGCAATAGTGGTACAGAACTTGTGGGTGTGGCCAACCAATGTCTAGTTTAACTTGAGGCCCACACCATAAGAGGGAGACCATGGCCTACACTATCTGGACAGAATAGCCCAGAGACCTAGGGCAGAACCAAACACAACTGGCCAAATGAAACAAAACAAAACAAAAAAAAACACAATTAAATGATTCCTAATGATATTCTGCTATACTCATAGAATGGGGCCTTGTTCAGCTGTCATCAGAGAGGCTTCAGTAGATAGGAGTGGATGCAGAGACCCGCAGCCAGACTTTATGTGGAGAGAAATTCTAAATTGGAGTTCTCCAGGGGTGCCTCCCCTCGGAGCTAGGGGAATCCTGCGGAATAGGGGATGGAAAGATTGTAAGGAATCAGAAGGGATGCAGGATACCAGGAGAATACAACCCACTGAGTCAACTATGCAAGGGTCACAGAGACTGAAGCGGCAAGCACATGGCCAGCAGGGATCCACAGCCTGTCCTCTGTGCATATGTTATGGCTGTTAGCGTAACGTTTTGTGGGACTCCTACCAGTGAGGACAGGCATGTCTCTGACTCTTTTGCCAGCACTTGGGACTCTTTTCCTCCTACTGAATTACCTCCTCTGGCTTCAAAGTGAGGGCTTTTTGCCTTGTCTTATTGCATCTTGATCTGTCATGTTTGGTTGTCGTCTCTTGAAGGCTCGCTGTTTCCTGAAGGGAAACTGAGGCAGAGTGGATCTGGGGGAAGAGGGTAGGTGTGTGTGAGGGTGGGGGATGGGAGGAGTGGAGGGAGAGGAAACTGTGGTCAGGATATATTGTGTGAGAGAAGAATTTATTATTTTTTTTAAAAAAGATTTGTCAAAAAATCCTTTTTAAAGGGGAGGGAACAGAAAGGAAAAGCTGCTGCCTTGGGTGGGAAGGGAGCAGCTTTTTTCTATTAGTGTGTTAACTTTGGACATCATATTGGATTTCAGCAGCCTTAAGTGGGAAAGGAATGTGAAGTAAGAACAGGAATGTCTTCGTGTTTAGATGCGATATTTATGGGCTTCAAAACCTGAGTCTGAGTTGGTGGCTCTTAGGGACTTCTTTCTTTAGTCCTGTGGCTTTGGGTGATCTGAGTATGACTGGGGGAATTTAAAGGCTTTCATCCTCTGATTGCACTATCAAATAAATGTAACAAGCACTGGTGTGGAGGGGCTTTGCAGATAAGACTAAGTTTACATGTTAGACGACATTAAAATAAGAGGATTATCTGGATGGACCAATTTAATCCTATGAGTCCGGAAGATCAGAAAAGCAGAGCAGAAGTGGTTAGATGTAAAACAGGATGAGGCAGGAGAGACCAGGCCAGAGAATCATTTGGGAAGACTGAACATGCATGAGGGAAGTGGCCTGCCGCTGATGATACTGAAATGGAGGAAGCCATGAGGCAAGGCATGCAGGTAGCCTCTAAAATATGGGAGTTGCCTCCAGCTGAAAGTAACAAGCAAGTTGGACCTTGAGTCCTGCAATGAGTAGGAGATTAACTCTGCTAACAACGGAAGTGGGTACATCCTCAAAGTCTCCAGACAGGAATTCACCCTCAATAGCACCTTCACCTGACCTCTGATCCTCTAGTAGAGCTCAGCTACATTCTACCGACTGACCTATAGAACTGATAACAAGTTAGGGTTGTCTTCAGCCTATACATGCATAGTAATTTGCTACAGCAGCAATACAAAATGAATACAGTGATGGACATTAAATTGTGTTGGGATAAGTAGGCTGTCCCTCAGCAGTCAGAGGGTGCGGATGGCAGGTGCATATATATATATCTTCTTCTGTTCATATAAACATAGAAAAGTCAAGCTTTCCTAAGGTCACAGCTATTAAACACAGAGAGCGAGATTCAGAGCCACGAAACTAGATTCAGAACATCTCTTAACCAGAATGTGGATAGCTCTTGTGCACTTCTTAATAAATTCTCTCCTAAGCAGCTTATAGTTGTTGGACCAAGCAAACATAGATGTACACACATGTATAATATGTGCTCCTTTGCTATCGCTTAAAGGAAGTTATAAAGCTTATTTACATTGTTGCCATTACCCTACTAGTTGACTTAATTTTGGCAGGTTTTCAATTTTATTTTCTTATTTATTTTTAAAAGGTAACAATTATGGGACTAGAGTAATGGCTTACTGGGTAAAAGCTTGTTGCTTTTGCAGTTCAGTTCCCAGTACCCGTATCTAACAGCGCACGCACAGCGGACCCCAACTATAGATCCAAGGGTTTGCTGCCCTCTTCTGGCCTCTGACGGCACCTGAGCATATGTGCACATATAAAGACAGGCACAGACACAGACACACAAATAAAAATAAATCTTTAAAAAGAAATGGGAACTAGGAAAACTGTATTTTATTTTTTTTCAAGGTAAACAATTATATCATTTAAGATATATGATACATTATATCATTTATAATTTTACCTCTCCCCAAAATTACATTTCTGATTTCAGTTTCTTGTCAGTGTTTATGGAATGATGCTGAGTAACAACCTTAATAGCAGGTGCTGTTTAAGCGAATATCTGCAATCTTCCCCGATCTCATGCACTTAACCCTAATCCAGAATTCCTAAATTCCTAAAAAGTAGGGCACGCCGCACATCCTTGAGCAGTTAAGAACCTGTCCCAAGGACACATGTTAACACTGCATTAAAATGATGCCGGGACACTGAAAACTGGCTTTCAAGAGGGTAGGTCAGAGTGAGAGTTCTCCCAAAGAGCTCTTTTTCCTTCAGTACAAAGTCCCTGGAAATCCCAGCTAGATTCACTTGCCTCGAGTGTCATGGAGCCATGGCCTACCCTCTGGAGGCTCATTAAAGCAGCCTGAATAGAGCAAATGAGAAGCCAGGGAAGTTCTTTGAGGCCCTATATTAATAACTCTGGCATTCTAAGAAAGATACAGCCTTTTCCTCTGGAGCATCTTGGAAAGCTTGGGTACCAGCTTTATAGGCAAGAGCTATACAGCACAGAGAAATTTAGAGTTGGTACTGCAATGCAAATGATTGGCAGGGAGGGAAGAAGAGCCAGGAACAGGAATGGTCAGGGGATGGGACGCTTTTGCCCCATCCCCAGATCTTCATCTTCTTCCATCTTCAAACTGTACATACTGATGAATTCCTTGGTTTCTGGAAAGCAGCCCAGTAGCTCCCCTCTGCTTCTGATTGGTGGGGACAGAGAGTCTGGGCAGTTTAAGGCTGTGGCCAAAACCAAGGAGGCCCAGATCAATCAGAAAGTGGGTCCAGAAGGCTCTGTAATATCCAGACTCTGGAACTGCATAGCTTAGAGACAAGCACACTTGGATCCACACCTCTGTATGGCAAGGGTGTGATGCTGTGTCTGCAGTCAGTGGAAATCTAGAGATGCTAGGGGCACCACACAGCAAAGCTATGCACAGTGAGGCTTTAGATGTGAATACAGAGACAAAAGCCTCCCTGCTAAGAAGCCAACTCCGGCACTTGGCATTGAAAAAACCATGACACCCACAAACATTTCCAAAGGACTGAAGAGGCCAGAGGATGAAGGCAAGACTCTACACATTACTGCCCTTTGCATGCTTTCAAAACTACAAATGTCCACTCTGTGCAGATAGCTCTAACATGTCAGAAATGACTTAAACTTATTTGTTGAACCTCAAAGATAGGCAGGCCATTGCCACAAGACTCACAGCTCTGAGATACCTGGCAGTCTGTTTCCACAACTCTGAAATCGCTTTTGGAAGGTGGACTGTTGTGGGAAAAAGTTCAGCTCTGCAGAGGCCACGAAATGTATACTGCACAGAGCCTGTGCCTCAAGGTGTCCTTAAAGTAGTGTTCAAAAACAAACATCTTGCATCCTTGAGAGGCCTATGAAATACTCCACACTATAAAATCCTTGGCTTAGGTAGCCCACTCTAAGATGCCTACTCTTTATGTAAATTCATAGCAGCCCTGAACATTTCTGCTATCTGTTTTTTTTTCCAGTGATTTCACAATATCCTATGATTCTTTTTACCTCCTCTTCTAGAACAAATGAAGGTTTATACTAATATTGCTTGTCCCCAGTTGATTCTGTCAGCATATAGATAAGAGGTTTACTGAACACACCGTGGGCAACAACAAAGGGAACACAAATAAATATAACAGTAAACAAGAGCTCCCAGCATTTTTTTAACAGAGACAAGACATTAAGGTAACTATGACAAAGAAATCTTCAACTGCAGGACCCCTCACAGGAGAAGTTTGAAGAATGTCCTTCCTTAGAGCTAACTGCATGCTCTTTTGTCCTTCCTGGCAATGAAGGGCCTAACCATCCCAGAGGCTACATCCAGAACCCAAAATATAAAACTTTGGTTCTTGCCATTTGCAGAATTCATTTGAACAGCTGTTGATGTACATTCCCTTTTCTAAAAATGGGGCCAACATACTGGTGTAATCAGGACCCCAGCAGTGTGCTCCAAGGCTTTAGAAATCATTGGCTCATGGCACCTAGTCCCAAAACCCGTAACGAAAGGTGTTTTCCCAAAGGCTCCTGATTTTTTTCTTGTGTCATGGAGGAGGATGCCACCAAGTTCTCTTCATGCTGTGGTCATTCCTGACCTCTCAGGACACTTGGCTTCTGCTTCACTCAGGACTGGGCAGTTTTTCCTAACTGCCAGTCATATTCTAAGAGCTGCTGGAGACTATTAGCCAGCATGTACAGGTCATAAAGTGTCCATGGCAGTCATGCCATGTACTGTCTCAAGGCAAGAGCCCTCCAGTCATCCCCCAAAGAAATAGACACAGCCATGCGAGCGGTTGCTGTGCATGCAGTACTGCACACATGGCATTGTATGTGTGTACTGCATATACTGCATAAGCCACTGACTGCAAGTGCTGAGCATGGGGAGAAAAGCCCTGCACACATGGGCCAATGATAAAAACAGTGGGCATTTTGAAGGCTCAGCCTCATGAACAGCAGTTTTGGTAACTTATTCACCTAACACTGGACTATAGGTGGAAAAACTGCTCTTATCTACTCTTTAGAAGTTGCCTTTAAAAAATAATGCCCATGCCATGATCTATAGGGGGATTCTAAACCATAGGAAAAAAGAGCAATAGAAGGGGCTTTTTGAGCAATAGTCATTTTATTTTATTTTTTAAAGATTTATTTATTTATTATTTATACAGTGTTCTGCTTGCATGTAACCCTGCAGGCCAGAAGAGAGCACCAGATCTCATTATAGATGGTTGTGAGCCACCATGTGGTTGCTGGGAATTGAATTCAGGACCTTTGGAAGAGTAGACAGTGCTCTTAAGCTCTGAGCCACCTCTCCAGCCCACAGAAGTCATTTTAAATAGACTTTATTTGCATCTATAGTTTCAGATATTCCAAGGACTGTAGATAATTTTATAAATTGATGACTAAAATACAGTTAAAAGTATATATTTAAAATTTATAATTGAAGAAAAATAAATTATCCTTAACTTAGAATATAGTCAAAAGAACCAATATGTTCAGTTCATAAAATAGGAATAGGCAGGTAATACTTAATTTTTATATTTTAGTCTTCTGAAAGTTATATATGAAACTTTGTAGGGAAATGTATTTTGCCAAAGATAGTTCTTTCTTTTTTCTCTTCACTTCCTTTCCCTTCTTTTCCTCCTCTTCTTCCCAACCCCTTCTTTCATCGAAGCAATCTGTGACTTAAAGACACTTCAGAATCACTGTGTGCAACATAAACCAGTAGCCGACGGGGAAAAGAACTGATGGAGTGATGAGACTATTTTAGGAATTTAGCCATATAATCCTGCTTCGCCACAAATATTTTCTCAAGATCCTTTCTTGAGAGAGGCATTATTCAACTCAGTAAAGAAAGCTAATAATTTGGCAAGTTAACAACAAAATTCGTAGGTATATCCCAAAGTATTTTAACATAGACAGAAAAAAAATACTGAAATTAAGAAAATACCTTTATATTTTATAATATGAATCTTTGAACTGTCTTTGCTCCCATCAATGAAGAGCTTTTCCTGTCTTCACTCATCATCTGGAATAACAACCAGAACACCAAGCCAAATTCAGCCCAAATGAGGTCCACATTTCCCACTACTTGCTTGTACATACACTGGGTGGTTAAGTAGCGTGGCTGTAAACTTCTACCTGTATCCCCCCCACACTCTCTTTTATCAACGGGTAGCAAAAGGTAATGACAGAAGTAGAGAGCTTAAACCTACACCTGTGAAAAGCTTATACCTTTTAAAAGTGTGTTTTGGCAATGATGCATTAAACATGATATACATTTTAACTTCTTGTAAACCTATTGGCTTTCTCATGACCTATTTGCTTTTCTTTCTAGATAAAAAACAATTGAAATGTAAAAAGTTCTATGCACAAAAATGTTTATTTTATTGCTATATATAAAATTGTAAAATAAATAAGAATAGCTTCCAATAGTTTCCAAAACAATTTTTTTGAGACAGGGTTTCTCTGTGTAGCCTTGGTTGCCCTGGACTTGCTTTGTAAACCAAGCTGGCCTCAAACACACAGAAATCTATCTGTCTCTGCCTCCTGAGTGCTGGGGATTAATGCCCGGCTTGGTTACCAAAATTAAGGAACTGGCTTACTCTATCTATGCTCACACAGCAGCATACCTACACAGACATTAATGGAGCAATGGCACTGGAGACTGAGCCTACAAGAGAAGGCTGATCAATACGCTCTCCAACGAAAACAGGAAGAGATAGTCAATAGATACGCAAATAATGACACAAGAGCACAAGAATAATGAAAAGCCAAATCCACATGACCCCTTCTAAAGATCAAGTTCCTCAACCACTGAATTCTAAAATACTGAAATGTGTACGATGCTGGATGAATATGTTAGAAGTTTACTAATAAAAATGGCCAGTAACCTTAGAGGGGATCTGAAAAGGCAAATGGAGTCAACCGAGAATCTGGAGAAGAAGCAACACAGAGGGGAAAGTCAGCAAAATGGACAAGCAAGCCAGCAACATGGAAGAAACACTCAGCAGGAAGTTAATATATTTAAGAAGTCATATCAAAATCTAGGAAATGAAAACTCTCACCAATAAAGCCTGCAAAACAAAGTATCAAGGATGAAGAAGAAGACCAAGCTTCATATATCAGTTTTTACAAATGACCAGCACCTACCCCTATGCATTGTCCTGGCTAGTTTTTACATCAACTTGACACAAGCTAGTGCCATCTGAGAAAAGAGACTCTTAATTAAGAAATTGCTCTGTAAGATGGGGCTTTAGGTGAGTCTGCAAGGCATTTTCTTAATTAATGATTGTTCAGAAGGGCCCAGCCCTCTGTGGGTGGTGCCATCCCTGGACTGGTGGTCCTGGGTGCTATAAGAAAACAGTCTAGGCTGGCCTCGAACTCATGATCCTTCCGCCTCCTTTAGCAAATCCTACTAAAACTGGCAGGGGAATGGGGGTAGGGAGCATGAGGGTGGGACAGGGAGGAGAGGAGGGAGGGGGCTGGGATCAGTCTGTACAGTGATGAAAGGAAGAGAGAAAGAAAGAAAAGAGAGAGGAAGGAAGGAAAGAAGGAAGGAAGAGGGGGAAAAAAGCAGGCTAAGCAAGTCATGGTGAACAAGCTAGTTAGCAAAGCTAGTTAGCAGCAATCTTCCACGGTCTCTTCAATTCCTGATTTCAGGTTCCTACTCTGAGTTCCTGCCCTGATTTCCTTTGGTGGTCAACAGTGATGTGAAGTATATGCAGAATAAACCCTTTCTTCTCCAAGTTGCTTTGAGTCATGGTGTTTAGTCACAGCAATAGAACTCCTAGCTAAGAAAAGACCAAATTAGGATAGAAACACAAGCTAAGGGCAGTGATGATAACTAAAGGCTTATAAAATCTGCTCGGGGCTGGAGAGATGGTTCAGAGGCTAAGAGCACTGTCAGTTCTTCCAAAGGTTCTGAGTTCAATTCCCAGCAACCACATCGTGGTTCACAACCATCTACAATGAGATCTGGTGCCCTCTTCTGGCATGCAGGCACACATGCAGGCAGAATACCGTGTAAATGATAAATAAATAAATCTTTTTAAAAAAGAAGAAGAAAGAAAGAAACTCTGCTCAATGAAATTATAGGACAAATTCCCTCAAATCTAGAGAACAAAGTAGACATTTAAACACAGAAGCATTTAGAACCCCAAACAGACAGGCACAAGCATTTCTCAAGAACACATCATAAGATGTCAAAAACACAAAGTAAAGCTGCGTGTGTGTGTGTGTGTACATGCACCCACTTGTGTATATGTGTATGCAAGGTGTGTGTGTGTGTGCACATGCACCCACTTGTGCATATGTGTGTGTGTGTATGCACGTGCACATGCACCCACTTGTGCCCATGTGTGTGCAGGGTGTGTGTGTCTGTGTCTATAAGGTGTGGGTGTAGGATACCAACTAACTTACAAAGACAGCACATCAGAATGACACCAGGCCACACTATCCTGGCTCTCGCGAGAGGTCAGCGTGGAACTGTATGGCTCAAGCTGTAAACGTAAACAACTTCCAACCAAGATTGCTGCTTTATCCAGAAAAGATATATTGAAAAACGGGTAGAGGAATAAAACAGCACTTCAAGATAAGTGACTCACAACTTCCAAGCCAGCCCTGAAGAAGACAGCTAAAAGTCTAGTACACAGAGTGGGATAAGAAAGGCAGTCTCAATCACCGGAATGCGGGAAGGAATGCCTTCCATGACAAGATGAACAAAGAACAAGGAGGGAATCTACCACCACTAACCAGTAAGCCAGTACAAGCTCCTCATAATAATGAGGAAAACTTTAACAAATCAGAAAAAGCTGTAAGAATTAACTTAACATCTCTTAATAATACTCTTGCTTGTAAATGGCTTCAACTCTCACCAAGAAAGAGAATAAGACTGGCTGATTGGGTTTAAAGCAAACAAACAAACAAACAAACAAACAAACAAACGAAAAGCCCTTGACCCTTGGAGCTAGGGAGTTAGCTCTGTAGTTAAGAGCGCTAGCTGCTCTTCCAGAGGACCCGAAGCTCATTCTCAGTACCCATTTAGGACATCTCACAAGCACCTGTCACTCTAGTTGCAGAGGACTGGACTGGCCTTTATGGGCCCCCTGCACACATATAGCACACAGTCACGTGGACACATTTACATGAATAAAATGAAAGATAACTCTTAAAAGAAATCCTGGCCCCAATGCTTTGTTACCTCTAAGAAACATCTCACTGATGAAAACTCAAAACATCAAGTAACTGGAAACCTCAAAGAGGCTGGGAGAGGTAGCCTGATCCATGGTAAAATAGGATCTGAACCCAAGTTAGAAGACTCCAAGAAGGCCACTGCACACTGATAAAAACTCATCAAGAAGATAATGTATTGTCAGTAAATGTATTGTCTGCTGGGGACCTGAGTTTCATAAAACTGACAAATCTGGTTCGTAGAGGAGGGCTGGACTCACAGGTCACTAAGACCTTTTTATATTTAACTTTACATGTTAAAAAAATTCTCAACTATATCTTACTATTTTTCAAAAGAGGTTTCTCTACATACATTTGACTTCATCCATTTTTGAGGCAAGATGGGGTCAGATCTAGGCTGTTCAACACAGCACTACTATCTGTGGCCATCTGGACACCTAGACATCTGGACATGCATTCAGAGGACATGAGAACATAACCAGGACAGGCTACACTCTCCCCAAAGGCTAGCCAAATCTCCCAAAGCTCCCCTTATGTCCTGACTTATTTGCCTCTAGTATCTTGTTTTGTTTTAAACAGCAGCTCTCACATAAGTGAAAGAAAGACCCCTTTTCAAACATATCAAATTCTGGCTTCACTGGATTACAGATTCTTACACTATTTGCTTCTTTTCTCTTTTATTACAACCAAATTTTTCTGAATCATAACATAGGTAATTGGGGTTTTTCATGGACTAGTAGTTTAGCTGCAAAAAAAAAAAATTGTTTTTGTGAAGGACACTGTATCTACCTATTTTGAGAGAGTTTGCCCGATACTCCTGGCTTCTTTCCTTAGACATTCCCAACAGGAGGGAGAACTAAGGCTACCCAGTCAAGTCCCAACTGGCTAGGTATCCTCGGCACTTTTCTTTCCTTCATTATCATTTTGTCCCACATTTCTGCCAAGGACCTAAGGCACGGGGTAGAATTTCCTTCAAGATACCCCACCCCAGTGACTCATTCTGTAACAGAAAACAAATGGACAAGGAGACAGTGGAGCAGAGACACAGGAGACAGCCAGGCGGAGGCAAGGCTGGGAGGCCCACGAGTGATAGTCACATGCCCATGTCTCCAGATCAAGGGGGCATTTAGACCTGTTTTGTAGACATTTTCAAACAGTGAGTGAGCATCATAGCTAGAGCCAAGGTTCTAACTACAAGCTTTTTTCTTTTCTCTCAAAGCGAGAATGATTAGGCACTCTTCCCTGCAACTACAAATGGGATGTGGAGAGCATCCTGACAGCTGTCTTTTGGCCTCAAGGAGGCACACTTCATGAAAAGAATTTCTGACTCTGATCATCTACTTGCTCTATATTTGTTTTTCTAACATACACTCCAAGCTAGCCATACCACCCACTCTATTTGTCCATATTTTTTTGCCAACGCTTAGTAGTGTGAGCCTTTTGAAGTTTCCAATGTAACAGGTCCAAGGGGAGCATCCTCTCTATCTTAATCTCATTACCAATGAGAAAAGAGACATTACAAATCCTTCCTAGCATAGGGTTTCAGTTCCAATCACTGCTGACTCCTGTGGCTGGCTTACTGTTAATTTGGTAGTTTATACTTAATTGATTTATGGTAATCATTTCTATATCATGGATATTGTGTGACAACTATTTTCTCCCAGAAATACAGGTTTTTAAAATTTGTTGACATCTTTCTTGCAGCCTTCACCCCAACACTCCAGGCCCAGAAAAAAAATTTGTTGACAATGTCTTGAGATGCTACAGCAAAATTGTGAAATTCAACCTTTAAAACTATATGGTGCAGCAGTTCAAGTACATTCATAAAGTTCTCTAAGTACTACAATGTGAGAAGCATTTTATTTATGATTTGCATTTCCAGTATTTTTGTCACTCCCAACTAATAAACATATCTCTTATATTTTAATTGAAAAATTAATTTCTTCATATTTGAGACATTTAGTCAGAATCACTCAAGGTAGAGTTTTTTCCTATATATTTATATCCAATTATCTATATTTGTTTTTCCAACATATATTCTGGCTGGCCATACTGCCCACTCTTATTTTTCTATATTCTTGCCTGCACTTAATAGTGTCAAACTCTAGAAGTTTCCAATGTAACAGGTCCAAGGGTGCATCACCTCTATCTCAATCTCATTACCAATGAGAACAGAGATACTGCAAAGCACCATTTACCTAGCCATATGCTTTGACTTTTCATTTTGCCACTCTCAGCTCCTGGGTTTTTCTATTTACTTGAATCTGCTATGGTCTCTATATTCTATTCCTTTTTTTTTTTTTCTTTTCTTTTCTTTTTTGTCTATGCCTTGTCAACACCACTCTGCTTTATAAGACATCTTTGGAACTTAGGCAGGCAAATAAATGAAGCCCTGGCCATTGTGGGACACAGCACAGCAACTTGGTGAATGAACTCTACCTGTAAGCTCTCCTGGGGCCCACAGAGCTCCATGGGGATTGCACCAGTCTCCCTTTGTCTCCAGTCCTTTCCTGCTTGCTTTCCTCTTATATACAATTACAACTAGTAAGTATCTTGGACATCAAACTCTGATTTGGCATGATCTAAAATAGATACCTGCAAGCTAGGCATGGTGGCACATGGTAGTAATCCCAGCACTCTGGAGGAAGAAGCAACAATACCAAGAGTTCAAAGTCATCCTTGACTGCATTGTGAGTTCAAGCCCTGCCTAGGCAATCTGAGACTTTGCCTTAACCAAATCAAGCAAATGCAAACCCAACAGATTAACTATTTGTTAGTATTGCAAAAATCTTTACATTCTTGATGAAAATTCTCCTTAATCACCCCATGATTGGGCTTAATGTAGGAGCATCTTAGCCCTGTACACATTTGCTCCTGTGCCCTGCTAGAGTCCTCTGTGTGCAATCTGGATAGCTTCCTGTGGAGGCCAGACGCTGCTCCCTGCTGCAGATTCTGAAGCAGATACATATATTGTGCATTCTAACTAGTGTTCCATGCTGTTTGCATTCTTTGGTTAACTTTCAATTTCACAGTAAACCCAACCCTTTGTGGGATTTCACTTTGTGTACCTCGTACTTTAGAGGCTTTTTAACCTGGGCCATAGAGCTTCATTCAGGGACCATCATTTTCCTAGCTCAGTCCCATTTGTCTGCAGACCTGGAAAGTTTAGAAGCCAAAGAGGAACCGACACATAGTAAAACATCTGCACCAGGGACTCACATCAGCTGTGTCTGATGAGCCTCAAGAATGATTCACAAGCAAGCGAGTACACACAGAGCAGAAAATTACAGGAGGGGCTGGTGAGATGTCTGTTGACAAAGATGCTTGCCCCCAAATCCAAAGCCCTGAGTTCTATCCATGGACCCACATGGTGGAATGAGAGAGCTGACTCCTGAACTTGTTCTCTGACCTCCACATGTGTGCAGGGCATGTACCTCAAAAATGTAACAGAAAATTATGTGATGAACAGTGCTTATGGTATGTGCTCACATGAAAGGAAAAATTAGACAGCAGTGCTATTTGCTGCTTTTTGCTTCCGGTCCTTAACAGAAGGTGATGGAGGAGGTGGGGCCCACACCCTAATACCCAATATTTTATAAAGAAGTATTTCTTAATAATAAGCAAGACAAACAACCTTTTCAGGACAGAACATCTAACCTTCAGAAACACTCGTTTTTCTAGTTCTATCATTCAATAGAATTAATAGAAAAATCTCTAAGAGTGGCTAAAGATACACAATGTTAATATCTATTCCATGGGAGTAGTGTAAAACATGTTGGCTATGACAAAAAATTATGGACTTGTTTAGAAGTTCTAGGTATGTGCTCTGGGATCCCCCTCTCCACCAAAACCTATAAGAAAACAGTTCAAGAGCAACTATTTTTTAAAAATGATACATCCCACCAAATTACAAAGCTCCAATTTGTCATGTAAAGATGTAATTTAGAAGGACGTATTCGATTTTGTGAATCATGCTATACATTAATATATAAAAGCAAAGATTAAATTAGATGATGACAAAGTCCTTCTACTCCTAGAGAATATTTTCTGTTTTGGAGATGAGGGTAAGACAGACTCATCCATGGTTGTATATGGCTAACTACAGAACTGGCTATCAACCAGGATTTTCTGACTTCTTACCAGCTTCACCATCTGCCTTTAAAAAGATGGCTCCCTGTACAAAGCTAAGCTGGCTGTAGCTTCTGCCCATGTGGAAACACTAACTTCACTACAGATTTGTTTAAAAACAGCACATAATTCAACATGATTGTGGCAGTGCCAGGGGCAGGTAAAGAGGGAAAGAACCTCTGAGGGGTTTCTGCCATCTGCGTCCACAGTGGAGTGCTGCTGGGCACTAAAGACCAAAGCAACTGTTTCTAGAAAAGCTGAATGGTGGGGAAAGGTGAATGCTCGCAACCCTGAGCTTCACTGGTGAGAAGGAAGAAGAGGAGGAGGAAGAAAAGGAAAGAAAAAAGGAGGAAGAGTAGTAAGACCGGTATCCTGGAGGGGCGGGGAGGGGCGGGGCAGGACAGTGACAGTACCAGAGTTGGGAAGAGTTTAAGACAACTCAGATTTTGCCTGAGTGGACAGGAGACGACACCTGAGCTGAGTTTACTGGCCTTCCCTGGAGACTTTCTTTGTGAAAACGGTTTCCACTGCATCTAGTCCTTGGCTTGGGACAGCAAAGAGCAGGCCACAAGCCTTTTGATGGACTCTCCCCGCACAGTTTGATTTTAAATGATTGGGAAGTTAAAACATAAAAAGAAACACGAAAAGCTGAGTTCTCCCTTAATAGAAGTCACATCTACTTTTCAGAATCCTCTGCAGGTGGAGAGCTACAGAAATTGGAGACGTCTGTGGCTTGGCATCTGAACAGTTTTGTTCTACTTTTCTCCTTGCCCTGGCTAGAGAAGGCTGGCCTGTTCTGTAATGGTCAGTCCATTTTGCCAGAAAATTCACATATTTGTGGGTGGAGCCAGTTGGGAGGCTGGGAGATCTGTCAAAAGTCTACATCAGCCAAACACTGCGAGGACTGCCAGAGGTTGAAAACTAATACCTTGGAGGTTAGCATATTTCCAGTGTGCCTGAGCCAAAGGTGTGCCTTCAGAAATGGGGCAAGTACGAGACCACTGTAGGGGAAGGGGGGAAGGGAGATAGACGAGTGTGACTCAGGTCCTTTCATGGCACCCATCATGCTACTGGGCAGCCCCAGAGGCCCCTGCAGTCACAGCACACTGTGTAACTGGTTCTCTGAGTTGAAACATTACCTCTGGCAGAGAAGAGGGCGGGAGGTTCTTAGAACCCAGGAAGTTAACCAAACCTACAAGACCCTGGACACTCACCAGGTTAAAAGAAGCAAAGTCCCCTCCCCAAGGTCACATAAGCAGGAAGCCGCTGCTAGAGTACAGACTCTTTGGTAGAGCTGCCTACACACTGTGCAGAGAGCTCCGGAGCCATGGCTTCAGTGAGTGGTCAGCCATGCTGGGGTGAGCTTCCATGCTCCTGTAAGTCACCTCAATAAACTCATTGGTTTAAATTCACACTAGATTTGATGGGATCTTTTTTGTTGTTGTTGATGTCCTGTATGGGATTAGTAAACACTTTCCCAGAATTCCCCAGTGATAGAGTCAAAGTCACACAACTAGGCTACCTGGTTCACCATCAGAGAATCAAAGATGGCTGCAAATATTGGGCTATCTTATTAATCCTGGGAAATTGGGGGATATAATTGTTCAGACAACTAAGCCAATGCACATAAACTAAGGGTATATAGAAAGTTCATTTTGAATCAGCATGTCTCAATTTGGCATTTACATGTCTCTCTAAGGAAGTGATGTAAAGCTACTCTATGCCCCTTATATTCCTAGAGAAGTGTGCAGATTATATTGTTTGACCACATTCTAGGGACTCAAGAATCCAGGTTAAAACTTAAGAATGCCTGGCTTAGAGTGGCAAAATAGCCTTAGCCCAGGCAGAGTCAGGCTGAAAGTTTTACTTCCTTTAGTGAAAAAAAAAAAAAAATGGATCTGTAGGGCTGTGGGTGGAACTCAGTGGTAGAACACTTGCCTTGCGTAAGCTGGGCCCAAGGGTCCATCCCTAGCACTGCAAAGAGTCCTTTATAAAGGAGGCGTGCCTGCATTAGTGTACACAGTGGAGGAGCCACTGACACAGGCCCACTCAGGGACAATCTGGCCTGAACTATGAGTAGAAAATACTGACATTCCTAGTACTAAACCTGGCTTTGCTGAGTTGAGCCACTGTATAACAGGAAGACACAACCAACAGTTTCCAAACACTCTTTTTCTTGGGCTCCACAGTCAGCATACAACCTCATAACCAAAAGTTTCTCTTCATTACGGATCTGTCCGCGTACATTTCTCTAGCTTTCCCAGATGAACAATCCAGTGTCTGTGTATGTCAATCATAGCCCACAGTGAGGACAAAGAAAGTGGCAACCGTGTGTGTGTGTGTGTGTGTGTGTGTGTGTGTGTGTGTGTGTGTGTGTGTGTGAGAGAGAGAGAGAGAGAGAGAGAGAGAGAGAGAGAGAGAACACTAGTGTGTTTGTACATATGCGCGTGCAGGTGCTTATGTACTGGGAGCTTTCTTCAACCACTCTTAACCTTTTCTTAGAGAAAGGCTTTCTCACTAAACCTAGAGCACACTGCCTAACTAGGGAGCAAGCTCTAGGAGTCTATCTGCCTCAGCATCCTACCACCCCCCACTCCCTAAGCTGGGGTTACAGACATATGCTACCATGCCTGAGATTTTTTTTTTTAATGTGCATGCTTCTGATCTGAACTCAGGTCAGTCACATGCTTGCAGAACAAAGACTTTACTGACCAAACCATCTCTCTATCCCTGGGAGGAGCTCACTTTTGGGAGTTTGCTGTATGGTGAGTGTACTAGAAATCATAGCGCTTGAGTCCATCAGGCTGGTATATGGAACACTATAATGCTAGCTGTCACCTTCTAGCAGTTAGTTGGCCAAATACCTTCACCCTGGAAATGATAATACTTACCTTTTACAGGACAGTGGAGTGTCACATTTGCTTGAAGGGCTGCCTCCACAGTGCCTCCCACAACGACAGACAAATGGCTGTGTTCCGGTTTGGTGACATTTCTTTCAATAGACAAGATGACAGGTGCCTCTTAATTCAAAGGGAGCAGAAACTTTGTTAGGTTTAAGCTCATGTTCAGTGACAAGCCTCGATTTATTGAAAGAAGGGAAGAGTGCTGGCCTCTTCATCCACTGTGGCACATCAGCCATGAACACACACCCCTAGAGGCACCTACTCTGTGCAGAGATGATGACTAGGTGAGCGATGGATAGATGGACAGATGGATGTACAGAGACAGCCAAAGGTACACTGCAACCATCATGGATAAAGTGAAAATATTTTAGCTTTATAACCAAAATTAAGGTTATGATAGTTTCATAAAGAAAGACTCAGTTCATAAGATGCTAAACCTCATGGCCGGGCAGAAGAGCATCTTTCACATATAGCCTTGGCTGAGTTTATGCAGGCCTGAAGTACCAGGGATCATGCCCATCTGACACTCTATAGGAGGAGGGATGTGAGGTAGGGCAGTAGATCCTGATCTAGCCTGTTGCCCTTGGTAGGTGTTTTCCTGGATGGAGAAGGCCTCTCCCACTGCAGTAAGAATAAGGCAAGGTTCTGTTCAGCTAAAATGTATACAAAGCACCACACTGTGCTCTCTGCTCAGTGGTCACAAGAGCATAGCTACTCTTTAATTAAGGGTCACAGAGCCTGCAGTGCACAAGGCGGTACAACCAGACACTTCAACAATAATATAGTTCCTAAAACACCCCGCATCCTGTTTTCCTTTAGGGCCAGAGACAGGTTGACTTACTAATTATAGAAGAAATGTTGGGCTCAAGGCTCATTGAAAGCCGTACTGGGAAAGCTCACAACTCTTGTTGACTTTCTTCTAACCGTGTACATGTATAAAAATTTCTCCTGCTGGACTTTAGTAGGAATCCCAGTAAAAGCACTCGGTGCTCTCAGACCCATTCACCTGCAGTGTGTGGTCAGAGACGCCCCTTCTCATACTATCTAAATAAATTCACACCAACTTAAAATAGTAAAACTGTCACTATTGAAAGTTTTTTATTGAAAGGAAGCTGCTGGGTGCCTCTTTAAGAATCTTTCATACTTCTCTGTACTGTAGAGATTCTCCATTTATGAAATCATATGAGATTATCTCAAGTGCACTAGCATTGTTTGGAGGAGAAGTCAGAACTTGGCATTTTAATTAATGAGAAACCAATAGCCACATAAAACTTGCATGGAAGAAATAATAAAGGCAAAGCCACAGAGTCAGGAATTCCTTCAATAACTTTCACTCCTTGAAATTGGACACTTATTAATGGACTCACTCATCAACTCGGTCAGGACACATGCTCTGTCCACCTGTGTGCATATTTGTGTGAGGCAGACAGTGAGAATGCAGAATAAGAACACATGCATGCTTGATCCTAGGGAAGTCCCATTCTTTCTTGGAATGTCTGAAGCAGTAGAAAACTATCTTGATGGGAAAATAATGATGAGACTCCTTTGGTTGGAAAGAGGCTTTGGTTTTCACAACTCATCCTCCGGCTCATGAGGCACTCACATTAGCTCTGTCAGGAGTTTAGGTTATCTGGGGATGGACTGAAGAGCAGACTTGGGGGCATTGGTGGAGGACGGGGTCTTCTTATTTGCTACATGAGCTGCCTGCATCACTGTTTGCTTGAAAGGAGCTAATGAATACAGGGCTCAACAGTCCAGGAGAAAACAAAAGCCTGAAGACTCTGCCTTGGGAAGGCAGCCAGCCTCTGGTTGTTCAGACTCAAAGAACCTTTCTACACCAACAGGCTCAACTTTCAAGTGTCAGCCACATAGATTGGCCAGTACCTAGGAGGCCAAGCTACATTCTACTTAACCCTTGATGTCTTTATTATCACCTCAATCCACGTAGGACACAAAAGAGTAGAAGAAAAGAGAGCAGGAGCAAGGGAGCGGCTCTCTTGTTTATTTCTAGTCCCAGAATATGATCTTGCCACAGGAATTGCGGACTGCAACTTGAACAGCTAAAAATGATCTTCCATTGTGTAAGGCATCTTGATACAAAATGCCAATGTCCAATGACTGGGAAAGTCCCACGAGTGTGCAGTGCTGAAGAAGGATTAGCTGGTATGTCATTGAGAGAGAGAGAGGTACCAACTTAAAGAGTTACTGAGTCTCATTCCTCCCCTGATGGAACTTTAGAAAATCAATAACGTCAACATTGCCAATGAACCTCCAGCTCATTAACTCCCAATTTGTTGAAAGTAAGCCTTAAACCACTATCTGCAGAGAGGTTGCTGTGACCTAGGAACATGTTTAAAAGCCAATTGTTAAACTCATTCCAAACCTACTAAGGCAGGGCTCTAGGCAGCATCCAGCAAGCCCAGAGTTTTATGTTTAAACAAGCCCTCTGTACCATTGTGACCCACACTCAAGTTTTAGAGTTCTAGCATTTGGGGTGATATAAAAAAAGCAGCAACAACAAGACCGCTGGACACACTGGGATTCGTCCACAGGCATTACCTGCACACAGCACCAATGAGCTTTCCACATCTGAGCCAAGATGGTCAGCTACGGAGCACTCATAGATCCCCTGCTCTTTCCTTGTGGGATTCCGTATCTGCATCTTCCCAGTTTTCATCCAAAGTGATCCTATAAAGGAGTCAGAGTGAGAAAACACACAGATAGTATACATGATTGCTGGAGGGCCATTGCAAGCTGTGGAGAATGGAGACTGCAAAGTGATAGACTTCAGTCTGGCACAGAGCCCTAGCGATAGTCATGTCTAGCCCCTGCCTAGAGGAGACACTGTATGTTTGGAAGAGTAAGGAAGGCTTTCCTTGTGCTTTAGGTTAGAGTGTCCCCAGAGTAGGCTGGGATGTAGGCATGCATACTGGCTTCTATCTTCATTTTTTTTTTAGCTTTAAAGAAAAACAAACAAACAAACAATGGCAGGCAAGCTGTACATCTCAGCAGCTGCCTGGAAGAGGAAAATGGCGGAGAGAAGAAAAAAGCCAGGCCACCTGAGTTGAGCAAACAAAAATGTCAGATACATGGTGGATAATGAGGTCATGAGACAGAGAGGAGGCTTTTGAGAGAGAGCAAATAAGTATAAACTATCAGAAAAAAAAATAAGAAGAACATGCTAGATTCTGGGCAGAAACAGGATAAGAAAAAAAAAAAAAGTTCCTCCTTTCTAAATCGGACCCCAGAACCACACTGTGATTTGCAGAAACTGTCCTAGAGGACAGGCATTCTGGGAAGGAAAGATAAGGGAAAAAAAAAGTAATTTTATGCAATCAATAATTAGTCTGCCTATCTCTTCTTTAGCTTGGCTTAAGGTGGACCGGCTCTGCTAGGGGCAACTCCTCCTTGAGGGACAGTCCCTTGGTCAAGTGGTTGACTCACCAACCCTGAATGTTAGGCCTCCACCTAGGCCAAGGACTATTCTCTTGACCAAGAGTTTTTCCTGAATGGGCCTTTATTACTGTTTAACAATATTGAGTGAGTTAAGCAAGTCTCAGAAAGCCAAATATCTGTTTGTTTTTTTTTTCTCATTTGTTGTTCCTAGATTTTGTATAGATACATAAACACACACACATGCATTCATGCATGCACACTTGTGCGCCTGTGCACATACATACACATAAAAAAGTGGAAGTAAATTTCTCCAGGCAGATAAAGAAGAATGGGAGGAAGCACATTCTTAGGAGAAGAAATCTGAAAATGTTTCCAAGAAAACTAAAAATAATAGGCAACAATAAGGTTCTACTAAAGGAACTCTGTTCTTAGTTGACTCACTTCGCAGAGGGTTGCAGCAATGCTCCATCCTTGGTCCATGTGTAAGTGGCCTCACTGCTGGGAGTAATAAGATGGCAAAGTATATTAATGACCTTTGTGCTTTTTGTAATGTACACTGTATTCCCAATCCTTGCATTTATTGTTTTGTTAAATGAAACCGAAGGGGGTAGGGTTTGCCTCCTGATAATAGGTCCTTTTGGCTTAAAAGTCAGCTTGCCAGAGTTTTTTACTGTGGTGCTTCCTGTGTGCCTTCTGAGCTGAGCTTCAGAAGCATCTTCCTCATGGCTGCCCCTCCACTGAGCAGGCCCTGGCTGAGCCTTGGCCAGCTCAGCCACCAGCTGGTATATCATCTGTGATGCGAGGTCATCGCTGGCCTCGCCTGTCTCCATCAGCTGGCTCATGTTTTTTATAAGCTCATCAAATTGGGCTGTGTCCATGCTGTAAGCTCCCTGTTTCATGGCTGCTTCAAACTGCTTGTTTTTAAACTCCCAGGAGTTAGCGTTCCCTGCAGAGGTCCTGCAGGGCCCCAGCAGAGCTCTTAAGAAAGGCTGGCTGCCGACTTCACCATCCTGCAGGTAAAGCTCATTTTTGTTATTCCACATCTGACGCATTTTATGCCACGTGGCTCCCAGACTATTGGCCTCATTGTGGTCCACCCCAGGGGGACCACGCATGTGCTCTCTGAGGGACGGGTGTGCAATGAGCCGGTTGTCAGTCCCAATGAGCTTGAGAACGACGGTTTCCTGCGCAGAGCCTGCAATGCATCTGTACACACCAATGTCGGGGGCTGCAAGGCTGTGGATTTTCAGTGAGCCTGACTTGGTGATGCCCAGCTGCTTTGAGTTCTGCAGACAACGGCCATCCTTCTCCCACTGGATCAGAGATTTCTGGAAGCGGCGGACGGGGCATTTGATAATCACAGATGTATTGAGCAGCAAGTAGGCTCTACTGCCGACAGTCAAGTTAATTCGTTTCTCCTCCCTTGTCTGAATATAGACTCTCCGGACACCGAGAATCTGGGGTCCCCGCTCTCCAAGTCTTGGCTTTGTCCCAAGTTTTGCTTCTGTAGGGGGAAAAGAAAAGGAAGGAAGTTGCAAGAAACCATTCACAAGTAGAGTTATTGACTAAACATTTCTGAGGCTGATTGATCTAGGCCTACTAATCTCAATCTCTCTCTGTCTCTCTCTGTCTCTGTCTCTCCTCCAAAAATGATTCATAAGAATAACTTATAGGGTCCTGTGGGTAGCCACGGGTGGGGTTTGCAAGTACCATTATTTCTGTAGTAGAAAAGCCTTCCAGCGAGGTACAAGCACAGTGAACTGACATGCAAAATCCTTGCAGAGCCAATTAAGAACTCAGGCCTACTGATCTCACAATGGCCTTGGGTTTTGTCCAAGAACCCTCAGCCTACCTCTGTGCAGCACCACACACACACACACACACACACACACACACACACACCTATATGCTTCCTCCTAAGATTGATATAGTGTCTACAGAGGATATCGCCTTGGCCACAAGCAAACAAGGAATATAGAAGGTTTTTTTGTTTTTGTTTTTGTATGAGTGACAACATAAAGTTTTGAACTCAACTATTAATAAGTGGGACCTCATGAAACTGAAACGCTTCTGCAAGGCAAAGGGCACTGTCAACAGAACAGAATAACAGCCTACAGACTGGGAAAAGATCTTCACCAACCATACAACTGACAAAGGTCTAATATCCAAAATACGTAAAGGACTCAAGAAATGAAACATCACCAAAACCAAATAACCAATTTTAAAATGGAGTGCAGAACTAAAGAGAGACTTCTCAACAGAAGAATATCGAATGGCTGAGAAACACTTAAAGAGATGCTCACAGATGATGGCGGAAAAGTATAGAAGATTCCCTGATAAATTTATCCTCAGTACAGGCAGTGATAGATTGAAGGACTTAACGAGCATAGCAGGGGACCCATCAACACAACGGATAATGGCTACTCACTCCCCTCAATGCTTTTGGTTCTACTGCCAGACATTCTAATTTTTGGGGTGCAGCTAAGGCATCGGGGTTTTAGAAAGCTCTTTAGCTGACTGAAATGTTCAACTAGCTTCAGGACAGATGTCCTGGAGTGCACCACTGGGTTAAACCAACATGGTAGAAAAAGGTACCAGTTGGCCCAGTTTCTTCTATTCAGTGACACTTGATGCGCTGCTACTAGTGAGGAGGGAGGGGAAATAAGAAAAAGCATCTACCTTGTCGGTGCGCTTCCTGCTCAGGTCGCTGCCACTTAGCATGAGGTGTCATAGTACTTTGGTTAAGTCATGCTTGTGTGTAATCAGGCTTCTCAGGAAGTATGAATTGGCAGCAGACAGCTTTTAAACTCAGTCTTCAAGAACTATGACTAGTTCCAACACTGGGATTCACGTAATGGCGCAAAACGCAGAGAAAGATTCTTGCAGGACAGCAGCGTCCTCTACACACAGAGTGAATACTGACTAGTACGGCAACAGGACATCCCCGCCCCCACCCCACCCCACACACACCAGGGAACTATCTAGCTGAGTGTCTCAGGCTGGGGATAATACAGGGACAATGTGAGGCCCATGGAACATTTTGATTCTTGGGACTCAATGACCCAAAGTGGACATGGACTTACCAATGGCCTTCAAGATGTCCCTTATCCAAGCTTGGGATTGACAGTATCTGATTCTTTCTATGGCAGGCCATGAAGCCTGCAGGTGACAGGCAGGACTCAGCTTTGGGTAGAGCACCGGACATATGACCCCTCTGGTCACATGACCATTCATAGAAGACAAACCCTGTGGCCCCACTTGTCCCCTCTGAGCCCTGCCTTGGCAGTTGCCAACACTGAGGGCACAAAGCTATTCAGATAGCAAAGGGCCAGGGGGTGGATAAGGAGTATCCTGGAGGCAGACACTCATGAGACTTGCAGAGCTACCAGGCTCCAAATCTTGCACCAGTTTCCCTTTTGGTTGTCCTGTGAGTCCCTTCAGAGCAGTCCCTAGAGTGTGTTATCCTAGGAGCAGATCTGACGGGTGGGTTGTAGGCTCGATTTTCTTAGCAATTATATTTTATTATAAACTTATTAAATGAGCCTACCTCCCTTACAACCCGACTAACGCAAACAATAGGAAAAGGAGATTAAAGAACACAATAATGAAACCTTAAGGATATCAGTTCTGAGGAACGACGCTCCTGGCATAGTCAGCAGGACCTCAGCAAACCCGCAATTCAACCAAGGTTGCCGCTGGAACCTGGAACAGCAGCTGAGGCCCAGAGCCTCAGCCGGAGCCCAAAGCCTTAAAGCCTTCCGTGGAGCAGTTCTCTCTAGGAGGTCTCTCTCGAAGTGCAGGGATGAACAGCCAAAACAATCCTAAATCCTTTGTCTTTCTCCCAAGCCTCTTGTTTTGGGGATATATATATATATATTCTCAGAGTCTCTTCTAGGATGTTTTCAGCTGGCAACATCCAAGCTCCCCCACCAAGTGGTTTGACTTCTAAGTGGAAAAACATCCTGCTCTCTCACAAGTCTGTTCCCTATCCCACACTTGGGATCAACACAAAAACATGTTTATCTCTCCTACAGGGGTTGATTTGGTTTGGGCGTTCTGTTCCTCTCACATCTGGAACTACCCAACAGTTATTGATGACTTTCTGATACCTGATATCCCCATATCCCAACCTCAACAATTCTTCCATGCTGTCACCATGGTGGGGTGACACCGAAGCTTCCTGTTTTTGTGCCTTATTTGGTTAATGCCTCACTGTGACCTCCAGAGCTTCCATATGTCCCTATTAGTTCCCAACCCTCTGCTCTTGAACTAGAAATCTCCCAAGCCCAATGAAATGAGGGCATCATCTTCTGTTCTACAGAGTGGTCAGGGATGGACAGCATCTTTTCGGAGGAGCTTCTTGGCAGTGTGATGGTACCAGACCATCACTCTACCTCTCCCATTATTGAAGGGTATGGGAAGTACCACATCTTTTGCTTTCATAAAAAAATGAAACCCTTTCTTCTCTATGTCTTCCTTCTGGATCCCTGAGCCAGACTGACATAAAGGCCAACCCCAGGTGCCGGATGGTATTTATAGCACATGCCCCAGTACCTTGCATAACTGTCCTGTCTATTTGTTCTCCCACTGCCATCACTCTAAGCCCTGGAAGCATGCCCAATTTCTGTCCCATGCCATCTTGGCTGCAATTTACACTTGGTTTCACCAGCATTTGATTCTCGCTGCTCCCTAATGAGCATTGGCCATGACCCAGCCCTTAAAGCCTTCCTATTACCCTGCTGGAACCCTCTTAGTCTCTGGCTCTCAGTCTGGCCACTTGGCTGGTACTGGTTCCATCTCTTCCCACTAGGCATGAGATCCAGGAAGACAAGCTCCCTTGAAGCTATGTCAAGAATGTGGGGAGTTTGTTTCTGGAGGGCTTCTTTGAGGGTTACTGATCAGAGGCTATAGGGATACGGTGAGTGGAGCTTGCTAAATTAGCTAAGAAGCCTCTGAAACCTCAAAATAACTATGGTATAGCCTAGATCAGCCTGAAAGAATAGTTCAGACTTGCTTGCTTCTCTTTTATTTTTCAATCAACTCCAGCCTAGCTTCTGTTCCTATTACCGCACTAATACTCTCAGGAAAAGGTCACCAATGACCTCTAATGATGAATCCATCACCTTCTCTTTGGGATTCTTACCCACATCCTTACTTCCCTAATACTCTCTTTTCAGTTGTGTTTATATCTGACATTGGCCATGAATAACTCACTTGAGTTCAGAGCCTTGGTCTCTGGGTGCCTCACCATGTGACACTGGCAAGTTATCTGATATTAGTCTCTTTCTTAAAGAACTAGAAATAGTGGCTACACCTGCGTCACAACGTTGTCCTGAAAATCATGAATGGCTGCCTAGAAAGAGTTTACAAACGGGGCTAGGCTCAAACTGAAAACTCAGAAGCACTACGTAAGGGTGTGGGTAGTCCTCAACAGAAAAGAACATCAGTTGATAGATACAACAAAGTGAAAAATTTGAACTTTTAAAGTGCCAAGCCTGAGATGCCTTGCAGGGAAGTTGTGGGGGTCCAGCAGCTGCAGTGCAGCTGGTCTACACAGGACATCCTTCCTACCTGCCTCCAACCCCATTGCACCCCTAAATGACCAAAATGAAGAGGAAAAAAAGCAAGCATCCTCAAGAACATGCATTTTACCCAAACCCAGGACACTTTGATTATGGAGAGGCCCAGCTTATGTAAGAGTATATATTTTCCAGTTTTAGGAAGGAGCAGGATGGATTTGAGATGAAGGAGAGAGGAAAGTCAAAAAGACGTTGTGCCAGTGCAGCCTCACTGTTAGCAGTGGCTAAATACGAGGTCACTCACAACAAAATGGCAGCGTGGTCATGGGAAAGCAGCTGCTCTGGAGATTTTCTTAGTGAGTGTGGGGTGGCCCACTCTATCGCCTAGCTTATTTTAGACAGCATAAACATGCCTGCCTCACTGGGAAAGTCACATTATTTATTCTTACAAGTCCCAGTAACTCAAGGCAGAAAAAAAAAAAAAAAAAAAAAAGCAGACAGGAAAGCCACTTGAAAGCAACTCTAAGGTTAAAGACAAGCAGGGGCCTCTGGCAGTAGGTTAGAGACAGGCATACACCAGGCAACAGGGCTGACTAAGTGGATGAGCAGACAGGCCAGCTAAATGCACTGATTTCTAGTTCAAGAGCAGAAGGTTAGGCATTAATAGAGACATATGGAAGCTCTGGGGGTCACAGTGAGGCATTAACCAAATAAGGCACAAGAGCAGGGAGTTCCAGTGTCACCCCACCGTGGTGATGGCATAGAAGAATTGGTGAGGCTGGAAAATGGGGATATCAGGTATCAGAAAGTCATCAATAAGGATGTTGATTGCCCTGAGTATCGGCAAATGTTGGTAAGGAAGATAGGACCTGGGGGTGTGTCCCAGAGTCAAGCAGAAAATGTCTTGGAGGCCTACACAGCGAGCCTTATAATATCTAAGGAGAATTGTTAAGATGGCATACAGAGGAGGGGAGAACATGGAAGCATCAGGATAAGGGGCCGGGAGAGTGGCCTGTTCATCACCTGGCCCCAAGATGCAGTGCTAGAGGGAGAGAACAGTCTGTGAACGTTCAGAAGGAGCAGACCACAGCACAGCTAAGCAAGCACTGTCTATCAGAGGTGATGGTCTGACCCCAACCAACAGTGGCAGGATTGGAGGTCATCTCAGGGTGGCTGGCTATCGTGAGGAACATCCTGTCTCCTGTCGCTTCTGTGGCCTACATGGTCAACAGGCTAAGGACTACAGTGGGCTAAAGAAAAAAATGTTTGATATCTCTTGTTTTCTTTCCCTCCGTAATGCTTGTGAAATTCTTCCCTCCCCTGAATGCCATAATGATTGATAATCCACTCCTGTCTATTGCATGTCCTGCTGAGCACAGTGTATCCCCACATGGTATTCTGTCTATTTTCAAGGGAGGTTGCTGGTTATTGCATTACTTTCCCTTTCCTCTAAGGTACTTTACAGCCTAGTCACCCTGATAAAAGTTGGGTAGGTAAGTGGCTAAAACAAACACCACGCCCCGTCATTTACCGCAGACATTCCTGATCTCCAAAAAGCTTTAAGCCTTGGAATCTCAAGGTTTTAGGATGTCAAGATTTTGAAAATATGTTCTCAAAGCATTCCCAGGGGGGAGGGATGTTAGTGTCCACAAATCAGCAGCTAAGAGCGTGGGCTCAGGAGCTAGACAGACTTGTGGTCAAACAGGCCAAAGGGTCCAATTGGCAGTCATGGAGCATAGGGGGAAACTCAGGCCTTGCTTCAGCCTTGTATGCCTCACCTCTAAATGAGGGTAAAGTCTGACTCTCAGCGTTGCCAGGGAGACTAAGTGAGATAAACATGAAAGGTGCTTTCTGTGGAACAAGTATTACTACTTTTCCACTGAACTTAGTGCTTGGATTGCTTTGTTTTGTGATCTTCTCCAGGAAAGATGCCAATAAACTAAAGACACACTATCTCTCTCTCTCTCTTCCTCTCTCTCTCTCTCTCTCTCTCTCTCTCTCTCTCTTCCTCCCCCTCCTCCTTCCCCCCCCCCCCGCCCCAGCAAGATGACAATAATGCATTTCTGATTTTTTTTTCTCACTACAGGCGAGCACGGTGGGGCTCCCTGACACAATTGTGTGCTATTTTATAGGGGAAAGAAGACAATAAAAAGAAAATCAGGAACGGGCCCCAGAAGCTGTTACCTTGGGGTCTCACTCCTTTCTCACTGTCACCTTTCTGCTGCCTGATTGCAGCTGCTGCTGTGACAGTCCTCATGTCAATGGATGTGCTCCTCTCACATGCCACATACACACATGTAGATGTACATCCTCTCATGTACACTGATACGCTTCATGCCAATCAGCCTTGAGTAGAATGAAAGCATGCCATTGACTTCATAGCAAGCTTATGATTTATAATTAATTGGCAAGATATCCAAGCTGGCATTTATTTAAAGCATGTTTTTATGCTTACTGATTTTGAAATATACAGAAAAATAATAATAATAAACCCACAAAAGTACTTTCTATCATATACTCAGCTCGTCTACTTTTAATCTTGTGAATACAGATACATTTCTGGTAAGAACACCAAGGAACAATTCAGCCTGCTCCCCACAAGGCACACTCATGGCAGACATTGACTCTTAAATGGACTTTCCTTAAAAACGCATTCTAGGTCTCCTCCAGTCTACCATTCACTGAACACAAGCTGGGGCTTCTGCTTAGGTGGCTTTCCCTGCTGAGACGGGCTGAGGCATGAAAAGGAAAGGGAAAACGCGGAAGCACGGGTGCTGCTGCACACTTACTGCCGCACGCAGGCATCTGGCAAGGTCTCACGAGGGGGAGCCCTGGCAGGCCCCTGCACAGCGGCTCACCTACAGGGACACGTCGGCCTTTGGCAGTTAGCCTTTGACACACCTGCTTTCTTCTCTGGAACCCAACACCACAGGTGACAGAGCACTGCAAAGAGAGTGGTGCAAATCAGATGGAGCATGCGCAGACAGCCCACGGAGGGCAGCACAGTCTTCAAGGCTGTTTTTCAAAATATAGAGAGCTTTTGATCTCAACTTTTCCTCTTCCCTTTCTCTTCTTTTTCATTAATTTCCCCTCTTCCTTACTTTCTTCCTTTCTTCAGTCCTTTCTTTCTGATATTAACAAGTAATTGACGATAATCTATTGTAGAATTCATGATTTCATTTCTGACATTAGAAGTGATGCCTACTTTATTTTCTTTTTTTGTATGCTGTGTGTGTGTATGTGTGTCCTGCATTTACGTGTGTGTGTGTGTGTGTGTGTGTGTGTGTGTGTGTGTCTCCTGCATTCATGTGTGTGTGCACATGCTTGTGGAGGTCAGAGGTCAAGTGTTTTCTTCTGCTGCTCTCTACTTCATTTTTTTTTTTTTTTTTGAGACACTGTCTCTCACTGAGCCCAGAGGTCACCAATTGGCCAGACAGTTTGGCCAGCAAGCCCTGGGGATCCAACTGTCTGCCCGCTTCCATGCTTGGGTTGCAAATGTGCGCCGCTACACCTGGCTGTCATGTAGGTTCTGGAGATTTGACCTAGATCTTCCTGCTTGCATGGCAAATACTTTACCAACTGAGCCATCTCCTCCAATATGCTTTCTACCGCATGGTACAACAATAATAAATGGAGAGCGTAAAACTGATATGCAAAATTAATATTGCTTTAATCCTGTTCATAGTAGCTACAAAAATTAAGTAGTTAACAATACATTTAAGCAAAAGGTTAAAGATCTGTACAATGAAAGTTATTGATGCAAATCATTGAGATGGATACAAGAAACCCAAAAGAGAACCCATGATTGCAGGTAGTTAGAACGAATGTTGTAAATTACACATATTACCGCAAGCAATGTGCACACCTTGCTTGGGTGATCCCTTCAAAATGCCAACCTAATGCCATCTCCTTGAAAATGTCAATGAACGCTCTTCACAAGACTGTAAAAGAAATTCTAAAATTTGTAAAAAGAAAAATAACCAAAGCAATTTTGAGGAAATGGAAGGGAAGGAGTCCCTGCAGTGCCCAGCTTCAAAATACACTACAAAGCTGTATTAGTCAGTACAGGTCAGTATACATATAAAAATAAGCATGTAGAGTAGTGAGGCAGAATAAAAGTAAGCTTGAGCATCTATAACCAACTAGTTTTCTCAATAAATAGTGCTAAAAAAAGCTATATGGGTTATCCATATACAGAAGAATGAAAATTAAATTCCTATCTCTTACCATCTATAGATATTCAACTCAAAATAGATTAAGGAAAAAATAATTATAGCTGAAGCCAAGCAGAGAAAGCAGAGGAACGCACATGTCTGAGCACTGGAACAGACAACAGCTTTTTGAATGTGACCCTAAAAGTACAGAAAATAGCTTTACAGTCAAGTGGGACTTCATCAAAGAGGCCTTTGCAAAGCAAAGGAAACAGTTCCCAGAGTGCAGAGATGACACTAAACGGGAGAAAACATCTCTACACTGTATGTTTGAGAAGAGAGCTTCATTCAGTGCAGATAAGAATCTCAGTGAGCAAATCCAAGTAGTACAACTAATAAACGGGCACGTGTTCTAAGTAGACATTTCTTAAGACAAGACATTCAAATGACCAAGGAGCACCAGGAAATGCTCACTCTCACTAATTGTCAGAGAAATGCAAAACCACAGTGAAGTATCACCTTACTCCAGCAGGAAAGGCTTTCATCCAAAAGACAAAAGATAACAAGAGCTGGTGAGGGTGGGGAGAAAAGGGACTTTGCCACACCGCTGGTCCATGGAGACGTAAGCTAATGCAGCCATTATGGGAAGCATTATGGAAGCTCCTCAAAAAAAGCTAAAATAGAACTAGCGCGTGTTCTGGCAATCCCAGCACTGGGTACTTAACCAAAGGAAATGAAACCAGTATGTTGAAAAGGAATCTACCTTCCCATGCTTGTGTAGTTCCCAGCAGTGGAAAGGTGAAAGCATCAGAGCCCATCAGGACTCATTATATCAGGGCCTATGTATCTAGACACACACACAGGGATGACATCCTGCCACCTGTGACAGTGTGGGTGGAACTGGAGCTCATTATGGTAAGTGAAATGAACCAGCACAGAATGACAAGCACCAATCTAAGAAGGCTGTAGCCGGGGGAGTCAGGGCAGGGAGCAGGAGGACTGGGGAAATGCTCGATAAATAGGTGCTAAGTTACTGTTAGGTAGGGGTAGGAAGTTCCAGTGTGTTACTGTCCAGTAGGCTGACTACACATAACAACAATGGACTGTACATTTATTAAAATTAGAATGATTTTTGTTGTTTTTGCTGGAAAGAAATGACATACATTTGATATACATTTGAAGAGATAGACGTGCTAACTCTGCCTTAGTCTCCCCCTCCCTCCCTCCCTCCCTCTCTCTGTCTCTCTCCCCTCTCTCTTTTCCTCTCCCTCCCTCTCCTTTTCTCTCTGTCCTCTCCCTCCCTCTCCCTTCCTTCCCCTCTCTCCCTTCTCTCTCTCTCTCCCTCCTCTCTCTCTCCCCCCCTCCTCTCTCTCTCTCTCTCTCCCCCCTCTCTCTCCCCCTCCTCTCTCTCTCTCTCTCTCTCTCTCTCTCTCTCCCCCTCCTCTCTCTCTCTCTTTCTCATACACACACTTCACATTTTATGTATCAATGAACAAAATTAGGTAGAAAATGTAATGGGAGGATATAATTTGAATGTCTTCCAAGTGAGTCATTTCTTATTGATGAGAAAAATCCTGTCTACTCTTCTTTATACCAATAGCTTCATCATCTCCCAGTAGTCTGAATCCAACCTTGAACTTCCAGGGCTTCTTGGTCTCCCACGTCTTCTTGCTCTAACACATGCCCCAGGATACCAGACTATGTCTTAGCTCCCGAATATTCGAATGCTTCAGTGAATCTTTTGAGAACCACGAGGATACACACGAAGAGCCTCAATCCTCTCCCATCTGGCTACGGCCTCAACTTTCATCTCACCTCTCATCACTTCCTTAATGCATCCTGTTCTCAAGCCCCATGGGATTCATAATCTCAAAAGTCTCACATACTACCCAGAATTCCCTTTGGTCTCATTTCCACAGAGCTGCTCTGGTTTCTTCACATTCAAAATTAAAAAGCTACATCTTCTATAACCATTTCTAGTACTGATGAAGAACGGAGGTTTCCCCATTTCCCATAGCTATGTAATATGGTACCTGTACTGGGCTCCCCCATACGATGATGAGCATCATCTATTTGTCTTCTTAAAGTGTCAACTTAAGACTGTGTTCTTGATTGTTTCTCATCCCTGATTCCTCTAGCAATCAAGACACAGTGTTCAGTAAATGTCTGTTGTTTGAGTGACCAAGCATATAAGCCTACAGAAATAGGACTATTCAATTTAGAATGAACCATTATAAGATAAAGTCATCATAGTATAGATAGTAAATACATGTGGGTCAAGTCAACCTATCTGGAGGATAACACTGATAGAATGATCTGAATCCAGATATCACACATTTTCTTGGCTCTACCATATAGCACTTATAAAGGTAAAGACAAAAAAAAAAAAAAATGCAGAAGAGAAGCCCAACCAAAAGTCTTAGAGTTTGTAATAAAGAATCAAGGAGTTTGGGGGGCAGGGTAAGAGATTTCTCAGTAGTTAAAAGCACATACTATTCTTGTTGAGGGCCTAAGTTCCATTCTCAGCACCCATGGTGGGTGGCTCACTGATGCCTGTAACTCCAGTCCAGGGGTATCTGACACCTCTGGCTCAGTTCACACCTATATACACACCACCACCACCACCACCAACAACAACACAAAATACACTTAATTTTTTTTATTCTTTGAAAAAATTTTATAATAATAATTCAGAAATTGAAACTTCTTGAGGGCAAGTCTAATTTTTAAGTATGAGTTCCCACAAGAGTGTGCGCATGTACATATATGTGTGTGAGAGAGACATGAACACACACAAAGTCACACAGAGAGAGCAAGAGAGTGAGTGAGAACGCGAGTGTGAGCAGGAGGATATCTTTCATTCACTCACCAGATTCACAGCTGGCTTCTGGGTGCCCATTGCCTTGGCTCTGTGCCAGTTCCTCACTGGTGCTGGTTTTCACCTCTTCAGGAACTATTTATCAGCTGAAACCAAGGAGGAGCAGAGGGGAAGAGACTGTGGAGTTGAGAATGGCTCTTACCTTTGACCAGTCTCCAGCAGTCAGCTGTGGGGGGCAGTCTGTCCTGGCACAGGACTTATGAGAAGAGGCCTTGGGTCCTTGGCACAATTCATCGGACAAATTCAAAAAGCTGCCATCCGTTAACAGCTGTCGACAGGTGACTCTGCGGTTCTGAGTTCCGCCACCACAAGTCCTGGAACACTAAGAAAAGAGACCGTGAAGCAGTAGGCTTACTTTCTGTTAAAGCAAAGCAGGGCTGCCGCCATTGCCGTAAGTAGGATGGGCTGTGGGTTACCGCGCTGCTGTACCTGATGCCAGTCTTCAATATGCCAGCTGGGAGGGCAGTCAAACTGATTGCATGCTCGTAGGGCATGAGGCCTTTCATCTCTGCATTCCTCGGGAGGGGCCGGGGAGTCCTCAGGATATAGACAGTATACATCTCGGGTCTGGATTCCAACACCACAGGGAGCTGAGCAAGGTCCCCAAGAGCCCATGTGCCATCTGTGTCAAAAGCCAAGTATGGGAAAGGGGGGGGGGAAGCAACTGGGAAAAGGTGAACCTTCCAATGAGGCAAAACACAACAAGCACAGATGATCTCAGGTTCTCTGTGGTCCTAAACCAGTGGTTCTCAACCTGTGGGTCGTGATTCCTTTGGAGTCACACATCAGATATTTATATTATGATTCATAACAACAGCAAACTTACCGTTATGAAGTAGCAATGAAATAATTTTATGGTTGGAGATAACTACAACATGAGGAACTGTATTAAAGGGTCGCAGGGTTCGGAAGGTTGAGAACCACTGAGCTAGACATTATTACTCTGTATAGGCTCCACACTGCGCCATCTCCACAAATACATGCGATTAAAATGCAGAAACAGGACAATTAAAGAGAAGAAATGCCAGGGACGTGGCTAAAGAGCTCACTTGTTTGGCAAGATCCTGTGTGACAGGGAGCAGATTGTTTTCCCCACCTTGCCCTGCCAGCACCCATCAAAACCAAAACCTTGACTTGGTTTTGAGCCCCAAGGCAAAGATGATTTACAGAGGTGCCAAAAGAGATTTTTAAATGCTTACAAACACATCTGAAAAAAATCTTCAGGGCACCTGGACTCATTATTTGTAATATCCTTGAGAAAATTCCTTTATGTTAGGGTGGGATTTACAGCACATATATAATGTGATTCCTTTCTAATAAGATCTTGGGAAAAATAAAGTTTCCCTCAGAAACAGCTGGAAAAATGAATACTAAGGCAGCAGCATTTGATTCATATTTCCAAGTTACCTCAGTGAAGAGTCTTGCAGCCTACACCCGCACCCAAAGCTTACATGCCCCATTTCCCGCAGTGCTGGACAACACCATTTATAAAAGTCGTCACCCGTGTGATTAGTGAGATGTTGTATGTTGTGGTTATTTTACCTGTTTTTGAATTTTGGGGGAACCTGAATTCCTCACTAGTTACCATGGCACCAGGAATGAACAGTTTTAAAAAGCTAAAACGCATATTAAAAAGATGCT
Source organism: Acomys russatus (assembly GCF_903995435.1). Lineage (NCBI taxonomy): Eukaryota > Metazoa > Chordata > Mammalia > Rodentia > Muridae > Acomys > Acomys russatus. Next base: position 37,392,717 of record NC_067143.1, on the reverse strand, counting down.
GGCTCCAGGGTGTTTTGTGATGCAAGAAAAAAAAAAAAAAAAAAAAAAAAAGGGAATTTCACAAAGTAAAGTAAGATCATAAAGGTTTAAGCAGCAAGGGCCAAGCCCGTCCACTGTGGGATGCAGCACTGGTTGTCATTAAATGCTGAAGTGGACATGCAGTAATCACACACAGCGCATTGCATGTGTCATTGCATTGTTGAATCAAAGGCCTCCCACACGCCAGAGAAGTGCACAGCCATTGACCTCTGAGTAACAGTATTTCTGCTTTTTGTATTTTCTGACTTTAATTATACCCATTCGTCATTAAGACATTTGTTATCAACAGAAAACAAATTCACTAACACACACACACACATACAGACACACACACACACATACAGACACACACACACACACATGTCAGTTTTCTCATTTTTAATGCCCTGTAATAAATGTGATTACTTTTGTAGGGGAGAATGAAAAGTAAAACAATACTACTTGCGATGTGATCCAAAGAACAAAACTATTCATGAAAGGAAGTTTGCTAGTGAGGAAGTAATAATTCAAGCACGACAGGAGAGTAAGAGCCAGAATGGAATGTCCACGTGCCAAAGGTTTAGACCCCAGCTTCCCACTACTAACAGGCTGTGGAACCTGTAAGGGGTGAAGCCCAGTGGGAAGCTTTAGAGCCAGGGGCATGCCTCTGTAGGGGTGGGGGGACTCCAGCCCCTGCCCTCTCTTTCTTTTGTCACCATCAGCTTATTCGGCTTCTTCTGCCACATGTGCCTAGTGCAATGCATGGAAGCCCAAAGCAATGGTGCCTCTCAGCAGAGAACTGACACCTTCCATGTTGTGATTCAAAATTAACGTCGCTGGTATTTGTTATAGTGTTGGAAAGTTGATTCACACGATGCTCTACTTAATGGTTTACTTTTAAATGTTTTAAATAGGTTTCTAGGAAACAGATCGCTTCCTCCTGGGGGACTGCCTTGCCAGGCCACAGGGGAAGAGGACACACTCTGTCCTGATGCCACTTGATGAACTTGGGGGGGGGGGGCGGGCGGGTGTGTGTGTGTGTGGGAATGGGCAGTCCTCATTTGTGAGGAACAGGGGAGGGGAATGGGGAAGATAGAGGGAGGGTGGGACTGGGAGGAGGGAGGGGCCTACAACCAAGATGTAAAGGGAATGAATGAATGGATAGAGATAGATAAATAGATAGATAGATAGATAGATAGATAGATAGATAGATAGATAGATAGATTTCAGCCATGGACTTCATAATATAAACTTTCAAGAAACATGTGAATTCCATTTGATGTTTAATTTTTCCAAAGTTAAAAAAAAAAAAGGATCGAAATACTTTAATGGATATTATGAAGTTCACAAAAACCTGTGCACAAAGAAAATAACATTACACTTGAATAAATATTTAAGTCTTGCATAAAAGTAGTAATTGCAACTGCATAGAAACAGTTTAGTTAAGATATCTGTGTTCTACCAAGGTTTCCATGTTGAAGGACCTATCCTCCTGTAGGGTTGGGTCTAAGATAAGGCCTTTGAGAAGTAACAAAAGTGAGAGTAGTTGTAAGGTACCTGAGGACACAGGGAGAAATCAGCTGTCAAGCTAGGCATGAAGTGGGCCAGAAAGCAGACAGGGCAGGGCTTCCACCCTTCGCTTGCTGGCCAAAGGAAAAATAACGTTCTACTGTTTAAGTCACCACCCAATGGTGCTTTGTTCTTACAGCCTGAGATCCCTAATATAGTAGCTTTTCTGGCCAAACTGGGAGCAAATTAGACAAGACCTAAATATTTTGAAAGTATACAATCATCTTCTAAATTACCCACAAGCAAGTATGAATGAACACACAGAAAAATGTTGGAAAAGTATAATTTGAATTTTAAAATGCATATTAACAAAAAACCAAAATGTCAAAATGTATAGGATATAGCTAAGACTGGTTAGAAGAAAACCAATAACTTTAAACACATATTTGAAGAATAAAGATTGATTTTGATAATCTTAGTTTCTACCATTACAAGGTTAAAAAATTAGCAATTAATGTGAAAAAGTAGAATAAAGGAAAGAGACTGAGATCGATGGATGGATGATGGGTGGATGGATGGATGATGGGTGAACAGAGGAGATGATGAATGGGTGGATGGACAGACAGACAGACAGACAGCAGAAATAAATAAGGTAGAAGACAAAAACATCTGTTTCTTCCAAAGTCTAATCAATTAACAAATCCTTGAGGAAATCTAAAGAAAAAGCACACATGACTGATGTCAGGAATTTAAAAGACAATATTGAAAACCGAAGTCATTAAAATGACTAAGTTTGTAATGAAAGTTGTCAGTAAATTTGAAAAACACAATCCTCCTGCTTCTACTCTAAATGCTGGGATTACAGTCACCCACCACTATGCTAGACTCAGGGTTTTATGGTTGTCAATGGGGCCTTTTCTCTTACAAGAAGAGTCTGTTCTTTCAGAAACAACACCAATACATCTCAGTTTGCAGGAAAGATATTTACTTCCCATAATTTGCTTTTTCACTAAAGTAGATTCTGGCTTTGCGCGAGCTCTCTATTTTATTTCTAATCTTCAATTTTTGTTCAAGGGCTTATCAGTTTGCTAGGTGAAACCTATTAAGTCAAGAAGCCTAGGTGGCTGGGCCTGACAACCAGCCCCATGCAGGCTCTGACTTTGACACTGAGTAGCATTCTAGAATCCATGCTAGATTGCTTTTTATCAGAGGCTTTCCTTTACTCCACACAAACGCAGTCTATATTTCAAGTTGTTCTGCATACTGAAAACAATCTTGTTTTGTTTTTGAAACATGTTCTCAATATGTAGCCCAGGCTGGCTTCAAACTCACAATCTACCCCACTCAGTCTCCTGAGTGCGGCAGTCACATGTTTGAACCCCAATGCCCAGCTCAGACCTGCACTGAATTCTGCCTCCGCAATGTCTCAGGGCATGGACAAACATAAACAAAGTATTTGCAGTGAGGTCATGTGAACAGCACCTGGCCCTGTTCCAAACAGAGTCCTCACTTCCACCTGAATCCTCACTCTGACTCACAGTCTTGGTGGACTGAATTCATGGCAGGAGCATACAGATAGAAGCTGCCCACTCACGGGAGACTGGAAGTGGGAAGCGATGAACACTGACATTTCTTCTCATAATGTTTGGCTTTTTGTTTCCAGTTTTCTAATAGTTTTTTTTTTTTTTAAACACCCAACCATTATCCCATTTCTGCCTGTTTCTGTTTCATAACTTCTAGTTAGTTATTTATATGGATAATATTAATTAATTTCTATCTCCTTTCAGCTTGCTTTTTTGTTTTAATTTCACCTGGCATAAGTGCATCTTCTAAATGCTGAATCTGTTGTCTGTTTTCATCAGTATTAGGGTTCCTCTTGTGCTTTGGAAGTTCAATCTTTAGATGAAATTTGAAGGAAATAGGGGGTTCTGTTTCTCGTGGTCTCTGTCCTCATCTTCTCCCCTCCGCCCTCCTCGTCCTTCCTTCTTCTCTGTCCCATAGGAACTGAACTCGGCTGCAAAGCGACCCCCGGGGCCTGTTTTCTCATCACTTCATTCTCACTCCTTCGAGAGCTTGGACAGCTGGTTTCAAGGGTTTCTTGTTAGTGTATCATTTCAATTTCCCCCTTGTACACCAGATCTATCAACAGTCTGTAGGAGCACACCATGAGGCTCCAACACTATTTTAATGGGAGAGTTTATCAATTAGATTATCATTGATCATATCTAAGTGTCGGTAGCTTTGGACATGAGGAATGTCTACAAAGTACATGCAGACAAACAATATTTTATTGGCAGTATGATTATATGTCTAATTATTTAGGAAGTGACTCTTTCACTATTAAAACTATTCAGCTTAAAGTTGTAGCCATTATTTGGAATGACTTCAGTATGATTATCTTTCAAAAATATGTAACTAGAAAAATAAATTATAGCCCCAAGGGGCTGGATATGGAGCTATTTTGATCCAAAAAGGGGACAATGGTTTCTTACCTGCTGATTACAAACTATAATTGTGTGTGTGCATGCGTGTGTGTGTGTGTGTGTGTGTGTGTGTGTGTGTGTGTTTTAACAGGTTGGTACACAAACACATTCCTCCAGCCTGCTGCTTCTCTCCCCTCCTTTGAGGTGCTGACTCTTGATAGAGAAGAAGGCTGTCTTCAGACTAGTGGGAGCATTATGTAACCCTGTGTGTTTCTATGAACTTCTGGCTCTCTCCTGGAAAAAGCAAACTCTGCAAAAATCACAGCCGTGCAGCAAGATAGGCCAGGGGAAGCAACTCACAGGAGCAAATAAGCATTCAACACCCCCCTGGAGACGGTGGGCTAATACATCAAGTGCATTTGCCTTAGGGTAAATAAAGGTCCACTGACGTCCACCCCAGTCTCAGTGGTAAGTTTCACCCTGGGGTGATATTTTACTGCTATTGCCCTTGGAGTCAGTAAATATTTATATGGAAAATATTATGTAACCCCACCCCCGTCCCTGTTATTCCTACACCACTGGTTTCTAGAACCTAAAACATTTTTGTAAACTTACCTTTATTTTGGCATGGAACCTCTGCCTCCCCTGGGCTTTCTCCAACATAACTCTCAATCTTTGAAAATGTTATTAAAGTTGCAACTCTGAAATGAGGGACAATATTTCCTTTTGTATAAAAACAGACTCTTAATTCTGCAGGGTGGTCAAAGCCCATAGTCTGTTCTGTTCTTTTCCAGCTTGGAAGCTCTATGGCATGCGTTGCTGAGGATGGGGTGAGTGCGAACTCTGGCTAAGGCAGTGAGGATGGAGGAGGCACCATGTGTGGGGATCGATACAGGAACAAACCAGCAAACTCCCCCCAGCAGCCTTAAAAAAACATTTTCCAAATCAAGCTGTCAGGTCTTGCTGTAGTTTGGTGGTCAAATGAAGTAGGATACCAGAAACTAAACTCACCCCACTTTTTACCTTCTGCATGATTCTAGCAAAGATTGTCATTCTTGACCAAATCTGACTGTGTCACCCTACAGACAGTGCCTGGTTTTCAATGGCTTGATTTGATTTTTTTTTTTTTTAACTTGGCCATGGTGAGAATATAGCACTCACTCAGCACACACTGTACTTCCTGAATTTGAATGTCCCTTTGGGCCAGTAAGAGGTGGCCTGGTCCTCTTGATGCTGAGTAGGGACTCTGAGCTGTAGCCCCTTGAGTCCCATGACCACACTAGGCGAGAAGGGATGCTGCGATGGGCAGCTCTGCTGACTTCTGATGGCTGGCAGGTTCCAATTAGGATGCTTTTAACTTCCCAAGTGAGGGCGCCAACGGGATTAACCACACAAACCCATAGGAGCACCAAACCCACAGGAGGCCACAAATCAATGCAAGACGTGAGCAAATGCAACCTTAGACCATCATCTCAAATCAAAGCCTGCATGGAGCTGAGGGTGTAGTGTTGGGAAAGAGACTTGCCAGCATTTTATACGTTCTGGGTTCCATCCTTAGCAACACAGAGGGTTAAAAAAATAAAAATAAAAAAAGAAAAAAAATAATAATAATAATTCTGGAGATCAAGGGACATTGGTAATCCTAAAACCTATACTGTTTTTATTTTTAGATTAATAAAAACAAAAACTAGGCACAGAGATTCTCTCATTCACATCCCTAAAGGACAGAAATGCTGGTGTGGAGATCCATCCCGTACCTTCTACGTCCCCATGCATTTCCATTATTCTTGGGAACATCAAAAGTTCCTCTTTCTGAAGGGTCTGAGGTTGGGTTCCTATTAATGTTCTGATGACCTTCACTTTGCCAATGAGAAGTGGGTCAGTGATTCCTATTCATGAAGAGAATTAACTAATGTCCTGATAGAGAAAGACTGTGGGTCCAGGAATCTGTATGAGGAATGGGCCAGAACCCACAAGTGAGGGCGAGCAAGCAGGGGTCATACCGAACAGTGTGGATCCAAAGCAAATTCCTCAGGGTGAGTGTGTGTGTGTGTGTGTGTGTGTGTGTGTGCATGTGTGTGTCTGTGTGCGTGTGCGTGTCTGTGTGCGTGTATGTGTCTGTGTGGGTGTGTGTTTAGGGCAGTGGCCATAGAAGACGGGATTCAAAGTTAGAGTGAAGGTCACAAAGAATTTGTATGTTACTAATGAGTTGCACTGTGATCCCTAGTGATGCTGAAATTACAGAATCCCTAGTTATCTGTAACCAAGAATTTATTTGCAAATAGTTTTTACAGAAGGTTAAGTTAAGAGGTGGTCATAAGAGTGGTCCCTAGACAACCTGAGGGGTATTTTACGGTAAAGGAGGATTCTGGACACAGGCACACTGAGGAGAAGCAATACAAAACCACAGGAAGAATGCTCTTCACAAGCCGCAGAATGCTGGAGGCTGCGAGTGAGGAGAGAGGTCTGGAAATGAGTCTCCTTCCCAGCCCTCAGAAGGAAGCAGCACTGCTGCTGACTCTGTGGTTTTGGACTCAATGTCTCCAGATCCGTGTGATGATGAATTTCTGTTCTCACAGCCACTCAGTCTACTACTTTGTTAAGGCAGCCCCAGGAATCTAACTAAGCCTTAGGCCAAGTAAAGAAAGTGGATTTAAGTGCCCAGGTAAAAGAAAGTCAACCAGAGGGCTCCACATGAGGGAGTCACACTGTGCTCACCCTGCAAGTTAGAACAGAGACATCTCTCAACCCTTCTGCTCTTGCTGAGGACCTGGGTTCAGTTCCCAGCACTGATGCCAGGTCCTAAAGCCCACATCAGTCAGCTACCTGTAACTCCAGATCTAGGGGATCCAACACTGTCTTCTGATCTCCAAGGGCACCTGCACTCAACAGTGTATACACCTCCACACACACATACAGACTGTTTTAAAAATAAAAAAATTTGTCAATGTTCTGGGGCCTCTTTTCTTTCTGTGATAAAACACATCGCACTCAGAGGATGTGCTATCAGGCTGTGGAACATTCTGGTTTTATTGGTGCCTGGTCTACTTGCCCGTACATCTTCCCTTTCAGCATCCTGGACTAGAAACAGAGAGCAGAATCCTGATGAAAACTAGCTTCATGCCAATCTGGAATGACATTTGAATCTAGAGAGAAAGTATCCCAGGGTCTTGGGTTGTCTTTTCTCCTTTTGACTTCTCTCTAGACTATTTCTTTTATATCTATTTGAGAGAGAGAGAGAGAGAGAGAGAGAGAGAGAGAGAGAGAGAGAGAGAGAGAGAGAGAGAGAGTGTTACTGAAGAGAGAGGTGATGCAGGCAGCAAAGTTTCTCTGGAAACTCAGAGATTGGTTTTGCCAGAAGCAGCTTCCTCTCTGTGGTTTGGAAAGGCAGAGTTTGGACTAGATAGTATTTAATGAGAAATCTCTACTCTTGTATTTGACTTTGTTGACTTTGTACCATGCAATTTGTTTACTGTATGTTTTGGGGCAAGTTACCAATAATCTAAAAACTCACAATTCTGTTCTCATATTCAGAAACCAAGGTTATTTATATGTTCCATATTCATCACCACATTTCTAAATGGATGCAAAGTTATTGACTAAAATAGCAGAGAAATGTACGATGTAGCACAGACAGTAGTTACAAATTCATTCCTCTGCTTGGCTTGTTTAAAGTCCATAGAAGATTTCTGTATGTGCTGTGAGACCCTTAAGACTCCTCTACTGAGCTCTGATGCACAGATAAGCACAGTGTGGGAAACAGGGCTGTGCTCTGAGCATTTCTGGAAAACACTACAGAGATGGAATTATCTTTATGGCTACAGACACAGAAGCAGACTCAACTGCACTTAAGAAGAAATAACATTTTTGTCTATACACACTTTCCCACTTTCCCAAAAATATTTGATTCAATATTGATTTCAACATTAGAATGAGAAGAAAACTAAGAAACCTTGCTACGTTTCTTGGATCACTAAGGTTTGCGTGCTTAGTACCAAGCAGCAATTCTATGAGCAACTTCTAATTGCATTCACACCCTACACTACCCCAAATAAAGTCACCCTTTGTGCTTGCAGCAAGCACTCCTGAGACAACTTCCATCCCCAGAAGACACCAAAATCCATGATGGCCCACGTCCCTTACGTAAAGTGGTGTTGCCTTTGAATACCTACACACGCCCCGAGACACTTTTAAGTCATCTCTAGGTTACCCAGGGTACTCGGGACAACGGGAACACTGTGTAAAGAGTTGCTACGTTACACAACCAAGAGAATAATGACAAGAAATAATAAGCCTGGTGATAAACACTGTGGCCAAGAGCGCAGAACTCAGGGAGGAAAGGGTTGGTTTCATCTAAACACTGTACAGTCCCTCACAGAGGGAATCCAGGGCAAGAGCTCAAGGCAGCAGGAATCTGGAAGCATACACTGAGGCAGCGCCCATGGAGAAACACTGCTTCCTTGCTGGCTTGCTTTCAAACTACCATCAGCTACCCAGTCTCATGGCGCCCAAGCACACCTGCCTCGGGGTGACACTGCCCTCCCCCGCCCCAGTAGGCTGCTCCTTCCTACACCAATCAGCAATCGAGAAAATGCTCCACAGATGTGCTCGCAGGCTAATCTGATGGAGGTAATTCCTCTACTGCTGTCCTTTTTTTTTTTCCCCACAGGTGGGCCTAGCTGACAAGCAAGATTAGCTACCACATTTGGAGATGTGTGGGACAGATAAAACAAATCCTGACAGCGCTAGAGATCAAGCGCAAGACCTTACATATGTTAGGCCTTTACATAGCCCTCTGTACTGAGCTATACTCCTAGGCCATTAAAACAATTCTTTTGTTCATGATTGGTTTGAGTGTGCAATTGATTTGGCTGTGCTTGATACTCATGGAAAACTCTGGATGTGTCCTGATTGGCAGTGAGACCACACTTAATGAGTACTCTAGTGTGGACTACCCTGGAATGCAGTCACTGAGGTGTGATTGTGAGGCAATGGGCAGGGACTTCCTTGTGCTGCCTCTGGGCCCCACCTCGCCTGGAAGTATGAGGCCATGGGCCTTTACTGCATCATGCCCTCTGGGTCCAGAGAGGTGGCTCTGAGAGCAGCCAAGACATTCCTAGTATTTCTGACGGGTACTCAGAAGGTCAGAGATGTAGGGATGGACAGAACCACTGTGTCATCTTGTCACACCAACCATGAGGCATCTGAGCTGACCCCCTCCTGAGACAGCCCCTGTTAGAGGACAAGGCTCATGAAGGAAGGGTCACATCTCCAGGCCGCAAAGGACCCTGGGAGACTGGAGTGGTCCAACCTCCTTGATCCTCATCCTTATGCCATCAAGGAAGGATGGCCAACATCATCGCCAGCACATTTCACAGAGGCATCAGGAGAACTGAAGCACAACTTATTTCCTAAATGCCCATAAAACGCACTTATGCTTTCTCGACATGGCAGACAGAGGACACAGTAACCTTCCACCATCACTTTGAGTCCTAGACATCACAAGACCTGCCTTTAGCAAGTGAAGGCAGCTTATCGGGTGGACAGCATAATTACTAAGGTTTCAGCAAAGAGAGTGAGAGGTGATGGAATGGGATCTAAGTTTTTTGGCATTTAATTTATTGCAGAAGAGTGTTTGACATAACAAAGGTAGACAAAGGGGAAAAAACGGGGCTAGACTGGGAAACATATGTGCGGCAAACCAATAATACTGAATTATAATCATCTGTAGCCAGCAACGCCCCAGCACGGAGGGTCCAAATCCCCAGGTTCTTACAAGGACCTGGGCAAGGAAGCAGGTTACCTTTTAAGGTCAGCCTTTCACAGCAAGGTGCCCTCACCTGTTCTTTCGGGGTCCTAACATTTCAAACTCCACAATCTGACACCCAAGGCAGGGAAGAAGTAAAGGTGTCTGAGCGTGTGTGTGCTTCATTGCTGCTGTGACAAAGCATTGACCAAAAGTGATGGGGAGGAACTGGCTTGCTGCCTATGGCTTGCTCAGCATGCTTTCTTATACAACTCAGGACCATCTGACCAGAGTTGCACTGCCTGCAGTGTGCCGGGCCTTCCCACATTAGTTGTTAATCAAGAAAATGCACCTCAAACATGCTCCCAGGGCAATCTGATGGCGGCAGTTGCTAGTTGGAGGTTCCCTCTTCCCGTGTGACTCTCATTTGTGCCAAGTTGACAAAGACTAAGCAGCACATAGAGGTAGCAGCAGATCTGTGTGAGTTTTAAGTAACAAGTAGACCACTGACTCATCCACAAATACAGATGATGCTCCTGCTATGGGACCATGTGACCCGCTTCCTCAGGTGCCATGTCATCCCAGTGAGAGGTTCCTTTGAGGAGACTGTGTACTGGAAGTTTTGGTTTCTTCGTAAATATGTTTGGTTTCTGTGTAAATATGCTTTGGTTCTAATCCCAAGTGTGGGACTTTAGTTTGAGCTTTAGTTTATCCACACATGTTAATTGCCTTGTGAGGGGTGTGGCTTTTGCCAACCTTCCTCTTGCAGCACAGAGAGGGGCGTGGTCTAGGGCTCTGAGGATATAAATAAGAGCGCACAAGACACACACACACACACACACAGGCACACAGCGTCATGACCTGCAGTGTTGGTGTGTGGCATGTAGCAGTTGGAAGAGACCAGAAATGGACAGTAATGGAGTTGGAAGCAAACAGACAGAGAGAAATGCTTTGGGATACAGTGGCTTGGAGGAGACTGCTGGCTGAGTCTGCCGTTGTCGTTGTTGGAGATGGGTATGCCCCCCTCCCCAAAGAACCAAATTAACCCTAAACAGCCAGGAGAAGTAAAGGGGGCCCCTCTCCCCATTAACCTTCTTTCTCTTACTCAGGGTTGGGAGGTTGGAAGGGAGGTTGAGGCCTAAATAATCCAAATACAGTAGAGTATAAAAGAGCCTCAGGAGGAAGAAGGGAACACACTGGCTGATTTCTACAGTAGCAGGCCAGTTTATGTCCACTGATGTTTGATGCAAATGGAAGGCTTAAGAGGAATTCTGCCCACTTTAACTGCTCTTGAATGTACCCTGAAGAAACTGGGGCCACAGCATAATTTGAGCAGATGAGAGAGCTCTAAATGGCTTGGCTGATCTGCTTCGAAGAGTCTGTGCATCTCTATGCACGACGCGGTTCTCTTTGAAAGAGGGCGTTACTGTCCAGAGAGCATTTCTAGCGTAGCTGCATAAGGGGGCACATACCTGGGCGGGCAGGGCTCTGTGTTACAGGCCTGACTCATTGCGGGAGGACGATGAAGCATGTCACACAGGCTGTCATTGACCGTCTGCTGGGTCTGGATATGTAAGCACACAGCTATGGCTTCTTGATGGCCTAGAAGGTGGAAAGAGAAACCACACATATGCAGAATAACTTACCATGCAAAGAAAGCAAGTAGGGTCTTTATGTCAGCACACGTTGCCTTGTTGACTACATCAGAAACCATCTACTAAGCTCACCCTCAATCCCAAGACCTTAATACCCTTCATTTCCACTCTAAACCCAACCTCTCTACTCTCTCTGCCAACGTCTACGCACTTGGAAATGTTTAGGAGCAGCCTATACTCAGAACCAGCTGCTTCCTAAGGAACTCAAAGCTGGGTGCACCTCTACAGTTGTGGTGCTGCTTTCCAGCATGCACAACGGTTTATCTAAGGGAAAACTACATCTTCTGCTAAAGATCATTGTTTCCTCTACATCACCGCCACTGATGAATCCAGTTGCACATGGAACCGTTCCATCGTGGCTGGAGCTCCCCTGCACTGTTCCTGTAATTAATGATGCTTCCTCCATTAGCAGAACTGCCTCCCACCGCACAAGGGTGTGATGTGCCTCCATCCAAGTCTACAACAGCCTGGGAGGTCAAGTAAACGGCATCCATAGAGAGAAATTAAGACTGAAGTGGGTGGTAGGTTAAAAACTAAAGATTTGGCCTGGGGAGATGGCTCAGTAGCTAATGTGCTTGATGCACAGAGTTTAGACTCCCCAAGCCCAGCAATTGCTCAGTGGCTACTGATCTGAATTCCAGCCTCAGAAGGCAGAGAGCTGGGATCCCCCACAGCAAGCTGCCTAGGGGAAACTAGCCAAATCCAGATCCATGAGCTCTGGGTTTGATTGAGAGACTCTGTCTCAGTGGATAAGGTGGATTCCTGATGTCAAGGATGATTCGTGACATCACTTAGGGCCTCTACAGGTAACACACACACACACACACACACACACACACACACACACACACACACACACACACACGAGAATCAAAATAGATAAATAGGTGGAAAGAAAAAAGCCCTCGGAGAGTAAATTCCCTGCCTCTGGTTTCAACGGCCTCTGTTCTGTATTCTGAGGCTTCCAGCATGTGCCATGTGCCACGGCTTTCACATGCAGCAGTATCCCCCTGTGTATGTGTGAACATTCACAGACATGTTTTCCCTTGGAGGCCAGACAGAGAAGGCTATGTGACTCCCAAAGCCCCAACTCTCAATCAGTATTCTTCCTCTGTTGAGACAAAAATGGGAAGTTATTGGAAACTTGGAACTGGGTGAAATATAACTCACACTTTTGATGAAAATATCTAATGAAAACACTAACAGTTACCGACTGTTACTTGAAACATGCAAGCAGATCCGCTTTGGTGCCAGATGCACATTCTGTAACCAGTTCAGCCATTGAACAGCACTTTGCAGAGTATAGTCTAGGCCAAAAGACTTATAAGACAGATGTTTTTCTTGTTTAATTTTTTTTCTGATAATATTTCCTCCCCTGTCTTCACCTGCTTCATTATGCTCACAGCGATGGCCTGTGAAGTCAGCTGGCATCTTTGAGTGTTTCAGGTAAGCACTGATTTACCCAAAATACAAGAAGACATAGCTATAGTCTAGGCATTCTGACTTTTATTTCAAAACACCAAACTCCTTAGTAGCCTTATAGGAAAATGGAAGGTCACTTCAATAGATTTTAGTTGTGTTTTTTATCTAAGAAAACTGCAGTCATATTTAAAATGCATTTTAATTTGGAACAAATAAATTATTTAGAGCACATATTCAGAATACGTTGGAGACTGACTGGGGAGGGGTCTTACAGCATCACTTTGGATAGAACATCCATGACATGATTTCCATCAACAGAAAAGTTAAAATCTACTAAATAAATTGGACTATTTTTTGGTGTAGACTATATTTTCCAAAGATGGCTACAAAATATTTCATAGATCACATATTAATCCAACAATGTGATTTTGACCTTCTTGCTTCTGGAGGGTGTTTGGTCAAATAGTTATCTTTTAAAAAATAAAAAGGTAAAATTTATCAAAATAAATTCATATTATTCATAACAAAATGTATGTCATTACATTTATGTGCTTAGAGCACACTAATGAATTTGTTCAGTGAAATTTTTGTAATAAATTTCTTTTGTTGCTTGAGTCTGCATTCCTCATATTCAGCTTCTGCAGTTTTTTGATAAATGTGTCATTTCTTAGTTATGCACACACACACACACACACACACACACACACACACACACACACACACGTCATATGCCAATGTCAAGAACTATTCAAAGAAATATGTTATCGGGTAATCTTTCATTGTGAAAGCATACAGTGTTCTTGCACAAACAAGACAGGAGTGACATTGCTACATGATGTCACATCATGAGACAATCATCAAACATGCGATGGCATATGGCCACATCTATATGCACACGTATATACAAATATACTCTTAAAGTCTTCATCAGGAAATAAATGATTAAATATAGCAGACATGATTAAATATAACACATTTGTCTAATACCAGCACTTGGGGAGGCAGATGTTTGTGGATTTAAAGTCAGCCTGGTCTACACAGTGAGTTCCAAACCAGCCAGAGCTACATAACAGTGCCCCATCTCAAAATAAGAAAACAAAGAACAAACACTTTTTTCTGTTAGTTTAGGTCAGTTTGAACTTGGGTTATTGACAAGTTCATATCACACCTTCCCAAATAAGGGGTGCATGTTGTGTTTGTGTGTGAGATATGTATGTGGGGGGGTAATGTGTGTGGTATGTTGCATTGTGATATGTGTGTGATATGTTACACTGTGATATATGTGCATGTTATGTGTATATGTGTGAACCTGAGATTATATTAAAAAGATTCGTTAATATGATTAAGTGAAGAGTACTCCAACCTTTCAGGCAAAGAGAAGAGAGGAAACTGAATGTTATGGACCCAGAGAAGTCCAGGGAACAGTGCCACACCTTACCACTGTGCACATCACTCAGTGTCACACACAGATAGACTCAGGAACCTGTGAACATGGCTGATAAAGGTTAAGGCTCGTTGAAGGTTGTTTGGCCTTATGAAGGGCATCATAAACTTCACTGGAGCTTGACAGGAAGTCACCAATTATATCAAGACTAGCTGCATTAAAAACTACAGCTTGAGGCCTCTCAAGATTTGAAGGGATTTGGAGACAATAAAACAGTGATGGTTAATGTACCGTGTCAGGAACACATCTCCTCAGGGAGTATGTTAAAATGAGTCCAGAATGAACTGATGCAACTTTTATTCTCTTTCGCTGCTTGTAGGGCTCATCAGGAGAAAAGCCGCTTTCTATGTGCCAAGAGCACGCCAGTGCTAAGGTTTTTAAGGCATGCGAGAAGAGGTATCCATCCAGGGTCCTGAACTTAGATGAAGAGACGTTATGTTTGGGGCAAACACATGACAGCACTGGGGGATGCTGACGCTATGTGCTCTGGAGATAAAAGGCATGGCTTGTGTTTCAGGCCCAAGTAAACCAGAAAGGCTAAGTTCCTAGGGAGATGGAATGGAGTTCTAGGAGCAATGGAGCAGTGAGTGAGAGGGAAAAAAAGATGGAGGCAGCTAAGGGCTCGCATGGAACCCAGGCTGACCTCAAACTCACTAGCTGAGGATGGTCTTGGAACTGCTAATCTCCTTGCCCTGACTTCCCAAGTGCTGAGCTTCCAGGTATGCCAGACTGTGCCTGACTCTGCTAAGGATTCTCTCTCTAGAAATCACATAAGGCCAACACTACACACAAAACAGTAGCATTGTTGTAGCCTGGGGTAAGGCACATGCCACTTTCGCTGGGCTCAGTGCCAAGATGGCAATGTTACAGAACAGAGCTCAAGGATGATGTGTTCCGAGACTGGGACAAGGAAGGTAGAGATGGTCAGGGACACTGGAGGGCAAGGATTGAGAATTCAGTCTCAAGATTTGAGGCACAATGGTTGGCCTTGAGTTCTAGGACCTACTAGGGCACTCCAAGCCACCAGCTCAAGACACTCCCGGAAGAGTGGAGTAAGCTCATCAGCCAAAGGCTCAGATGCATGAGCCACTGGCTCGTGGGCAGCAGCTTTTGTTTTCTGACCTACTTCAGGGACTGACAGCAGAAGGTGATCAGGGAGTAAGCCCACTGCATAGCAACAGGCAGGTGAGTCAAGAGTCACAGGACAGGGTTCAGGAGTCCAGGGTCACTGGGGAAACCAGGGCACTTTTCTTGTTAGTAAAAGAGCTATCCTTCCTGGCGGTTATGCTTTCTTTTAAATCAATTGTGTGTGTGTGTGTGTGTGTGTGTGTGTGAATGTGTGTGGAGTGTGCAGGCACAAATGCCTGTGAAGGCCAAATATTAACCTCAGGTATTGTTCCGTAGGAACCATCATGTTGTTTCTGAAACATGGTGCCTCACTGGCCTGGGGTTCACTAATTAGTTGGCCAGCATTCCCAGGATGCACATGTCCTCATCAGCCACACCAAGCAAACAAACAAACAAATAAAACCAAAACAAAACAAAAAACAGCTCTTGGATGCCTGCTCCCTGCTAATCCTTATTACTTAAAAAAAAATCCTACAATGCTTAAATGATTCCAAGGCCCACTTTCTCCTCTTAGGAGAACCTGGCTGTATACACTGGTTACATCCTATGCCTAGCCTAGCTCTGCACATCACCTGTGCATGCACACAGCTGTCATCATGGGGGCAAGTGCGCTATGGTTGCTGGCCCAGCACCAGGCATGAAGGGAAATGCTTTCTCAGGCTGCGTCTTATTCACCACTGCAGTAGCTAGAAGCAATCCCAGAAGGAATCCCATTCCGTGATGCCGATGTCTACATAAGATTGCTTCACTGCATCTATTTTCTAACTTATTCCATATTAATCAGTGAACCTCGTTCCCTCTCAGTGAAGCTGATCTTAGGCCAAAGGTACTGTTTTTAGTCACTCTATAATCATAACTCCCAAGTATAAAAGAAAGAAAAAGCATCGTTTTGCTATTAAATGAATCCAATCTCGACCTTTTAGACTTTTGCTAATTTGCATACGTGGCTTAGGTGACATGGTCATACCCTTAGTGACGGGCCACATATTTATCTTTTAGGAAGGGGCTTGAATACCTCCCAAACATGTCGCAGTGCAGGGGGTAAAGCCAGCATATTCCCAGTCGTAAGTCATCTCACTGTTCTCCTGGAGAGGGCCACCCAGCTCTTGAGAAACAGGGCTCTGATCATCGCAGGCATCAAGGAGGCAGGGTCGCTCAGTGGTTGGCTTGGGGCCTTCACACTCCTCCTCAGGGAGCTCAGTCTCCGTCTGTGTGAACGTGAGGAGCACCCGACACCTCACGTCACGGACCTGAATGCCGGGCCCACACGTGGTGCTGCAGGCCGACCAGGGCGCTGGGATGAACCTGAGCAACACCAGAAGCCAAGAGATGGGTCACACATGGTGACTGTCGATGACGTAGTTAGCATGCTTTAAAATCTTACAACCAACAAAGAGAACTCTTCGTTAAGGACACACCGCTTTTGCCTACACACAAAAATCAAATGCTGAGACCCATATCAAGTATTACAGTATTTCTTAAGACGTGAAAAATAAACCCTCATTTAGAGATAATCACGTGATTTTATTTAAAACACGGGTATTTTTTGCTTATCTCTATTCAGTCAATCTTTGGTGAGCTTTTCCTTTGTAATGGGGAGAATGTTGAGCTCTCTCCAGATTTAAGACGTAAGTACTACAGGGTAAGGCAAATGTGTCTGCAAAGCGCGTGACGCTGTAATGTTCTTTCATGTTTAACAAACACCTGGCCTTCTGAATGTTCTTGAACATGGGTGCGAGTGCACAAACTGACCTTGGAGCGAAACATTTATTCTTTACCCTGAATTATGACCCACCAAGTCGCAAAGGTCGTCAGACTGGGCCTCTCAAACGAAATCTACCCTGCAACTGTTCTTGTAAGAGCTCATCAGCTACAGATGACTTTTATAGCTTGGCACTGTTGGTGATGAACAAAGATAATATTTTGTGACACATGGAAATTAAATAGAATCCACATTTTAGGGTCTAGGATGAAAAATTATACCAGGAACACAGCCACACTCGTTTGCCAACCTTTCATTAATGGGTGTTTTTCTGCTACTGGGCGGAGTTGAGTGTTTGAAGCAGATTAGTTATTCTGTCTAACCTAAAATATTTACTCTCTGGCCCTCTGCAGGAAATATTTCTAATACTTGTATGCACTCGTTAAAAAATAGGTACAGTAGTGACATGCATATATAAGATACTCCGAAGCAATACCTCATATGTCAGATATTAACACATTAGCAGAATGAGGATGGGAAGAAAGTTGAGTGAGTAAAAGTGCTTGTTGTGTGAGCCTTACAACCCAAGCTTGATCCCCAGAACCCAAGTACAAAGCTGGATGTGATGGCAGAAAACTGTAACCCCAGCATTCCAATGGCAAAGCAGAGAAAGGAGAATCACCTAGAAGTTCACCCAGAATAACCTGAAATATGCAGCATACTGTCAGAGACAAAAGGGACACTGCCTCAAACAAGGCACAGGACCCCTAAGCCCCCAAAAGTTATCCTCTAAGCACCACGCATACTTTTCAGTATGCGTACCCATACTGAACACACACAGACACACCAATGCAGCCATACACACATGCACATCAACCTACACATATGCACAAATAAATTAGCAACATTTTTTTTAAAGGAAAATAAAGTGATAGGTGAAAGAATTCAGTGGCAGGTTAGGCTTGGAAGACTCTGAACCGAGTAATGTCAATAGGTTTATTTATTGCAACATTTCCCCTAAGACTATATATTTGACTTCACACTGTAATAACTGAAATAAATACAATGAGAATCGCTTTATAAGCAGAATGCTGTGCATTGGCTACAGTGCTAGAGAAGTGAGAAGCTGCTGCTGAGGTGTGGAGATGCAAGTCTGAGCATTAATGTTTCAAAGCCACTGAACAGTGTGCTTCCAAGAGCTCCCAAATCCTGTAGGCAAGGACTGCTAAGACGCTTGAGTGACTCTCCTCAGGAGTGAGCTGCAGCCATGCTGGGATGCGGCCTATTCCATTCCTCAGAGGATTAGCATCTCAATCTAATTACTCTCAAGCTTCCATCTACCTTAAACTCTCTCCTCAATAACCTCCAGCTCCACACCAAACTAGCTTGTCCTGAAACTCTTGTCTGCTGTGAAATAGAGAGACTTGCTTCACTTGAGGCTCCATCTCTGAGGATAATTGCTGCCTCTGCCTCCCACCCCACTGCTACAGACATGAGCACCTGTCAACACTCATTGACGGTTCACTTCGAACAGGTAAGACTCACCTATGCGCTATGTCCCATAACACTGATTATTAAAACTGCTATTTTAGAGTCATAGCAAGAGGGAACTTAGGTAATCTGATATTGAAGAGGATTTAGAAAGCAACATGAAATAGAAAACATTTTCCAAAAATAAAATAAAGAAAGATGCACCTTGGAAAGGTGTATTGTCTTCTAGAAAGATGTGATTTAAAGAAATGTAATGTTGAAGCCTAAAGTTGTAGGCAGAATAGCAGCTCTTCCTGCTGACCCAAAGGTGGAAAGAGGCCACATGCCACAGAAGGCAGGTGGTCTCTAGACACTGAAGACACCCTTAGCCAACAAGCAACAAGGAAATAGGGATTTCCATTTCACAACCTTATGGGACAAAGAAGAAAGGAGATAGAATACAAAGAAAAATATAGTAGAAGACAACTTTCATAAGCTCCAGAACAATCTGGATCTGTACTCTAAAATAGCCCTGATTGGGCTGGCAAGATGGCTCAGTGAGTACAGTCACCTGCTGCCAACCTTGACGACCTGAGTTCAATTCCTGGGACCCCTGTGGTAGAAGGAGAGACTTAACTGCAAGTTGTCCTCTGACCTCCACACTCATGTTGTGGCACATGAGTGTGTGCCCAGGCATAAACACATACACAAAAAATAAATTATAAAAATTAAGCCTATAGTGTTTGTCAATATTATTGAAATACAAGCAATGCTTGGGTTTGTTTTAGAGAAGTACTATAATTTTAATTATATGGGAAAATATACAAATATGAAAATATCCAAAACAATAAAAGAATAGCTGTCAGTAAAGGTAATAAAGGTAGAAAAGGCAATTTAATATAGACATAAAATAAAAGGGCAAAAAAACAAGTGTAAAAACAATCAAGAAAAAAATGAACAGAGGTCGAGCATGGTGTTACGCATATACAAGACCAGCATTTGGATGGTGGAGGCAGGAGAATGGTGAGTTTGAGACCAACCTGGCCTTTATAATACATTTACTCTGCCCATTGACACCGTGTCCAAACAAACAAACAAACAAACAAATTGTTCTTTACCCAAAGAATAAACCCAATAGACGGGGTATCTGGTTTGAAATTTAACTGATTGCTACAAAACATGAAGTTAACTGAAAACTTTTGGGGAAAAAAATCAATAAGCTAAAATCACAAGTATATTCATGTATAAATATGAAACATAGATACATAATGTAAAATGACCTATATCCACAGAATTCAGCTAACACAGTGTTAGTTGTCAGATCCTATACTAAATGTATTGTATATATTACTTAATATAATTGTTATATTACCTCCTTAATTTTATAAGTGAGAAAACCCAAGCATTAGAAATATAAGAACACTTCCATAATTTTTGTTTGTTTTTTCAAGACAGGGATTCTCTGTGTAGCCTTGGCCGTCCTGGACTTGCTTTGTAGACCAGGCTGGCCTCCAACTCATAGAGATCTGCCTACCTCTGCCTCCCTAAATGCACTGGGATTACAGTGGGTGGGATTACCACCGTGCCCACCTTATTTCCGTAATCCTATGAGCTTATAAATGTAAATTTTATGCTAAACATGTTGGTCTAGTATAGCTAAAACTATGAGATGCTGGGTAAAGGGCCGATAAGATGGCATAGCAGGTAAAAATGCTTGAAGCCAAGCCCAATTCAACCTGAGTTCAGTTTCTAGGAACCGTAGGGTGGAAGGAGAGAACTGACCTCTGGAGGCTGTCTTCTGACCCCCACACACATGCACTATAGCATATATATACACATATATAACACACACACATACACACACACGCACACATATATATATACATATATATGCCCATACACTCACACTAATAAATAAATAAAATTTAATTTAAAAAATTGCAGTGTCGACTACATTCTGACCACAAAGATCTAAGAACGCTCTCCAACACGGAGCACAAGACTCCGAGCTATGGCAACTGTTGTTCTCCCCTAAACATGTCTAACGTGGGCCTCAGTCTCTGAGGTTGTCAGAACTCGGGGCCAAAAGGTCACCAAACAACTCTAAAGACTTATGGGAGCTGGAGAACAGCCAAGAACATCTTTAAAAGAAGAAACAACCGTAGAATAATTGCCTAGCCCTTAATTCTATTCTTAAAACAGAGTTAAAAAGTTAAAACTGGGAGCTGGAGAGATGATTAAATAGTTAAAAAAGCATTTACTGCTCTATAACAACAAATTTACCTTTGTTTTTATTATTTTATGTGTGTGGCGTTTCACCTGCATGGTTCTGTATCGCGTGCGTGCAGTGCCTGCAGAGGCCAGAAGAGGGGATCAGATGCCCTGGTGCTGGAGTTGCAGGCAGCTGTGAGCTGGTGTGTGGGTGTTGGGACTTGAACCCGGATCATTTAGAAGAGAAGCCAGGGCACGTAACAGTTGAGCTATCTTCCTGGCCTCCAATTTCATTTAATTCCAGTTTAGCTCTAGATCTGGCGGAGGACCAAATCCAGTTCCCAACATATACATGGTGACTCACAACATCTGTAACTCCAGTGCCAGGGAATCAGACACCGTCTTCTGGCGTCCTCGAGCTCCAGGTGCGCAGGTGACCAACAGACACGCACGCAGGCAGACACAAACACATAAGCAAATCTGAAAAAAGGATTACAAAAAGATGAAATAGCTAGTATGGTACTGGCAATGAAATATCTACGTGGTAATGATATTTAAACATCAAAGTGGGTGCATGTTGAACTATCCAACTGTGCTCCAGCAATCATTTAATTTCCTGAAAGAAATTAAGTTACACTAATTTTCACAGGTCACATGGTAATGTAAATCTCTCCGTTAACCAAAGTTAAGTACAGAAAATAATAAACGAAAAAGAATATTTTCTTCAAAGATGATTTCCCAGTGCTAACCAAATGTGAGAGTCAGTGTTTCTAGTGCTGAGGGGGAGGGGACATTGGGTTTCTGAAAGGACACTTGACAGCAGGAACACCTTTAACAAGCCTGTCTTCTGGTCCAGAAATCTCACCCCAGCAGAGATGTCCTAAGAAGGTAATGAGAGACACGTTACTTGAGATTTGCTCCACTTTGGTTTATCATGGGGAATTAACTAGAAGCAAATGCACACAACTAGAGATCTTTTCCATGAGAACAGTAATGGTTATGCTGTTTTCCTGGTCAATTCCCTTCAACTGCTTCTGACTCCAGTAAACGTCTACCATCTTTCCCGAGCCTATGCTACCACCAACATCCACTCCCTTCTACCATTACCGACCCCCTCAATCCTGCAGGCTTTTGTCTATAGACAAAGATCTTCAACATGCAGAAAACATGGGCCAACCACCCGATACATATCCATGTTCCACGTATCTGCCACATGGTGCCTCTGACATTTTGGGACATCTAGATCTCAATTCACCAAGTCATCCTTCCCAGCAAGCCATCCCTGACACCCAACAATTCCCCAATGTACACGTAAGAGTTCCACAGTGCAATCACTTAGGATGGAAGGAACCTGAAGTCCTGTGAGGTGACAGGAAACAGAAGCTCTTCCCCTAGTGCAGGCCGAGCCTCCGTACCCAAAATGCTTGGCATCAAAAGTTCCTCAGATTTTGAATATTTTTTTTTTAATTTCAGAATATCTTCATATACATTACGGAATATCCTGAGGATGGGGCCCAGGTCTGAACACAACATTAATCAATGTCATTAGTCCTGTCTTCTGCATTAAACCTGAGGGTAACAGCACATACTTTTAAGTGTGTCTGAATTTTGACTGCAGCCATCATAGGTCATCAGGTGTCATGTTGCTGCTTATACACTCTCAGAGTTTGGATTATTTTGTAATTTATAGATATGGACTAAAGGGGCCCAACTGCTATGACAGGCCATCAAATCTCTCTGTCCATCACTGACACTCTCTGAGACACTGGGCCAGTCCTTGGCCTTTTGGTATGTTGGCTTACACGGCCCTCAAATGAAGGCAATAACAACACCCTTCTGGGACATTTGCAGGGATTAAATACTCCCCACAGCACACTTGGAATGCGATCTTCCCTTTAAAAGAAGGCCTCAGTGCTGGCTGTGGTTAGAAAAGCAGATTCCTGACACAGCCTGACTCAGGTCTAGCAAATACAATTTCCACTCACAGAGAAGCCAAAACAGCAGTGAATAAAACATGCAGTGCCTCAGTCTGTTGTTTCTTTCATATTCATATATGAAAAATGGGAGCTAGGTTAAAAAAAAAAAAAAAACCCAAAAAACGATGAAATGTTGGGAATCCCATGGAAGTACAGAAGGCTCCAGGGTGGACCTTAAAAGAGAGGTGACAAATGACAAAGCAATAGCCATACCATCTGAGAGAACACACTCCATGGCTGACAACCAAGAAGGTCAGATCACCAGTTCCCTTGGCTTCGCTTTACAAAACTCCAGCTTTTTGTTTTCCTAATTAAAAATAAAAGCCTTTGAACAGCCACACTCTGTGTGTATTCAGAGCTCACCCTCCGGTAGACCACAGGGGTGGGAGTATTTATCTTCTCCCGGCTGGCTTGGCAGACTTTCCTTGAGGGATGTGAAATTCAGCTGGGATCATCCTCTCAGTCACTGTCAACAAGCAAGCGTCCCAGACCACAAAAGGCGATGGCTGTAGACGAGGGAGCTGGAAGCTGAGATATGTGGTGGTTTTGTTTGGAAACAGAGGGCACGACTGGAATCAGAAGTGGCAGGGAGCTAAAAAACAGGCCAGTAAACGCCAGGCGACGAGAAAGAGAAATCTTACAGGAGGATTGCATCGAGACCCTCAGATGAGGAGAGTGGTGGGTAGGGTCCAGGCAGCCCGTGCAGGCAGCTCAGGGTTCCACAAAGCCAGGAGAACAGAGAGTGTCTTTAGAAACGAAGAGCACATGACCTTTGATCTGTGGTTTAGAGAAGGGGGACCCCCATCTAAGTCAGATAAGGCTTGGAAAAGATACAAGGGTGGGACCCACTATAGCACAGCCACTGTTGTGGTCTCCTAATCCATTGTTATAAACAGTAGTTCCTGAACTTTAAAGGGACCTGAGGGGCTGCCTGTCCCGTTAATGCCAAAATTTGCATCCACAGCCTACTCTGGTTTGTTTTCAATCTCAGTGAAAACACACAAGGACCGAAAAGACACTTGGGAAGGAAAGGGTTTGAGTTTCCATGTCCCAGTCCCAGTCTTGTCACTGAGGGACAAGGCAGGAACCCAAGCAGTGCAGGAATCCGGAGGCAGAAACGGAAGCAGAGCCTCTGAAGGAACACTGTTTACTGGCTTGCTTCTCACAGCTTATCCAGCTTGTGTCTTTATACAACCATCCAGGGTTAGCACTGCCCTCCACTAGGCTGAGCCCTCCCACATCAATTTAAAAAAAAAAAAAATCAAGAAAGTGCCACACAAGCTTGCTCACACACCAGTCTGATGGGGACATTTTTCTCAATTGAGGTCCCATCTTCCGAGATGACTCTAGCTTGTGTCCAGTTGACAAAAACCTAACCAAGGCACACCACCTACCCCTTGGAGGAGCCTGGCATGCCTGTTAAAAATGCAGGTGATACCAACTACAGCAACACTTGCGGAGCAGAGAGGATCACGAGTTCAAGGCCAGCGGAAGTAACAAGATACTCCAGATGGAATTCCTAGACAAAAAGCAGAATAGAATTGATCAGAGTCTAGGGGCCAGGTAGGTAACTGGGACTGCTCAGTAGACACAGAGTTCATGCCAAGAATGGTGAAAACATTCTGGATAGGTCGGGCAGCACCGTGAATCTTCTTAGTGTCATTGAACTGTATGTTTTCAAATGGTTAAAGAGCCAAGCCCTGTGGTATGACTGTAATAGCACAGGAAGAGGAAAAATACATTACTATTGTAAAAGAAAAGAAAATGGTGATACCCCCACTTCCAATACGCCTGGTTCAGAGTTATTGCAACTTTGTTTGTTTGTTTGTCTTTAGGGTTTTGAAACAGAGTCTCACACTGTAGCTCAGAAAGGCTTTGGGCCTCAAACTCGTGGCTATCCTCCTGCTTCAGCTTCCTGAGTGCTACAATTCTAAATGTGAGCCACCAGACCTCACTTTATAATTACATCTTAAAAATAGCCCATTTGAGCTAGATGGAAGTGACCTGAGGACATTAAAAAAAAAAAAAAAAAGCTTGTTTCCCTTTTAGAGAGAGAAAAACTGAAGCCTGCAAGAATTCTCCGATGTGCTGCACTGTGTTTGGTCAGTGGGGTGGGGCAGCGCTGTTGGGGCAAGCAGAGTACTGATGGTGTAGAGACACCAAGTATGGCTTTGAGGTGCTCACTGTGGAGTCACTGTGTTGCCCTTCTGTGTAGGTTTGGAACTTTAAATAATAAAAACACTTAAACCAGTCAAGTGGAGTGTAACTGATGGCAAGGGAAGGCTAAGAAAGAAGGTGGAGAGCAGTGCCAGCGTGCTGTATGTGGGTGGGTGTGCTAAGGATCCCACGCAAACACCACTCCTTCACTCAGAATTCACTGGTAGCATCCACAGGTCCATCGTGACTCCATCCCCAGGAGTCAGGCCTGCCCATGGGGAAGCATCTGGCCAAGGCTGAGTTATGACACACCAGTGCTCTCAGCCTGCATCCCAGGGGCACAAGTAACCCGTGCTCCTCTAGGCTCACCGCTGGCCTGGATCACACTCATGAGGGACAGATGGGGTATAAAGACAAGTGGAACAGATTGGTAAGGGCCCTGAAAACAACTGCATGTGAAAAGTGCCGAGATGCTAAGAATTATGGATTTGGGTGTAGGGGGTGGGGAAACAAGTTCTTAGGACCTGTGATAGCTTTCTCCAAAGTTAGGAAAGCAAGGGATGTAGCATAGACACATCTGTTTCAGAGAGCGGACATTAGAAGGAGCCATGTTTTGGATCAAGAGGAGAAAATATCAGTTCAAATGTGGTAGTGGGGACGGGGCTAGAAGCAACTTGAGTTACAATAAAGTAATTGTGTTGTTCAACCACAGTGAGCTGTGCCTCAATGCAGTGACCTCCGCCCACTGCTGAAGGCGTTGAGTGGTTATAAAGAAGAGTCCCAGGGTGCCGTGGAATGGGAAACAGGCATATGGTGCTATGAGAATTGGAGCTGAGAACCGCCATTATGAACTACGGGCCTTGCCTTTCCATTCAATACTTTATTTGTAAAAGAAGCCGTTTGGAGTTGACATCCTGGGGAAATGAGCCAGATGGCTGTTGAGATCCTCCTTCCTGTCCCATCTGTGAATTGCTCTCTTTGCAGCTAGCTTGTCAGCACTCCAGACTCAACTGCCCACTGTGGGATCAGCTGTCCTGTCCAATTACTCCAGCCTATCACGGGGGCTGCTGTTCTGATGGACGCGTGGGCTGGACGTTGCAGAGTCTCTTTGCTTCCTTCTCCTCTATATGAGTCTCTCTTGGCCTCAAGAATGCTCCTTTGATTTGTGCTTGATTCTGCAAATCTGCTGACACCATTGTAAGCGGGCCTCACCACATAGCATGCAAGCAGTAGCTACTGCTTTCTGAGTTACAATCGGCCCTGGAGAGTAAGGCCCATCCTGCCCTTTCTGTACAAAGGAAAATGAGAGGCCAACACTAAACAGTGAGGCCGCTAAGCAATGGTGTCTGGTGGTGGTTCGAAGCTCTAATCCACACAGTACTACACTCTTTCTGTTTCCCCGTGTTCCACCAGCCCTGGGATTTCATCTCAGGCCACCCTGGTGTGTTTCAGCATCATTAGTTTTACTGAGACTGGCCATGATGTAAGCTCAGGATGATTGGTTTATTTGTACAGTTCTATGATGGTCCTCAGTTAAACCACATGTGCACATCCAGGAACTATCCCCACTTGTCCCTGCAATAGAGCAGGGGTCTGCTTTGCGTTAGAGAACACGATCTTTTCCATGCTTCTCACACATACTGCCAAAGTAGGACTGCTGAATTGGTAAATGCAGAAAATTCCTAGCCAACCCCGGCTCTCTGGAGTCCGTAAATCCAGGTCATTTGGATACTAAATGTATCGTTGAACTCCAATGAGTACAAAAACGACATATATCATGTAAGCTGGCTGTGCCCTGATTGCACTCATAAAAGGCCCTGGACTTACTTTGGTTCTTCTGTAGCTATTCTGGTCTCTTCTAGCTCTTGTGCTTGTTTCAGCCAAGGTAATTTAGCTTCCACTGGACCTTTTTCTGAGGGGGAAAAAAAGGAAAATAAACCAGTGAGCTTAATTATTATCAATCATTAAGGACTTGGATATATGCTTGTTATTGGCTGCAGAGTTCATTAACACTGAGGTTTTACTTTTCAAATGCACAGTACATTCACTTCTGGAATGAATAAAATTCCTGCTATTTTTTTTTAGATTAACACATTACAAAATGCAACCAAAGTGATCTCTGTGATACAGCTAAATGTGGCTGAACATCCAAAAGCTAAACATACAAATGCCTTATATAAATCAACACTCTTTTCTGCTTTTTTGTGCGTTGAAGCTCTTATTCCAACAATAGCATAGTCTTTCTTTTGCCACAAATTCTTCCTGTCTCTTGAATTAATAAATTAATGGAGAAAAGCAAATGTCACAGAGGCCAATGAAGTGGAAAGATGAGATTCCGTGTGAGGCTTACTCAAATTCCATCATTAACCTGGCAAGTGGAAACCTTCTCTGTGGGCATACAAGGGACAGTTGCTACTCCCTTCTGTCCTTCTGTCCTCTGTCCTTCAAAGCTTCCATGACAGGAGGAGAGAACTAACCCAGTAGGGAAGTGAAAACTTTGGAGCCACTTCAGGGAGATTAGAGACACTGAGAAAATGTCTATGGAAACCTGTTGATGACAGACGTAATAAGCAAAGGCGATCTATGACTGTGTATGCCTGCCATGGCAACCACTGATCTTTCTATGCAATGGATTTAGTCAGATGTGTGGACTGATGAACTGTGGGAGCTATCTGTATAATCTAGGAACTGAGATTTCATGAGGGTGAATTGTGCCATCCTCCCTGAAGGACTAAGGAAGAGTCTTTACAAAGGGGCAAGAACAGTCTTTTCCCAGTTCGTTTTATCACATTTATTTTTATTTATTTATTTGGGGAATAGTGTGTGTGTGTGTGTGTGTGTGTGTGTGTGTGTGTGTGTGTGTGTCTGTGTGTGTGTTTATGTGTGTGTGTCTGTGTGTGCATGCACACACGTCACAGCAGCCATGCATAGGTCACAGGACAATTTGTAGGAGTCATGGTTTTCTGCTTTAAAACCAGGCTGTCAGGATTGGCAGCAAGTGCCTTGGCCTGGTGAGTCAGCTCTCCAGCTGTCTTTTTCTATGTCAAGAAGATAGCTGTTGTAAGGAGAGGCATAGGAAAATCATCATGGAGAGGGAACAAATATCTGAGAGGTGACCCCAGGACTTGCTAGTCAGGAATGGCTGCTTGTCCATATGGAACAAATGAGAAATTCAAAAGACACTCACAGACCCAGGGTGACCACTAAGCCTTCTCTCATCCCATGCGTTGTGACACATGATAATGTCATCGTGCCTCTCTGTCAAGGGAGACTGTAGTGGAGAGGCGCCCACACATTTTGAGAATAAAGAAGAATGAGAAGAACTATTCTGGGCACGAGAACAGTGGACTTTTCCTCACTCGCCCTCCTCTATCGATCCTCTTTCCTTTATTCACTCTCTCCTTTTCCTTCTCCTCCTCATCTTCCTTTCTCTTGATTGCAGGAACCACATAAGTAAAAAAAAAAAAAATTTTTTTATGTCCACCATGAAATGTGAACACAAACCTACACAGATGAGAACCACCCTGTGTGATTTACATCCTAAAGCACATATGTCCAGCATTCTTAGCAAGATCCCTTGCTAACTGCCAACAAAAGCATCTCTATAAGGAAATACGAGGGACTGGAAGTTGCCCAGGACCGAACGAGAGCTGGAAAACCCTATTTGATTTCAATGACCACATACCTCCAGCTTACCTTTAGGCTTATAGCATGGGACGGGGATGACACACTCCTCTTTGATGTGCAGTTTCATCTGTGGGTTGCAGCCCCCCACGTGCTCCCCACGATGGTTGATACACAGAACCACTCGGTAGCGCAACCCTCGGCCACAAGTCACGGTGCACTTTGGGGAAAGGTAGGAGATGCCAGTGAGTAGCTTTACCTAGAAGGGAGCTGTGGCTCTACGTGCCTATTATGCACACAGACCTCTACATAATACGTTGTCTGAAGAAGGAAATGGTCGCTGATTCTCTGAGATGTTTATGCTTCGGGGACCTCCATTACACGGCCCAATTCTAATTTTCTCAGTTTTAATTTATTTTCATTTTTATTTTGTTTTATGTGCATGGATGCTTTTCTGCATGTGCCCAGTGCCTATGGAGGTCAGAGTAGGGAGTCAGATCCTCTGGAAGGTATTAAATCACTGTGTGGGTGCTGGGAATTGAATGTAGGTCCACTGAAGGAGCAACTGGTGCTCTTAACCACTGAGCAATCTCTCCAGTCTCATATAATTTTTAGTTCAAAGGTATTTAGGATGAACGCACAGGCTCAAAAAGAACAAATGTTCTGAATTTCCTGTGCTCTGAATTAAGTATGAAAGAAACTTGATGCAGGCTTTCTAAAGCTTAAACTTTTCATAAGACATCACCCAAAGCAACTTGTGAAACCGAAAGAAATTCTTCCAAATAATAAATCTAAGAAATCTCACTTCAAGCAACCACTCCAGAGGATTAAGTTGTCTGTCCTGCCTACAGTGATCTTGCAGAGTTGTTGTCATAGAAAGGGGCTGTTGGGGATTATCCAGCCACATGGCATGAGTAAACTACCAAAGAGGAGGAGGAGAAGGCTCAGCCAGGAAAGGCCCTGGCAAGCATGAAGAGCTGAGTTTGAGTCCTCAGCACCCATGTAAATAGTTGGGCACAGCAGGGTCCCTGTACTATTAGGCAGAAACAGGAAGATCCATGAGGCTTGCTGGCCACCTAGCCTCACTGAGTCAGCGAGTGCCAGGTTCAGTGAGAGAAACTTGATCACAAAGTAAGATGGAGAGTGATTGAGGAAGACACCTAACAACGTTGATATTTAATCTTCACACACACACACACACACACACACACACACACACACACACACACAGTGCCGTGGGTGTATTGGGAAGTTAAAGTCATGAAACATCATGCTTTATTTTCCCCCTGACTTTTCATGGACTTTCCATTGTTAGCATTTTATTCAATGCATTATTAATATCTATTTATAATTTAACAGTTACTCTTGCCTATAAGTCAACTCTTTTCAAGTCATGTGAAAATCTAGTAAGGCTTTTGAGTTTATCTGGATGTATTGATAATACGTATGTGAGCCTATGTGCTTCTTTGATAGCATGTATTTGAGTATATGTGCCTGTTTACATGGTTAGGCTTTAAAATGTTTTACTGGCACTGTTCATTGAACAAAGTGGTGGCCTTCATTAAGACGTTTTTATTCAAGTGTATCATGTACTTGGCCCACCTTCACTCCCATTACCCTCTCCTATGTCCTGCCCACCAGTCTCCTTCCTTTTTTGCAAATAACCATCCTTCTATTTTATATATGTGTGTGTATATATGAGCATACATGTGTATATGTGCTCATACATGTCTGCATGCATGAGTACATGTGTGTGCATTCATGTGTGTACGTGCATGAGCATATGTGTGAAGCCACAACCTGAAACTCTGTTCAAGTTCCCATAGTTTTTGAAAGGCCAAGAATCCCTTCCCAAGACTCCTCACTGCCACACTCCAGAGCCCAGGGTGTTTTCTTCTGAGTTTCTCAGTGCTTTGTACCCAGCCCTGTTGAGTCCTCTACCACTGAACTACATCCCTAGCCCACCCTGCCATTTGTGAAAGCAGCAGGCATATTCTGCAGTGAAGTGTATGGTTTGACCTAGACCCTGCTTCTGAGAAGTTGACTCACTCTCTTTTGAATATCAATTCGAAATGTATATGTCTGTATATGACATTGAAAAACTTTATATCGTGTACTATAAAACCAACAACAAAATGATTGCCTCACCCACATCTCTTCCCAGCAGTCAATATATATGCACAACTCTTGGAGCCCCATTTCACTTTTCCAGAAAGGTTGATTTCAAATGAAAATTTACTTTTTATGTACAATGTTGTTTTTTTAAATCATAATTTAAAATATATTTATGTTGTTTTGATTGGATGCTAGAATGGAATTTAATAATAACTGAATTTGAGAGAACATTGACATTTAGAACCCTCTGGCCAAAGGAAACAGAAATGGTTTTATTTACTGTGCACATTTTCTTGGAGAATAGAACAGTGTGATCGATAAGAGGCTTTAAAACATAAAAAATACATTATTTTAAGATCGAGGGGAAAAAAGATTGAGCTTCATAGAAGAGTAGATTGAAAAGTGAGTTCAAGAGGAGAGCTACATAAATCAAGCAGTTACAGAGCTCAGTCCTGCTACTTATAAAAGATGGAAGGGACAAAAATGGTCATGACATTTAGATTCCACTGGGTATAGGTTTTTAAAAATGCTGTAGCAGCTTTATTTTTAAATGTCAGCATTCACCACACATTGGAAATGATACTATTTGCGCTTAAGCTTACCATAAAAAATGTATGTCAACCTAAATACAGAAGAGGTAACTCATTTTCCAAACTTCTTTTGGGGGAATGTGGATGCAAACAGAGTGGAGTTGGAGTTCTCCAGGCTGACATTTAGAGTGGATATCTGAAGCAGACCAGGTGGCTCTCCATCTGGCCAACTCACACATCTTCCAATCCCACTACAAGTGAAAGCTCCTTCCTGACGCATTCCTGGACCCTTCAAGTGGAGTGAACCTCTTCACCTTGTGGCCCCAAAGTACGCAGAAGTCACACCACTCATGACCAACCACAGAGGTCCACTGTAGTACAACTGTGGAACTAGACTATAGGCCTGGCTGTGGAACTAGACTATAGGCCTTTGTGAAACGGGGGCTTGCTCTCTCTATTTCCAGCATGTCAGCTGACACACTACACAGCTGAATATCTATATCAATGCATATATATTATAGTTCCACCCAAAAGAGCTATAGAAACTTTAATTCATTATGCCTTCTTCTCTAGAAACTTAAGAGACTAAGAGAAACATATTAGTGCAGGCACCTGCGCTGTTTACCTTGAAGTAATCTGTGTTTCATTTGTTCTAGAAGCCAATTCTCTTCTTTCTCCAGAGAGCTAATCTGACACGAGCTTCTTTCACACCTCTAGGATCCTTTCCCTCTTCTCTACTTTTTCATGTACCCTTCATGTTTCCTAAGAAAGCACCTGCCTCTAGAACCTTCCTGATGCTCGGCTCTCTTAAACCATATAATTTCTCTCAAAAAGGTGTGCAACTTCTTGACTATGAATCAGGATGCATTTCTAATGTCATGTGAACATTTCTACCTTCACTTACCAGGGCCTAGAAACATGATCTCTCTTTCATCTATATAAATCAGCCCCCGCCCCCCTCTCTCACAAATACCTATTTTTGTCAGGCCTTTGAGACTCCCATACGCTGTAATTTGAGTATAATCTCTTCCACCAACTACTGGCAGATAACCTCCACCTTCTAGACCCATCCAACTTGGGGTCCTCATTTTTTAAAGCCACACCCCCCCAGAAGCACAATGAGTGCTGCCCACATTCTTGGGTGTGTGACCATCCTCTGGAGCACATTACACCTACAAGCCTAAAGAAAACTTAGTCTCCATGACCGTCTCCCCACCCCATGCTGGAATCTTGTCTAGTTTGAGCATACATAGGTCTCTGTCCATGCTGTCACACTGGCGTGAGTTCATGTGTACACTTGCTCTGTGCAATCTTTTTGTTGTTGTTTTGTCTTTGTTTGTTGAGATGAGGTTTCTCCATGTGGCCCTGGCTGCCTTGGAACTCTCTCTGTAGACCAGGCTGGCCTCAACCTCAGAGATCCACCTGCCTCTGTCTCCTCACTGCTGGGATTAAAGGTGTGCACCACCACCACCAGGCTAGCCCCAATATGTCTTAATAACTTAACATTATGCCTACAGATAGTGGGTCTCTCTACCCTCATCAGAGAAGCTTCTTTCTGTAGAATATCATGATTGGCACAGAGATCCACAACTGGTCAGGGCACAAAGAAAAGGTGGCTCTTGGGTGCTCAGCACTAAAGGAGATGTCTGCAGCATCCCTCCCTCCTTCCCACAAGGCTCAGGCATCATTGTGAACAAGGACCAGAAAGACTTTAAGACATGGCAAATGACTACAACAAAACAGTGTTTTCCAGACACAACAGTGTCTTTTTCAACTTCTAGTTACCCTATTTCATGCTTACCTTCGCTGGACAGTATCCTCTTGGCCATCTGCCACAGCTGTGTTGTCTCTAAGCTCTTACTTGCTCAGAACCTACTATCTTCAAAGTGGATTAAGCGTTACATTGGCAACAATGACTCACTGACTGATGGCTTTGTCACCTGCTCCTTCCACATGTACTACAGTCCACAATCGTAGTAATCCTTACTTGCGTTAAGGTGACCTCTTACCTTGTGACCTCTCTTCCGTTGTCCTGCCTTCTAGAGCTTTTGCATGTAGGGACCCTGTTCACATATATTATATATATATATGTTTTTGTTTCATGTGTGTGATATGTATGTGCACATGCATGTTTGCGTGTGTGAAGGTTCATGTGTGTGCATGTGCACATGTATGTAGAAGCACAAAGCTGACATAGAGTATTGCCTTTGATCATTTTTCATTTCATCTACTGAGGCAGGGTCTCCCTCACAGAAGCCAGAGCTCAGTGTTTCTGTCTGTCTGTCTGTCTATCTTGCCTCTGGGATCCCCTTTCCCCTTCTCGAGTGCTGGGATTGCAGGTGGCCATTAGGACTGCCTAGTTTTTTTAAAGAGGGGTCTGTGGATGTGAATTCTGGCTCACATGCTTGCCTGGCAAGTATTTTATCCACTGAACTGTCTCCTCAGCCCCTGACACACTACTTTTCTAAATCATGATGCCCTGGATTGTTTCAGACACACAGCAAACTGTCACTCAAATCTCAGCTTCAATAAAAGTGGCATGTTGACCAATCTCACCTGAGACCACTCCATGGCAATCCACTTGGGGCAATCAAACAGGTTGCAAGTCTGCATCACCTTGGGCTTTGGTGCATACATACACTTCCATTCTTCCACTTGCAGTATCTCTGCATGCATAGACTCCTCCACACACACGAAGCTCCGTCTCTGAATCCCTCCTCCACAGGACGCTGAACATGCAGTCCAAGGATTATGTTCCCAGCTCAAAAGCAAAGAAAGAAATTTACATTATTTATTTGAAGAATGCTCGCTTGTTTCAAGTATGCAAGGGGTTTTTAAAAAAGACGACTTCATTGTATTAAGTCATGATTCCACTGAAAGAACACGAGCCTTGAATCTCCTGGGACTTTAATTTCAACTATGGTTATAAGGAATTCACCTTCTCTCTGAACATGAGTTTTCTATATGACAGGAATAATACACCCAGCGTAGTTATCCTTCAAGGGCCCATTATGAAGATTAAATAAATTAGAATATAGAGTGTGAGGGGGTTTTAAAATCGTCTTTCAATTATAAAATACTAATGGACCACATTACTGAGGATCCTAGAAAGTCAAAATCAAAAAGAACCATACTATCCAGGCATGATGTTACATCTTGCATTTGAGGCTAACCTCAGCTATATAGAGGCTGAGTCTAGCCTGGACCACATGAGATCCTGTTTCAAATTAAATAGCAAGGAAGAAAACAAAGGAAGGGAGGAAGGAACAGAGGGAGGAAGGGGGGAGGGAGGGAGGGAGGAAGGAAGGAAAGAAAGAAAGAAAGAATGTTAGTCATCTCGCTAGCAAAGAGGATTCAAGTTTCTAATAAACAGCTCTAGATCAGTGATTCTCAACCTGTGGCTCACAACCCCTCTGAGTTCAAACAACCCTTTCTCAGGGCTAGCATATTGGGTATCTCATACATCAGATATTTACATTAGATTCATAACTAGCAAAATTACAGTTATGAAGTAGCAACAAAAGTAATTTTATGGCTGTGGATCACCACAACATGAGGAGTTGTATTGAAGAGTCACAGCATTAATCTAACTCTTTTTTTTTTTCTTTTGGTACCCAGTGTTCAAGATGAACTTGATGTCCTCAGTGACACAGCCTCCTACACACAACCTTTCAATGACAGCTTCTTCCATTTAATTCTTAGAAAGATCTTTCTCATCATTGAGCATGTTGACTTTTCACTTTATAAAAGGGACAAACAAACAAACAAACAAAAAAAACCACAAAAAGTCTCTTAGAATCCGTTATAAAAGGAAAGAAATATTTAACTCACCGAGGGAGAGGTTGGAAGTGGTCATAGGGCATAATCTCTTTAAATCCATCGCTGCAAAGGAACCCAGAGTGAAATAACTTTCTAAACCCATCCACTCATGCAGTTCTTCACTAACATATGTTCACTGTGAAAATCTAATTTCTAATTCAGCTAACATATTTGTCAAACGGCTAATACATATTTGCCATCTCATAAGACAGAAATCTTTCTCACTGAAAACCGAAATTGCCAAAATGGCTCATCAGCCACTGAACCACAAAATTCACACAGCATCTCTACAGTTTTCAAGAGAAGCATTCGTATAAGCCATCTCTAGTTGAATATACGAATATAAAAAGAATTCATATGAACCAAATGAAACATTCTCTTCATCTAGGTAAGTTTGTTATTTCATTTTAAGCATCACTACTACAATACGGTGGTACTATGAACACACCATTGTGGGCAGACTCTTAAGAGAACCACTCTGCTTCCTGGACTCTGCCCTTTTAAAAGGCCTTTGTTTAATAATGACGCCTAACCAGAAATTACAGGAGATAGGTAGTACAGTGACAGGAAATGTGACAGGCGGACAAGGCTGCTTTGCCCACTTGCCTGCTGTGGGCGTGGCCAGCG
Source organism: Acomys russatus (assembly GCF_903995435.1). Classification (NCBI taxonomy): domain Eukaryota; kingdom Metazoa; phylum Chordata; class Mammalia; order Rodentia; family Muridae; genus Acomys; species Acomys russatus. Next base: position 37,357,141 of record NC_067143.1, on the reverse strand, counting down.
GGAGGACTCAGGGGAGTGATATTGGGCTGATATTTTAAGATGTTGTAGGAAAGCCAGGGAACTTGCCTGGGCAATCCTAGTCAGCAGGCACTAAATTATACAGTAGGACAATTTCTGCATAGCTTTTCTGCTTTGGTGCGAAAACTGCTTGCTTCCTTGCACAGTGTATTATCTATACGGAGTTAGATGTGAACACTTCAAAAGCCAACATGTACTAATTGGTGACCCAGTTTAAAGCCTAAAATAGTGAGTGAGAGATATTTGTGACTGACGGACATACTATGCATGGGATTCTGGCAGATCCACATATGTATGCATCTTTAATGTATGTACGTGCTAGAACTGCTTTGTTAATCAAGATCTTATATGGACATATTCTCATAACAAGAGAGAGTTAGCCTGAGGGACCAGATCAGCGAAAGTGGCTTAGTTCCTATTAGCTGCGGTTATGAATGTGATCTGCCACAAGACGTGCTCAGAAATCAGGAGCTGGAAGCATATCACCCTGAAAGAATCACTGGGTCCCAACTGGAGTCGACTTGGTTCTCTGAAAAGCATGGACAGCAACATGGATGTCCTCTGAGTCTTAACTCAGGGGGGATCAGGACAGATGCTGGGACTCACTATTGGACTCCAGGCGAGAGTGGCATGGAAGAATGGGGAGAGAGCAGGACTCAGAGGGCCTGGGAACCCCACAAGAAGATCATCAAGGCTGACAGATCTGGACCCAGCCGGGGCAGGGGGGGGGCGCTGCACAAATTGCTGTACCAACCAAGGACAATGCACACAGTAAACTAGAACCCCAACTCAGATCTAGCCAATGGACAGCTCATTCTCCATGGTTGTGGGAGAGAGCAGGGACTGCCTCTGACATGAACTCTGCTGGCCCCTGTTTGACCACTTCCCCTTGGTGGGGAGACCTGGTGGCACTCAGAGAAAGGGGAAGCAGGTTATCCGATGGGACCTGATAGGCTGTGGTCATATGGTCGGGGAAAGAGGTCCCCTTCTGTCACAGGTCTAGTGGAGAGGAATTGGGAGAGAAAGAGAGGGAGGGGGGAACGGGAAGATACAAGTGAGGGGATAACAGTCAGGATATTATGTGAATAAATTATTTTTAAAAATAAATAAAAACTAGAAATAAAAAAAGCACGGGCAGATGCACCAACCTGGATGGGCAAGGATCCATGCTGCACTCCTTCAACTTTGGTTTGGGCTTCACATTTTCTGGGTAGTAATGGCAGTAGTGGTCAGGGACCACCCTTTTCAAGCGTGTATCCATGCACTCTGCAGAATTGAGCTGATAACCTAAAGGTGTATGAGAGGAAGGCGGTCTCATCTTTGCATCTGGGGAGGCAAGGGCATGTGGCACATGCTTGCTGCATGCTGTGGGTAACCTAGCTCAGTGGTCTCTATGGTATTCAGCTCTGGGACTAACAGAAAGTGCAAGGGAGAGCTACCAAACATGGGTACCAGGCCTCTCCCTGGTACTTAAGCCAGAAGCATTGCCACAGTGGTCCAGGAGATGGGGACTTTCTGTAGAGGAGTCTCAGCTCCTTCTGAAATGGCTAAGACCTGGGGCCAAGCACAAATACTTGAGCTGACCACTGTTTATGGGAGCATGCTATAACTGACTCCTTTTGGGGACTGTCTGGACCGTGGGCACAGCTTGGCTCTTCGTGATTCTCAAGTTACTGCCTGCCTGCTCCTGGTTACTGTGGCTGCCCCTCTCTCCCTCCCTCCTTCCCACTTCCTTGTTTTCCCCCTTTCTCTTTTATGACAGTGCTCATTTCCATCTTCCTCTCCACAGATACCTGTTCTGACTTACTGTTGATACATCCTTAAGTATTGTTTATATAGCATAACATTGTTTGGGGAGCATGTTTTGAACTCAATTAATTATACATTTTATATATATATATATATATATATATATATATATATATATATATATATATAGAGAGAGAGAGAGAGAGAGAGAGAGAGAGAGAGAGAGCATGATTAAATGTATAAACTCAATTAAGTTAGAAAACATATCTGTGGGCTAAGGAAACAAACTTGGGGCCTCGGACGTGCCAAGTAAGACCACTGCCCTTGACCTAGACCTCTAGCTCAGATGAGGATTTAAATCTTGGTCTATTTTCCACTTGCTAAGTTTTTTGTTTTGTTTTAGCTCTACAGTATGTTTTGAGAGCTGACTCTGACTATTTCCTTAATAGTACTCTACTGTTTGCCTCCGCTCTGTTTACTCATCTTGTTCTCCTGAGGTAGCCAGGGTACTTTCAATGCCAATAACCTTGCTGACTGGGGAACTGGCAGTGTCAGTAGAGACAGCAGCAAAAATCCATCTCCTCACTTCCTCTGCCACACAGGCTTTCAAAGAGGAAGGAATGAAGACTCCTGGTTTTAGTAAATCCAATGTGAACCATTTTTCTTTGAGGAAAGTGAATATTCCAAGGTACTGAGCACAGTAAACCTAAAACATAAATCACGACACCACCCTTTTCTGATGCCAGCTTTCCTGTCACATAAATGTCATGTTGACTAATATTTTTTCCAAAAAAAAAAAGTAATTTTTTCAAAGCAAAAATGAGCTTTAAAGATTTTTAACTGAAGCTAATCTCTCAATGTCTGCCAATTGCACTAAAGGTATAAAAATATTTTTGAAGACCTGCTGGCTGAGAGGAATCTGGCTTTATACGCCACCAGGCAGCACTCTACAAGACATGGCTTGGAAGTAAACTGAGCTCAGAGCACCAGGGGACTGACTGGTACCCATTACAAAAAGCAAGGTTGCAGCCGCAAGAATGAGAGTGCAAATGGCATCAGTAAAACAGTCCTCTGGTGCCAGCGTCTGCTAGAAAAGCTACACTATCCGATGACCATAGCAGTCCCAGACAATCTCGGTATATTGTGTGGATAATTACAGACAAGAGCAGGCAACCCTTCCAGTACCCTTGGTGCCTCAGAGACCGACCAACTAATTTTCTTCGTTATCCAAAAATCTCTGGCATTGCCAATTCATACAATCACATAGGTTTGGTTACTAATATAATTAAATTTTGGCAGTGCGTTCTGTATGGGTTTGATGTGGGTACTTTTATTTCCCTCAAACAACTACAGACTAAGATTACGGTTCCATGAGTCAGAGAAAATCCGTATCCTAAGTGGAAACATTCCTCTAAAGGGACACGACAGGGGACATACAGGTGTTTATAATTTGAGAGAGCGAGTTCATTTTCCTCTTCAATTTTATTGCAGCTTAGAGATTACCAAGAGTAAAGAAATGAAGCAGATTGTCTTTCGATATTGTGAACAAATGCGCTGAAATCCTGCCAGTGTGTGGGAGAGGCCAGACAGCCCCAGCAGCCTCTCTGTGTCCTTCACCTCCCTTCCCATTGGGGTTGATCTCACTGGGAGGTGCCCCTGTACACACTCATGGCTCCGGAAGCATGGACTATCGTCTTTCTGTGGATACCAAAGTGTGAAAAACAGCTCTCCTGCTCCCAAGAATTTAATCAATGGGACCATGCCGGATCCTGCTATAAAAGTCTGCCCTGGAGAGAGGAGCTTCTCTATGGTTTTATGAGTCTGAACAGAACTGTGTCTCTGAAGAACTGTGTGTGAGAGGCCAGAAACAAACAAGAGGAAAGGGAAGAAGCCCGTTTCTCTGCAGAGTGAGAGTTACAAACCCCTCCACCATCTCTTGGTGATCCATCATTTTGGGACCCATGAAGTACTGCTGTCTTTTCTGTGCCTGTGACCTACCTACCTAAGGATGTGGGACTCAACACACTACACTGCCCCGCTCTCTCAGGAGCCCTCCTCAGGGTCTATGTGCAAGGAGGAGAGGGGAACCCAGCACTGTTTTAGCTTCGGACACAGCAGATGAGTTTGAAATGTTCACTAGGTTCTAGGTGCCACACGACATCCTGAGGTATGTGTCATTGCATTTCACTACACAAGGTGCCACCAAGACAAGAGAGTCCTATGGACAGATGAGAGGCTGAGCTTCAGAGAGGTCTAGTTAAAGGAGAGACAGATGAGTGAGCCCTGATCCTCAAACTCCAACATTGTGCTTAGCCCACTAGGCCTGGCTGCCCTTTTTTGTGGTGGTTGAAATAGGACAAGAGCGGGTATATGCCTGGCAAATATTTCACCACCAAGCTGGATGGCCAGCCCCAACACTGGCTGACCCTTGCTGTGACCTTGGCGTGCAAATGTCAGAGAACAGGATTGGCTCACTAAGGCCCAGGTTCACCCAGCTCAGAATTTCCATTCCTAACAGGTTTCTCCTCAATCAGCTTAGGGAGAGCTCAGGGGCTCTGTTTCCTTGGAGCCTGGAGTAGTCACTGACCCAAATGTCTAAAGGAGCTTTTGTCGCATATAAAATAAACCATGTCAGGGTAGAAGAAGTAGCTAACTCGAAAAGTGCTTGTTTCACATGCACAAGGCCCCAGGTTCAATCCCCAGCCCTACAAAAATTGACCATGGTGGTGCCTGTCTGTAACCAATCCAGCACTCGGTAGGTAGAGGTAGAAGGACCCGAAGTTCAAGATCCCACCTACAAAGCAAGTTTGAGGCGAGCCTGATCTTCAGGAGAACCTGTGTCAAAAAACCAAACAAGCAGACAAAAGTTTCATATCATGGCTGACAAAACTCAGAAATCAACAATAAGCCCAGAGAAGGTTTGAGCTAGCAAGAAGTTAATATTTTTCCTATGAGAGTTCTGTTTTCACTGTATTTGTCCTTGTGGTTGTATTCCATGTGGCTATTATCTCACACACCAGGTGTTATGATTACATTATTTTTCTAAATATGTTGAAGTTTTGAAAAAAAATACTCTTTTGCCAGGTGGTGGTGGTTCACGTCTTTAATCCCAGCACTCAGGAGGCAGAGGCAGGCATAGATCTCTGTGAGTTAGAGGTTAGCCTGGTCTACAGGGTGAGTTCCAGGAGAGCCAAGGCTGTCACACAAAGAGAAACCCTGTCTCAGAAAGAAAGAAAGAAAGAAAAGAAAGAAAAGAAGAGAAAAAGAAAACTTCTTGAGTCTCTAATAGTATGGTGGTAATATACAAAGCAAAAATGGTGATGCCACTGTGGCTCTAGCCAATAGCCAAAGATGTTGCTTTATAGAGTAATTCTAAAAATTCAGGGTGCACCATGAAACCCTGGGAAACATAACAGACTCATCCTCAGAGTTCCGGCTCAGGGAGTCTGGAGCGGGTCCAAGAATGTGCGTGTTAGTGTTAGTAGGCTGGTGCTAGAGTTTCCAAAGGATGTTGTTCTGGCTAGTTTTACATCACATTGAGTTTCCTGAGAGGAGAGAATCTCAATTGAAAGAAAAAAAAAAAAATGGGACCAGGCTGTAGGCAAACCTGTAAGGCATGTTCTTAAGCGGTGATTGGTAGGGAAGGGCTCAGCCCATTGTAGGTGGGCACACCCCTGGGCTGGTGATCCTGGGTTCCATAAGAAAGCAGGCTGAGTAAGCCATGAGGAAAAAGCCAGTAAGCAGCACCCCTCCAGGGCCTCTGTATCAGCTCCTGCCTCCAGGTTCAAACCCCTCCAGGGCCTCTGTATCAGCTCCTGCCTCCAGGTTCCTGCTCCGTTTGAGTTCCTGCCCAGGCTGCTTCTATGAAGGACGGTGATGTCGAAGTGTTAGTGAAACAAGCCCTTTAGTCCCCAAGTTGCTCTTGGTCATGGCCTTTCATCACAGCAATAGCAACTCTACCTAAGGCATGCCTATAGGATCATAATCAAGTGGCCCGTCCCCCTGCATCTAAACAAACTGGCTGGTGCTCAGAAAATTTCACTTTTTTCCCCCCTTTCATTCTAGTGTCTTGACTCATCCTCTGGCTGTTACTCTTACATTCCTAGGACACAGGTTCCCACTGGGATCTGGGCCACCCTGGGCTGCAGGGGAAGCTTAAGTCCCAGATCTGACCTGCAACGCTCATGAGGCCCCGGCACTACCCGAGGAGCCCGCCTCAGTGTACCTGGAGTTAGGCCAGCAGAGGCCAGCAGAGGGCCCGTTCCCTTCCTGACCTTCCGAATGGGTACTATTCTGTAATCTTCAAAAGATTGCTTCCAAGAAATGATTTGGGGCTGGCCTGACATATTCTAATGTTTCAAACAGAACCCCACCCAGCCCAAGCAGTGTCCCTTGCATAGAAGGCACAAAGGGGAGAGCATAATGGAAGCCTGACTGGACCTTGCTACGTGTCACCTAGCAGTGCATAGATCAAACACCAAACAGACTTTCTTGGGCTGTGAGGGACGTGACAAGTAACCCTCAACACGCAGCTGGTCAGGTTGCCAGCACCCTGTATCACTGTCTGCTCCTCATAGGGAAACTCCTTGGGTGCTCTGAGAAGCCCCGCAACTTAGGGCTCCTTGGGATGGCACTAGTTTAGAGTCCCTTACTCTATTATTTTAAAAGTCCACTCATAAAATGAGCCACTGGCTGCCAACAGCAGGCTATCATGTCGCCACACTAAGTGGACCCGTGTCTACTGAAACCCTTTTACTCTTCCTATGTGGCAGAGTATGTGCTCTTTGGTTACACGTGACCCCAAACCGTCTCCAACTGTCTGCCAGGACCTTGACCGCAGCACACACAAGACACTGTCTTTTATTCCAGTTCTAAAGCCTATCTCAACTAGGTGTGTGCATATCCTGACGCGCAGCTCTGGATATCCAAGAATAAAGTCTGAGCCTTACCTCCTCCACACGTCACAGTGCAGGGAAAGAAGTCAGTCTGCCTCCACTGATGGCTGATTGGCTGGTAAAAGAAGAACTGGACCACGCTGCCTTTGGCCACCATGTACCTGGTCTGGACAGAGAGAACGGTGATGGCACAGCACATTCCACACAGTGAGCCTCGGCTCTTTCTACCTTCTTCACCCATCTTAGGCAACACTGACGAGTATGACAATCAGCTAAGCTACAGGAGGACTCTGAGGGCTTTCGATGGGATAGCATGTCACTCGGACTTGGGCCAACTGGGGGTTCAAGTCCCCACTGGAGTCATTTTTCCATATAACTCTGTTTGTGAGCAGAGTCACAAAACAGTGTGTGGACTTGTTTGTTTACTTAGTCAGTGCTTTTCCTCCCTGACGTGTTAGTCTCAGTTTCCATGACACCAGAAACGGAGATGTAATCTGAGTTGGGTTTGCTTATAACATAACATATAACTAGGACTCTAACCCCAGTAATTCTTACTTTGCTTTGAAAAAGGAGAAAACCACATCTTTGTCTTAAAAGACACATCAAGCTTTGATAAATTCTACACTTTGATAAATTCATATCATGAAACAAATTTCTTCCACCAGGCAAGTTAGCTTCAGAAGATGCTACAACAAACTTCATATAAATCACACACACAAAAGAGCTTTGTCCTGAAATGGTAGGCATCAGAAAAAAAGGCTTCTGTTTTCATTTCCGCTCATTGCTGTATCACATGTCCTAAATAATGCAAGATAAAAAGAAAACACAAAACGACAGGACAGAAAACCACAATTGTCATTATACAGATGTCCTGAGCTATACACGTACACTTCAAAAGAACACAAATGACTGGCAAGGGATATGTTACTACAGTGATAACACAATGGGACAGAAAAGTCTATTCAGTTTTCACCTGCTAGATACAAATATATAGAAAATGGGGGAGGAAATATTATTTATAAGAACATCAAAGGAACAAGCACCAGAGATAAGTGTAATCTAAAATATGTGAGACACACATACTGGAAGTCACAAATACTGAGAGTAATTTTAAGTAACCAAACAAATGTGTGGAGACACCATATTTATGAATTAGCAGGGCTGGTACTGGGAAACTGCTGATTTCCCCAATTAATAGATCCAAAGAGTTCTGTTTGTTTATTTGTAAAAATCATCTAAGTTTATTTATTTATACTTATATTTTTAAATTTTTATTTCATGTGCATTGGTGAGTTGGTGTTTTGCCTGCATATATGTCTGTGTGAGGGTGTCAGAACCCTTGGAACTGGAGTTACGGACAATTTTGAGCTGCCATGTGGGTGCTGGGAATTGAACCCACATCCCCTGGAAGAACAGCCAGTGTTCTTCATCACTGAACCATTTCTCCAGCCCCTATTTACTTATGTTTAACCTTAGAATTTATTATTTGAGAATCTCATACACGACTACCATGTATTCCAGGTCTTTTCCACCCCTCGGTCCCTACCTCCAACTCTTCCAAGGGGTTTTATAAAGACTGACAAACTGACTTTGAAATTCACAGAAAAAATAAATGCAGACTCAAGAAGAGCAAAGATTGTCTTCCAGAACACAGCGGAAGAGCCATCAGCACCGACATTAAGGTTTACTTTAATACAGAACTAGATAACTCACACTAGTATTGGAATAACTCTCCCCATGAAACAAAATCCTTCAGTACATCTACACAGTGTGTCGTTTGTATTTAGGGTTAAGAGAAGAGGAGCTGTTCTCCGTGCAGTGGTCCTGTGTTCATGTGATAGTCACAGGCAAAGAAATGCTAGTTGAGCTTCACAGCTTACACACGACTAAGTGCAGGTGAAAGGTAAAACACTAAAGCCTTGGGAAGCAAACACAGAAAAGAGTCTCCACAACTTGGGACTAGGCAAATATTTTTTGTTCAAGGGCAAAATATTTATTGCCACAGACAGGCAATAAATATGGATATGCCACACCAAAACAGGCAATAAAAATGATGTGCACACTACAAATGGGCAGTAAAGATGGATGTGCCACACTGCAGACAGGTGGTGTGTATGGAACACCACACCCAAAAAGATAAGTAGGCCACATTGCAAACAAATTAAACCCTTTCCTATAGGGAAACTAACAGTGGGAAAAACCATGAACCTGAAGTGAATTAAGAATGCAGCTTTAAGCTGGGCGTGGTGGCCTGTGCCTATAATCCCAGCACTCAGGGAAGCAGAGGCAGGCAGATCTTTGTGAGTTTGAGGCCAGCTTGGTCTACAAAGCAAGTCCAGGACAGCCAAGGCTGTACAGAGAAACCTTGCCTCGGAAAAAAAGAATTTAACTTTAGCTATAGAAATTCAAGACATAAGAACAAAATTAACCCATAGAAGAAAGACAAACAAGGGCTATAATGCGTATATTCAGAAAGAAAAGTGAAACTAAGAAAAAATAATCAACACAACTAAAATTTAGTTTTTAGACACGTCAGAGACACTTCTGGATGATTAGAATAAGACAAAAAAAATAGTCAAGGAATCAATAAATAACTCCTATTCTATTCTAGTCTCTTTTGACAGGTATTATTTTATCTATAGCCCAGACTGCCCTAGAACTTATAGTATGGTCCAAGTCAACCTCGTATTCACAATCCTCCTGTCTCCACCTCTTAGTACGGGATTGCAAGCATGTTTTGTGATACTTAGCACATGCTTACTTTAAAAATCCACTAACCTCCGATTGATGCTAGGAGGAGAAAATGTAAAAAGGACACAGGGCGGTACGGTGCCTCTACATCTGCTCCTCGTGAACTGCTCTGATTCTTGCTTCCAGAACTCTTCCACACATAGGGGAGAAGAAAGATCCCCGAGAACTATAGCAGCTATTTATCTATCCCCAACTGCATTGGTCTCATGAACAAAAATAACAAGCACTATATCTGCAAATGCATTTGAAGCTGCCACCGTCCGTATTTACAGTCTCGCCCCCCCACCCCGCCCCGCCCCGCCCCGAATCTAAGTAGATAGATCTGGCTAACAGGAGTGGTATTGAAGAAGGTAGATTAAGAATTCCTGAGATGAGCTTTGTGTTATGATGTTAGTTTCTTGGCTTTGTGGTGGCTGCTGTAACTAGCAGAGAAAATGGATTTTATAGCTTAAGAGAAACATTATAATAATTTTGAAAAATGTTCTTGGGGTTATGGTTCCCTGGGATTTCCACACTCCCACAGTCCTCTGGACTGCCTCCACTGTCCCTCAAACTGAAAAACAGCGCAGCAGGGAGAAAATGTTAGTTAGTCTCTTAGGTGCCCTGAAATTGAGGAGCTGTTGGGGGCTGTGACTCAAAAGGCAATGGTGGCAGCCAAGAGGGGAGAGGGAGAAGGATGAGGAGTTCAAGGTTGTTTGCAGCGACACAGCAAGGTTAAGGATGGCCTGGGCCACAAGAACAGACAAACAGAAGATGAGTGAAAAAAAATCACGCTCCAGACCACTTGCTTCTTAGGGATAGTGTGATGAATCAGCAGGCAGATGCCGAACTGGAAGCCTCAGTGCGATCCCCAGGACTCACAAGGTGGAAGGAGGGAGCTAACTCCCTTACGCAAATTGTCCTCAGGCCTCCGCTCACACTACAGCTCATACATGGACCCACCCGTGCCCTCCCTCCACAGAAAATAAACACAATAAAAATGTAATAAAAATAAAAAAGAAACCCAAATGACTCCATAAATCTGTTATCACTAAGCCAAAAATACCAACTTGAAAAAAAATGATTATTAAAATCTATTTCGTACACTAAACGGAAAGAATGAAAATGAACAATGTTTTTGTAGACATACATTCCACTTAAAAAGATCGTTTTAGTAATAAGTTTTCATAAAATTCTATAACGTACACTAGTTTTGATAACATGATCTTTTTAAAAAAATTATGCTGTGCATCTGTTTTCCTCTAACAACAAAGGTGAGGTTGTACATCCCGCAGGTACGGGCTAAGGTACCTGGGAAGGGATGCAGAAGAAATCTGCAAACACCACAGAAGAGACTTGAGCATCAGAGAGTCTGGGTGGGTTCCTTATGCACGTTATTTTCTAGACATTGTCCAAAGCATCAGGAGCTGAAGGAGACCCCCGGGGGCCCAGCTCGAGCTCTGCGGAAGACTGAACACCTCACAGCCTGATGCTTCATTCTATCTGGCGCTCCCGGCTTGGTGCTGATGGAGGCGGCCACCATAACAGGCGTTTTTAGTTTCAGGTTCTATATGAGAAATATGGTAAAAGCCCCTTTCCTGCCTTTGGCTCTCCTTGGCAAGTGCTTGTTTTCCTCCTGTGGAGAAGCCTGCCATCATAGTCTCTTTGCTATCCCCTCCCACCTGTCCTCTCTGTCAAACTCCTGTCAAACACCCACAGAGGCGCAGGGGACAAGCTCTGTCCAGCTCACAACTCAGCGTGACCTGGGTAAAGTGTGCCCTCATGATGTCACAGAAGAGCTGCCTAGGATTTAGTCCTTGGCTCTGTCCTTCAAATGCTATGGGAATTAATTCCATTTAGAAACATCTCTCGCCATCAAACCTAACTTTCAAAACAAAAGTTCAAACTAAACTAACAAAAACTTCAGTGGTCACAGCTCTAATGTTAAAGCTTTTCTTGGTGGATTTCTGTTGAGCCTGGTCACCTGTTCACCCACCTGAACAAGTCCCCAGGAGCAGACACTTCTATCTTAAAACAGCGACAGTCAAGTGCACACAGAATGACAAGTGAGAAAGTTCCAGCATCACTTACAGCAGTATATTTCCCTGCTCCGTTGGGAAAATGATGAATTCACTTTCAGTTCCTGACTTGACCGCTTTGAAACAATTTCTAAAACTATTTATGGAATAGATTTTAACATAAAATGCTCATAATTTATATATACTTACATCTATAACTTAGCTGTGAATTTTGGCAATGGTGAAAAATGTTCAAACAGATTTGTCCGAGATTTGTTTATTTACTTGTGTAGTGTGAGCACACTGGTGCCATAGCAATTGTGTGAGGATCAAAAGAGCTGGTGGGTCCCAGATACTGGATTCAGGTGGTTAGGCTGGCGGCAAGCAAGCATCTTTACCTGCCCAGCCATCTTACTGGCCCCAGATTTACTAATTTAAGACAAATCTCACTGTGTAGACTCGGCTGCCCTCAAATTTGTGATCCTCCTGCCTCAGATGCCTGCCGACAGGTATGAGTTAGCATGATCTGCTTGAAGTAATGTCCCTTAGTAGGCCACATTACAGGAGCATGTGAGATTCTTTACAGAGACTCTACCTTTGTGATCAGCATCAAACACTTAAGAGGGGATGGGCTTTGGATGGGGGGAAGTAATGAAGTAATTGAGATTTCTTTCCTGTTGCCACTATTTCAGATTGACTCACGTCCCACAAGAAACAACACTGGGCTCAGGCAGTGGTGGCATACGCCTTTAACCCAAGTACTTGGGAGGCAAAGGTAGCCTGATGTCTGAGATTGAGGCCAATCTGTTTCACAGAGCAAGTTCCAGGACAGGCAAGGCTACAGAGAGAAAGCCTGTCTCAGGGTGAAAAAAAAAAATCACTGAAGTCCTAGCCTACAGAATGTCAGTATATTATCTGACTTGGAAACAGGATCTCTGCAGATGCCACGCTGCTGAGATGAGGATAACAGACTGGGCCCTAGCTCAATATGCCTGTGTTCTTGTGGAAACAGGAGTTGGCCATGGAGGCAGACATTCATGGGGAAAGATGATAAGAATTCCTGAGCTGTGATAAAGGAGAGAAAAGGGCAAGAAACAGGTCCTCCCTCACAGCCCTCCGAGAGAGCCAGTCCCACCAACACCTTGGTTTTGTACACTAAGCCTCCAGAAGGAACGATAAGACAGTTCCCTCTCACCCACACACTCCATGTGTGGTATTAATGTTACTGCAGCCTTGAGAACTGGCCCTAAACCACTCTCCCAACCTCAGCTGCACCCCCACCACACTGTCCTAAAGCACCTGGGAACACGTGGGTTTCCGCTACTGCTGCCACCACGTGGCAAGGCCATGGCATGTTCTCTGGCAGAAAGGAAACCAGGCGGTTAAGTCTCAGTTCTCTAGACTCTGGGTAGACAGCAGCAAGATATCAGAGCTGGGCCGAAGAACACTGGAGACTGATTGTGTGCCTGAAAACAAGTGGAAAATCAACCAAAAAATGTTTACCTACAGGAACACATAATATATGAATCGAATGAAAATGACTCCCCCCAAATGACATGTCATAGAGGGAAAATTTCAGGCCACAAAGAAGACAAGCATGTCTCTCCCTGTGTCTTCTGGAGAAGCTTCCACCACAGAAACATGGTATCTTCATCAAAGTCACTTAACTTTATTTCATAAGGTAATCACAATGAAATGCACTACAACTTGATATTGCCGACCATTTACTCACAGATGCCAATGTTAGGTAAGTTACCACTGGGTGACCTGTGCTTATAGCTGAGCAGCTCTTAATCTGTGGGTCGAACAACCCTTTTACAGGGTCGCCTAAGTCCATGAAAAACACAGAGAATTGCATTGTGATACATAGTAGTAGCAAGATTACAGTTACGGGTCACCACAACATGAAAAACTGTATCAAAGGGGTTGCAGCATTAGGAAGGAGAGCCAGCATCTAGAATCAACCAGACTTCGTCCCTCACCTGAAGAATGGATACAGAAACTACGGTACATTTACACTATGGAATGCAACTCAGCAATTAAAAACAAAGAAATCACGAAAATTTCAGGTAAATGGATGGAACTAGAAAAGATCACCCTGAGTGAAGTGACCCAGACTCAGAAAGGCACACATGGTATATACTCACTTATAAGTGAATATTAGCCATTTAGTGTAGGATAACTATACTACAGCCCACAGTCCCAAAGAAGTTGAGTAACTAGGAGGGCCCAAGGGAGGTTTCTTGAATTACGCACAGAAGGAGAAATGGAATAGACAGTCGTAGTAGCTGAAAAGAGGGGAAAAGGTAGGAGAGGGAGCACAAAGAGGAATGAGGATGGAATTCAGACCTGGGAAGAGCAGGAGCGGAGGACATAAGGAAGGCCTGCAGAGAAAAGAGAAACTTGGGTGGGGCATCTCTGTGACAAGCTGGAGGCCTAAGTTAGGGTAGCCTTCTGGGGAAATATAAGGGGAACTCTAGCAGAGACTCCTAGTAGCAGGAGCCATGGAGACAGAAGAGGACACCTTCTATCTAGACAAGACTCCTGGTGGAGGAAGGGGGAGACCAACCCACCCACAAAAACTTCCACCCAAAATTTACCCTGCCTACAAGATGTACAGGGATACAGCAGATAGAGCAGAGATGGAGGGAATGTCAAACCAATGCCTGGCCCAATCCAAGACCCACCCCATGGAAGAGAATCAACCCATGACACTATTAACAATACTCTGCTATGCTTGCAGACAGGAGCCTAGCAGAGTTGTCCTCTGAGAGGCTACACCCAGCAGTGGTTCAAAACAGATGCTGAGATTCACAGCCAAACACTGGGCAAAGCATAGGGAGTCTTGTGGAAAACTGAGGGGAAGGAGAAAAGGACCTGGAGGGGACAGGAGCTCCACAAGAAGACTAGAGCCAACTAACCAGGGCCCAGAGGGGCTTGTGGAGACTGAAGCACCAACCAAGGACCATGCATGGACTGGACTTAGGCTCCCTACACAGATGTAGCCAATGAACACTAGGCTTCATGTGGGTCCTCTAGTAAGGAAGGAAAACAGGGCTGCCTCTGACATGGACTCTGTTGTATGTTTTTTGATCACTTCCTCCTAGCAGGGCTACCTTGCCAGGCCACAGGGGAAGATAAGCATGCTCTCAGTCTTGATGAGCTGGGTCAAGGGGGTTCCCCGATGAGCTGGGGTGAGTGGGTCAAGGGGGCTCCCCTCTTCTGAGGAATAGGGGAGGAGGGATGGGGGGAGAGGGAGAGGGAGTGGTACTGGGAAGAGAGGAGGGAGGGAGCTATGACCAGGATGTAAAGTGAATGAATAAATTAATAATAATAATAATAATGATAATGATGATGTCAATGATGATGATGGAGAGAGAGAGAGACAGAGAGAGAGAGAGAGAGAGAGAGAGAGAGAGAGAGAGAGAGAGAGAGAGAGAGAGAGAGAGAGAGAGAATGGAATGAGAGAACCACTGCTCTAGCTCATCAGTCAGCAGCTGGCCCAAACAGCAACAGCTTAGCCAAGAGTATCTACTGCCCCTGGTGGCCAGGTACACATATTGCAGGAGCAAAATTCTCATACTTGAGAGCAAAACACAAGCGCCCGCTGCAACAGAGATGTGACAGGAGCCACCATGAGAAACTGATGTTCAGGAAACGATTGTATAGTGAGAAACCTACAGAAAGGAAAAAAAAAGGCAACGTTTCCTACGACAATCTAGCTATGAAAATAGAGTCTCAAAGGATAGAAAACAGAATTTTTCTTTTTTCTTGGTGAAGTATGCATTATGTGTAAAAATACAGTAGTTTTCAACAGTTCGTTTACTAAAAGCCCCACTTTTATAAAATCTATGACATAAACTATGAAGACAAGCATAGCCCAGTACACCCACAACTGTGCTGGCAGTAGCGTGGAGTAGATGGCCTGTGGGCTCCCTTGCCTCAGTTCTGTTCTAGGTGGAAGCCATCTCTATGCAGATGTTCTCAGTCGAGTGAAATGGAAAGAGGCAGACTGAAGTACAGGGGCCAGTTGTCAGTAGCCCCATGTGGCCACTTACCCTTCCCTCTAAGCAAAGTGCAGGCGTTGCTTGATTGTGTGATGGTACTTGAAGAGATGGATGGAAACCAAGAGGTCTTGTCCTCCACCACAGCACAACTGAGCAACCGAACCAAAAAAAAGGGGGGGGGGGGGAGTAACTGGTGGAAAAGACCATTTCCTAGAAACCCACATTATTTGGACAAGCTCCCAAGTCAGAGGAAAAACAACATCAGAGTCATTCTTACTTCATTTTAAGTGTCTCCAACTTTGCCAGATTCTTTCCCACCAAGCACGCCACAGCCATGAAAGAAAATGGCTGCAGGCATGGAAATGACATTCTGTTCATACACAGCTAGTTGTGTGTAACACCCTCTTTGATAAATATGTTTTTAAACAACCCTTTCAGTCTTGAGAGCCCAAAGCCTTTCCAGGACATTGAAGCTGAAGTCCGGAGCTGTCTCTTCAGTCTAAGAGAGCCAGGACATACAGTGGAAAAAGCATGCTGTTAAGCCATGGCCTATTAAGAGGTGAGTGCATATTTGGGTAAGAGGGCCAGAAATAACCTTTATTTGTGCAAGTGATATGTGAACATATAGTATTAAGATTATTTTAAGAATCATATACTGTAAATGAACCTAAGGCCACGTTTGCAACACATGTCTCCTCTGCAATGGTAACTGTGCTTTCACTTTCTGATGTATTCTTCATAGAGCAAAGGCACACACACACACACACACACACACACACACACACACACACACACACGTGTGCATGCACATATACATAACTCACAGAAACGGTTTGCTGCTTGGGAAGGCAGCTCAGTCGCTAGAGTGCCTGCCGTGTAAGCACCTGAGGCTGACTGTTAGCCAGTGCCTGCACTGAAAGCAAACGCAGGAGATGCTGATGCTGGCACACACTTGTGATCCGAGCACTGGAGGGACAGTTCGCAGGACAGTCAGCCTACCCTAGTCAGTGAGCCCTGGGTTGCAATGAGAGACTGTCTTAAAGCACAAGGTAGACTGCACCTGAGGAGCAACAGCCGAGGTGGACCTCTGGCTTCCACATGCGTGAGCACACACATGCACCCACACACCAAGGAATCCACAGTTTATGAGTGTGTGTGATCTCATACAGGCAACCAACAGGCTCTCTTCAAGCTCTCTTTACACGGATACTGTAACCAATATCTTGAAATACTAGTTTGTGTGGGCCTCTCACCCATGCAATCACTGTCTCTTGCTCAGTCAGAGCCCTCTGTGCTGACTTAAGGGGAATACAGATTCTCTTAGCAATTAGAAGAAAAACTCCTGTGTATGTGAGTGAGAGAGTATCAAATAGGAACACTGCAAGGAAAGCACAGAGTTCATGCTCTAATGACAGACCAAAGAGATACGGACTTGGGCGTGGCACTTTCAGGATCTCACACAGGACTCACAGAAACCTACGAAAGCCAGGCAGATGACACTTGGAGCAGGATGAATGGCGGCAGATGCCTGTTCATTCAATGCAGTGTGAGGAGAACAACTGAAGACAGTGTGAGCAAACAAGAGAGTGAAGCCAGCTACTCCTCCAATCTCTTTTACAGCAGAAAAAATAAAACATTTAACAACCAATATTTTTACATTTAAAAAGTCTCTTCACTTTCTAGGGTTGGTCGCTGTCTTAGTTTCTGTTTCTGCAGCTGAGATAAAGTATGTGCAAGGGTGACTTAAGGGAGAACGGGTTTGTCCTGGCTCACAGTTCCAGGGTACCACCTGTCACAATGGGCAGGACAAGGAGGCCACAGCTTGACGCAGCTGATCACGTCACGTTCACAGGCAGGAAGCAGAGACGGGTGAATGCCTGCTTCTTCCTGCTCAGTTCACCTCACCATGCACACAGACCAGGACGTTGGCCAAGGACTGCTCCCACTATGGTGGGTCTTCCCACCTCAGTTAATGTAATCAATATAAGTGCACACAGGCAAGCCCAGGAGCCCATGTGGATTCTGTCATTTAGATTCCGTCAGTTAAGGCTGACACACTGCTTAAAACCCCTGGCTGGTCACACTGCAGGCTGAGGTTGGACCTGAGGGCTTCAGAGCAGTTGACATATTTAGTCAAACCTCTACCATCTCTCTGGTATCACAACCAATGTCTCCATAAAATATTCTTTGTCAAATTAATATGTTTAACATAAGGAGATTTTTAAATAAGGTTTCAGGGGTCTTTTGTGATGACTAACATGGAAAGGACCTAAAATCATGCAGGAGACAAGGCTCGGGGCACTTCTGTGAAGGAGTCACTAGACTAGGTTAGGAGAAGAAGATGCAGCTGGGCGAGGGTCCTGATTAGATAAACCGGAAAGACCCGCTGAGCACCAGCGTTCATCTCTCTCTACCTCCTGGCTGCAGATGTGGCCAGCTGCCATGTGCTCCTGCCACCATGACTTGCCTGCCATGGGAGGGGGTGGGGCAGAGCGCTGAGGGTATACCTTCAAAGTGTGAGCCAAAATAAAAGCCTGCCTTCCTTCTTTTCTCCCTGAAGTTGCTTTTGCCAGGGATTTTGTTATTATAGCAACCAGAAAAGTAATAAATATCATTTTCCTTTGTAAAGGTATAATTGGCCCTCGGGGCAATTTTCATTCTTCTGGTGAATTTTGGATGATTTTTCTGGAAATGGAGGGAAGACTCACTCACCGAATTACCATTTGTCCTTTCATTCCTCAGGCATTTTCTTCTAGACCAGACTGGTTTTTACTTGTGCTGTTTTGGAAATGGATTGGCCTCTATACTTCATCCCTTTCTACAAGGAGAGATGGTTCAACTCTACTTAGAGAGAGAAGCAGGCTCATGGCTCTGAGTAGACATGGTCTGAAAGGATTGCTAGAGCAGGGATCCTCACCAAATGAGACCCTGATCTCGAACCGGCTGCCACAGTATGACACACTCACAGGGCTGAAGATGGGAAGGGCAGGCCCTGTCGAAGGAGACTAAGCATGACCCTCTGGCCTTTCCATTTCTTCCCCATGATGGCATGCTCAGCCAATACCCAGCTCCACCAAACTGCACGTGGATTTAAACTGAGCAGGGCGCAAGGAGGGGATGACTAGAAAGCTATCTCCCCCTGTAAGAATGAAGATTGATCTTAACTCTGAGTCTCTACATAGAAGAGGGGAACAGTTCTTGGGAATAGCCTGTTTAGACGGACACATGGACATACACACTGTATGACTGCAATCATCGACGGCTTCCGGCAGAACACCCTTGCTGTGTCTAAACAGGATTCTCCGAAGACGGCCCATGTACCTTGAAGATGAAGTCAGCCATCAGGGGTCCCGGAATCTTGAAGGTTTGTCTCTCAGGACCCTTTTGAAACTCAATCGTTGTGTTTTCTACAACAAAAACCCCAGGACTGTTGAAGTTGTGCTCTCCTTGGCTTCCTTGAAGTGTTTTGGACTCAATGACTGAAATGTTAAAAATAAAATGTAAACATGAAAACCATCCTAAAGACATGCGATTTTAAATGACACTGTTACTAAGTGCAACATCAGTGTGTGCAATCGACAGATATAGAACCATCCTTTCCATTGGTGGGTGCTGATTCATATCGGCAGAACAGATAGATATGTGAGGCTTTTAGGTACTAGTGAGGGCTTTTTGGTTCAAATCTACTCTATTTCTTGGAGCCATTTCCACCACAAGAATAAAGAAGAACATCTTCTTAGTTTGTGCCTATTCATGAGGTACCCAAAAACAGAGTGAATGAAGCTGAGTCTCCTACTACCCATTCAGAAAAAAAAAAAAAAAAGAATCTCAATCTTGCTTTAAAATATTTCTTTTGAAGAAAGTGTAAATTCATGGAAAATAGCAAGGAGATGGCCCATGTCGTCTCCTCTTGTCTTGTTCATGGGTTATAAATCTATGGTACAATAGCTAAACCACGAGCTGATGGTATTGGGGCAACCGTTGCTTTGCCACGAGGCTGAAGAACAGCTTTCCACATCTTCCAGGAACTGAGCAATAAGAAAGGGTGTTCTGAAATCTGGGGAGATGATCTGGGAGACCAGGAAAACCAGTTGCTAGGACACCCACCCACTAAAGCAGGATATACATTCTGTTAGTTTGATTTTGGTGTCTAGGAGAGTGACAGAGGTGAACACCCTAGTTCTGAGTTCCTGTCGATCCCTCTGTGGCACCTATAGCAGGTGACAAGATGGGAGACCCCAGGAATCCATGATCATCCCATCACTGTAAAAGAAAATGTGCACCTGTGTCCCATTGTCCACTGCCCAGCTAAGCTCTCCGCTCCCGTCTCCACAGTGAGGAGACTGGGAGAAGTGAGCAAGTCGGGCCAGCACATTCACAAGGTGGAAAGTGACATGGCGAACTGAGGCCTTCGTCTACGCTCAGATCTTTGAGACTCCAGTTTATAATTGTACATTTTAGTATGGCATTTATCTCATAATTATGTTTCTGCACGTGAGCCCACACCCAAAAAAATGTGTGCATCATGCACATGCTGGAGCCCGTGAAGATCAGAAGAGGACATCCGTTTCCCTGGACCCGGAGCTACAGCAGAGCGTGAGCTGCACTGTGGGTGCGGGACTGAACCCAGGCATCCTGCAGGAGTGGTGCACTTAACTGCTGAGCAATCTCTCCAGCTCCTATAGGGACAACTTTAAATATTTTAACCTGTACTTTTTAAAAAATGCTGGCTTTGAAGATGACACATGCTTCTAGCTACTTCTAACTGAAGGGCTCACACTGAAAATGATCAGCTGTCACTCCTTTGGAACGAGGCAGAACCAAGTGAACAAGAAACTTGCTTAGATCAGTGGTCCTCAACCTACGGATCCCGACCCTTTCACAGGGTCACCTGAGCCCATCAGGAAACATATATATCTGCATTATGATTCATAACAGTATAACAAACTCCACAACAAAAATTACAGTTATGAAGTAGCAATTGAAATAATTTCATGGTTGGGGGTCACCGCAACATGAGGAATTGTATTAAAGGGTCACAGCATTGGGAAGGTTGAGAAGCACTGGTCTAGACTGAAGAGGTTAGGGGAGCACTCTTAGGTGGCTTTTAGGCAGCTATAGGGCTTCCAGCTGGCCCTACAGCACCAAATGTGTGGCCACGGCAGATGCGTGTGTGCAACATGTACCCGGCGTGCCCAGCATTGCTTTCCTTTGGTTGTTATGTACAGTGGCACGGCTCTATTCATGCTCAGCAGTCAGGACCTGGGAGAAAATTGGATTCTTTCAGTCTGTAGAGGTTTCAGCCTATGACACACTGGCCCTTTGGGTTATTGTTAGTAGAACATTTGGTTTATTATTATTTTGAATTTTTAAAGATTGTTTTTAAAAGTGTGTATGTGTGTGTGAGAGAGAGAGAGAAAGAGAGGGAGGGAGGGAGGAAGAGAGAAAGAGAGGGAGGGAGGAAGAGAGAGAGAGAGAGAGAGAGAATGATGTCCACCATATGAGTGCAGTTTCCACATGGCCAGAAGAGGGCATTGGATGTATGCCCTAGACCTGGACTTACTGATAGATAGGGGCCGCTGTGTGAGTGTGAGGAACCAAACTTCCCCTGCAAATGCAGCCAGCCCTCTTAAACATCAAGCCATCTTTCCAGGCCTTTAATACTTTTTAAATTAAATTTAGTTATTTACTGGGGTGGGTCTCCCGTCCTATCATATAGGCCCTGCAGTTGAACTCAGGTATCCAGACTTGGCAGCAAGTGCCTTCACCTGCTGAGTCACATATTTAATGCCATAGTTTTGCTATAATTACAAAAACAATCACACTGGGTTTGCAAGGACTTTCTTATTGCTTCTATTTGGGAAGGGACATACAACTGGAAAATCTGGGCTGTGCGTTCCCTACAATAATGTGGCTAGAATTAGAACATGCTATAAATTCAGGATCTAAACAGCTCTAGGCAGATTGTAAGATGGACATTCTATAATTAAATTCCATTCCACAACAAAGGGACTTGAAATTAACGGCACCAAGCATTCTCGATTTTCAATACTACAGCCATTTGGAAGGTTGAAGTTAATACGGACCTTAAGAGAATGATTTATTACTGAAAAATAAGCTTGATTTCAGAAATACAGCTTTTTATATTTTAAAAAAATGGTTATATAAAACAAGAAAACAAAACCCCTTCTGTACTGTGAAATTCAGACATGTAAACTAAATCCTTTGCGAGGGAGCCAGGAGCAGGGTGGCTTTCAGAAAGAGTTCCAGAGCCGCCTGTGGGGCTGTTCAGATGGGGAAAACTCCAAGGGATAGATCTGCCACTTGGACAAGTGGGAGCGAGTCTGAACCCTGGACTCCAGAAGAGTGCCAGCTGCCAGTACACGGCCAGGCTTCGTCCGCCAGCACACACCCTCGAAAAGGAGGCTTCCCCGAGGTCTCAGCCTGTCTCCTTCTGTCTACTGCTTGCTTATTCTGCTTTTATAACCAAAACAAACAAACAAACAAACTCTTAAAGTTGGACCTGATGTCTGACACTGGCAAACCCAGGCCTCGGGGGATCCAGGCAGGAAGTTTAGCGCAAGTTCAAAGCCAGCCTGGGCTACATGGTGAGTTCCAGGATCACCTGGACCACAGAATGAAGCCTTCTCTCAAAACACCACCAGAATCTTTTGAAATTGAACTTGGTGTCACTGGGGCAGCACGTTAAAACAGTCTTTCAGACAACTGTTAATATCTAACAACCAAGGAACTCCGGCAGTTTCTTTCTTTGTGGTCTGGTTGCCTGCCTGTTCAGTACTGTTGGCCTCATGCTGCTATTGAGTTCAATGCCAGTCCCCCTGTCATCTGTACAAAATATGTTATCTCAACATGCATCCATGTCAGCATTTTTACCACAGGCTAAGAATGCAACATTTTTGCCACCCCAAATAAAATACTTGGCCAGGAAATCATCTATTTCCCATCTCTGTAGCTTCCTCTGTTTAGGTATTTTTCACCTGATGAAATCAGGTGACATGTGCCTTTTGGGAGCAGGCTTCTTTTATTCATCCAATATTTTCAAGGATCATCTCCACAGTAGCACGCATCAGAATGCCTTCCCTTTTACCACCAAAAAATGTTCCACACATCCTGATTAGTTTAATTCAACAATTCATAGATATCTTCACTGTTTCCATTTGAAGGCTAGCAGGAATACCATTGCTAAGGATAGTCAGCACTTTATTTATTACTTATTTATGTAAAGAGGTATTAATTGGGGGGATTTTTTGAGACAGAGTCCCACATAGCCCAGACTGGCCTGGAACTTGCACTGAAGACAAGGCTAGCCTTGAACCTCCATTCCTCCTGATCCCATCTCCTACGTGCTTAGGGATTATAGGTGTTCATTGCCATGCCTGGTGCTTTTTCTAGTTTTTAGTCCAAATCATATCTCACTGCTGTATTACGGAGATGAATCACAGAATTTAAATAGGATAATTTTTGCTAGTTTCTAAGTGTCACATTTTAATTTACAGGGAGGGAGATTTGACCCCACGGAGTGCTAAAGACTTTCAAACCATTTGAAAATAGGTCTCTAAATCATTTTGATACTTCACTCCGAAGAGAGTCTTGTTTCACTGGTGCAGATGGTGAGGGGCTAGAGAACTGCCCCACCCCACAGAGCTAGTATGAGGAGATGGCTCAGCCGGCAAACTGCTTGCCATGCTGGATCCCCAGCAGCCACACTGAAAACAAAACCAAACAGACATCGCAGCAAGTGCCTCCAATCCTAGCATGAGGAGGCAGACACAGGCAGATCTGCGGAGCTTGCTGGCCAACAAGGTTAGCCAGTTGGTGAACTCTGGGTTTAGCGAGCCATCTTATCTCAAAGAATTGTGGTGGAGAATGATTAAGGCTTGATTAAGATAAAATGCCCGCTATCCTCCTCTGCCTTCAATATGCACTCCCACCCCTGTGCACACACATGCATGCACACAAACACACACACACCTGTGCACACATACACACACACCTGTGCACACACATTCACACACACACCTGTATACACCTGTACACATACACCTGTACAACACACACACTTGTATACATACACACACACACACACACACACACACACACACACTACCAAAAATGTGAGACACGTCTGGCCCTGAGAAATTCTTATGATTTAAAAAAAAAATCTATGTGGTAGCCTAGAAAAAAAAGCAACTGCATAGTATTTGACTCAGCGACCTTACTCTGTGTGGCTTCATGGCAGTGTTTTTTGGCTTTGTATTTGCAGAGCTAGCCAAACCCAATCAGTCAGGGCTGGAGAGATGGCTCAGTGGTTAAGAAAAGGGACTATTTTTGTTAAGGCCCTGAGGTCTATTTCCAGCAGCCATGTTGGGCAGCTCACAACCTCCTGCAATTCCCGCTCCAGACGTCCATGGAGACCTGCACTCATGTGCACATGCCACCTACACATGCACATAATTTAAAATAATAAAAATAAGCTTTTAAACCCAATAAACTTCTTCCAGCTCAGAGCCCAGTCTGTCTAAGGCCTGTTGTCTTCTGCACACAACTATGGAAGTATTGCCCGAGGCTACAAGGGCCTCTTGGCAGAGAGGAAGAAAGCCTGTGACACTTCCAGCTTCTACACACCTAAGAAATCAGACACTCTAAGGTAAAAGATGCCATCTGACACTGGCAAATACCTCCATTACACTTCTGTAGATACTCTCTGTCTCCTACAAAGCCTTCACTAGCTTGTCCTTCCAGGTGAAAGGTCAAGCAGGACCATTGTTGGGGGAAGAAGGAAATAAGAAGATTCTGCTAAGTGGGTAGAGAACTTTTGTATTTTTTTTTCCTAGCCACAAACTTCTGATATTTCCAGAAGATCTTTGAATCCTTGTAGAAATTATTTGACATAAAATTTTATTTTCTCACTCATGAGAACATTAAGCCCAAACTTTCCACTCTAAAACATGAGAACAGAGCAATTCATAGCATACAGACACACGTGCACACATAACACACACACACATTAAAAAAAGAGTGGGAGGAGTTTGAGGGAAAGCATCTGGGAGGGGCTGGATGGAAAAAAAGAGGGGTGAAGCGATGTCATTCCATTTCAATTCAATATAGATTTTTAAAGTTCCTAAAACATAGACTGAGTGTACTGGACAGAAATCCCTACAGAACAAGGAAAGAGGGTTTTCTTTTTTTTTTTTTTTTTTTGTCTGATTGTGCTTTCAGGATATTTTGTAACATGCTGAGGTGAAATTCTACTTACAGAGCCGGGCAGGTCCTTTCATGGTAATTCTCACACTTCGGCTGCCCAAGGGAACAGCAATCACATCTTCTCCCTCTAGAAAAGAACAGAGGACAGATGTAATGAAACCCGGCGTGCTGAAGACTCAGGAGTGTGAGCAAGGGGATTAAAACCTCAACAGTTCCTCACAACATCCATCAACCACATGAGCAGTGGCTCCACCTCTGTGGTAACTGAGGGTCGAGACTCACACAGGCCTCTGTGCATCCATATTCACAGCAGCAGTGTCCACAGTACCCAAAAGGCAGAGACAAGTGGCCACCTACACAATGACACCTATGTTGTACCTGCAGGTAAAGGAAATTGTGGCACAAGCTCTCATGATCAACCAGGAATGAGTCAACTTCTGTTTTAAAAGATGAAGGACATTCTAGAGATAGGTGACAGTGATGGGTCCCCTAAACCATACACTTAAAAATGACTAAAATGGTGGTGGTGATGGTGGGTTGAAGGCTGGTTCAATTAGTAAAATGGCTGCCTTGCAAGCATGGGGATCCAAATTCAGTCCTCAGAACTCACACAGAAGCACCAGCTGTGGTGGCACACGCTGATCCCAGAGCTGCGGAGGCAGGAACAGGAGGATCCCTGGGGCCCAGGGGTTTGGTAGGGTAGCCTATTGGTGAGCTCTAGGCCAATAAGAGACTGCCTCAGGGGAGGAGAATGCACTTGAAATTATCTCTGGCCTCCACATGAATGTCCAAACACATGTGCATGTATCCCTCTGACACACATACGCACTAACACACATATGCACTAACACACACTAGAAATAGAAGAAGCAGCTTCAATTTGATAAAGAGCATTAAGAGCCATAGGCACACTGAGTGTTGAGCCACTAAAATTAGCCCCATGGGGAAAAAAATTCAAACAATATCAACAAACAAAAATTACCATTATTTTCCCTGTGGATTCTTGTCAATGCAATTAAAAACTAATAACATATGCAAATACATTCTGGGAGGAAAAAAAACTTAAAATACTGTAGTGACAAAACACAAAAAATTAAGTTCAGGAGGTATTCAGACATTACACAAATTGCTTTAAAATGTCATTATCTAATTATATATTTAAATTTATTTATGTAGGTCAATGCTATGTGATATATATATATATTATGCAAATATAGTGCATATCATGTTAACGCGCAGCATTACGCATTGGTGTAGGCACAAGCAAACATAACCTAACCTAACCCAATAGATGTGAGCATGCTTGTCATCAAGCTGTGCCTGAAGACACCATTTCCCTTTACGAAGAATGAGGCTTTTTAGAGAGCCAATCACAGTTGGAGTCAGAAAATAAGCACTAGGCCATCGTGACATCTCTTTGGAAACTCAAGGAAGCCCGTAAGGACAAGCTCTGGAGTTTGGGTGAAAGGACTTGGAGTTAACACTTGGAGGGTCCTCAGGTGTGCAACAATATGATAATTACAGTAAAGCCGGTCATACAAAATGCACTGAAATCAGTGAATGCAAATAATGCTGGAAAAGTGCTCTTCGCCACATGCAGAGGGTTCTGGGAGCCAGTCTATGGTTCTAAAACTGGTGAACAGAGAGAAGGGTAGTGCAGGCCTTTCTATACAAGCCACACTGCAGGGAACCAGATGCTTGATACGTGGGTGGCCCCCTTTGTGGGAGCCTGTGAGCTCCTATTTGAAGAATAGGTGGAGAGTGATCATGTGACTGATCTTCACAAGACAGAAGAAGTGTCCAGAGAGCTTCCTGCCGTGACTCAGTAGTAACTACAGCCATCAGCTCTAATGAACCCAGCAGAACTGAGCACAGAGAGGTCGTTAGGTGACATCACCTAGGTCATGAACACAGGACACAAAGCAAAGGGAGCGAAGGCTGGGTGGAGCCAGTGCTGAACTGCAGAATAGAGAACGGAGACCAGACGAAAAATGACAGCTTTCGTCACCAAGTGAACGTCAAGGAAGAAGCACAGAGCATGTGCAAAGAAGCCATTGTGGTGTATACTTTTTAATCCCAGCACTTGGGAGGCAGAGGCAGGCGGATCTCTGTGAGTTCCAGGACAGCCTGGTCTACAGAGTGATTTCCAGGACAGCCAGTGTTACACAGACAAACCCTGTCTCAGGAAAAAAAAAAAAAATTAACAACAACAAAAAGATTCCAAAGAGACTTAAGGAAGCTCCTGGCATTTTTTGACGGAATAGAAAAACAACAACAATCCAAACAAACAAACAGTGGAGAAAGGACTTCGGAAAACAAAGAAGACAATGAGCAAAAATGATAATAAACAGCATTTCCAAAGCCCTGGAAATTAACCAAAGGCTTGCAAAAGTCTGGGCGGTAATTATTCTAAGAAAAACATGGGGTAAGAACAGAAAAGACTGTGGGATATCAACTTGTTTATTTCTTCCCATTTTCTACCCTCATAGTAACCTTTAAGGAAAAAAACCCCAAAAATATAACAAACAAACAAAAAACCCTCATAACCTGAGCGGAGGCCAGCAGCTTGCAGACTCTGCAGGAGTTGGAATGGGTTCGGAGAGCCCTAAAAGCCCAATTCTCAGTGGTCATTACTTGGCTTGTGTGGCAGTTTCCTGGAAGATCCCACTCGCGAGGCTGCCTGAATCTGACCTGTGAGCTTGCCCAGTGCAAATAGCCTCCCCATGGGAGCTGGACAAAAACAATCAGAAGTTGCCGTTTAATGTCAAGGCTACATGAGGTCACTGGCAACTATCAAACCCATCAGTGGGAGAGCTAGAAAGCTATGTTCAATGTATTCCTGGGAGTGGGTGCTCAGACGTATGTAGGGCTGTTTGCTTACCCAGGAAGGCCCACAAAGACCTTGAGCTCTCATCTGTTTACTCTGAAGCAGAAATTGAAGGTTAGAACAAAGTTGGCAGCTACCTGATTGCCTGTTGGAAACATATAACATATCCCAACACACACACACACACACACACACACACACACACACACACACACAAATTCAAAGTATATGTCAATAGAGAAAATAGTCAGACACATCTAGAACATTCTGTAAGACAATTAAAAAGAACTCTTTAGGAAGTCAATACCATAGAAAATGTTTTCTACATAAAAAAGAGTAAGGAAAAACTTTTAAACTCTTTTTAAAATAGTTTTACAATAATTTTAAAAAATACATAGTGAAGGAAAGGACTGGTTCATGAGTCATAATGTGATGCATGCAGCTTAGTTTTTGTAGGTACAGCTAGAATGGTGAGTGATGGATAAACGAAGCATGTAGTGAAAATGTAGCATAAATATTGAAACCAGGTACAACATCTACAGTAGCTAACTATGTTAGTTAGCAAATTCTACCTACCTCTATTGAAAAATTAGGAGAGTCAACTGATTAAAACTCCGTTAATAAAAGCAAGGTGTGAACATTTTTCTCGTGTGTGTGTGTGTGTGTGTGTGTGTGTATGTGTGTGTGTGTATGTGTGTGTGTTGTCGCGCCTCACTCAGCCAGCAAGAAAGACGCGACCACCAAGTTCTTCTCCAAGCAGTTTATTCAAGCTCTTCATGCAAGCAACTCCCCCGAACCACACCCGTCATACACTAATAAAGCATTCTATCATCCAATCAATTCACACCATGTCTCGCATCCTCATAGGTCCAAGAAGGCGGAACTACCGCAGGCAGTGGGCTATACCCAAATAAGGACCTGTTTGTCTTTTACTGAGGCCGCTCTGGCGATGTGCCAGGCGCCATCTTAGGGTGTGGTCCTTGGGGGCTCTCCACAGTTCCCCCTTTTTTGTTTTATAAATAACACATCAGGACTTCAACGCAACAGGTGAGAGTAGAGGTCTGATCTCCGGTATGTATGGGCATTTGCTCACACTGCTTTCAAGCAAGCCCTTCACTCGCCGACTGCCAGACCTAGCTCCATACGTTCCATGGACACTTGTTCACACTGCTCTCAAGCAAACCTTCATTTGCTGAGTGCCAGACCTGGCCCGGTACCTTTTTTCTGGAGGTGGGGCCTGGGATACCAACCCACATGCAATCAGACTTGCTCCCCAGAAGGCCATTAACTGCATACAATGTACCTCCTGTGCAGTGCTCTGCCTTGCACCCTGAGCGTGACGAGAAACATTGTGTCAATTCTTCAGGACAGACAGCCAGATCTGAGGCGACTGTCCTGCCTCAACTACTGCAAACGCTTGAGCCATCAGGACCTGAGTACGATGTTGAGACATTTTTAAACGACAAATACACCACAGGCATACACCACTCACACCTAAGAATATAATGCTTATAGCCCCGATGCCTGCCCACTCCTTCAGGTGATTAACAGCGGTTGCCAGCCAAGCGGAGAGTCCATCTGCGAATGCCAGGTCAACACGGGTGGAAGTGATTGTAGTCAAAGCCGACTGACCAGTTACCTAGAAGATGGCTAGAGAGCTGTTTAGATAGATTTGCAGCCTTAGTGAAATTAGCATACTGAATTGAAGTAACACAAATCCCAGGCAATTTCCAAATCCTTACCTAATTTATCCCAACTCAGGAGGGAAAGGTGGCCGGACACCGCGAACCAAGGGGCCACTCTATCACATTCAGTCAGGAAGGTTTCTAAGGTTTTACTTTTAATCTTAAGTCCCTTTGATTTTAACAATTCTCGGAGGGCAGCGAAGACCGGGTGAGAAGGTGATGCACCCATACTTTTGCTTTTCTTCCTCGAGAGAAACCTCGCGCATTAGCTCCCTTCCGGAGACCTTAGAATTAGCTCCCTTCCGGAGACCTTAGGATTAGCTCCCTTCCAGAGGCCTTAAAACTAGCTCCCTTCCGGAGACCTTCCCCTTCTCCAGGGGTCATAAGTTCCACTTACCAGGAACTTACCTGCCGGCGATCCTTGACCACTTGGAGTTCTGAACTTAACGGTGGGGGAGTGGGCAGGGAGGGTCCCCGTACGGGCCACCACTTGTCGAGTTTCGCTCAGCCAGCAAGAAAGAAGCAACCACCAAGTTCTTCTCCAAGCAGTTTATTCAAGCTCTTTGTGCAAGCAACTCCCCCGAACCACACCCGTCACACACTAATAAAGCATTCTATCATCCAATCAATTCATACCATGTCTCGCATCCTCATAGGTCCAAGAAGGCGGAACTACCGCAGGCAGTGGGCTATACCCAAATAAGGACCTGTTTGTCTTTTACTGAGGCCGCTCTGGCGATGTGCCAGGCGCCATCTTAGGGTATGGTCCTTGGGGGCTCTCCACAGTGTGTGTGTGTGTGTGTGTGTGTGTGTGTGTGTGTGTGTGTGTGATATGTGTGATATGTGTGATGTGTGAATGTATATGCCCATCTCTGCATGTATGGGGGCCTACCCATGGGTGCATGCGCACTTGGAGATACAGACTGATACCCGCAATCTTCCTAGGTGACTCTTTATGTTTTAAGGAAGGTTCTTTCAATCAAGCTGAGAGCTTGCTTGGCCAGTTTGCTCCAGGGATCCGCAACTGGCCTTGTGACAGTGAAATTACAGATGAGGGACCATCCCAGCCTGACATTTGCATGAGGTTCAGAGATCCAAGATCTGGGTTTTTTGCTTGCAGGGCAAACACAGGCTGAACCATCTTCCTAGCCCAGGAAACATTTTATATTATCTGACTGTGTATGCCTCTCAGAACCATGTGTTTGTGTGGAAGGCTCACAATGCATCATGCAGGTGTCAAACACACACACACACACAGCACTTGTAATATAGGCAACTAGCAATAGTATTTACACTGTTGAAGAACAGATCTGGTTAGGATTTGTGGATGAAAGCATGCCAACTTCATAGTATAAATTGCTGATATATATTGTACATACTCAATCACTTCATCCCTGCCTAGAAGGGCCCACCAAAGTGATAACCATGTTGTTTCTTAGACTATGACTGATCACATTGCCTGTTGACCATTTTGTCAAAAGTCCAGGATAGTCTGGACTTCAAGTAACAAGCATATAGAACATTATATGTATTAAAATTTTTTAAAACGTGTTTTTGGACATACAAAATAAAACTTTCTCTGAGTTAACAAAAAAAAAGAAAAAAATGCTTGAGCAGATCAATTGAAGTGAACAGTATCACTACAACAGTAGGCTATAATATCCTTGATAAGTGTGTGTGTGTGTGTGTGTGTGTGTGTGTGTGTGTGTGTGTGTATGCATGCGTGCGTGCATGTCCCCACTGCCACAGTTTCATGTGAAACCATACAGGCCAGATGCTGTGACAGCTTATTTTGGGCAGAGGAAAGCAGTGCCTGGGTCTCCCACTGTGCTACTCTTAGAGTGGCCTGCAAAGGCAGTGGGAGAAGTTTGGAACTGGGGCTATCCTATCAGAGAACCCTTCAGCAGAGCTTAAAGCCTTCAGATTCTAGGAAAAGCAATTCACACCCTGCCATCCAAGTGCTTCTAAACCAGAATCCTGTTTCAGTGACCTAACTGTCTTAGTCTCTGGTACTTTCAAAAGTTAGCACACAGACACATAGAGTAAAGGAACAAAAAAGAAAACTCAGAATTAAACCCACACAGCTACAGCTGCCTGTTTTCGTTGTTCATTTGACAAAAATATACACTGGTTTTTAAAAAAGCATCTTTAAGCAACGGTTCTGGGGAAACTGAACACCCACATGTACCTTTTCATCCCCATCTCTACTCCTTTAAGTTCTTACCTCACACACACACACACACACACACACACACACACACACACACACACACACACACACACACATCATTTCATCCTATGTATGAATCACTAAGAAACCGCAGCAGCTGATTTCTACTCACTCTCAGGGATCCTGCCCCAGCAGTGTGGGTCAGAGCCAGACTGCCTGCTTGTCTGGCCGCCCAAGCGTTGGTGAGGATGCTATACCATATCATCCCACAGGGTCCATAACAAGGTCAAACTCAAGGACATATAGGGCAGAAGGGAGAGCCCAATGAAATCACAAATGCTTCTCAGCACTGTGTCTTCACTGATTCGTGTCTAGTGTCACAGCCCAGCTCTGAGGGATGACCAAGTGTGAGCCCTGTTAGACAGAAACATTAGCGGTGGTGCGCAGAGTCCTGAGGGATTGCCTGGAAGACCCGGAGGATGGCTTTAAGGTGCCTTCAGGTGGAGCTGTAAGGGGATTGTTGACGAGTCTTTGGAAAGGCT
Organism: Acomys russatus; assembly: GCF_903995435.1. Lineage (NCBI taxonomy): Eukaryota > Metazoa > Chordata > Mammalia > Rodentia > Muridae > Acomys > Acomys russatus. The sequence goes on along the minus strand of NC_067143.1, from coordinate 37,325,275 downwards.
TTCCTGAAAGCCTGAGGAGCAGGCTGTAATGGAGGAGGCTCTGATCTGTGGAATGGACAACGATGGAAGAGTAGAGAGAGCCTGTGTAAACAGTCTCCAGACACTTGGCAGCACAACTCGGTGGAGGATTTGGGCAGGAATGGAGACCGGTGTGTTTAAAAGAATTTTCTTGATGTAGTGGTAACAGAAACAAATGATGAAAACACACTTCTTGTACTTTAAACATAAAATTATACCCTCGTATATTTTGATATGCACATGTACCTACAGACGTGTGTGTGTGTGTGTGTGTGTGTGTGTGTGTGTGTGTGTGTGTGTGTGTACACATACACATTTTAAAAATTATACTTTAAAGATGGGAGAGACCTGGTCACATGAAGACCTGATGGGAAAGGGAGGGATGATAAAGAACAGGGGCTGATGGGTGGAGTGAGGTCTCTGAGGAAGCAGAGGGGCTAGAGTCCAGAGCCCAGATGGATGGATTAATTAGCTTTGGATAGCGAGGCAAGCCTGTTGCCTCTGCAGCAGGGGTGGGAGGAGTGGGTGCAGCTGCAGGGCGAGGCCTCCTCTGGTGGTTTCTGTTTTTATTGGGATTTTTTCCCCCAATACACTTTGGAACCTAGGATATAGTCACTTTCTATTTATTTTACTTATTTATATCTTTTTCAGTACTGGAAATTGAACCGAAGGTCTTCTGTGTTTGGGGAAAGCCTTCTTGTCCCATGTCCTCTTCTGAGCTCTCACTGTGTTATCAGGGCTGGCTTTGACCTCATGTTGTATCCAAGCCTAGCTTGGAACTTTTAATTCTCTTGCCTCAGTCTCCCAAGTAGCATGGATCATTGGACCATGCCATCAGGTCTAGCTTTGCAAATGCATTTTTATACATATACCATACATATAGTGCATTTCTTACATAAACCTGCATATGTTAGCTTTCTGACTCTGTAGGAAATACCTGTAGTCAGAAAAGCTGTGTTATGGCTCATGGATTTGGAGGTCTCAGCTCATGGCCCCATTGCTTTGGACTTGTGTTAGGGCACATCATGGTGTTGAGTACACCACGGAATAAAACTGCCCAACTCCTGGCAGCTGGAAAGCATAGAGGGTGAGAAGATCACAGGGCCCCGGTAGCCCTTTCAATAGCAGGACCCAGTATGAGGCATGGTGCCATGCGCCTGTAATCTCAGCACTAGGGACGCTGAGGCGGGATGACTGTCATAAGTTTGGGACCAGACTAGACTATACAGTAAGATCCTCTCTCAAGAAAGAAGGAAAAAAGAAAGCCAAAGGGTTGATGACCTTACTCCTAGTCTTCTCCCATTAGGTTCCATCTCCTCACAGTAGCCACAGCCAGAGGCCAGTGACCAAGCCAGGTGTACTCTAGGGGGAAGAGTTGAGGGTCAAATCATAATACTAAGGTTTGATAGACTGCTAGTCAGACAGACAGATGTCCTGGACCTTGATTCACAAATGGTAGATCACTGATGGATGTAAAACATTTGTTTTGCTGTGTTTGTTTAACCTACAAGCTGTTTGCTCTGGTATAAGCCGTGTTTCCCATGGCTTATTTGGCCCTCCTGTCAAACTCCCCCCTAGATCTATCAGTAAAGCTGTGGATCAGGTTGAGGTAACGACTAGGATAAGAGCAGGCTCAGAGAGGCCTCTGGGAACGTCCCACCTTGGCTGCACAGAAGAAGGTGCCAAGCAAGTCTGAGGTACCATCAAATCCCGCACATCCCACAGTGGCAGAATCCATTGGCAGAAGTGTGTCTCACCGACCGGAGGCGTCTTCTGTGTCCCACACCATCACACTGATGGCAGGAGGCCCACATCTGGGAACACTCGGATTTGGAGGTGGTGATGGCGGCCAATGGTCCCTGCGGGACACTGATTATTTTGGAATTCTTCCCAAACCCTGTCATTGAAATCTGTCCTGTGATATCCTTGATACTGCCAATGACTGCGCCATCTTCCAGGGCTTTGCTTCTCACTCCTTAGGTGGGATTCGCATCATTTTTACTCCACAAACTAGAGAGAGAGGCAGTGTCCGAGCAAAGGTTATAATCCCAAACTCAGGCCTGATGCCTAAAATTAGTGTGTGGCCCAGGGCAGGTTCAAGTCCACTCGAGAAATGGCGCCGTAAATATTTGCCTTGCAGTTGCCTTCAGTGATCGATGAGCACTATTTGCAAAAGGCTCATCAAAGAGCCTGGCGACACTAGAGGCTGGGGGGGGGGGGGCGACCGAGCACGTTGTGCCCCAAGGCACATGCTAAGGAACTTGAGATGAGCCGCCATGCTTGTACCAGTGGAAACCCATCTCTGCAGTGAAGAGAACACTGACTGTCTTCGTATTTTTAGTTCACCATGGAGGTGCTAAGCCAGAGATCCAAGGTTTAAACCCAAAACCCCACCATTATCTCTTCTTCTGAGATCCTGGCTTACCTTGTACTCCAGTGGATTCCCCACAGATGTTCTCTATGACATCACTATCTGATTTACAGTTACTACATAGATTGACTGAGTTTGTAGCCACTGGCTTACACACACACACACACACACACACACACACACACTGTGCTCAAACCCAGATGTTCCCTCTTATTATTCTTTCCCATCTCCAGTTTCCTATTGTGGACCATGGCTTTGCTAAGTCATGGGACATACAGGAAATAGAGCTGGGTGTGATGGTGCACACTTACATTTTGGAGATAGAGGCAAGAGAGTCAGGAGTGTAAGGCATTCTCAGCTACATGAGATCTTGTTTCAAATAAAAAGATGTATCGGAACAATGTTGTCTTCACAATATTAAGGATTCTATAAGCATCAACTGCAGCCCCTCACCCCCAGAATGTAATCGATACCAGCGGCTTATTTTGTTTTTTAATATATATTACAAGACAACACAAGGAAAAGGTGTTTGAGAGACCCTCATAATGGCAGTATCTTCACTTTCTTTTTTTTTTTTTTTGTTATTAATTTATTCTTGTTACATCTCAATGTTTATTCCATCCCTTGTATCCTTCCATTCTTCCCTCCCTCCCATTTTCCCCTTATTCCCCTCCCCTATGACTGTTCCTGAGGGGGATTTCCTCACCCTGTGTATGCTCATAGGGTATCAAGTCTCTTCTTGGCAACCTGCTGTCCTTCCTCTGAGTGCCACCAGGTCTCCCCCTCCAGGGGACATGGTCAAATGTGAGGCACCAGAGTACGTGAGAAAGTCATATCCCACTCTCCACTCCACTGTGGAGAATGTTCTGACCATTGGCTAGATCTGGGTAGGGGTTTAAAGTTTACCGCCTGTATTGTCCTTGGCTGGTGCCTTAGTTTGAGCGGCATCTTCACTTTCTTATTCCGTGTGTGTGTGTGTGTGTGTGTGTGTGTGTGTGTGTGTGTGTGTGATCTTTTCTATTGGTTAGAGTTGGTTGTTTGTTTTTGTTTTTGTTTTGTTTTGGAGTTTTTGTTTGCTAAATATTCTTTTGTTACTTATCTTTACCCCTTGTACTGGTTGATATAAACTTAGACATATCTGGGAAGGGTGGATCTTAACTGAGAGAATGTCACCACAAGATTGCCTATAGGCATTAATTTAAAAAAAAAGATTGCCTATAGACAAATCTGCAGGACATTTTCTTTATTAATGATTGGTGTGGGAGGGCCTAGCTCACTGTGCAGGCTGAGCAAGCCATGGGGACCAAGGCAGTAAGCAGCACCCCTCCATGGCCTTCGCATCAGCTCCTGCTCCCAGGTTCCTGTCTTGAGTTCCTGCCCTGGCTTCCTTCAGTGATAGGGTGTGACTTGAAAGTTGTAAGACGAAACCCTTTCCTCTGTAAGTTACCACCATAAGTCCTGGTGTTGTATCACAGCAATAGAAACCCGGAGGCTCCCCTCATCTATATTCTCTTTCTGCTATCTACATACGTACAACACATGGACATGCACATGGCTCTCACACACAAATATACATATATGCACCGTTTGAAAGAATGTACAAGTTTTTCTTTTCTCATAAGGAAAGGTAACAGATACTAGTGTGCATAATAGTTAGACCCCCTAAGCTACAAATAATGCGCTTACCTTTACAAGGAGCTAAAGGGTCTGAAAGTGCTTGTCGTCTGAAAGAATGTGAGAGCTGGTAGTGCTCCCACATGACCTCCACCGCTGGGCCTGGCCTATACTAAAGGTAGCTCCTTCTGTCACACTTTGAAAAGCAGAGACTGACAGCTTTTCAAAACTACAATAATGAGATCTGTTTTGAGTTCGGCTCTCACTCCATGGTGCAGTGGCTAGCTGTGCAGGAGAGAGGAGAGAGCTGGCTGCCCAGATTCTAAAAGCTTCAGGAAGTTTCCAGGCTGTTTTCCACGAATGGAGCTAGGATAGACGAAATGAGCCAATGAGCTAAAGCAGGAGAAGCAACAGTAAGAAGCAGATAGGGAAATACAGGGTTTGATTCGATGAGAGCAACCAGCCGCAAGCTGGAGACGGCTTCCTCTCTCCTCTGCCTGGAGCCACACACCTGCTCACTACCCATCCCTGAGCCACAAGGCTACATCATGGGAGTCAAGCATTGCTAAGTACTTGGCCTCTGTGTCAGCGTGCTCTGAACCTGGAGACACGTGCTTATTGGCTTACAATGCCTTTGCCTCAAAAAGTGAGGTGAGCAGCGATGCGTCTAGTCAAATATGTATTGATGCTCACTTCCACAGCTAACTGAACAATCGGCAACCTCAACTAGAAAATGTCTAATAAGATGCTCTGTAAACAAATCTTACTGCTCCTCTTCTTTTTCTGCCTTAATGTGGCATCCAAGAAATTAAGATTCTAGCAAGAATAAATTTTCAGTTACCTTGAGTGGGAAAACTGAGGCTGAAAGCATAAGTGTTAGCCAGAGGTGCATAAAAATACCTGGGGAGTCTAGTTATACTCATCTCCTGACCCCTCCGCCATCAGGAAACCCTAAAATCTGAGAGTTCTAAAGTAGGAAAGACTGTCTAGGTAATCTTCATTTGCATGCTGCATTAAGTCCCAAGGGCTGGCTTCCACCATGAAGAAACGGAGATGTTTTGGTTGAGGCAGCCACACTCATCTCTGTGGCCATTCCTGTTCTAGCCCCACCATTCTAAACCTTGGGTACACTTCACCTCATGCTCACTTAGCTGTCTTTTCAGGATAGTTCAAGACGGTGTCTAAGCACCCAGACCTGAAGGCAAACAGTTCTAACCATTCACAAGCTGCAAAACCTAACACACAGGGTACTCCATTTCCTTGGGATTATTTCTCCATTTGTCAGATGGGGAGGCATCATAGTATGTACCTCCTAGAAGTAAGTCAGAACATTCAGGGGGGAAAATGTGACTGGCACAAAATAAACATACAACCAGTGGATAGAGGCATCATCATCATCATCATCTCATCATCATCATCATCTCATCATCATCCACAGTAGCAGCAGCAGCTCCCACTACTTGACCACTACTGGTACTATTTAGACCCAGCACTTTTGTCTGGATGGAGGATGTCATGTCTCCTGGGCGACACTGGAAGTTGTGAGTTTTCAATCGGTGCCCTTGGGAACTGCTGCTGTGAAGTTGTTGGTCCAAGTGGGTTCTTCACATCTGTTCAAGTCAAGACAACACCCTCTCACTGAGGACATACCACGGTGCCAGGGGTTAGACCAGGTGTGAAGGGGCCTGAAGGGGCCTGACACACCAAAAAAGGGAGTTCAATATATCAATAAAACATTACTTCACAGGTATTAACAGTGGCATGAGCAAGTACAAAAGTAACCAAGGATGTTTCAGGATGAAGAGACAACTTCACACAAACTCATTTTGGTGGGGCTTGTAACTTTCCCCAGGCTCTTTAAACCAGCTCCATGAAATCTTTTCATGAAAAATTTTGGGAAACTATCTCATACAAGATTTTTAGGTCTCATTTTTCCAACCCCTACTCAATCCCAAAGTCTATTTTTTAAAACAAGCCATAAGATGCATTTATATTTTTACAACTCCAGCCTTAGCAAAGGTCTCAGAGCTCCACTGTGCTAACACTCTGTGCAGATGAAAAAGCCAAGGTCTCAGTCAGCTAAGCATCTTGCCTGTGCTCACAAGGCTGGCAGCCAAGCTGGGATTATTACAATGGCCTTTGGAATCTAGGCAAAGCTTATTGCATAACGCCATCCAGCACCACTGAACTCATGGCAGGAAGCAGGACCACGCCTGGCTGTGTGCACACACTCATTAGTTCCATGCTAATTGAGCTCCGAGGGTGTGCTTGATACTGGCCCAGCCTTAGGAATAAAGTGGACACCACAGCACGTGTGGTGCTGACTCTTGTAAAGCCTTGCTAGTGTGAGACGCAAGTTGAACACAAAGTCGGTGCTTTCTGCAGCAAAGGCGTGGCAGGAACTAAACAAAAAAGAAGGCTGGCTTCACTCAGACCATCTAAAGGACTGCCTGAGATGCAGCTTGAAGCAAAGACTGAGAACCAGATAGCCATGCTAAGAAACTGAAGAAGCACATTCCAGGACATGAGTGGGTTAGTGCAAGAGAGAATGCACCAAGATAGAAAGGACCCTTGGCATTCTAGAATAATCCAGAAACCCAGTGAGACTGTACTTTAATATGTGAGAAGTAGATGGCAACAGAGGACATTGAGGAGGTCCGAGGACACAGGCTTTGGGGAGGGCTGTGTATTTTGGGAAGGACCGCATTATTTCACAGAGAAGTGGGAAGTCTATCTCCTTTGCTGTGGAAACATAATCAATGACAATCCTTCTCAACAAGGTCCCCATGCCACTTTTCTTTCTCTCCATGGGAAGTAAAAGATATGTAGAAACTTGCAAATTATACAGGCAAGAATTAATTTTGAATTGCTAGTTCCAAGCTATTTGTTTTGTGTCACAAGTAGGTTTTGTGAATGGAAAGAGCCATCCCATTAAAAGTAGCAATGCCAGGGGTCTGGAGAGAGAGTTCAATCCCAAAGAGCACTATTGTTTTGCAGAGCTTGGATTCGGTCCCCCACACCCACACGGTGGCTCACAATCTTCCACAACTAGTTCTAGGGGATCCAACGCCCTCTTTTGACCTAACTAAGCACTAGGTGCACACAAACATGTAGGCAGGCAAAACACACATACACATAAAATAAAATATTTCTTTTTTTAAAAAGTAGCAAAAACTGTGTTTGGTTCTTTCTTCATTGGCCATGGATCTAGTGTCATTATTTAGTATTATCATCCGAACCTTGCCACAGAAAGATGAATGAGATGGCAGAAAAGCGGTGAGAAGAGGGAGGAATGAAAACCACTCTGTTTATCTGCCAGCAAATCCCTCATCTCGGATCCGGTCTTCCCTGCTGCGCGTGTCCCATTGAATTTGTAGATTACCTTTGGAAGTGCCCATCAAAGCTGTAGTGAGCAGTGTGTGGTGAGAAAAGCTCATATGCATTGTACTGTGAGGTGGCCTCCTGCTCCACCCAGCCCAGCATGTGAGCATCGAGATGTGGAGGGCACGGTTATCAATCATCACAGCATCCAACCTTGAGTGAGGAACTGGCATTCCTGCTTGGACTTAGGCACCGTAGTACTGCTTAGCTACTGCCTGACAAGATGAATGGCCCAGAATGGGCAAGCTGGCCTTCTTCACTCACCTCACCATGCCCTTAGTGGATGGGACCAAAGTAAGGAACAAACCAGAAAGTCCTGAAGTGCATGTCAGGGCTCCTGACAGACACACTTGCTTCTGGGTTGCCGCTCTTACGTCAGTCACTTCGACTTACCCCCACATTACATACATACGTTAAAACATCACACAAATCCAGACACAACACACCAATTTCCTGTTCGGAGTCAGGCAGGGACTGAATTTACAACTAGCAATAAATAGATTTGCATGCTGGAAAAGAAGCCGGAAGCCACCCACTCAAGTTCCAAGGGAGAAAACTCTGGTGGTCTTTACAAGAATTATGTAAAATGTTTTCGGTGGTGGGGCTGGAGAGATGGCTCAGTGGTTAAGAGCACTGACTGCTCATCCAGAGGGCCAGGGTTTGATCCCCACCCCCCACACAGCAGCTCCAGTTTCAAGGGACCCGATGCCCTTTTCTGACCTCTGTGGAGACTGCATGTGTATGGCGCACAGATATATGTGCAATCAGAAGACGCCATACACATAAAATATTTTTTAAAAAATATAAAAATAACCCATTATTTTAAAACAAGCAAACAAAACACCAAAATATTACATTGCCTCACACGTGTAAAGAATTTAGTCAACTAAAATATTATTCATTTGTATCTTTTAGGTTGATTTTATGTTATTTTGTGTGTGCTTGTGTGTCCTCCTCAGAGGCCAGAAGAGGGCTTTGGAGGCCCTGGATCTGGAGTTAGAAACAGCTGTAAGCTTCCAGATGTGTGTGCTGGGAACCCAACCCAGGTCCTCTGCAAGAGCAGCAAGTGCTCTTAACCACTGAGCCATCTCTCCAGCCCCACCACTGAAAACATTTTACATAATTCTTGTAAAGACCACCAGAGTTTTCTCCCTTGGAACTTGAGTGGCTTCCGGCTTCTTTTCCAACATGCAAATCTATTTATGCTAGTTGTTAGTTCAGTCCCTGCCTGACTCCGAACAGGAAATTGGTGTGTTGTATCTGGAATCATTTCTGATTTTTCTCATAGCTAAGGCTTTGGCTCCAGGCTCTTACACCTTGTGTCTGCCTCGCTGCATGATGGAACTGATATCCTGTATGCAGCCCTCTGCACTTTATCCAGCAGGAGTCAGTGCCAATAGCCTCTCATAGCCATGTCTTGACTCAAGGAGAGTCCTGGGCAAGGCAGGGATGATTGCTTGGCAAGACATGGGCTTAGGAGCTATGTGGACCCTGTGGGCCTCAGTGATGCACACTCAGGGGAGCCATGGCTTCATTCCCCACATTTCTTTCACACAAAGTGTGATTATAGGGAAGTGCTTCCATATGGCCTAGGGAACTCCCAGCCAAACTGGCTTCAGCTGGCCAGTTTCAGAGCCACAGCAGACAGGATGGGGCCACCAAGAGAAAGAATGAAGAACACGAAGCACCGTGCTTTCATGGAAGCATGCTACCTTTAGCCTTGACAGAGAGGCTTCCAAGTAACTGTAATGCCAGCGCTTACCATGTCACTCATACCTTATTGCAAAAAATCTGCCTGAGCACCCTGGCTCTCCTTCATGTACAGAAATTAGATTTTTTTCAGGATTATTAGCTAGCAGCATCCCAAGTGGGCAGAAAGATCTTGAGGGCTTGCGGGACAGGCAGCCTAATGGCAAGCTCGAGTTCATTGAGAGACTCTGTCACAAGGGAATAAGATAGAGCATGACAAAGCAGCACTTCTAAAGGCTTCCCGTCTCCTTAGCATACATATGGCCGCCCAAGTGGGTGTTTGTACATGTACAAGCACATGCACATATCATATACAAACAAAAGGGAAGAAAGAAGAAAAGAAAACCAGAAGGACAAATCCAGGCCTTAAAAGCACGCATGGATTTTCCTAGAGAAAAAAAAAAAACACTTAAAGAAAAGGCTTCATTCATTTTTTGAGAATTTCATACATTATATTGTGATCATATTCACCCTTCCACCAGCTCCTCCCACATCTACTCCTTAACACTCATACCCACCCAACTCTGCATCCTCATTCTTTTGGTTTTGTTTTGGGTTTGGGTTTTTTTTTTTTTTTTTTTTTTTTTTTTTAATTATTATTATTTTTTATTATTTTATTCTTGTTACATCTCAATGTTTATCCCATCCCTTGTATCCTCCCATTCCCCCCCCCCCATTTTCCCATTATTCCCCTCCCCTATGACTGTTCCTGAGGGGGATTATGTCCCCCTATATATTCTCATAGGGTATCAAGTCTCTTCTTGGCTACTTGCTGTCCTTCCTCTGAGTGCCACCAGGTCTCCCCCTCCAGGGGACATGGTCAAATGTGAGGCACCAGAGTACGTGAGAAAGTCGTATCACACTCTCCACTCAACTGTGGAGAATATTCTGACCATTGGCTAGATCTGGGAAGGGGTTTAAAGTTTACCTCCTGTATTGTCCTTGGCTGGTGCCTTAGTTTGAGCGGGACCCCTGGGCCCAAATCTGCCTATCATATTGTTCTACTTGTAGATTTCTAGGACCCTCTGGATCCTTTTATTTTGCTGTTCTCCCATGCGTCTCTCATTTAGAGTCCCAATAGGATGCCTTCCCCTCTGTCCCAGTTTCCTAAGATCAAAAATTCAAGCGACACCACATGCTGGCGAGGATGTGGGGAGAGAGGAACACTCCTTCATTGCTGGTGGGAATGCAAACTAGTACAGCCACTTTGGAAATCTATCTGGTGCTATCTCAGAAAAATGGGAATAGGGCTTCCTCAAGACCCAGCTATTCCACTCCTTGGAATATACCCAGAAGATGCTCCAGCACACAACAAGAAAATTTGCTCAACCATGTTCATAGCAGCCTTATTCATAATAGCCAGAACATGGAAACAGCCTAAGTGTCCCTCAGTAGAAGAGTGGATAAAGAAACTGTGGTACATATACACTATGGAATACTACTCAGCTATTAAAAACAAGGAATTCCCGAAATTTGTGGATAAATGGATTGAGCTAGAAATGATCATAATGAGTGAGTTAACCCAGAAGCAGAAAGAATCAAATGGTATATACTCACTTATATCTGCATACTAGCCCTTGGGTTTGGGTTTTTTGAGATAGGGTTTCTCTGTATAACAGCCCTGGCTGTCCTGGACTCACTTTGTACACTAGGCTGGCCTTGAACTCACAGAAATCAGCCTGCCTCTGACTCCACGAGAGCTGGGATTACAGGCCTGTGCCACTGCACCCAGGTGTATCCTCATTAAATAAAAAAGCAATCAAATATTTTAATAGAGTCTCAAAAGGATCTATACTCTGAAGGCTGACAGTTGATAAGAGGAGAGGAGAGGGAACAAAGAAAGGAAAGAAAGGGGAAGGAAAGAATGGAAGGAGAAGGAGGAGGGAAAGGATGGAGGAGAAGGAGGGAGGAAAGGATGGAGGGAGAGGGAGGGAGGAAAGGATGGAAAGAGAGAGGAAAGGATGAGAGGAGAGAGGAAAGGATAGAGGGAGAGGCAGGAAGATTGAGACCTAGACCTAAAGGGAGAGAAAGGGAGAGAGGATCTCACAAAAGTGGGAGACTAGAATCTGTGGATGGCTCAGTCGGAAAAACATTTGCCACACAGTATGAGAACCCTAGTTAAGATCCCCAGCACCCAGACCTGCCACTGTGACCCATCCAGTGTTCTCATTTTGGGCCTGCAGACAGGTGCACATCCTGGGGTTCATTGGCCAGCCGTCCTAGATGAATTGGTCAGTGAAAGACCCTATCTCAAACATCAAGAGCAATGAAGGAAGACACTTGATGATGACCTCTGGCCTCCACATGCATGTGCACACATTTGGATGTACACACTCACAGGAACATGTACACAGGCTGCATACACATACAAAGAATGATGCCCTGGTAGGCAGGCCCCTTAAGCTAACACAACACTCCATCCTGTGTCCCTTTCCATTTCAGGACCTTCTCTCCATACTTTACTCATAATCCCCCCTTCTCTCTCCTCCCCCCTCCCTTCCTCCCTCTCTCTCTCTCTCTCTCTCTCTCTCTCTCTCTCTCTATATATATATATATATATATATATATATATATATATATATATATATATACACACACACACACACACACACACACACACACACACACACACACACACATATAATAAATGGTTTAACAAAACAGTTCCACTTATGTTTTGGGTCAACTATAATGATTTTGGTATCTAATTTCTTTTGGACTCTGATAAAAACAAAGTCTTCTATGATGAATTTTCAAACCTTTAAAAAACCACCTCACTCTAGGTGCCTCCTAGCAAGGTGAGTGGAACTACCTGTTTTGTTGTGCTAGTGTCCTCACCAGGAGCCTTCCTGAACCAGCCTTCACAGTAGTCTGTCTCTTCAAACTGTGTGATCTGCATTCTTCCTCCAAGTTTGCTCCCATCGCCCCCCCCCCCCCCCCGGACTCTATTCTCATGTGATCCTTCTCCCCCACCCATCAGCAGCCCTCTTAAAATCCTTTCTTAAGCTATTGTCTAGAATTAATTTGGTGAGACATTTCTTCACATCTCTGGTCTTTAAATATCCTCCTCTGTAAAATGGGTTTGACAATATCAAAGCTGGAAATGCAAGAGGCTTAGTGAAATGAGATGACATCATACATCTGAAGCAAACTTTGATAATCATGAAGTAATTTGTTGTCTTGGTACCAGTGATAACAATGGGCTAGATGCTTAGCACTTAGTTTCTACCACCCTCCAAAAGCAATCGTGTCATGTGCTACAGTTCTGGTCAGTGACACATCAGTCCTGGGGGATGACTTCCATTTCTGAATAAAATAAAGGACACCGAACCGAAAGCCTTTCCTACCATCTCTTTTTATCTTGTGGGTGGATGTGATGTCAAACTGTTCAACTCTGTAGCCATGAAGACAAATCCACAGTCGCAGGATATGGAGAGAGATGTGCTTGAGTCCTGGGAGATGCAGCTTCCCTAGCCTTGACCATCAGTCCAGACTTCATCTCAGAGGACACATAGAACCCTAAAGCTTATAATCTGGGTTCCTGAGATTTGGAACACGTACGTCCCTTTAGGCACACCAGCTGTCAGGGTCACCTACTTCATGAAGTCTATGGAATGGAACCTCCATGAATCCAGTTGCCAACCTGACCTGGCCCTCACCATGACCCTTCTATGTTTTTGCTGTCATTAGTGAGTTCCATCTTCTTTCCCCCTAGTGAACACATCTCACTGTCCTTATTCTCTGTGACCAACTTTTCCACCTAATAAAGAGCCAATCAGGACCAAGAGGATGAAACGCATATAACTTTCCACTGCATTCTCCAGTTTTGAATTCACTCCCTCCTTATTCTTGGAAGACCCCTCTACCCATTCTCACCGTCCCTCGAGTCACTTATGTATCTGAAATCCACTGATATCGCTTATGAATATTACAGATCATCTTCAAACTGCCAAAACTAAATGTGTGTGTGCATGTGCATATGTGTGTGTGCGCACGCGCATGTGTGTGTGTGTGTGTGTGTGTGTGTGTGTGTGTGTGTGTGTGTGTGTGTGTCTCCTGGATTGTAGCCATCTTCGCAAGAGCATTCAGCAGAGTTCACCATGACTTCCTTGAGATGACTGATTCCTTTGGCTTCTGTGACTCCACTCTTGTTAAATTCTGTGTTAATCTACCTGCTCCTCTTCTCTGATTAAATGATGGAGTTCCTCAGAATGCAACCTGTGGCATCTCCATGTTCTGCAGTGCTCCCTTTGGGTGGACTACCTACATTCATGACTGAATACAAAGGAAGGGCATCTTCCCTAAGGCCATCTTCCCATCAGCCATGATGGGCTGGCATGTTTTGAACCAACCTCTGTCTAATACCGAAATACACTCAAAAGCTGTTGGAAAACATCAGAATGATACAAAGGGGTTGGCTAGCCAGGGAGCTAATATTAGTGCAGGGAGCTGGGCTCTTACCCTCGATAGACGCCTCCTTTCTGTGGATGCCTGATCTCAGAAGAACAAATGAATACAACAGCTGCTTGTGCTCATTGAATCCCAGCACTTGGGAGGCAGGTGGATCTCTGTGAGTTTGAGGCCAGCCTGGTCTACAAAGCAAGTCCAGGACAGCCAAGGCTACACAGAGAAACCTTGTCTCAAAAAACAAACACAAACAAAAATGCTGCTTCATCCCCATGTCTCTTACTATAGTATTTACTCAAAGAACCACAAACTCTGATCCAGAATTCCTCCTCCTAAATAGTCTTCCAAGTATTCCATCCTCACCATCTCTAGCCACACTCCCTCAGACCAAGGCCCTTGGGTGTTTAAAAGTAGCTTCCTCTCTGAACTCCCTGCTTCCAGAACATCCCTGTAGGTGATCTCTCCAGTTGTTCCAATGCCTAAATTATTTTGATGGCTCACCGGTGACAGCTTTTATGGCTGACTACTGAATACCACTCTGTCTTATCTTCCACTCTTTAGTGTACATTTAGCTTTGAGCAGCAAATGAGTAGGAACTTAATAAATCCTGGCTTGTTTGCTATAATGGAGCATCCCCAGCATCCTAGCACCCAGGAGGCTTCACAAGGGTTAGCCTGGGCCGCACAGCAAAATCCTGTCTCCAACAAACAAACGAACAAATATACAAAACAAAATGCAAGCAAGGTGTCAGATTTTTCTCTAGTAGTACATCATACCTAGACTTTATGTTTCCTCTTCCTGGATGATCATGTCCTCTTGTCCTCCCTGCCTCCTGGCCTCCCTGCCTCCTGGCCTCCCTGCCTCCTGGCCTCCCTGCTTCCTTCTTGCATTCCCCTTCATTTATCCCTCCTCCTCTTCCTCTCTTCTATTCCTATAGTGGTTACCACAACTGAGGATTAAATAACATCCGAACCTTGTATAACAACCAGGCACTAAAATTAATAGACAATTTAAGGTAGAAAACAAGAAACAACAAAAATGGGGCCACCAATGACAATACATGTAGTAAACATTGAACCCCTACTCAGATCTAGCCAATGGACAGGACATTCTCCACAGTTGTGTGGAGAGCAGGGACTGACTCTGACATAAACTCTGCTGCCCCATATTTGACCACTTCCCCTTGGTGGGGAGGCCTGGTGGCACTCAGAGAAAGGATAAGCAGGCTACCAAGATGAGACTTGACAGCTTATGACCATATAGTGGGGGTGGAGGTCCCCCTCAGTCACAGACCTAGGGGAGGGGAATAGGGCAAAAGCAGGAGGGAGGGAGGAATGGGAGGATACAAGTGAGGGGAAAACAGTTGAGATGTAATCTGATTAAATTAATTAAATAAAATAAAACAATGGGGCCAGAGCAACGGCTCAGTGGCTAAGCTTACTTACTGCCCTTGCAGTGGGCTGTGCTCAACCCCTAGTGTCCACACGGCGGCTCTCAATGTTTGTAACTCTAGTTCCAGAGGATTGCGTGCTCGCTCTCTGACTTCTATGGCTCTGGCAGGCATGTGTTACATGTATATACATTCACGCACATATATGCATAAAATATAAGTAAATATTTCAAAAATAGAATGGTAGGAAACAAAACCATAGAATTAGTATCAGAAAACATGTATCAATATTCTCTTCTTCAAAGTCACCACAAGTTCCTTACCTGGGGCCCAACTTCAGCCTGCAGCTTATTATTTATTTTACATTAAGTTTCATTGGAGCACAGCTACATTTGTTTATTTTCCCCTGTGGGTACTTTTATAGGACAATGGTTTTGAGTGGCCAGGACAGAGATGTTATGTCCTTCAAAGCATAAAAGAGTCACCAGCTGGCCATTAACACATACAGTTGGCTCCTGGGAACTAAAGAGAGGCACTACCAAAATGAAAAGGCAAAACATCTGAATAAATACAGCTTCAAAAGCATTGCTTCAACAACTCAAGTAAAATCAAAGCCAAAGAACGCCTGAAAGCTACATTTGAAATCGGTGTGACATTCTGAAGTTCTTTTAAGATATGTTCTTTTAAGAAGGAAAAATTTAAAATAATAATTTTAAAAAGAAACTTGGCTTTCTGAGAACTGGCCAAAGTTGATCCCTCCCAGACGAGTTCAGTGTTAGGAATATGCTGTTCTGGTAGGAGCGGAGAACACGGCTTGTTTATGGTAACGCGGAAGTAGGTTTCAAAACTTACTTTTCTCAGGAGACAGGTGCACCTTGGCCTGACCTCTCACCAGCCTGCAGGTGGAGCCATCCCCCGCGCACACGCCACAGTTGTCCTCCTTGGCGTTGCTTCCCAGCTGTCTATCGCAGCCCACGGCCTGTGCGGGAAGAGAGAGGAGACATCTCCCTTAGGAGGCTATCTTGCTTCAGTCTTCATGAGGACATTATTTTGTAAATGTGACTGACGGGATGACTTAGAGGCTAAAACCATTTTGTGATTCCTATGCAGGAACCCCAGAACCACAAGAACTGAAGCTGTCTCCCCCACAGCCTTACTCTCCTTTAGTTATAGTTCAGGTACCTACGTGCACCTTTCTCTCTGACCCCCTCTCCTTCCTGTGAGACTGTCTCTTGTAGCCCAGATAGCCTTGAACTTGCTGTGTAGCTGAGAATGGTGTTGATGTTGTCTGATCCTTCAGCTTATGCCTCCCAGGTGCCCAGAGGACAGGTTAGCTTTACCACATCTGGTCCACGCAGTGCGAGGGCCCCGCATCTGGGCTCTGTGGCTCTGGGCAAGTTCCTACCGACTTTTTTCTCTCCACTTCTACTTTTTCCTCAGACTCTGATTTTTGCTCCCAATGTCTATGCCTCAGGCCCACCACATCTCTGTGCATCAACGCAGAGAAATCCCCCATCGGTACTTCCATCTACATGTCTTTATCATTATCTGCCCTTACACCTGTGTTGCCACCTCCATATAACTATATGCATATGCCCAAAGATGATCTTAAAGAGAAAAGCTAGGATTTATGTCCAAATATGAAACATAGTTTGCTGTTATCTATCAGTTTGCTGTGTTGCTATGCCGTATTTGTGTGTTATATTGAAATCTTCCTTACGGGAGAAGGGCTGTGTTTCATATTTCTTTTCATTTTCACAAATAGGACTTTTGTATAAAGTGTGCCCAGTAATATTAACCTGTCTAAGAGTTTATTTCTGCCCCCACAGTCACACAGCTTTGTTCACAGGCCTGGCATTGGAGTGTAGGGACTGTGAAGACAGACAGTTATGACAAATCCTGACTCCACCACATGACAGGATGCTGGGCAAGTCACTCTCAAAGACCCATTTTCCTCACCAGTAAAGCAGAGATAAAGATGCCAGTGTGTGTTTCACAAAAGGTTCAGCAAAAGTTCAAGGAGGAAGTTTCTGTTAAGAGCAGTGCTGTGATCAGACGATTCTAGAGAGTTCTAAAAATGGGGTCAGTTTGACTGTTTCTCTCCGTTGTCAGCTTTGGTCTCCAGGAGCCAGCAATGCCACAGTTGGCAGAGCTGTCAAGTCACTCTGAACTCCAGGTGCTGAAGAGAAAAGAGGGACTGGACAGAGTTCAAACCACATCTATAGGAGAGTCTTTCCAAAGCATTGGTGTTGAGGGGAAGGAAAAAGGTGCCATGAAACTTTCAGAGCGAGACAGAAAAACGTTCTAAGGAAATGAGGGAATAGCCATGCTTTGAGGGGTTTTCCACCTCAGCCCAGGCTGCGAGGAGGAAAGGGTCTACACTTGCTCTGTGTGGTCACCAACGGCAAAAGCCACGCCTATCAGTATTATTTTGCTCAATGGGACAAAGTCTCAAAAACCAGACTCCTTGGTGGGAAAATTGCAGCGGGTAGAAATTATTGGATGAGCGGCTGGTTTCGATAACTTTTATACTCCTTTCACCCTGATAATATGACTTTGAAGATAATGTTAATGATCACTCACACTTTTTAATCTCTGTGTGTGTGCATGTATGTTCATGTATGAATCCACACATCAGGGAACACATGTGGTAGTCAGAGGACAGCTGGCCCATGCAGCCTCCTCCTATTTCTGCCTCCCCAGAGCTAAGATTATAGATACATGCTACTGTGCCTCACTTTATGTGGGTTCTATGTATCCAGACTCAGGTCCCTGTGCTTATAAGGCAAGGCTTTGCCCACCAGCCTTACAGTAGTGTGACGATTTTTACTGGATGCTTACCATATGCCTGGCACTGTGCCACAAATGTTGCCCACGCTCTTTCATTTCTTCTCTGCAACAATCTTATGATACAGACGAGAGCTTTTATCTCAGTCTTACAAATAGGAAGGAGTCTGTCTGCACACAGCTGAGTCTAAATGACCTGTCCCCGTGGCACAGAGAGCACAGAGTGTGCCACACCTTCCTGTACCTTTGCTCTCAGCAGAAAGACAAGGAGGGCCCCTGTTACAGAGGACTTTGCATGAATATTTACAAGCACATGTGGAACAGCTTAAGGGTGATTGATTCTGGAAACGTACTTGCACGGTTGGGATCGGACCAGTGAGTAACTGTGTTCGTGAAACTTTCCCCACGGGAAATAATTCCGCCATGAGATTATAGACACCAGCTTCCTGAGCCAAGCTCTGTCCTCACATGTTGCTGTCCCTGGGTGCTTTACATTTCATGAGGGTGAGAGTCACCCTCTCTCTGCTCTTCCAGGAAGGGTGTGTGCTGAAGAGCTAGGATGGGCTTATTTTGAACAGTGTTTGGGGCTTTTCAAATTCTTGGGCAATCGAATCGCTCCCGAGCACTTGTATTTGCTTCCTAATATTTTTTTTAAGTTAAAATTCATCCAAATCTTACAGCCAAACAAAGCATGTGAAAACATCACAGAAAAATGATATTTGAAAAGAAGGACTGATTGCCCTGTGATTCATCAAGTATAAGCCAGAGCTGACTTGAAATTGCTGCAAACTGAACTCTAGCTTTCTAGAACTTCCACTGTGCACAAGAAGCAACTCCTAAAATATTATGTGAAGTGTTTTCAACTTCTGTGACGTCTCCTAATGTCAAGATACCTAATTATAGTGATTTATAATCTATTAACTGATAGACCCATCAAGCATATGAACGTCAATTAAATTGTCCTTTTCTGCAATGTCAAGCATAAAAGTACAAATCAATAAGACAATATTCTTATCTTGTAGCATAGTTAATGAGACAAGTTAAAAGTTACAAGACACGGGATAACATAAACATGTATTTTAAATATATGAGCAGTGGTTTTTGGAAGACATGACCATTTATAAACAGAACTTCAGCAAAGACTATTGCAAAGTTCAGGCAGATGGAATTTAAATAAGTGCCATTAATCCAAATTAATGTGAAATTTCCAGATAAATCAAATTTAATCTTTCAAAAAGTTGTATTTTACTTTAGAGAAAATTTGAACTCTAGCTAGCACCTAACTAGAAGCTTTACTCCTTCCTGGTCTTGGTCCTGGTCCTGGTCCTAGGAGGCACTCTGCACACTCTTGGAGGAAAAAAGTAACTGTCAGTATCACACAACCACAAACCCTGTAACCTGCAACAGCAACCTGTTTGCAAGATATACTGGTACAATCGTGGCACAAATGTTAATCGATCAGTTATTTTTGGATTAAATTGAAAGCCTGATCTATGAGATGGAACCAATATCTTGAACTGCTAAAGGGGTCAAGAACCCGAGACTAGGTGGATCATGAGCCTAAGGAAACCATACTACTGTTACTCTGCTGCAGGGACAGAGCAGTAAAGTGACTCCTGAGGACACACTGCCGTCCCGCAGGTCCGCGACTTACCCAACCCTCCTTCTTACATGGAAATTATCATGGAGCCCACAGCTGGACTATGCGCAAAGACTGAGAGACTTTGCAGCACTCAATCCTAAACGGGATGTCTTCATCAAACCCCTCCCCTCAGGGCTCAGGGATCTATGCAGAAAAGGGGTAGGATGACTCCAGGGAAACAGCATCACCCAGACACAACAGGACTGATGGCACATAGAAAGCCACACAGGTCCTGCACAGGCTCAAGTCAGACACAGCCCCAGCACAGAGAAGAGAAAATGGTCATGAAGTCCTGTCCCTCACCAAGAAGCCATGTGAAGTTGATACCTGTTGGGAAATCCATGTCTCTAACTTTTTTCAAAACAAACAAATAAAAAAAACCTCTAAAATGCTGGTATTTCCTTTCCATTTTCAGTGTAGTCAAAAGTGGTGGAAGCTGCAAGGATAAGCATAATTTAGTTCAACATGAGAAAATTTGAAAAGTCAGTGACTTCATAGTAGGAAGACCGTAGAAGGTATAAAATTATTGCAGGAATAGCGAAATCCAGTGACTTCTGAGAACTTCCACCCTCAGCTTGTATTTTCTTTTTTGTTGTTGTTGTTGTTGTTTTGCTTTTATTTTTTACATTTACATTTAAATTATTACACATACATACAATAAACTACCTACATCAAGAAGAGCCAAAAAACAAGCAGGAATTATATAAATGTTACATCCATAGTGTTTTGGCTACTTGTATTTGGCAGCCTTGAAGAAAACATCTTTCCTCTCTTGGTGCATCTAAAATTCTGAATGTAAATCAATATCTATCATATCTCATCATTATCAACTTAAAACATCTATCTAGACCTAAAAACATCTTAACTCCTAAACAACTAAGCTTAGTTGTAAAACTAAACTATCTGGTCTTCAACCCCATCAGAGACTTGAGAAGGAATAAAACTAATTACCTGAGTAGAAGTGCAGGTTAACAGCTTCCAAAACGAGAAAATGACTCAGCTTGTATTTTCTAGTTCCCAACAGTGCCTATCAAACAGTCTGGCCAGGTCTGAAAGGTCTCTCTGCAGGGCTGAGTGTGTACATGCTCGTATGTCTTTGAGTTTGAATGTATGGTACTGAGCTATCTACTTACAAGTCATCTGCTGTATTGACTGGCCTTTTCTGAACCACCTCCCATTTTCAATTAAACTTTAGCAGCCCGGCATGGTGGTTCACATCTGTAATCTCAGCACTGGGGAGGTAGAGGCAGGCAGATCTCTGAGTTAGAGGCCAGCCTAATCTACAAAGTGAGTCCAGGACAACCAGAGCTATACAGAGAAACCCTGTCCTGAAAAAAACAAACAAAAAACAACAAACAAACATTGTCAACAACAAAAAACTTTAGTTTTACAAATATCCAGAGGGGAAAAAATATGCTATGTAAGACAGGCAGGTACCTTTGAAAATGTTGGCATTAAGCAGCTCCTCCGTTGTCTTTCTTTTTAAACTCACAGAGAATGAAGCGAGCTCACCTAGCCCCTCCTATTTATTCTTTTGCACAGCCTACAGTAAACTTGTCTTATTATAATACTGAGTTGGGCATGCCGCAAAACATTCCTATCTGCCACCTTTCTTTTCTGGACATGTATGTTATGACTGCAAACCAAGCATGAACAAACATGTGTCTAACAGTTTTCCTTCTCAAAACGCAACCTTACACTGAGCACGCTCTGACCTTTTCTAGCTATGTGCGCTCATCTGAGTGTTTGTACACCCTGAAAATTCAAAATGTTTTGATGTCTTGTTCCCCAGAGTGACAGTATTTGGGGTGGGGTCTCTGAGAGGGGATTAGATCATGAGGGTAGAACTCACTAGGGTGGACTGGTGCCCCTAGAAAACAGGCATGGGAGGCCCGTCTTTCCCTTACAACCTGTAAGGTCCAAGCTATCCGAAAACCAGGAAGTAGGCTCTCATTCAGCACTAGCATTTCCACGGCTTTGGCCTAGAACTCCCAGCACATTTCTGCTGCTTATGAAATCCACTCTAGAGCCCTCTGTTATAGCTCATACCAACTGAGACGGTCTGGGGAATGACCTCCCTCAGAATGCCTATTCTCCTTATAAACAAAGCCTGTGTATTGTCTCCATTTCATAGGAGCTATACCTATTTCCTCGGAGGATGATAAGCTAATGAGGTAAGGTGCTTAGACGGTGTCCAATCCTCAGAAAGTGCTCAGTGTCGCTTGTTATTTTCATAATAAATTTTATTATACATTTTATAACATTTTTAAAAATGTATTAGTTGGGTGTGGTGGTACATGCCTGTAATCTCTGGGAGGCAGAGACAGGACGATCTCTGTGAGTTTGATGTCAACCTGGTGTACAAAGTAAGTCCAGGACAGTTAAGGCGACACAGAGAAATTCTGTCTTGAAAAAACTATCTCTCTCTCTCTCTCTCTCTCTCTCTCTCTCTCTCTCTCTCTCTCTATATATATATATATATATATATATATATATATATATATATATATATATATATATATAATTTTGTGTGGGTGTTTGTTTGCATTTATTTCTGTACCACATGTGTGAAGAGGTTAGAAGAAGGTTCAGGTCAGAAGCCCTGAAACTGGGGTTACAGCCAGTTGTCTGTGAGTTGGACCAGAAGGTTCAATGCCATCTGGTCTCTGAGGGTATGTGTGCACATGTGCAAATACACACACACACAGACACACACACACACACACACACACACACACACACACACATCCTAAGGAGGAGAGGGAAGAAGAAGACAAACTTCATCTGCAGAGTTGCCTGGCTAATATCAGAAGCAGAAGCAAATTTCATTCAGCGAGGCCTATGGTGAGGCTGTGTCATGCTGTCTGCTTTCCCAGGCTAATGGAAAGTTGTTCCCAAGAGCATTGTGACATGTTCTTTTAAATTAGAAAATTGTAAACACGCTTGCAAAAAATTACCGTCTGTGCCAAATATTCATCAGGGCTCCCTTCAGTGATCCCGAGGCCAGCAGAGTGAATCACACAGTTCACTCTCGTCCCCTGACAACTGCCGATACCCACCGCCACATTGTACAAAAAGGGAACCGATGTGCATGTTATCCTGCGGAAGAAAAGATCACGAATTCGACTAGGAAAGGTCTGCCTCTTTCTGTGAAGATGCCCTGCACCCACCTTAAGAAAGCAAACCAGTCATTACCTCTTCCTGCAGCACAGAAGGGCCTTGCTCTCCTGGGTTCACAAAAGCACAACAGGAGGCACTCATTTAAAGTGGGCTAATTCAGAACTGGAGACCATTGGTACTGTGCAGAGCTCCTCAAACGCTGAGCATTGCTGGAGGAAGCTGGCATTAAGACAATAAGGGGGCGGGCGGTGTCTTGAACAGTCAGGACCACAGGAGGCCAGGGAAGGTGAAGTCAGGTTGTGTGAAGGCCCCCTGGGTGACAGCTGTCCAGAATGTTGTTTGGAATTGAATGTTTAAAAAAAAAAAAAACCAAGGAAGGTAGTATCTCATTTTTTTTTTTAATCCATTAAAAAAGGCCAAATAACAGTGACAGGAAGGGAGCAGGCACAGGGTCCTCAGGCAGATCCGATGCTCATCATCAGTCACAGGAAGTGACCTAAAGTACAGGCACCTCTAATGAAGACTCCTGGGAGCAAATCATGCCGGGAATACTAGCTGGTGTCCTGATTTTGTTCCTATTTTAAAGGAAGGCATGGGGAGAGATGGGAAGCTAAGTAAAAAGGAGAAGCTGAGGCAGCCGTGAGGCAGCCATGATGGATCCGCAGGGAAGAAACACGGAGGCTAACTATCGGTGGAAGCCAGGACTTTCCTTCTAGAAGGAACAAACCCTGTTGATGCCTTGATTTGGGACTTCTGGCTTCTAGACTGTGAGAGAACGCATGTCTGTCATTTTCAGCTATCAAGTTTATAGCAATTTGTTCTGGTACCCATGGGAAACTAATAAAGCCTGCTATCCACCAGTGCCTTTTCTAGCCGTGTCCCAGGCTTTACTCAAAGGGACGACATCAAGCAGCTTTTACCAACCTATCTCCTTGCTCCACTGAAATGCTTGGCACTGGTAACCTCCCTTGCACAATCCTCTCCCGCCCTTCCTTCTCTTCCTCATGGTCTTTACACTAAACAGAGAAGTCTATTTTATCCAGTCACCCTCAGGGACACTTTGTCCTATGCTCAGTGATAAGGCCAGTGTCCTCCCCTTCAGTGACTCCATTCTTCTTCCTCAGTTTGCAGGGACATCGGATCAGATGCCAGCATCTTACAATTGCCCCCAAAGGTCTAAAGTTTTGAGCCAACTTACATCTTCACAGGTGTCCCGAGCTCATCTCATCTTTTGCCCACACATCTCACTCTCACCTGATGTTTCCTTTCTTCCCCAGTGACGTCACTAGTCTACTCAGTGACACCCCCCCCCCTTCACACTCAACATTCATTCAAACATCTTAGTCCTCTAAGTGTCCTCCCCTTCTTCATCCATCCTACCTACTGTTTGACTTTGCAGCTCTTAGGAGTCCCAACTTAACCCTCCTGCCCTGTCCAAATGTTCTAGCACACTGCCACCGAGGTGACCTTTCTACAGACAAGCCCATCTGAGCTATTTTTTAGAAAACTCCTCAGTGGCTCTTCTCACAACTCTAAGGAAAAGTTGACAAGTGGTTTCTTTCCACCCACACTCCCAGCGCCATCTTCTAGCACGATTGTTAGCCTTATCTCAGCCCATACAACAAACAGAAATATATCTTTACCCAGCCTGAGCTGCATGCTTGTCATAAACCCACTCCTTATCTTTGTCTATTTAACTTGTTCTCAACTTTTCAAAATCTGAGCTTTGAATACCACCTCGTGCAGCACTCTCTTGGAGGCCAGGCTAATCCCTTACCCCACTGCTGAAGCTCACACCCAGGGCCTTGCATTAGGAAAGTGCTGTGCGATGGAGCTCAACCCTAGTCACCTAAGTCACCTTTAGCAAGTTCATTTGAGTACAAACACAATGCATGGCATCGGCAAAAGGCTGGAAGACTACCAGTATAACCCAACAGACTGATGATGGTGATGATGATGATGATGGTAGTGGTGGTGGTGGTAGTGGTGGTGATGGAGGTGGTGGTGGTAGTGGTGGTGATGGAGGTGGTGGTGATGATGGTGGTGATGGAGGTGGTGGTGGTGGTGATGATGATGGTGGTGGTGGTATTGATGGTGATGGAGGTGGTGGTGGTAGTGGTGGTGATGGAGGTGGTGGTGGTAGTGATGGTGATGGAGGTGGTGGTGGTGGTAGTAGTGGTGATGGAGGTGGTGGTGGTGGTGATGGAGGTGGTGGTGGTGATGATGATGGTGATGATGACAGTGCATGTGATGCAGGAGAATGGAGCAGTAAGTCTTGACCATGGGAAGATTTGTCCACAGAGTTAGGAAAGATGGAGCAAGGCAGGGGAGACTGGAACCTGTTGTGTTCACTTCAAGAACATTTTCCAGCTCATATTTACATGTGTGATATATTCATGTTTTGTGAAGGATACCAATCTGAGCTTAGAACTCTTGTATGTAAGGGTTTTTTGTTTGTTTGTTTGTTTGTTTTGAATACACAACAGTTAAATTTATGCATCTTGGTCTAATCAAATTGCAGAAAGATACTGCTATGTACATTTCCATTGCTTTACCCTGAACTGCAAGGCAAGTGTTGGGAACACACACACAGGTTGATTCTCCAGGTTATTACTGATTACAGAGCTCAGCAAGTAATTGCCACCAGTAAAACCCGGAAGCTGCATCCGGACATAACATTTCTGGTTTCAAGAGAATAATATCGTTTCTTTGTGACTATGATTTTCGATAACTATTTAAAAAAAAATACGTTATTTTTTTTTTCTTAAATCCAGCCACAGTGGTGGTAGTGCACACTTAAAAAATAATTTATTCAGATTATGTCTGGATTGTTATCCCCTCACTTGTATCTTCCTGTTCCCCCCTTCCTCCCTCTTTTACCCTATAAATATCCAGTTTTCTTAGAGTAATCTGTTTACTGCCTTCTCTCCTTTGCCCCTTTCTCAGAGATCACCTGGCTTGCAATGGACTTATTCGTAGGCTTTCTACTCTGGTCCACTGGTCCATTTGTCTATTCTTGTGTTAGTATCTTACTGATTTGATTACTGTCATTTTATATTGAGTCTTGAGTTTGTACAGTGTCAGCCATTCAACTTTGCTCAGCTCCTTCAATGTCATGGTATATCCTTTTGGGGATGCTAATGTAAGTAGGATTGTATTTTCAGTGTCAAAATCCAGCCTTCTGCTATACATCGTTAAAGTCACTGACCTTTGTATAGCATGCATATATATATATATATATATATACACATACACACACACACACACACACACACACACACACATATATTACTTTTAATCAATTATTAGTTCCAGGATGTTTCTTTTTCTTTGTTATTAAACATATACAATCAAATCATGTATAAATAATGATAATTTTAGTTTTTCTCAGTCATACTATCTTTTCTTGTCTTTTATTCCCAGTGCGTTGAATATTGAAAAGCAGAAACAGGGGTTAGAGGACAAAGCTGCCTTATTCCTGATCTTAGCAAGAAAGTGTCTAGATTCTTCCATTAAAAATGACATTAGGGCCTGGAGACATGGCTCAGAGGTTAAGAGCACTGTCTGCTCTTCCAGGGGTCTCCTGGCAACCACATGGTGGATCCAAACCATCTATAATGTGATCTGATACCCTCTTTTGGCATGTAGGTATACACACGACTAGAGCACTTATATACATAAAATAAACAAATACATCTCTTTAAAAATAAATGACATTAAGCGATTTGTGGTCGTACACATATATAATCTCAGTACCTGGGAGGCAGGAACAGGCAGATCTCTGTGAGTTCAGGGCCAGCCTGATCTACATAGTGAATTCCAGACCAGTCGGGGCTATACAGTGAGACCCTGTCTCAAAAAGTATGCTGTACTTATAATTTCTTAAAATATACATTGGTGGCAATTCTCCTCACAGTTTCTAGAAGGTTCTTCTTTAACCGTTTCTATTATGAATGAGTGTTAGATTTGGTTAACTTTTTTTCTGCATCTGTACCTACCATCATGGCTCTTCGTTAGCATGTGGAGATGAGGGACTACAGTAATTGATTTTTGAACACTGACTGAGCTTTGTACATCTGGAATAAATGCCATTAGCTATGTTTCTAAACAATGTTGAGTTTGGTTTACTAATATTTGTTGAAAGTTCTGTATATGAGCTCATGGAAGAATGAATTTCAACTTCCTTATGTTTCTGTTTTTGAAAGAAATCATAAAGGATTACTACAGAAGAGGAGACTGATGTGACATTGTGTCTCTTAGCATGTTAGAAGTTACACTCATGACATCTTATCAATATGACTGCCTAAATATGAGCTGACCAAGGACACCAGCAATAAGGATACTAACATGGACAGGGGAAAGTGCAGGAAGCTTCAACGCTACACAAAGAACTGTAGGCAGCTAAAGAATGCTAGATCAGGAGACAGTCTTCTCCAGGGAGTTGTGCAGTAACTGGTTACTCAGTACCAGGTGGTCAGCCCTAAAAACAAACATACATACATACATACATACATACATACACAATACATAATAAATACATACATGCATATATTCATACATACACAATACATATATTCATACATACATAATACCTATATACATACATGAAACATTATACAGCAAAAGTTGAATTTAGAAATGTGTGTGTATATGTATGTATGTAGGTAGGTATATGTGTATCTATACACTGTGTGTGTGTGATAGCAATTAATGAAAAAAAAGGCCATGAATTTGAAAGACAGCAAGGAGTGGGCTATGGGAAGGTTTAAATTGGGGAAGCAGAAGGGAAATTATCTAATTATATTATAATCTCAAAAATAAAGGAAAAATTAAAAACTATGAACTCAAGAAATTGGTATAATTTCTTCCTGAAGTACTTGTTTGAATATAATGTGAATCCTTGAGGCAGAGGACTTTACTATTTGGGAAAGGTTATGACCACTGATTTGAGTTCTTTCATTTACATAGGCATATGCCAGTTGTCTGTGAGGTTTGGCAGACCTTGTCTTTCCAGGAGTGCTGGAAAGCACCGGCAGCTCTCATTTACTCACTTGTCCTTTTAGTATCCACTGGATTCATTGTCTCCACTCTCACCTCTGCACCACTTAGTTTTTGTCTTGTTAATTTTGTAGGCTATCAAACAATTAGCTATAAAATATCAACGTTATTGACCTTCCTAAAAATCCAACTTTTGGCACCATTATCTCATTTCCAACTTGTTTTCTTCAGGATTTTCCTCTCACTTGTATTGGTTATTTGCTTCTGCCTGGCTTGGATCGAATTGTGCTGTATTTCCAGTTTCCTAATGCTTAGATGCTTCATCTTAGAGTCCTCCTCAGGGTTGGAAACTTTGCTCTGAGCATGGCTTTCACTGTATTGCACATATTTTATCTAATTGTATTTCCATATTCATTGAGTTCAAAATAATTTTTTCTTCCTCATGAGATTTTTTACCCTTCATCTATGTGTTATTTAGAAATGCAGTATCTCTGAGTATTTTGAAATCTATAAATGGTTGCCAGAAGTTGGGGGTGGGGCAGATGTATGAATGGCCAAAGCACAGAGAGTTTCTCTTGGTGGAATGACTCAGGATGGTGCTGGTGGGTACAGCATAGGCCTGTAACCCTAGTACTCAAGAAGCTGAGCTGGAAGGACAATAGATTTTGTACTAGCCTGAGCTACATAGCTATTTCAAGAACAGTGTAGGGTATATGGCAAGACTCTGCCTCAAAAAGAAAACAAATACATAGGGGAGGGAATGGTGTCTATAAACCCTGACACAGGCAATAATGTGCTGTTTAATGAAGGCTCATCAATTAGAAATCTGTACAGTTTGGATGGGAAACTTATGGAGTACGGAGGATGGGCATGCATAGAAACAAGAAGGTGTGTGGAGAGTCAGGCATGGTGGCACAAGCCTTTAGTGCCAGCACTTGGGAGGCAGAGGCAGGCAGAGCTCTGTGAGTTCGAGGCCAGCCTGGTCTACAGAGCGAGTTCCAAGATAGCTAGGTGTACATAGAGAAACCCTATCTTGAAAACCAAAACCAAACCAAACAAACAAAGAAGTGTGGAAAATATCTGTCTCTCACCAAATTCTTCTAGGTACCTGTAGGCCTCCTTTCCAAAGATGTTAAAAACAGACCTGAGAAGCAGAGCATCAGAAGTGTGTGTGGGAAGATCCTGGAAAACCTGGCAGGACTCCTCAATTTAATGACAACCCATGCCAAACCATTAAAGAGGCAGTGAACACATGGATGCCAATTTATAAGTTAAACAAAAAAATTAATAATAAGAATTAAAAAAGAAAATGACCTGAAATTAGAAGATGGCTACTTGGGAAAAGGAAGAGAGGCAAAGGGAGGAGGAAGGAGGAACAGGTAAGGTGACGCAGGAAAGAAAGATAAATAGCAAGTTTTCTCTCCCAGGCTGCTAACATCTTGCTGTAGTTACTGTTCTCTGAGCCTTCTAGAGGAGATGGAAGGCTAGAGATCTCCTTTTTGTCATTTTATTAGCATTTGTTAATTGGATAAATTAATGGGTTTCATTATGACATTTCATACTGTAATAACATGCTTTGACCATCTTCAGTCATTAAATGTCCTGCTGTTCTATCACCCCACTGCTCCCCTTCCTCCACCTCCAAAGCCTCCTCATATGTTCATGTACCAACTCTATTATTTTATTGTTTAAATAGGCATTCTTCAGGGGCTGGGGAGATAGTTCAGTTGGTAAAGTGTTTATTGTATAAACATTTGTTCAGAAACCTAGGACATTGTGACACATGCCTATAGTCCCAGAACTGGTGATGATGGGGACATGTGGAGGCAGGCTCATGACTGGGGCTCGATACTCAACCAAAGTCTGGGTTCACTGAGAGACTGTCTCAAAACATAAGGTGAAAAACAATTGAGTAAGATGCCCAATGTCAACCTCTAAACCTCTAAGCCTCTATACACTCCCACATGAACTGAACAGAGAGAGAGAGAGAGAGAGAGAGAGAGAGAGAGAGAGAGAGAGAGAGAGAGAGAGAGAGAATCCTTCAGAGATGAGAGGAAGCGAAAAGAACTCTGATGTTTCTATAGTCTTCATGATGTCTCTGGAACCTGCCTAAATCTTCCCTCATTGCAATCCACTGTTGTTCGTGCCTTGGTCTCACTCGTCTCAGCTCTGCAAAGTTGCCAGACACATTTGCTGGACTGCCCTTGAGCCCAGAGATCATTGGCTCTGCCCCTCCAAAGCTGCATTCGCAGACTGCAGTCATGGAGTCCACCGCAGCAAAGCTTTGGTAGCTCCTGACAACTGCAGAGGGCTGGGCCTCGTGCCTACAGAGTCAGAAAATCTGAATGGGAGTGGCAGGTTACACTACCTCCAACTCTTCAGGCGGAGTCTGTTTGCACGCCCTACTTGATCCCAGGGAACTATTAGGAGTCATATATTTTGATTTCACACAGCCAAAAGCCCCATTAAATAAGGAAAATGTGATTGGAGTGACAGATATCCAAGGTTTGAAAACCTTTCTCAGTGATCAGAATAGAGGGATAGACTTTTCTATCATTTCCTTAAAGCCATCACATTCTCTACTGGGGAATACACTTACACTGAAATGGCCAAGACCCCTTTATTGAGAATGGGCATGGCGCATCCCCAAACCAAGGACGTGTGTGGCAGGTGTGGCTTACCTGGCAGATGCCACTTATACACATATCCAGTGAGTCAGCATTGCAACGAGTTCCATCCAACACCTTGGGTGCCAGCTCCACCACCAAACTCTGTCCCCGAGCATGACACTTGAGTGCACATGGGGCAGCGGGGTCGTTGTATAGTGGAATCCATTCATAATAATGGCCCTGGTACTGCACATCATTGTAGGCTGAGCACTGCTGGGCTCTGAAATCTTCTGCATCTGCTGGGCAGTCCTACAGGGAAGCAGAAGGAACCGTGTGCATATCAACCAGCCACGGGGTCAACAGAAGGCTGAGCCAGACCCGTCTGTCTCTACTGAGACAGGCTTCATTTCCTCACCCCATTTTCTCCCTCCCACCTCTCCTCCCACCTCTGAGATTATAAACAGAATATGTATGTATGTATATATGTATGTATGTATGTACATGGTAATCAGGAAGACTTATTATAACAGTTTCATTGACTTTTCTATTTTTATCACTTTTTAAAAAAACAAGACAAAGCACCTTGGCGTAGTGCCCCTTACAGTCATGGTCAGCCCTTAATCCATACTAGTTTAAGAATATTTTCTCCCATGTTTTTAGTTTTCAATTTTGTAAGCATAACTGAAATACAAAAGAAATGATTTAAAAAGACTGTATATTCTGAAATAAAATTCTAATCATTATCTTCTACAATGTTCAGTTCACTAAATCAAAGATTATTTGTTGCGAAACCATTTGTAAGCAGAAAATAATGCAATACGGAACATTTTTCCAATGAATTTTCATTAAAAACATTTTATTCCTTTTCATTTGACTGCTTTGATTATAAGTATCACGCCCTAAAAATAACTTGTAACTTTAACATCTTAAGTGTGATCAGCCTGAGTGTGTGGGTAGGAAGACACAGTTCATAGCAAATCAACATTTAATTGATGACTTTATTTCTCTAGTATTTCATGTGCACATATATGTTTAAATATATCAAAAGTATAGTTTCACTATCTGTGGGTAAATTGTATCTTTAGTTTCTACAGTTCGCAGGTTTCAATTAATACTACAAAAAAAAAATCAAACCTAAGAATATTGAAAATATGCCGACATCACTGTACTGTCCTCAGTTCGGCTGAGTGATGCCCACAGGATGGCATCTGCTGTAGATGATTCCCTAACAGAATCACCTGAGTCAAGGACTGTCAGTCAACCTCATGGCTACAAATGTCTTTCATGTGCCAGCCTCTTTCTCGGTCACCCAGCACACCTTGTTACTATGAATGCGGGATCTATTGCAACTTGACAGGGTAGTGAATTAATTATTATTACATCTAACCTTTTTTTTGGACAAATATTTAAAAATAAGCCACACATACACAAAATAAACTTTCTACCATTTATTATTCAAAGGGAAGGAGGTTATGTATGTTTAATTTTTCAGCATATTATTTCATTCTAAAATGAAATTTTTAGAATTTAGTGTTCTTAATAAAAATGCTTTTGACTTAGAAAGTAGCACAATTTTAAGAATCTCAGTGGATTCATAGCATGATTATGCAAAACAAAGTGGACATTTTACTAATACATGTTTGATTGGATGTGGTGACCCATTTACAGTAAACTGGGATTTTTTTCTGGAGCTAAACTGGAAATGGATTTTTGACAATATAGCAGAATGCTGTTGTTCTGTTTTGGTTTTTTTGTTTTTCCTGAAAAGCAAACCCTTTATTTGCAAGACCACCCAGCAGTTCTGGATGTGGCTACTGTCACCAGCCTGATTGAGCTAAGAGCTTCCTTTTCTAGATGGCCTCACAGCTGTTCCTGCCACCCACTGAAACATTTGGCTTTGTTTCTCTGTTTTTAATTCACTTTACATCCTGATTGCAGCAGCCTCTGCCCTCAGCTCCTCTCCTCCCAGTCTTCCCCCTTATACAACCCTTCCCCCAATCTCCCTTCTATTTCTCCTCAGAGAAGAGGGAAGTCCCCCAAGGGTACCAACCCCTCCTGACACATTAAGTCTTTGCAGTATGTGCATCCTCTCCCACTGAAGCCGGACAAGGCAGCCCAGTTAGGAGTCCATAGGGAGACATCAAAGTCAGAGAGGACCCTTGCTCCAGTTGTTGGGGGATCCACATGAAGACTAAGCTGCACATCTGCTACATATATGCAGGGGGGCTAGGGCCTGTGAGCCCACATGCGCCCAGGTTAGTTGCCTCTGTAGGTCTTCCTGTGGGGTCCTTGACCCCTCTGGCTCCCTCAGTCATTCCCCTAGCTCTTCCAAAGGACTCCCCACGCTCTGTCTAATGTCTGGCTGTGGGTCTCAGCATCTGTTTCCATCAGATGGCTTCGGGCGAAGCCTCTCAGAGGAGTTATGCCAGGCTCCTGTCTATAAGCATAGCAGAGGAACATTGATAGTGTCAGGGATTGCTTCTCTCCCATGGGATGGGTCTCAAGTAGGGCCAGTCTTTGATTGGCCATTTCCTCAATCTTTGCTCCATCTTTGTCCCTGCACATCTTGTAGGCAGAACAAATTTTGAGTAGAAGGTTTTGTGGGTGGGTTGGAGTCCCCCTTCCCTCCACCAAAAGTCCAGCCTAGCTACAGAAGGTGGCCACTTCAGGCTCCATATCCCCAGCTGTTCGGAGTCTCAGCTAGGGTAAGCCCCATAGACTTCCTGGGGCTTTTCCTATCCCAGGTCTCTGGAAAATCCCAAAGATGCATCCACCTCCAATTTCCATTCTCTCATCTGCCTCCCCACTCTCCCTACTCCCAATCCCCACCCTTGGGCCCCTCCCCATGCCCTCTCCTACCCAGGTCCCTCCATCCATCCACCTCCAATGCCTGTTTTATTTCCCTTCCTGAGTGAGATAGAAACATCCTCCCTTGGATCCTCCTTGTTACTTAGCTTCTTTGGATCTGTGCATTATATCATGGTTATCCTGTACTTTATAGCTAATTTCCACTTATAAGTGAGTACATACTATGTGTGTCTTTCTAGGTCTGGGTTACCTCACTCAGGATAATATTTTCTAGTTCCATCCATTTGCCTGCAAAATTCAAGATATCCTTGATTTTAATAGCTGAGTAGTATTCCATTGGTAAATGTACCACAGTTTCTTTATACTTTCTTTGGTTGAGAGACATCTAGGTTGTTTCCAGTTTCTGGCTATTATGAATAAAGCCGCTATGCACATAGTTGAGCAAGAGTCCTTGTGGGTGTGGCAGAGCATTTTTAAGGTATATGCCCAGGAGTGGTACAGCTGGGTCTTGAGGTAGAACTATTCCCAGTTTTCTGAGAAAGTGTCAGGTTGATTTCCAAAGCGGTTGTACAAGTTTGCACTCCCACCAGCAATGGAGGAGCGTTCCCCTTTCTCTACATCCTGGCCAGCGTGTGCTGTCACTTGAGTTTTTGATCATAGTCATTCTGACAGGTGTAAGATGGAATCCCAGAGTTGTTTTGTTTTGCATTTCCCTGATGACTAAGGATGTTGAGCATTTCTTTAAGTGTTTTTCAGCCATTCAAGATTCCTCTGCTGAGAATTCTCTGTTTAGCTCTGTACTGCATTTTTAAATTGGGTTATTTATTTGTGCCTAATTTCTTGAGCTTTTTATATATTTTGGATATTAGCCCTCTGTCAGATGTAGGATTGGTGAAGATCTTTTCCCATTCTGTTGGGTACCGTTTTGTCCTATTGACAGTGCCCTTTGCATTATAGAAGTTTTTCAGTTTCATGAGGTCCCATTTATTAATTGTTGACCTTAGAGCCTAAGCTGTTGGTGCTCTGTTCAGGAAGTTGTCTCCTGTGCCAATGAGTTCAAGCCTCTTCCCCAGTGTCTCTTCTATTAGACTTAGCGTATCTGGTTTTATGTTGAGGTCTTTGATGCACTTGGACTTGAGTTCTGTGCAGGGTGATAACTATGGATCTATTTGCATTCTCCTCTGCATTTCTACGTTGTGAGATTTCACAGGGAGTCTCTGCAAAGCTGGTCTACTCAGGGGATTGTTTTATCAATCTTATCACTCTTCCATTCAAGTGTTTTTCCCAGCTAATTAAGGCGTGTGATGTGTAGGTGCTAAGTTCGCCCTGGATTAACCATCTTCTATGTAAACTTCCAAATGAGTTTAAGTCTTCTTTTTGAATCCAGGGGAACGTGAAGGACTTTACATTTCCAGGGTGATTGAAGTTCTTCGTAGGAATGGTCTGGTCTTAGTCTCGCCCCTCAGGAACCATTTCAGTGGAGTCAGCTGTTCCCAGTTAAGCCTCAAACTGCTGTGGGTTTGTAATTAAGATATTTTCATACATGTGTATCATGTATTCTGATTACTTTTACACCATTACTTTCTTTTGTCCCTCTCCCAATGACCACCTTCCTCTTCCCAATTACTTTCATGTCTTATTTTGTGTTCCCCCAGACCCCCCCATACCCATACTTAGCAACAGTTAACTGTCTATAAATCCCCATTAAGGAGTGAGGCCTTGTCCAAATCTCTGTGGTTAGTGGGAACTGCTGGCTGTGTCTCCGTTGTGCTTTAATTCATCTCCTCTCTGTCTCTGTCTCTGTCTCTGTCTCTGTCTCTCTCTCTCTCTCTCTCTCTCTCTCTCTCTCTCTCTCTCTCTCTCTCTCTCTCTCTCTCTCTCTCTCTCTCTCTCTCTCTCTCTCTCTCTCTCTCTCTCTCTCTCTCATCTCCTATCTCTCTTCACTGGAAACAAACATCTGTCTTCAACAAGCTAGTTCAAAATTCTGTTTGTGACAAAAGCAAATAAAACCTGACACCCGAGGGAACCCTCATCTTAACAGTGAAAAGTACAAGTGTTGATGACTTGGGGCGGGGGGGAGGCCATTTTGTTAAGGCATGCCTTCTTCCTTTCAAATAGTTCCAAGGCAAGATGCTGAATGAGACTAATGCATTCGCTAACACCCGTTTCTATTGCTTTATACTCTCCATGTTATGACAATAATTAATGTTCGTTCTGAGAATATTTTTGGGGAAAGTTTCTATTAAAATGAATAAGTTAAAAAGAGTCCCATACTTAAATATTTATACAAATCTTGATTTTTGTT
Organism: Acomys russatus; assembly: GCF_903995435.1. Taxonomy (NCBI): domain Eukaryota; kingdom Metazoa; phylum Chordata; class Mammalia; order Rodentia; family Muridae; genus Acomys; species Acomys russatus. Next base: position 37,290,076 of record NC_067143.1, on the reverse strand, counting down.
TCCCAAGGGTTTGTTTCTGGAAATAAAATTTTGAGTCCAGGTGTGTGCCTATTTTATGGACTACTCCAATATTGCTAAATGGTCTTCCAGAAATGTATTACCATTAGCTATGAGCTATACAAGTTGCCTTTCTGGATCCTTCTTCCTCATTCGGATAGTACAGTTTTCTAATCAGAAGTGCATAACAGAATCCCATTGCTTTAATTTGCATTTCCTTCTTATTACTTAGGATTCATAGGTAGTCTTGTAAGTTTGTTTTTTAATGCCAAGTCTTTGAAATTTTCTTGTTTTATGTCCTCTCTTCTGCCTTTGTATTATTTTTAGCAGATAAAGCTACTACATTTTATAGTGAAGGCATCAAATTTGGTCATTTGTTTTGGAAATCTTTTCACTATTTAATTTTGCTCTGGGCACCTTGTGAAGTTGAGAAGGCTTAAATGTTTATGCAGCCCTCTCTGTTAATGTTTCTTACCCTGCAAGACTTTTTTCCTTTTTAATGGGCTACAAATTCTTTTCTTACCCTACCCTGAGGACAAATAAATATTAAATGTATTTGTCTAGTTCCTTTATAGGTTGGCAATGGCATTTAACTCTTTGAGCTTGTGGTTGGGTTCAGGGTTTTATGTGTCATTGTTGCTCCGGGTTTTTTTTTTTTTTTTTTTTTTCCCATTTTATTTTTGAGGTTGGGACTCTGTAGTCCAGACTCTTGCTCCACTGGCACTTTGAATTTGCAGCTGATCCTCCTTGCTCTGCCTCACCCATGTGCAACCGTGACCAGCTTTACTCTTCATTATGGCTGGAATTATCCAGATGAATACTTTAAGGTAAAAAGAAAATCACACCCTATTCTTTTAAATAGTAAATATTTTTCAACATGCTTCTAAAATATAATTTCATGTCTCTTTTCCATATTAAACTGGTGTTTTACTGTTACAATGAGACCAGCCCTCCAAATTCTAAAAAGAGTCCACCATTTAGCTGTTCTGCATTCCAGACAGCAGAAACAAGCTGTCTTTACTAGAGCTGCACTGTGTTTGCCTATACCACTGGACTCTTTGATTAGGGCAAAGACAGAATGCATATCAACAGAAATTTCCCAGAGTCCAGCGTGGTCTCTGAATCTGCAATCAACTCTACTGCAGCCCTATAAAGTCCTCTGAAGCCAGATCTGCATCAAGTTTGTTATAAACTCAGAGCCACATAAGATGAGGTGTGGGCATGGAGGCAGCTTAAGGAAATTTAAACATTTTAGGAAAACGGAGCTGTCCACTAGTAACCACCAATGAAAACGCACTTAACCCATAAAGCTGAACTCGAGTGAGCCACTCTTTAGGCTGTTGATGGTGTCCCAGTTTAGGGACAGTTGTTCACCCTGTATCTCACTCCCAAAATGTTATGCAACAACTGTGTGTGTGTGTGTGTGTGTGTGTGTGTGTGTGTGTGTGCGCGCTTTTGGTCTTTGCAAATGCCCTCAAGTCCTTTGAAAACAGAGGATGAGTAGACCATGCTGACCAAACTATCCAGTGGGTTTGCCTGCGCTACGCAGGCATAAAACATTCCAAACTCTGAGAGTGTTTGTATTTGTATTCTCTGATAGGGCAAGAGCAAGTAACCTGCAGCCTTTTGCTGTCTTAGATGGACAAAAAAATTTTTTTTTTTTTTTTTTTTTTTTTTTTTTTTTGGTTTTCGAGACAGGGTTTCTCTGTGTAGCCTTGGCTATCCCAGAATCATGTTGTAGGCCAGGCTGGCCTTGAACTCAGAGCGATCCGCCTGCCTCTGCCTCTCGAGTGCTGGGATTAAAGGCGTGCACCACCACCACCCAGCTGATGGATAAAATCTTAACTCAGGCCATGACAAATGAAGCAAATCAAATCAAAGTAGACCCGAAGTTGGGTAAATTCTCTTTAGAAATAGGGACTCTGTCCTCTGTGGGACCGTAAGAAAGACTGATAACAAAGTGACACCATCTGCCTTCCCACAAGCCACAGCCGGTGTTCTCTTTCAAGTTCTTTGAAACCAACGAAAACTATGTATGAAAGCTGGGGGCAGACGCCGCACCTCACATCGGCCTCACAGGTGTGGCAAGTGCTCTTTGGAGCCTGAACAGTCCGCCTGAGTGACTAGTTAAACCAAGAAAGCCTCAAAAAAGTAACAAGCGCTAGTTAACATATGGTTAGGATGCCTGCCTAAGCTTAGTCCTTGCCCGGTGGGTGGCCAAGTTTGTCATCCTTGGCCAGAACAGACCATCCAGAGGCTCAACGCTCAAATGTTCCCAGGAATTTGAAATTACATGCACAAAGAGGAGCAGAGATGAGAAGTCACGTGAATCTGGGACTGTCTTGGCCCTTTCTTCTAGGACACGTGTGCCTAAGCCCAAGCTAAGCCAAGCAGTCCCCATTACAGAGGACACTGGGTGAGATACGGAAGAAGGAAAATAAGCAAGCTATGCATTTCAGGAGAAAGTAACCTGCATGCCTCACTTTCTGGGTCTCGAGCTCTCAAAACCTGTTTCTGGTTAGATAGCATTAAGTCTCACGTGCTTATATAGCTGTTGCACTGTATTCCTTTGCGCTCTCTGAAGCATACGGCCCAGCGCAAAGTTCATAAAGCATGCTCAGGAGACACGTGTGGCCTTGAACTTAACTGTCCGGAAGTTCATCTCAAAGGAAGGAACCCAGAGGCGCACTGAGCATTCAGGTTCTCCAATGGGGACGGAACTATTTCATGGATACCACCTTCTGAGAAAGGCTGGGGGAGACCAGCAACTTTGGTTAATGGCTTCCATTTACTTTCCGTTCTTCCAGCAGCAACACTGAGCCTGAGTAGCCTGCCTTAGCTAGGTGCAGCTCAAAATGCTGTTGGGATTGCTGTGTCTTAAAAATAGCCTACTCTAGCCTCAGAGTTGAAGACAGATATGAGCAGACACGGGTCTTTCTTTAAAGGTTTGTTATTTGCTTAGGGGTATGTGCATGTATGCGTGTCCACAGTGGTCATGGGTGAGTGGGCGTCGTAGCCCCTAGAGCTACAGTTACAGGCAGTTGTGAGCTTTTCAACACATGTTTTGGGAACCAAACTCCACTCCACTGAAAGAGCAGGGAGTGTTCTCAACCACTGGGCCATCGAGGCCCAGGACGTTGCCCTTATACAGCGCAGGAGCAACCGCAATGGAAAGAAGAGACCGCCTCCAAGAGAAACATTGAATGAAAGGCTGTTAGGAATTAGCCACTTGTGGGCTCTATGGCACGAAAGAAGGTCCCTGCAAGGGCCATGTCTAGTATCACCTTTTCTGGAAGCCATCAGAAAACCCACTGTGCAGGGCTAATGGGGCTCATTAAAAAAAAGTTGCCCCTGTTGCAAAAACAGTTCCTGCCAAGTTGTAATATGGTGCACAGTTTTGAAGACAGTCCCCTTTGCTTCTTGCAGCATTGCCTTTAGTCCCATAAACCCTGGACTAATAAAACATTAGGTCAATCAATCCAGGTATTATAAGTCCTGGCTGACATGCACAGCTTCTTCTGAAAAATCACATTTGCTCTGGTAGATTCCTGATCAGGATAATTCTCTCCCAGGTCCTGGAGTCCGGGCCCTGGCTGTACGGATCTGTACTGAACACCAACCAAAGCTTATGTCTGAAGACTAAAAGTCACTTAGGAGTCACCATGCTTCTCACAGACAGGGGACCCAGGAGCCCCTAAGCCACAGCCTCACTTCTTGGAGGACACTCTGAGCCCAGACCCTGCTCTAGTTTCCCTCTCCTGCCCTCTGAAGCATGGTTGGTCCTCTGCACTAGATGTGAGGATTCTTCATTGGGGGTTCTGGATGTATTTCCTACAGCCACAGGCTTCCAAACGGAAGGCTGTCTGCTGTCTCCTTAGCCAGTGTTGTTTGGTAAGATTTTCTGTAGTGGGCAGGATTATGAAGCACAGCTGTGGGAATGCCCTCCTCAAGCAGGCTCACCCTTTATGTGGTGGACCTGCCTGAACAAGGAACAGAATACAGATGGACACAAATGACTTCATGTCTTTGCCTTGGCTTCAGGTGCTTCTCGTCCATTTTCTTCCCTCGCCTGGGCTCACTGACTGCAGGTGTGCATCACTCACCCAGGACTTGCCCTATAGCAACTATTGGGCTTCTGGGTTGTTGAAAGCTACTCTGCTTTTTGTTCCTGTTGTCTGAAGCACCATTCCGTCTCCTAACAAAACAGGAGACATCAATGAACTTCCATCTAAGAGAACGGCGGCATCTCCCTCAGCAGAGTTCCCCAGAGCCCCCGAACTTCTTCTTCAGCCTGTCATTTCGATTTGAGGATATTTTGCTAAAGCGGAAAATGTTCGGGATGAAAAATATTGGTTGCCTTTATTAATTTTTCATGTTTGATGTGTGTATCACACACATGTGCAAACCAAAGAGTAAGTGCATATGCATGTGTGTGCATGTGTACACATGTGTGCATGAAGACCAGAGGACAATCTTGGCTGTCATCCTCAAGAATGCCACTGATGATAGGGGGACTTTCTAGCGGTGTAAGTAAAGACAGGGGCATTTATTAATACTTGTAAAAGCTTAGGCACTATAACTGGGCAGACTCTCAGCTAGCTCATACAGTTACCCAAGTTATCCTGGCCTACATCCCACCACATGGCCGGTTGTTTTGTTTTTTAATCTCTCTCACAAAGCCTAAGTTTGTCCCTTCCTGTGTCACCCTGGAGAATCTTCCCATGTCTCATTCTTCTCCCAGAGACCTTCTCTCAGCCAGGAAGTCCCACATTCCCTTTCCTGACTAGCTATTGGCCATCATATCTTTATTAAGCCAATCAACAGGGGAAGGAGAAAGAGTGTTTACAAAATATGATGCCAGTGATGAGTCATGAGAATAAAAGTACCAAAGTTGGCAGGAACTCAGCTCTCTGCTGGCACAACAATCAATATTTGAATATACAGAAACAACCTTCACACAGTGCACAAAAAAGGTATCACAACTGACCTGCCTCCCCAGTGCTGACGTTACAAGCTCGCTACCATGCTCAGAATTTTTACCTGGGTTCTGGAGTTGAACGCAGGTCCTCATGCTCGCAAGACAAACTTCTTACTGCCTGAACTGCCTCCCCAGCTCCTAATTTTGCTTTTTGTAATTGCAAGCCAACATATTTTAATTCTTTTTAGTACTGAATAATGTAACAAACAAGCAGCAAGGCCTGTATGGATCCTTCCTCCTGTGGGACCTTCTGAGTCACCTAGCCCTGTGTGCAGTGGGCACAACAGGCAGTCTGCAGTGGTAGAAACACCATTAGACCACTTTCCATCAGTAGTCTTCCTTTGAGGCCCTCGGCCTCATTCCCACTTGACAAGCCTGTGTGTCTCTAGACTTTGTGAAGAGGAGGCTGGGTGAGATGCTGACACAAAAGCACTTGGAGGCCTAAAGGGCCCTGAAGCTATTGTATATCTCACTTCTATGAATGGAGGCATAATTACATACTTACAAGTTCCATCATACATGCTAAATGGACTAAAAAGAGTCCTGTGAATGGAAGATGCTTATATACAAAGGCTGCCATCAATCAAACAAGTATTTTAAGTTAACAGAAGGGTTCTCAAGACACTGTCCACCTCACAGTACAAGTTAAGCACTCTAGCGTGTAGTTGGATTACATATCCTCCGACTTACGTGATTGCTGCATGTCTTGTATCTGATGTTCTGTCCTTCACAGTTCCTAAAGAGGAAAGAAACAATAGCTTTTATGGAGGCGGCACACATTGAAATGAGCCAAAGACAAAGTGCTAGCTGCTTATACAAATTTTAGTGTGTGTACTTCTGCAAAGATTCAAAGCTTAAGCTCTGAAGAAACAAACTTTCAAGGATCAGAGAACCAAACCACCTCAAGGAGGTGTCCATAAAATAGAGGATGAATTCTTTAGGGAATGACCATAGTAATCTGCTAACTTTTCTTTTACCCTAGGGTATACACAACCTCTGAAATTATGAGGAGTGTGTGTGTGTGTGTGTGTGTGTGTGTGTGTGTGTGTGTGTGTGTGTGTGTTCTCAAAAAATCTACAGATGTTTTTCTATATTATTTCTTCTGTGGTGATTATTTTTTTTATATTATCGGATCTGATACACTTTTTGGCTTTTGTTTGTTTTGTCTTTTGGAAACCTGCCTTTGCCATTTAGCCTTGGGCTGACCTGGAACTGGCTATGTGGCCCAGTTCATGTTCTAACTTACCAAGTACTGGAATCATAGGCCTGTGCCACCATGCCCAGCTCACCAGTATACTCTTTAATACTGCTTCTTATTGTTCTTTATTTGCTGCCCTTAAACTCATGCCTCTCCATTTACACTTCATACCACTTTCACTTTATTTATTTGCTCATTTGTTTGTTTGGTTAGTTAGTTAGTTAGTTATAAGCAAGGCTAGTAGCCCTGGCTGGCCTTAAACTGCTGCTGATCCTCCTATCTCTGCCTCTCTAGTGCTAGGATGCCAGGCATAAGTCACCTTGCTCAGCTAGCCGTAAACATTTGTTCCCTTACAGCATGTACCTCTAAGTTCTTTTAGAGAGTTTCTTTTTAGGAATTGTCATTCTTGGTTGGATTTAAAAGCCTTTGTGAAAGTCAAGTTTTAGGGTAAAAATAACAGGGTTATGGTTGCCTCCAAAAAAGTGACCCTTCATATTTCTAATTACGTGATTTGAAGTCAGACCATGAACCCACTGGTTGCTTCCTCTGAACTTTGGCTTAGAATGACTTCCCACATTGTGGTTATCGGTTGGGTAACTCTTCGTCTCTGTCACTATACCTCCTCTGTTCCACTTGTCATGAGTCTGCTATTGAAGTTTGCTACAATCTTCCCAAGAGGTGTGGTGGTTGGAATAGGAGTGGACCCCCACAGACTCACGTGTGTGAATGCTTGACCCATAGGGAGTGGCACTATTAGGCGGTATGGTCTTGTTGGAGTAGGGTGTGGCCTTGTCGGAGGAAGTGTGTCACTGTTGAGGAGGGGCTTTGAGGTGTTATATGCTTAAGCTTGCCTAGTGTGGCACACTGTCCCTTCTGCTGCCTGCAGGGTAAGATGTAGAACTCTCAGCTCCTTCTCCAGTGCCATGTCTGCCTGCTGCCACCATGCTTTCACCATGACAGTAATGGACTAACCCTCTGAACTGTAAGCCAGCCACAGTTAAATATATTCCTTTATAAGAGTTGACATGGTCATGGTGTCTCTTCACAGCAGTAGAAACCCTGACTAAGACAAGAGGACTCCACATTCTAAAGATTCAGGGAGCACCAAGCTGGGAGGCTGGTGGAAGAGCCATGCTGGGCTGGAGGATCACAGCAGCCTGGGCTAGAAGGCAATTCCTTTGCCAGGCTTATGTCATCTTTCTTTTTATGTGGATGACAGAGGAAAATAAACAACAGAGTGAAAAGGCGATTTCAATTACTCTTAATTTTAGGGAGGCGGCTTTAGACTAGGGAAGTGACATCCAAACACTTTCTGTGTCATGACAATTTATAAACCTAAAAACATTCTAATCCACTTGAAATTTATTCTTTATATAAACCGATAGCCTCTGATATTTTTTCATTAGCTATTTATTTCATTTTTAAAAACATTTTTACTGCAATTTATTTTGCTTAGTCAATCTCCCAATTTCAAGGAGAAAGACAAATCAAAGGAAAATGGCTCAAAAGAAAATCCAAATTGATAGAAATACCAAGGAATAAAAACTCTTGGGGCACACATGGAGCAGTAGTTTCTTTAAAAGTGATTTTAAACTTCAGAAATATTTTCCAAATGAATTTTTAAAATTATTTAATTTTACCTACTTAAAAAAATGTTCTCCAAACAGAAATTTAAACTAAAAGAAAAAGAAAGAGCTGAGTTGTCTCATGGCTTTGTCTCAAGTCAGCTCTGCAGGCTTCATAGCCAAAGTCCACACCCAACTGCCACCCATTGTGTCTACGAGTCACTGATGGCAACACTGAGCCCCAAACTGTAAACTTAAATTCCAAGTGTATCCTTCCCACCAACTCCACTTCATGGCTTTCGAAGTGATAACAGAAAACAAGACATTGATTCCAAGAATTCTCAAAGTAATAAATCACTGTGTTGGACTTTCTTCTTCCACTGTAAATACGGTGGTAAAGTTACCACGCACCAGGATGTAGATGTAAAGATACATGGCCATTAGTGCTCAGTTTGCTTTGTAAATTAGCCGCCTGGCTGCCATTTTCAGCATTCTATTCCATGCCCTCCGTCCTAACACACACTCGGCCCACAGGCCGGCTTCTACTGATGTGGCCTGCTTTGGTTACAATTTAGTCAGAAAATGAATGACTATTTTATGAAGCAAGCATAAAATGAAATGCAAGTTATTTTAAAGTTAAGGACATCAGAGTCCTAATTCCCCAAGCAGGAACCTGCCAGCTTATTCTGGAAATAATTCCTTTGGCTCAAAGCAATCGAACTTCAAAAAAAAAAAAAAAGTTACTTGTATGTTTTTAATACCACTATAATTAGCATATGAAAGAGCTGATGGTTATCAGTAGTATATGAAAATTCAAGAGCACTGTTTCACAGTTATGGATTCTCCATCCGTTACAACATTCATAGCACTCTAGAATCAAAAAATTTTAAAGTCTAAATTTATGAATATCTAAAAAAGATGTTGACGCCACATGAGAATACATTAAAAACATTAATAAAATTTCCATGGAGCTTATAGTCCTATAATTTATTATATTCACATGGTGATATGTTAACTCAAACACTGTGTCATAAAGGCTGAGAAGCATATGTTTTGAAGAATAAAAATATATTAATTTTAAAATAGTAGTCAAGCTGAACCTGTGGTTCCTGTGACTGGCACTTGGCCAGAGGATCAGGTCACAGGTTCCTGAGGAAAAAACATTCTGGTTGGTGCATGGTTTGTAGTGCAAAGGGACCGGCTGCAATATTTAAACGTAATCAAGCTCTGAAATAACTTCATCCACAGAGAAACAAATTAGTGAAATGGCTCCACTCTGCTCTTGCCCTGAATCCTTCATTTGAAGGAGCACCCATATATGAGCGGCCACTGGGCTAGTCTCTAAGAGCTTGGAGACACCTCCTGGTTGGCTTTGTATATATAAATCATCTCTGTTCTCCTCTTCCAAGAAAAACCAACCACAAGTTTTCAAGATTTATGAAGTCTCAATCAGTCTCTGTGGCTCTTCAAGGAGAGCAGATAAGCCTTCCAAGGGAAGTGGGTTTCCTCCTTAAAATCTCAGAGTGCTCCTGAGTTGCAGTGGGAGATCTTAATATCGAGTCAAGGGTAAATAAAGCCTCTGAGGGGCCAAAGGATGGAGAGTAAGATGGCTTGAATGTGCTAGATCCTCTCTCTGTCTCTCTTTCTGTCTCTGTCTCTCTCTGTCTCTCTCTCTGTCTGTCTGTCTGTCTGTCTCTCTCTCTCTCTCTTTCCTCTCTCACTTATGCATTAGTCTTGTCTAGAATTCTGCAAGGAGCTCTGCAATTAGCCCTATTTTTTTGTGTATAGGTACTCTTGGATTTGCCATCTATTTGAGCTGTGAGTCATGAGAATGGGATCTTCGCTTCTAGTCCTTAAACGGTGTGTTTTCTTGTCTCACTACCGTGGCTACACTGACAAGCATCCCAAGTGCAACACTAAACATAAAACACTGACACCAGGAAGTCTTACTTCACGCCTGTTGTTAAAGACCACGCTGCTTGACTCATGATGAGGCATGATGCCTGTGTACCTTAGGTGTGAATCTCCACATCCGAGTTGCTGGGATTTCGTGTGTGTGTGTGTGTGTGTGTGTGTGTGTGTGTGTGTGTGTGTGTGTTGCAGGTGGGGAGAGTGTCAGTCTCGCCAAATAAATAACTGCCCCAACCTTTCTCCATTACATCTTGGCTGCTGTACCTAATGCCTCTGTTGTGTTTCCTCCTGGGTTCCACACTTTAGCATTGCAGACTTAAGCTACAAATGCTCTATCAGTAGCAATTTTTCTCCAGATCCCTCACCACTGCCAGGCACATCAGGACCACTTTTTACAATTGGCATGTACTCATTGTACGTTGTCCTGGGTTCCAAAAAAGGACATTTTTATACAAGTACAGTGAACATATACACCCCTGTACTCCAAACCTCCCTTTCTCATCCACTGCAGCCCCCATTTGTGTCCTTCATTTCCCTAGACAATTTCTTCATGTCATGCATGCATACATGATCTATACATGAGAGAATTCACATATTTGTCTTTTGAGTATGACTTAATTCGATTAATGTGATTAAACTCCAGTTGTATTCACATTCCTGAAAATGACATAATTTTGTTCTTTATGGCCAAATTCTATCATTCATATATATTTAAATATGTATATATGTACATATATGTATGCATATATATACACATGTATCTCACATTATTCGTGCCTCTGTTTTTTTATTTGTTTTTTGTTTGTTTGTTTGTTTGTTTGTTTGTTTTTAAGACAGGGTTTCTCTGAATACTCTTGACTGTCCTGGACTCACTTTGTAGACCAGGCTGACCTTGAACTCAGTGATTCACCTATCTCTGCCTCCCTCAGTACTGGGATTTCAAGCAAACGCCACCGTGCCAAGTTACTCATGCCTCTGTTAACAAGTAGATTCCATAGCTCATCCATGGTGGATAACAAGGCCAACTTTGTGCTAACTTTCCCTCACAAGCTCCCGCAGTCTGAGGGCCATATGCATTCAGCCTTTTTACTATGCACAGTGTAAGGGGGCCAATACCTGTGCACCTGAAACTCTTGGGAGAACATTGGGAGCCATGTTCCACAGAGGAAATCTTTTCCATTCATAAACGAGGCGAACATATGTAAATTCCTTGCTGGTATACAAAATCTGTTTGGGAAGGGTATGAACCACGGAGGTTCTTCCTTTAGGCTAGAGGGGCAGGTCCTGAGCTGCACTTCACAGACTCTCAAGGCATGGGGGGCTCCTGTATTTATGGTGGAATTAAACCTCTGTCAGCTGAGTTCCCAATTCCACCCCCAGGACAGAGAGAGTTGGCCACACACTCGCTGTTCTGGCCTTTAGGTTTCCTTGTGGCTCCCCCTTACCTTCTTATTGGTTCAGCTTTAATTTTAAAAGCATGTATATGTAATTTACCTGGAATTTCTGGGAGAGAGGGCAAATGAAACCCAGAGTGAAAACTGCTGTGAATCACATGCTTTTGTAAGAAATGACTCAGAGGTTTTGTCTATTGCTCACTCAGTTTCCCTTAAGGGTGGCATCTTAAAGTCTAGCACAGAGACACACCCAGGGCATTGTCATCCAGACAGTTATAGGACACTTCTGCCATCACAGGATCCTGCAAGCTTCCTTTGGTAGCTGTGATCCCTCCCTCCTTCTTATTCCACCAGTTGGCAACACAGTCTTCGGAGACTTGCTTTTTAGAATGCCACCTTAGCTTCCAGGTTGTTCTATCTACCATTGACTTATTTCCTCTTGCTGCTGTGTAGCATTCCATGTTTTGGCCATACCACAATTGGTATTCACACAAAGAAGGGCATTTAGTTTATCCCACTTTTGATTATTGTGAATAAAGCATCTTTAAACATTTATGTACAGTTTGTGTGTTAAGGTTGTGTTTTTTCTGTAATAAATAGCTAAGATAATAAGTACTAAGTTTCCCAGTAGCTATAATATACATATACATATATATGTGTGTGTTGTTTATATACATTGTTTAAATATATATGTACATATATTTAAAACTTTAAAAGACACTATTTGCTTTTCAGTTTGGCTAGACCAAGTTGCATTCCTACCACCAATGTACAAGCAGTGTGGCTGGATACAACATAAGCTGATTCTTCCTACCCTGTCCTTCTTATTTCCAAGTTATTTTATGTTATGTTATTTTCACTTTATTATTTATTTCATGTTTATTTTATTCATGTTATATTCCCCAGTTATTTTTCATGTAAATTTTAGAATAATCTAGTCTACATCTACAACATTTACATGAAAAATAACTGGGGAATATAACATGAATAAACATAAAATAAATAATAAAATAAAAGCATATTGTTGGTATCTGAAGGGAAACACAGTTAAACTTATACATCAACTTAGGAAAAACTTATTTATTTGCCATATTGAACAGTTTCTGAGCAAACTGTATCTCTCCAGTTATTGAGACTTTTCCAGTTTTGCAAGATTTGGTATGTATGTGGGAGGGGGATATCTGCAGGAGCGAGACACCCCCCCCCCCGCCACCGCCGGGGATCTCACATTAGATCCCCCGGATTCACAGTTACAGGCAATTGCGAGCTATCTGATGTGTGTGCTGGGACCTGAGCCTAGGTGCACTGCGAGAGCAGCAGATACTCTTAGCCACTGAGCCGTCCCCGCACCCACGCCCATCTTTCATTTCTGCCGTTAGTGTTTTCCAGTCCTCTATATATTCCCAGAGATTTATGCTTAGATTTGTGTAATTATAAATGACATTATGTCTTAAACTTTAGAGACTGTCCATCTACTATCACTAAGAGAAATACTGTAGATTTTTGAATGTTTATTCTGCACCCTGGGCCTTGCTAAAGTCACCTTTTAGTTGTATAAGTTATTTTATAAACTCCTTGATTTTTCTATGTAGACAGCAATGTCCTCTGCAAGCAAAGGTGCCTGCTTTCTTTCCTTGCCTGGGTGGCTGGGGAGAAATCCAGCATTCTGCTGAGGGAGGGAGGGAGGGAGGGAAGGGCAGTCTCCCTGTCTCATTCCACTGTTGGATGGGAAGCCAGAGGCGTCACTGCTGAGTCTGCACTAGCTACAGGTGTTTGGTGTTCTTTATCAAATTGAGGAAGTCCCTTTTTAGCCCTATTTTTCTAAGAGTTCTCTGTAATAAATTAGTGTTGACTTTTGTCAAGTGGTCTCCATCAGCTGATACGACCCGTATGTTTCTTTAGCCTGTGAAAATTACAATGACTTACTTTTGAACATTGAACCAGCCTTATAGGCCTGGACTAAACCCACCTGGATGTGCAATTCTTTTATAAATTTGTGAATATTAATAGATCATATTTAATTTATAACCTTATATTTATAAATTTGGTCTATAGTTTTCTTTTTATATAGTCTTTTTCTGGCTTGGTATTAGTGTTATGCTTGTTTCATACAATAAATTTTAATATATTTTCTCTTATTTTATTTTTTTTTGGAAAATTTTCTACAAAAATGTTGTAAATTCCTCTCTCAATGTCTTTTAGACTTTTCCAAGATACGAAAGAATATTCATAGTATAAATTCAAATTCTATAATGTAGAGCTATATCAATTGTGTATCTTTTACTAATGATATCTTATATTAACAATTACTCTAACCAGAAAAGTTAAGCTCTGATGCAACATCCTGGGACTGCCAGAAATGACTTAGAAACGACTGCAGAACTCACAAAAGGCTGCTCATGGTTGGAGAAGCTTCTGTTTTGGGTAAGCAAGCAGCAGTCGGTGCAGAGACAAATAACTGGTCAAATGATAAAAATAAGTGATATTTGAATGCTCGCTCATCAATGGGACATCTGCATCAGACCTTCCAATGTGCAGGGACACTGTAGAGGGCAGGGCAGAAAGGATACAGGAGCCAGAGGAAGGAGTGGAGTGCTGTGGAATGCTGTCTTCCAACCCAGCACAGTTATTACACTCACACTGAACTCACAAGAGCTGTGCTTTATTTGAACAAGACCTGCACAGGTTTGAGCCCATCAACATACTGCCAAGAGGGGTGGTGCTCACCAGGCCCCACCCACCATGAGAATCTGTAGTTAGTCAATGGTTTCTGGGCTGGGGAGAGATTTTCTTCAGTGGTGCAGCTTCTGGTAACCATGCTCCTGTAAGCAACACTAATGATACTCATATGCCTATATGAAACGCCATTAGTAAGCCCATCATCATATGTAAATAATATATGCAAAAATAAACACTAATCACAAAGAGCAAGGACTTCACATCCTGGAGTAGTTGGCCTCTGCTTTGCTCCCTTACTGCAGCAAAAGGTTGTGTTCTTTGAAGGATGATAACCAACAGCAAAGGCCTCAGAAAAAGTCATATGGAAATCTAATATTACAGAAGCTTCCATAGATAGATAGATAGATAGATAGATAGATAGATAGATAGATGATGGGTGGATAGATAGATAGATGATAGATAGATAGATAGATAGATAGATAGATAGATAGATAGATAGAAGTTTTAATGGAGTTACCCTATGGGAGGAGGTGGGAATAATGCCTCTTCCGGGTGTTATAGGCTATCAAAAAAAATCCCAGTGCCAGATTTAGGTTACCTCCCTTTGAGTTGTTAGTCAGTGGGATCCCATAAACTTCAAAACAACACAAACTGGCCATTGCTCTTCGTTATCCTCTAGAACTTTCTCATGGGATCATATTGCTGAAGACATAAGATAATACATAGAAAAATAAAGCTGATATTGACCTGGAAACTTCATCCCTACTGGCTAGGTTTCACAGTTCCAGAGGGTGTTTTGTAGGCTATCCGAGGGAGAAAAGTCATCAACAGTCACATTCAGCTTTGAACTTTTAAAAACTAAAATAATGACCAGCCAGGCAGGAGAGGCCTCTTGGTAAAATTGTGGCATGAGTATTGTAGGAGTAACCAACTGCTTTCTGATTGGATTTAAGGCCAACTTCACAAGCTAGAACTCATAGCTGGCACTATTCACTGGGCCAAGAACTCATGGCTGGAGAGAGCACGGATCCTAGGGGAGACCTTACTGCTATTATTCAGCCAAATTGACACAATATTAAACTGCATCCCCAAAGATTAGTGCAATTTTCAGCCTTCACCAGAGGGGCTTGTTTTTGTAGTAGATGGTGATTAATACAGAGGCTCACATAATTGGTCAAAGTGCAGAGAACAAGAGAGGGTGGAGCATTCAGCCCTTAATGGAACATCAATATTATACCCTATGCAATACTCAGATACCATCATAAAAGAGGAGGACGTTTGTAAGAGCTGGAGATAACAGGGAATACTATGAAATAGCACCTTCTAGCCATGACAAGGACATTGCACATATAAGCTCACAATAGCTGTAACTGTATGCGTAAGATCAAGCCAGCCAAAAGTACACCATGGATGGAGGATGGTATCATGCATTACCACCCAGAGGAGCTATTTGTAATTGATAGCTTCTGGGAAGTCAGCTTTCTATGGATGTGGCCCATGATAGGCTGCCCACACTCCAGCAGGTGGCTCATACTATGCACGTGCTGTCTTCTTCTCACAGACTATCAGCAGGAAGTGGACTCGGTGGCTTTAAAAAGACTTCATTATGTTGGCAGGGAAAAGTAGTGTCTGATGGGAGGCACTGGAGGGGGAAGTGTAGAGTGGATTTGATTAAAATACATTATATTTAGGTATGAAAATTTCCCACAATGAGAAAAAAAGATTGCGGGTGCTCCAGAGATGGCTCCGTAGTTAAAAGCACCTGTTGCTCTTTCAGAGGAGTAGAGTTCAAATCCCAGTACCACCAATAGCTCCAGCTCTAGGGGCTCTAACACCCATGTCTATCCTCTAAGGGCTCTCTCTCTCTCTCTCTCTCTCTCTCTCTCTCTCTCTCTCTCTCACACACACACACACACACACACACACACACACACACACAAATCTTTAATAAAGAACCACAATAAATATCATGTTTTTATCTCCAGAGTTAGTGTCTGGGCTCTGATAACTGAACACCAACACATGCACATGAAAACAGGGGTCCTGCAAGACTCTAGATTTCTGACACATTTGTTTCAAGGACAATGGAATCAGATGAGCCTTCTCTGAAAAGTTGGAACAATCCAAAATAAAATATTCATGATCTCCTTAAGCCTTAAAAGGGTCTAACATGAAATGGGAGATAATAAAGCCCAAACACAACAGTGCTGTGGAAGGCAATGAACCTGAGATAGAACACTTTAAAAACAATCTTGAAGTAACAGAGAGAGCGAGCAAATTTCCCAAGAAGCAGGAAAAAGACGGACAAAAAGAAAAATCTATATGAATAGGAATTTTGGCCAGAACAAGAATTAATCACTAAAGGAGTGACTTCAAGGGGATGTCTTTTCTAGTGAAAACCTCACCAAGACACAGCAGCTCTGCTATGCCTTTAGAGAGGAGGGAAGAATGGGATTTAAATGACATCAGGAAGCAATGTGGCAATGCCTTCTAATTTCTTGAGGAAAATCACATGTATGCCATCATATATCTGATCATGCAAGTTCAAAAATAAAATAAAAGCAGTTTTAGGTACCCAAGAATCGCTTGAAGGAGGGAGTAGTTCATAAAAATAAGAGGGTAAAAATGGGCACCGAGGAGGAGACACGAAGCAGCCCCTCCCCCACCCATGGCTGAAGTATTTGCTACTGAGAACTTCAGGTGCTGGGGGCTATCACCTTCAGTCTGATGCTCCCTGGTACCCCATTGGCCCCACCGGGCCCGCTGTTAGGTCTGGCCCAGTGCTCAAACAGATGGTCCTGCCTAAACTAAATGGGGGCTCAGAACAAAACCAAAAGCTTTGAATCCGAGAAAGGGGATGGCAAGGAAGACAGAGTCTTGATAGGGATGAAGGGAGGTGAGAGCCATGGGAAAGATCTCGGGGCATCTCCTGAAGAGTTCATCAATACCTTTACCATTGGTTAATGGGTAAGTCATATCCAAGAAACTGAAGGGTTAGAGAGCAGCTGCGGCAGCCTGTGAGAAAGCTCTGAGCATTTGTCTCACCTATACTTACATGAGGAACAAGGTATCCTGAATAGCACAAACCAAGAGAACAGAAGGCAAGAGAGCCCAGGGGACTAGAGGTTAGAGGTCTGCAGTGGCTCAGAAAAGTCCACCAAAGCGCTCTGAGGAGCTAGCTTTACATGCCTGACAAGCCAGAGAATACTGTCCCCTGCTCACAAACAGCAGTATGGTCCCTTTCCTGTTCTCCTACACTTTCCCTTCTGAACAGGAGTAGGAAAGACAGAAGCCAAGGAAGGCTTTCCTGTCTACACACAGCCCACTTGGGACAAAGGAGCCACAGACTCACACACATCCTGAGATGCATCACAGGGCAAGATTAAATTACAAGCAGAAAAGACCAGACTAATTTTAAATACACTGAAAAAACGGTAAATATGTAAATATCTTGGTTCTATGAGGAGATGAAAATAATCATCCATAGACCATAATATATTATTCTAACTTCTTTTTAATGAGCACAAGTGCAGGATATGTTGTTTTAAAGAAGACAGTGGAACAAATACCATTTCTTTGCCATTGTAGCTATCATTAATTTCAAAGTAGTCACATTTCCAAGCTTCGGGGTTACACGAAGACATCTAAGCCGTGCTTTTCTCCCTCCATTCTCAGGCTGTCATCCCCCCCCCTCCCCAGTGACTGAGCAACACTGTGGAGGACACACCCTTCACCTAATCACTGCACAGGTATGTTGCCCTCCAATGGTAGGGTCTCCATAGGATATACATATATACATCTACATACACATAACAAGATATTACACCACTCTTCTGCATATCACAACATATATACAGAGCGGTGGAGCCTTGATTTCTAAACAGGAAAGAAGGTAAAGATCAAGCATTGCCCTTACCCTCACTGGACTAAGCCTGGATGCTTTCAATTCTACAGTCACTCACATAAGCTAATGTGCTGTCAAGCTTTTCTCTAGATGACACCACTCCCCCGCTCCAGCAGCCTTGCCAAGCCTTTCTGGCTGAACCAGTATGTCCTCCTTCTCAAAGGACTCTGTGCTTTCTTCTTCCACCATGCCTTGCACTGTCTTGAGGAAACTGAAGGACACATTTAGTCACTTGTCTAATATACCATAAAACAATGATCTTCATGAAACCTAAACTGAGCAGAATCAAAATGCCCCCCTTGCATTTCTTCTCTGTAGCTGGAGATAATCAGTCAAAGTCAATGGGCTTACTCTTTCACCCAACAGCGTCCCACATCTAAAGACGGCCTCCGTAATCCAGGACCAGAAGATGAGGTTCCGTCAACCTAACATCGCACCTTACTCAGGAGCCACGAGTCACAGCCTCAAAAAAAGCATGTGCAGATTTTCTAGAGACTCATGGGCATTTAAAAAAAAAAAAAAAAAGCTGATCTTACATTTTAGCAAAGATTATTTAGTATAAATGTACCTAAGAGGTGAAAGAAGACCAGTTTTGCCTTATTTATAAGACTTTTAAAAAGTGTGGGGGAGGCAGTATGCATTTGAATATGTGGATGCATTCACCTGTGGTGAAGGCTAGATGCCAGTGTCCAGCATCTTCCTCATAGAGCTCTATCTTGTTTTTCAGTCAGGATCTCTCACTGAACATAGGTTTACCATTTTGGTTAGACTAGGTGACCAGCAAGCCCCAGTGACCCACCTGCATCTGTCCACCTTATGCTGGGGTGTGCACCACTACTCCTGGCTCTTATATGGATTTGAAGGATCTGAACTCAGGTCCTTTTGCTTGTAATAAGAATTTACCCACTGTGTCAGCTCCCCAGTCCCTGCATCACCTTCTTAACCCATAGTAGGTCCACGGTAAGTGAGCAAGAAAGGAACTATAGTCACAGCCACTCAAGGGCTGCTACCAGGATGACATAACCATTTACCCTTAAATCCTGAGGATATCAAGGCAGCAACTGAACGTGACGTGCCTTCACTGTCTTAGGACCAAAGTGTCTGGTGTTGACACTGGTTTTTTAAACTCTATTTTATTGGGGGTATTGAATCCTCTACCTCCCTTCCACCAATCCCTTAGCCCTGGGTAAAAGAGAAAGCGGGTTAGTTGAGAAAGGGGGGCACAGACTTCTTTACTTCTCTTGGATGTTTAATGGGTTCTTTTGGGGCAATACCAATCTCCATCAACAGTGAACACAGCAAGCAGTCTCCTCCGAGCCACTGCATTGAAATGTTTCTCTCAATTTGCCACACTGTCCCTCTCTGGTCTCTCTAAACTGCTACTCACCATCACCGCATACCACACCTTCTCTCTCTCTGGGCTCTCCTATTTATCACCCTCAGAGTCTTAGACCACGCCCCTCCCCATGCCACAAGAGGCAGGCCGTTACCAGCTAGCAAAGACCATGCCCTGCGCGAGACAGTTATCGGCTGTGGACATACTAAAGTCCAAACTAAAATCACACACTTGGGATTAAAACAAAAACATATTTACATAACGTAACTGAGTTTACAAAGAAACCAAAACTTCCATTACAGTTTGGTTTTTCTGAACCCTGCGACCATCATGTAGATAGGATAGACGTAGATGATGCAGATGCAGATGCAAACAGACATACCTGGACGTAGGACCACTCCCATTTGAATGTGAAAGCTTGAGACTGGTTGATGTTTATGGTAGATAGTAAGCCACCAAACAGAACACTTCAGAGCCATATCTCCTCACCTTCTCACTCACCCAGAGTCACTGACACACTCCACACAGCAGCAGCCAAGCCACCACTGACCTTCCAGTCAGACATCTCCTCAAAGAATAGGAGGCTCCTCCCCCACAGGTCCGGGAACAGTCGCTCCAGTCACCCCAGGCATCCCAGTTGCCATCTTTGTCTTCATCTGAATGAGCGTTTCTTGAGGTCTAGATATAGAAGAGAAATGCAGCCAGTTATAAAAAGTCAAATATCACTTAATTATTTTCAGGAGGATAGCCATAGTAGTCTAACCCAGTGAATGGAACAGTAGTGCTCATTGCCAAAGACTCCTGGGGCACTGAGGGAAAGTGACTCTTCAGTGGGTGTAAAGTTCCAGCCATGCACAATGAGAAAGCTCCTGATGTGTGACAACAAAACTGGCCTTACAGTTAGCAATACTATATCACTACTTGAGCTGTGCTTCCCTTTAAAAAGAGTATGACCTAGCCGGGCATGGTGGTGCACGCCTTTAATCCCAGCACTCGGGAGGGAGAGGCAGCCAGATTGCTGTGAGTTCGAGGCTAGCCTGGTCTACAAAGCGAGTCCAGGACAGCCAAGGCTACCACAGAGAGACCCTGTCTTGAAAACAAAACAAAACAAAACAAAAAGAGTGGGACTGGAGAGAAGGGCTCAGCAGTAAGAGCAGTGGCTGCTCTCCTGGAAGAGCTGGGTTCAATTCCTAGCACCCACATGGCAGTTGTCAATAACTCCACAACGGTCTGTGACCCCATGGAGTTCAATATGGAACACATGTGTTGCACACACATACAAGCAAAACACACATAAAAATATACATAAAATAAAAATAAATTAAAAAATAAAATCTCTGAGCCAGGCATGGTGATGCATGCCTGTGATCCTAGCACTCAGGGAGGCAGAGGCAGGTGGATCTCTGTAAGTTTGAGGCTAACTTGGTCTACAAAGCGAGTCCAGGACAGCCAAGGCTACACAGAGAAACTCAAAAAAGTAAGTGGGGGAGTAAGAAAAATTGCATCTGCTAAGAATGATAGCATTGATGGTGGTGCACGCCTTTAATGCCGGTACTCAGGAGGCAGAGGCAGTAGATCTCTTTGCATTCTGGTCTACAGAGTTAGCTCCAGGAAAAAAGAAAAGAAAAAGAAAAGAAAAGAAAGGAAAAGAATGATAGAATTGACATAGTAATAAGTAGTCATATCTATTGATTTCCTCATAATGTTCTATTGGTGGATATTAACTGTACAAAGTATGTTGCATTATGACATTTCATACATGCATATAAGGCACTTTATCATAACTATGAAAAGTAATCTTACATATTTTCATATTTGAGATTGTGTCTCATAATGTAGTTCAAACACTGAGCTTCCTGTGTGCCCCAGGCTGGTCTCGCCTCACAATCCTCTTGCCTCAGTCTCCTAACTCTAGTATTTAAATTTTTTTTTTAAATAGGTAACTTCTTCATCTGGAGAAACTGCTCAGCAGTTAAGGGCACTTGTCGCTCTCACAAAGAATCCAAGTTTGATTTCCAGCACACATGTGGTAATTCATAACTGTTTACAACTTCAGTTCTTCTGAGCTCACTTCAGCAGGCACCAATCACACACATGGTATTCAAACATTCATGCAGGTAAAATAGCCATAAAACAAAATTAATACATCTAATAAAAAATGTTTTTTAAAAAAATCTATAAATTCTTAAAATGAATTTCAGATCTATTAGAAATTTATACTAAGGCACTGAAGCCATAAAATACCAGGTAAATCATATACCATGTAGACATTGATAATCCTATGCATAGCATAGGAAAGGTCATCATATTTACTAACAGAGGTTAAAAAGTAGAAAGGAAAAGGTTGTTATCATTTAATTTCTTTAAAATAAAAACACAAGCATCTTCTATTTTCACATAAAGACAGCTTAACGAACACACACATGAAAACAGGGCAGTGGCAGGTACAGCTACATGAGCTAAAAGAACACACATCAAGCTGCCTCTGAGAAGAGAAGGGTGGGGCTCGCTGTGGCTGTCCCCGAGAGGAGTCACAGGGGGAATGGCAGTGCTTTATTTTTCTGTATCACCCACAGAGATGTCTGCAGTAAATATGTGCATGCTTTAAAATCAGCATTAGGCCAGGTGGGCTATCATAGGTGATGATCCCATTACTTTCTGAGCTCCATCCCTCCAGAGAAGCTGACAGGGAGCTCCAATCCTTTTCTCTGAAAAACCAAAACCAACCAACAAAAACAACTTTCCAATTGTTTTGGAGATTTCTTTCTTTCTTTCTTTCTTTTTTTAAGTATTTTAGGTCAAAACACAATCGTTAGATGACAACGTCTTATTGAGCTATCCATCTGTATCATGTTTAGCACAGGTAAGTCAGCACACGAGCAGAGAAAGAGACACCCAGATAAATAATTGTTAGAGTGAGTGAGGGGGCTTCGGATGACTCAAGCAGTGCTTTGTGCTGTGTCTCAATACTTTGCAGCCTTCTTAAACGGTTTGTTTTTATGCTTAATTGTATGTGTTCATGTGTCTGGGTGGAGTGGGATGGGCACACGAGTTAGTACAGGCTACTCTGAGGCCAGAAGATGACATCAGATCCCCCTGGAGGGGGTGTTACAGGTAGCTGAGGTTCTCCAGAATAAGTGCTGAGAACTGACCTCCAGTCCTCCAGAAAAAAACAAAAACAAAAAACAAAAAACAGTAAGCGCCCCTGACTGTCGACCCATCTCTCCAGACCCATGTACCATATTTTAGAAGGTAAAACACATAATTACTTAAACCGAACAAGCCAGCAAACAAACAAACAAACAAACAAACAAACACTACATTCTCTTGGACTATAGATATGTTCAAGTCAGAATTCAATGGGTAAGTTGTAAGGCAGAGAGTGTAGAGGCATAAAGGGGAACCGGGACGCGGTAACCATGGTAACCATTGACAGCAAGTGCCCAAATTACCAATTGCTCACGTTTCTCTAAGCCTCTGGGCAAGTTATATCACCATCTCCTACCCAAAAAGTTAAATTGAAAGGGGTGGGGGTTGGTAGGGAAAACCTTCAAAACCGAAGTGAAAAAAGGAGTGACAGGAAGCAAAAAAGGTTTTCCAACAATTTTCACTCGGGTCCCACCAGCTGTCGGGTCTGACAGCTTCTATTTATAGCGCGGTGAGCAGCCTTATAGAGCAGTGCCCCAGCCTCAGTAGAGAGACAGAAAGGATAAATATTTGGCAGCTGATCAAATCTGTCATCAGGAATGGGAGCTAATTAAACCCTTACTATTTACTGTTCTAATTAAGACCACTGTTCAGTTCAATTTTCTGCCCTGAATGTCAGCAAACATAACTATGCTCTGTCTATAATATAGTACAAAATATAAAATTCTAATTCATAGAAAAATACAATTAGCAGTTTAGCGCGTTCATCAGGACTTTCAGACGGGGTGAGTCCAGATCACTTAGGCAATGTTTAAACTATACTCAGCTGAAATTGGTTTTTCACTTTGTCACTCGATATATAAATTGGTCGAATGTGAAAAGTTGAAAAATATCATCATATATTTTTTAAACGAAAGTTGAGAGCTCCCTGCAATATTGTTTTAATTTGTTTTTATTCCCACCATCCCATCTGTTCCATTTATAGTTAGAATCAGGTTTCTTTCCATAGCTCCTCCACCTTCACTTACAGAAAACATCTTGATTCTAAAATAATTAAAACGGGCACATTATAAAATGAAAACATCTGGCTTCTCTGATTGGATCCGTCAGATTTTTTTTTTTCCTCTTAAGAAAACAGAAAGCAAATGGCATCTCAAGGAGTCCCCGTGGTGTTTTTCTTCTCTCTTAGGATGGCTGGGTTCGGCAGATCCCAGCACCATTTTCTGCCCCGACCTCGTCATGCATTCTTTCTACCTACCAAGTAACAACAGTGCCCCTGGTTTTACCCACTTCTCTATTTTGATCTTCCTTTCCTGGAATTTCCATCCCTCTAGAGAAGCTGACAAGGAGCTCCAATCCTTTTCTCTGAAGAACAAAACCAACCCAAACCAACCCGAAACAAAAAAAAAAAAAAAAAAAAAAAACCCTTCTAGACTTTTCCCAAGCCTCCAGTATCTGGCTAACACCCCAAACACTTTCTGCTCTCGCTGCTCTTTCGTGACTATGTTCAATCTCTGCACACAATTAAGGCTGAAGGTTTTAAATCTCACACTGTAACGTCTAGACTATGGCATTATATCTAAAAAGAACAGAGACCATGTATTGCCCCATGACCCAGATTTCCGTGTGTGTGTGTGTGTGTGTGTGTGTGTGTGTGTGTACAGTCCATGTGGAGACATGAATGTGGAGACAAGAGACTAACCTAGGGTGTCATTTCTCAGAAGCAGTGCTCTGTGACTTTTTAAAAAAATTCTGAAGCAGGGTTTTGTATCGGCTTTGGCTCACCAGTCCAAGAAATATGTCTGTCTCAGCCTCCTTGGTGCTGGGATTACAAACTCGCACTATCATGCCTGGTTTTTCTGTATAGCTTCTGGGAACTGGATTAAGCTGTCTCCTTAAGCCGTGCCAAACCTCTTTTGATAAAGTTTCCCTCTCCTCTTCCTTCCTTCTTCCCTTTCTTTTTTTCTTCCCCTCCTCTCTACCCTCCTCCCTCCCTCCCTTCCTCCCTTCCTCCATCCCTCTATTTCTTCCTATTTCAGGCATGCCATTTATGGGAACTCTCTATGGAGGCAGCATTGCATAATGATTAAAGCTGTTATGCTAAGCTCTTAACCTTATAAAACTCACGTTAAACCACGAGGGCCGCCATTATTCGTGCAATACTTAAAACACACATAGAAAGCAAATCGCACGGCATCTCTGAGTAGCTGGTGAGTGTGTCACAAATGTCAGCAGTTGTTGTGCTTGAAAGCAAATGGAGATTCCCTGGTGACCGTTGTTAAGTCTTGTATAAGCACCAACTGGAGAGCTGGCTCTCTGCTTGTTTCCTTTGGCTCAGAGGATCAGCAGGCTGAGGTCTGCTTAGACACTGACCCCAGCACCCACCTTGTAAGCCATGCTGCTTGACTTTGCAGCCTCCCCGTGTCCCCCAAGTCACTGATAAGCATGCTAACCATAGCTTCCTAATCAGACAGAATTCCACTAATGCATCTATCTGCTTTTCAATGGTAATAAGCAGACCATGATGCCAAGTGGTTAGTGCACTGACCTGAGAGAAGACCTGTGAACATGGCTTAATGTTACCACAAAAATATGAAACAGTATCAATCATCACGGTCAACTATCAGGATGCAGAAGAAAGTTGTGGGGGACGGAGGGACCGTCACTCATGGGTAAAGCCCACCGTAGGCTGTGTGGTAGCCACCAGTCTCCTGAGAGAAGAGGTATATAGTAGCCTCATTTTGACCAGCCTAATCCATAAAAGCCGCAAAGACAGAGCTAGCTTCATCATAACCTAGACCAGGCAATTTTCATTAATGAGTGTGTGCTGCTTTTCCCAATCCCCTGTTCAAACGTCTCTTTAGACTGTATCATGTGATTATTTATACTCTATATGAACAGTTTTATAAGGTAAGCTGTTTAAATGAACCCAATTAAAGTTTGACTCAGCCAACATCAAGTCTGCGCTCCCACAGTAAAGCCAAGACAAAGACCTAAAGAGTTGTGTCCTCCCTAAGGCAGCCGCTACTTGTGCAGACAGTGCTGTGGGCCAGTCCTTGGCTCAGCTTATGTCCCCTGTAACCTCCACAGACTCTCTGCTGTACACTCCTGGCACCATCTTCAGGTGAGCAACACTTTCAGAACCATATGTGTCCAAAGAATGATGAGGCCAAGGCACAACCCCTTTGTCACCTCCCCTAGGCAAATCCTGTTGTCCTCCGTGTGATTTCTGCATGGATGCTCTGCTTTCTTTGTGACTGGGAATGCAATTAAATTCAGGCACTGAGCTACCATCACTCACAGGTTAGCATGCCAAGTCTTGGATCCACTCCATCTGGTAATGTGATCCCCTTGACGACAACATTCCTATGATATCTCAATGAAGCCTTTTACACTATCCGCCACCCCACCATCCCATCTTTATGGCAAGTGGAGCTACACTTCTGCTTTTCGACAGTCTGCCATTTTATCTTGGGTATTTTGTGAGGAATGCACATTCTTGGCTGGCACTTGTGGGCTCCCAAGCATCTTCTAGTTCCCTTATCCAAAGAGATACCCATGGCCAAGGCTCTGTACTAGATGCCCAGAGAAGACAGGCATGCATCCAAGCCCTCAAGCAACTCTCAATGAGCAGGAAGGGAGAGAGGTCAAGGGACACAGTGGAGTGGCATTAGTCCTTAATTTCAAGAAAAACAGATACATACACTGTTTCCACAACCTTCCTTAGCAGATCTCAGAGCAAGGTCAGCTCTTTGCCATAGAATGCTGTGAGAACCATGTCCCTCTCAAAGGATACTTTGGGTTGCATATGAGCCCTTATTTTTGCTTATCTCTATCTCCTACCTGCTAAAGAGCTATGAACACTTTTCAGTTTGCTGCTTTTTGACAGTGACTATTTCCTAGTATCATAGTGTGTGTGTGTGTGTGTGTGTGTGTGTGTATGTGTAATGAAACACTCAACATTAAGTTCTTTTATTTTAAAGAGGAAAAAAAAAGCACCATAGGAAAACCTGTGAGAACACACAGAAGGAGGAGGAGGAAGAGAAGGAGGAGAAAGAGAAAGAAGAAGGAAAAGGAAGAGGTGGAAGAGGAGGAGAAGGAGGAAGAGGTGGAGGACGAGGAGGAGGAGAAGAAGAAGAAGAAGAAGAAACAGTGTATACTTTGTGTCATTTGATTTAAACTATCAGGCTTAATTATCACGTAGGAAATCATATTTTCCCCCAATAAAATTCTAGCTTGGGAATATGCTGGGTGAAAAAAAAATCCTCCAAAGATATTGTTTACTCATTATATAATTACACTTGGCAAAGGCCCAGAATATGGTAGGACGAGTGTGTTCAGCATCTCATAAAGGCTTGAGTCTTGCTTGTTCTTCTTGGATCCCCAGGCATAAATCAAATCATAAACTATTTCCCTGACAAGTTCTTAAAATCTATGACTTATACTGAATGGCGCTGTTCTGCTGGTCTTGCTAAAACATTAATAATTAAACACAGATTTCACATCTAAGGTCACTTATTGGAAATGCCATATTAACAGCTCCATATTAAAAACAACTCCAAATGAAATGAGTTCCAGTGGGATATTGCTTCCCAGACATCAAACAAAGGTTCATTCCAGCATTCCCACAAAGGTTATTTGAGGAGATCTCAAACCACTCGCATTCTGTTAACAGTAGATGCGTTCTTTCAGGTTAGTGCTACTTTAAGGTCTTGAGCAACAAACCTTTAAAATGATGAATTGGGCAGATGTCATAAAAATGTCACTCAAGTTGTCACACAGATCAACAATTCAATTGAGCCAGGCTGTATTAAACACTAATATACCTAATGTGCTAGGTGCCACTGATAAATTCCCAGGGCCTCAAGGCTCATCTCTCCATCTCCAGTCCATACCACTCTCTGGTTAACTAACAAACAAACAAACAAAGCCACACAAAAACACAACTCATTGGCTGGAGATCAGAAGGCCTGTGGAATTTGGTTGGCCCTTTCTAGCCAATCCTGGTCCATTTTTACCCCCGTAAGAGAACTTTACTCTCACTCATTCCCTGGGACATGGTTCACACTAAGAAGCATCTCCCTGCCAGACACACCTCACCCTGCAGCTCTTTTTCTCACAGCTCCTGTTCAGGCTGCGTTGAATACTCCAGACATCACTTCCTTATTATTTGCCCAATAGAAATGTGTTAGTCAAAAAATAAACAAACAAATAAATGAAAAACAAACAAAAATAAATTAAAAATAAAAAAATTTAATTAAAAAGAAAGATCCTCTCAGCTGCTGTATGTCTGTGTGTCTGTACATCTGTCTCTCTCTGTGTGTCTCTCTGTCTCTGTGTATGTGTGTGTGCGTGTGTGTGTGTGTGTGGCATTCATGTGTGTACTTGTTCATGTGAGTATGAGCCAAAGTGCTGAACTAGGGAAACAAACATGGCCCTCATGCTTGAGTGGCAGACATCTTATTTACCGAGGCATCTTTCAAGCCCCTTGTGGGGTATTTTATTTTATGCATTTATGCATTAATTTATTTCAAAATACTAGCATTTGCTTTTGAAGTACTAGAGAGCTGACTCACTGTCTTGGGCACGGGAAGGAAGTGCTTTGCCGTAGTCCCCAAGGAACGTTTTGAAAGCATGTCAGTGAGTGGACAGGGTACAGGGAAACCATAAGAGTTAGGAAACAAACCGGGCTGGCGTGAGCCAGACTCTATAAATCCCAGGGTTTTCATCTTTATTGTTCTGCGCAGAGAGCTACCAGAGAGAGCTACCAGAAGCCAGAGGGTAAGGCGGAGACCTGTTGCCGTTCACACGGGTCACACCCCAGCAGCGGGGAAGGGTGGCGAGTGGGTGTGCAGGCAAAGAAAAGCTTCTGCGTACCCCTTTATCAGCTCCCTGGAAAATGTCAAAGCCGAGGCATGGCTTTAGCAAACTGTGCTTTGGGTAAGTTCTTCTGGCAGGCAGGGGCAAAGGGAAGGACCGGGGAAGGAGAATCTCCATTGAAATACTGTGTGCAAAAGCCCAGACCCCGTGTTTATCACGCCATTTATCCCAAAGAGGAGGGCACAGATGTGACCCCTGAGGACACGGAGATCTTCAGGATCTGGCAACTTACCGTACCCAAAGGCAGGAAGTGCCGCTCCGACTCCTGGGTGTCTGTGTTAAGTGGCACATGCCAATCTCGTTCGGGCTTCAGAGCAGTCTCAGTCCCATGTTGCAGTAGGATTCCAGTGCCCTTCTGTATGCAATGAACGCGGGTATGTCGGTCATGGCCATAACAAGCGCAACAGGCAGGGCCCTGCAGCTCTCATTTACTTAATTATAATGGTACATTCTACCAAAGATGATTGCGTGTGTGCATTTGTGTTGTGTGTGTGTGTGTGTGTGTGGGCGGGGAGCTTCATATGTTCAGGTGCGTGTGTGGATGAATTATGCAGAGGTCAGAGGTCAACCACAGGTGTCATTCTTTAAGGCACAACCCACCCTGATTTTTTAGATAAGGTCTTTCTCTCAGTGACCTGAAAATCAACAAACAGGCGGGTTGTTTGCTAGACAAGCACTATACTGATTGAGCCATCTCCCCACTCCCAAAAGAATTTTAACAAAATAATTATTTGGGCCAGGACTTTAACATATAAAGGCTTCATGTAAAAATCTAAATACCTCACTTCTGATGAAAATGAAAGAAAAGGATCTAAGTAGAACTAACATTACTATCACATGGCACTAAATGAAACGTAAATGCGGCCACTCTATAATGGGCGGGGCAGGGTCTCATCCAGCCATGCAGCTGGAAGTGAAAGCCACAGGCTGCTACCTCTCACCCGCCCAGGGTGACTACTGGAAACCTCGCACTGTAGGTAAGAAATGGGCAAGGCCCAACAGCAAAGAGTGAAAACAGTAAGGGGTGCAGAGGTTAAATCCCCATATTGTTGCTGGTGGGGATGTAAAGTAGTGTAGTCATTATGGAAAACAATATGGCAGTCCCTCAAAAGAGTCAGTGAGTATTCTTCGTGTGACTCGCCCATTCTCTCTCCTGAGTACGTATCTCCCAGCACTGTACACACAGAGCAAGACAGAGGCATACTCATCTCCATCGGCGCGTTTCTTACCGTAGTCAAAAGGAGGAAAAACCGAAACCAGACGTCTAGACACAAGAGGATAAATAAATAAGATGCGCATGCATTTGTGTGAGAGACTAGAATTCTGACACCTGCCACAACTTAGACGAAACTGAGGCCATTATACAAGGAGCCAGATCTAAAAGGGCACATATGACTGGCTGACTATGACGCACGCAATCATCATGTCTACAGTAGAGGGCTCGCTGCCAGGGGCTGGAGAGTGGAGAGACGGGAGGCACCGCTTAGTGAGTGTAGTTTCAGCTCTGTAATATGAAAGGCAGCTCTAGACTCAGATGGTCTTTGCACAATAGACTGAGTGATAACTGATACCACTAAACTGAAGACTTCAAAATGATTAAAAAGGTAGCTGTCATCGTGCACGTTTTAACACGGAGACAGACAGGCTGAGACAGAGATAGGAAGACCAACATTTTCTTTCTTTTTTTTTTAAATTAATTAATTTATTTATCCATTTTGCATTCTGGTTATAGCCCCATACCTCCTCACCTCCCAGTCCCACCCTCCCTCCCTCTTCTCTCCCCTATTCCTCAGAAAAGGGGAGCCCTCTCCAGCCACTCACCACCCCAGCTCATCAAGTCGTGTAAGGACTGAGCATATACTCTTTCTTCCCCTGTGGCCTGACAAGGCAGTCCCATGGGAGGAAGTGATTGAGAAGCTAGCAAGAGAGTCCATGTCAGAAAGACCACCCCACCCCACTAGGGGTCCCACTAGGGGACCCACATGAAGCCTGAGCTGTCCACCAGCTATATCTGTGTTGGGGGCCTAAGTCAAATCCACGCAAGGTCCTTGGTTGGTGCTTCAGTCTCAGCAGGCCCCTCTGGGCCCTGGTTAGTTGGCTCTGTCAGGCTTCTTGTGGAGCTCCTGTCACTTCGAGATCCTTTTCTCCTTCTCTCCACTTTTCTACAGGACTCTCTATGCAATGCCCAATGTTTGGCTATGAATCTCAGCATCTGTTTCGAGGTACTGCTAGGTAGAGCCTCTTAGAGAACAACTCTGCTTGACTCCTGTTTGCAAGAATAGCAAAGTATCACTAATAGTGTCAGGGGTTGGCACTCTCCCATGAGGTGGGTCTTGGGTAGGGCCAGGCATTGGTTGGACATTCCCTCAATCTGCTCTATCTTTATCGCTGCACATCTTGTAGGCAGGGTGAATTTTGGGTCAAAGTTTTTTTTGTGGGTAGGTTGGTGTTCCCCTCCCTCTAGTAGAAGACTTGTCTAGTTAGAGGTGTCCTCTTCAGTCTCTATGGCCCCTGCTACTAGGAGTCTCAGCTACAGTCCAACCCCCACCCCCTGCAATATCCTCCCAAGAGCCAACCCCATCTTAGGTCTCCAGTTTCAGACCAATATTTTCAAATGTAGAAAGGAAAAGCCTTAGGAAATGGAAACTTTCTTTTAAAAGTTGGTGAGAAAATCCAATTAACCAGAAGATGATACAAAACTTTTTAAAAACAGGATTATAAAAGTCAAAGAGAAGGGATGGTGGTGAGCACTTTGTACTGAGCCCCTAATAAACCACAGGGTGTGAGGTTTGAAGCAGAGAGTACATACTACATGAAATTAGCTCCTGTAATGTGACTGATAAACGTGGGAAGGATAATAGATAAAAGGTGCATGAAGTCATGCAGTATTAACCAAGATTTAAGCATCAATATTCAAAGCATAATAACTCCAGATTCCTAATGCTGTGTGATCTCTTGTCATATATGTAGGGATACTGTTGAGGAAATAAGTTATTCTGCTATGGTTAAGAGTTCTGCAGTTCCCTCAATTTCCCTTCATTTCCTTATTAATTTCACATAAAATAGGACTGGAGGGATGGCTCAATGGTTAAAAGCACTTGCTGCTCTTCCAGAGGACCCAGGTTTGGTTTCTAGCACCTCCACTAGGTGGCTCACAACCATCTGCAAGTCTAGTGCTGGGGTATCCAAAGCTCTCTGCTAGCTTCTGAGGGTGCCTGCACTCAGGTGCAAATCCATACACAGACACACATGCATGCACACCATTGTTTTAGAATTCACATAAAATTAAATACTTTTCCCTTAAAATGGCACACATAGTATGACACATAGCGTTTTTATGACACTGTGTCTGTGTACTTACCCTGTTCAAACATCCTATACATGAACATGCATGAAAATGTTCATAATGTTGCCATATAAGTTCTGGTTACTTCTGAAGTTGGATAATGGGTGGGTTTGTGGTTTTTATTGTACCCTGTCTGATCTGCTGGGTTTACTAAATAAGTGTGGCACTTTCAAACTTAATTATTCTGATATACAAATCAATCCAGTTTGGGGCCAAAATATCATTCCAATGTACCTTCAAAGCCCTGAGAGAGGCAGGATCTCTCCAGCAAGCATTGGTCAAGAATTTGGCCCTGGTAGCTGGTGCCCTCAAAAGCATTTATGGAAACTTAGGACATCTCAACCCTGATTGGACAAGGTCTTCAGATGTTGCAGACTATTAACTTCCAGCCCTACATACATCTGCAATGTTCTAGAATGTTCCTTCTCAGCTAGATGTTTTAGCCCCTGTCGAGTACTTGGAAATATCTGAAGACATTTCAGAGCTTTGCAACTGGGGCAAGGGGGGCTGCTACTAAAATGTAGACATGTTCCAACTCCCAGGGTTGCCTGGACAGCCAAGACATGCCTAATCTAAAGAGTGCCAGGCCAGGAAACTCATTCTAGAAGGATGCTGGTCATATGCTTGTCATAGAACTAATCCGTTTTCCTCTCATAATGGCTTATAACAATTCATTTGAAAACAGTTATTTTTCTAGCCCGATACAACAGCCACACATCATGAGCAGTTTCAGCCTTCAGATGGAGTGAAGACAGTGCCAGCTGCTTTGCTTTCACCCTGCTCATCACCGTGGATGTAGAGGATCCCTGCAGAAACCTGACACTCTCTCCCATTCCCAAGCAGACTCCTTAGAATGCTCTCGGTGCACTCTTGCCCATTAACAACCACAAAACAGTCTTATGAAGCTCTTAATCCCAACATACCTCAAACCACATTCAAGCCTCTCATAGCTGACGATCCACAGTGGCCTTTTCTTTCCAAGGAGTTGGGGGAAAATACAAGCGTAGTCTTTCAAGTTTCATGATACCCAGCTTTTAGAAAAAGATTCTTTTTTTTTTACTTTTCTTCATGATTTATTTTCATTCACGGTTAGCCATTTTCACATAGAAAAACACAGGATTTGTGCCAACGACTCATCAAGAATACTACCCAGACCACATGCGAGGGGCATCGGCTTTAAACAAATTCCCTCAAGAAATATTATTTGACAGTTAGTAAAGTGAGTCATGAAGGAAGCCAGCATGCCGTTTCCATCCTCAGCTTCTCCTTCTGCACATGCTGGGCCACTGCTGGGCAGAGTGTTACCCCAGGCGAAGAGAGAAAGCTGGCATAGGCAATGCTGCATACCTGAAACCATGGTGCAAAGACGGAAAGAACCAATAGCACAACCCCCGTACCTTAACTAAAAATGAGTGTCCCAGGTTAGGTAGCAACAACTACTGTCGATGACGGCCAGGTGGAGAGGGTTCAGAACCATCAAGGTTCCTGCCAGGGTCTTTCAAGTGAAGCAAAGGTACAGTTCACTTGCCCCTTCAGTAACATTCCCCAGATCCCACATAGTCACTGCCCTCAAAAATCTGCTTAACTAACTGGAAGGCTGGGCAAACATGCACTGAGTGCTAAAGGAAGGGGGAAGGACAGTCATCCTTAGCCTGGGCACTTTTCGGGAGGGGATGGCAGACACACGAGTCTTGATAGATGAGTCAGACATGGGCAAACCTCCTCAGGAGGCAGATGATTAAACTGTGTACAGTGTGGGAGGGCAAAGAGAAAACGTTTGTATAAACGCCCATGGATTGGATATAGCCATGGAGCGAGTATAGTGACTGGACAGTCTGGTAAATTTGATTTTTATCTATCTTCAAAAGTTGACCTTGAACTTATACCAGCCCCATCCAAAGCACTTGTTAGGATCTGTGGGCCATGGCCACTATACTAGACAATGCAAATCCAGAAATGTCTATGACTAAAGAAAAGTCCATCAGAGCAGTGGCAAAATCACTGTTGGAAAAATAATCACAAAGCTGAAAGCAATGTCAAGAAAAGAGTTTACGTGTGTGTGTGTGTGTGTGTGTGTGTGTGTGTGTGTGTGTGTGTATGCATGCTTATATAAGTATAAAACACAGAGATATGTAATATCCTAAATAGTAAATTAATCCCTCTTAATTATACCTTTGGCAAATTTTGGAAATATGCACTATGAAATATTCGAAAGGAAAATTAAAAATTTCAACGTCACCAGAGAATAAATTCAAACAAAATGTGTTCTATACAACAAAGTATCAAAAATAAAGAAAATTATAAATCCAGATGAAAAAAATAGGAACATGATAAACTAAGAATTAAAAAATTAAGGAAACTAGGAGGAACATTACAAGAGGATACAGCTCTTTTCAGAATTTTTATAGCATTGTGTTCTGTGTCATTGGCTCAGTTCTACAATGTTTTTTGCTCTGCCTTGCTTCTGATGAGGTTTAAACCCTTTTATTGCATGATTTGTTTACATCCTCTCTTTATTTCATTTACTTATTGGGATATACTATGTGTCCATCTTTATGGGGTACATTATGGTAATCCAATATATGCGTTCAATGTGTAATAACCAAATCGAGGCTATAAACATCTCTGTCCCTCTAATAATTAATCACTTTTATGGCTTATGAACTCTTCTAGCCATTTTGAAATATATTGTTCCACTTTTTTGTCTCAGACACTCAGTGTTTTCCTCAATTTCCCTGATGGCCAAAGCAGCTGCTAATGAGAATGTACACTCAAGCTCCTTCTAAACTTTGTCTCCTTGGCTGTTTATTTATTTTAGTAGGATGAAGAATATTTCATATCTCTATTATTATTAATGAATTTCACTCCCTACCGAAGGGGGAAAAATCTATCCTGGGCTTTTATTTGTGCCGAGCTATTTCTTACTGGGAGGCTGGATTCTTCCTCACCTGGGCAATTCCTTGTTCCCGGGATGAGTGGTTAATTAATCAGGAATACACACTGAATCAAGATGAGGGGTCATCCCTCAGAGACAGGATCACCTCTGCCATGTCTCCTTTCCGTTTACTGGCAATGCCACCACAAGGCAGGAGGCTTCTTCAGGTAGCTTTGTGTTGACAGCCATCTCCATGCTCTGTGTAGTCAGTTTCCCCAGCAGCCACCCACATTCTTGGAAAAGAGCCACGCATGCTGGCACCAGTCAACAGCAGAGGGGAAAGCACAGTGCCCACAGAGCCTATGTGACACCATCTCCCACACCTGTTTATCGGTTTCCAATTCTGCTAACTCACATTGGGCAGCAGTGCTCCAATCAGAACCACGGTCCTGTCTGTCACTGAGTCTTTATTTCAAGGTCACCATGTGCTTGGCCTTCCCTCTAGTCTGCATATATGACTCTAACACGTGGCTAAGTCCGTATGTTTCCATTTTTTTCCATCCATCATAAAATAATTATCAAATATCTAGAAGCCTTGAGATCTCATCCATTCACTGAAGCTACAATCTGAGGTCCCTTAGCTAACTCAGGCGCCCAAGTTTCCATCCTGAAACTCTCAGCTCTGTTGTTGTTTCCTTGGAGAGACCTCATCTCAATCATAGGGAAACCACGTGACCATCTGGTCCATGTCTTTCTCCATGGACTCCCCACAAGCTTCATGAAATTTGGGCTTTTGTCTGGTTTTACTTGTTAGGACATTTCCAGCAATTAACACAGTGGCTGACATAAGAAGCATCTGGAGAAAATATTTATAAATGAAGACATGACTTAATAATTTAACAAATAAACACAAGTATAGAGTTAGTGCTTTCAAAAATAAGTGGAATGTGAAAAGTCATGTTTTGGTCAATGAGGCAAGGATTTAAAACTTCTCTGATAGAGGCATTTTTCTCTATGAATCATTTTTAAAATTTTAAAAAATTTTTTGAATTTAATTGAAATGTAATTGAAATAGAATTATATCACTCCCTATCCTCCCCTCATCCCTCCAGCCCCTCCCAGCTACCCACCCTTGAGCCCCTCCCATGTACCCTCTCTCAAGTTGTTAGCCTCTTTTTCTTTGATTATCATTGTTACACACACACACACATGCACACACACAGACAGACACACACACACAATGCTGTGTATACACAAACATATAAATATAGCACTGAACAATGACAACGTCAATAGGTGTGCTAATGTAGAATGGGGACATTTTCTCCAGATCACAACCCTAGACAAAGGACTACAGGCAACTACTGGCTGCAGGGGGAGACGAATTCGCCTCTCTCGGGGATGAGCCCCTTATTGGTTGTCCAGTGCTGAGCTATCAGCTCTGAAACTGTGGACAAATCACTTTCAAGCAGAAAATAATCAGCATTCTAAGCAGTCAGCTTACCTCTTTTATTTTTATCTCAGTTTTGTTTTGGATCCTATGTAAGCTTTTGGTGGCAGCGCCCTATGGCACAGCATTCACATAAGAGAGAAAGTGTACCTTACTTCAGTCTTTAATGAGTCTGGCCTCACACTAGCTCATTTCTTCATTGCCAGCATTAATCCTCTTTTCATTACGATTTAAGCAGAAGCTTAGGTGAAGACATTCCATCACTGAGCAATAAGGAAAGCTAATTTTGTCTTCCTTGTAGCTGGGTTGAGTTACCGGATATGCTGTAATTGATTAAGAAACAAAACCTTCAGGCTTGTAATAGCTGATACATGATTCTGGTTCAGCTTGAATCCATAATCCATTGGCTACAAACTTTATGTGGAAATATGGGGATTTGGAAGACCATGAGAGTGGAGGAATCAATTAACGTACAAAGATCCAAACCAAAGTTTCCAGAAGACTGGTTTTACAGCAAACCAGCCTTCAGCATCTTTTCTGAGGACACATTTTGAGGAATGCAAATGAGCAGACAGCTTTAACATAAACTCAAAATTTGTTAGAACTGGATAGGGACTTTCAGTTAATCATTTTTACAGATGGTAAACCGGGTCCAAGAAGAGCTTGGATGGGACGATGGTTATTTCAACTTGCAGTTCAGGGTTCTTTCCATCAACCAATCTCTCTCTCTCTCTCTCTCTCTCTCTCTCTCTCTCTCTCTCTCTCTCTCTCTCTCATTCTCACTTTCCTTTTCCTAGTACTTGAAATTGAACCAAGGGCCTTATACATAACCCTAAGACTTCATCACTGGACCACACCCCTAGTCCACTTTTCACCTTTCATTTTCAGCGAAGTTGACCAGGCTGGCCTTGAACTCACCTCTAGCCAAAGCAGAACTTGAACCTGTGATAGTCTTTCTACCTCAGCCTCCCAAATAGCTGGGTTAATGGGCCTGCTCACCAGGCCTGGCAGCAATACTCACTTTCATTAGTCTATGTAAAGTCTCCTTCCCTCAAACGTCTCGAGTACCCTGTATGTCTAAGCTAAGTGTTTCCTTCTAGACA
This sequence comes from Acomys russatus, assembly GCF_903995435.1. NCBI lineage: Eukaryota > Metazoa > Chordata > Mammalia > Rodentia > Muridae > Acomys > Acomys russatus. The sequence goes on along the minus strand of NC_067143.1, from coordinate 37,253,313 downwards.
CAACTCACACCCGTCACACCTACAAGATGCTCAAACTACTTGGTGTGCTCTATTGTCCACAGGATAAAGTTCAAAGTCCTTTGCTTGGCAGTCAAGACCCTTTACCCCCTGCTTCCTACCAACACCTACATGACCCTTGCTGTACCCACAGACACTGGGGCCACAGCATCTCAGCTGTGCTGCCCTTTGATGCTCATCATGACGGCTGTGCATGTATCTGCTCATCTCATTCTCCCAATAGCACAGCCTGGAATCTCCTTCAAAAGCATTCTTATTGACTTGGCTACAAAAGGCTATTATCAGACAGCCTTCAGCCATCTGCCACATGCTGGGATTAAAGCAGTTTCTAGAGCATTTCTCTTAGGGTCATGCTCTTGTCCAACAGAAAATCCAAGATCCAATGCCCCTTCATAAAGGGCCATTTCAGCTACTGCTAAGAAACAGTGAAAAGCCTAGTGACTGACCCTTCTGTCCACCCTGCTTCTTCCTATCTCTCTGGTAACATCAATTTCAGGGGGGAACACTAGCATTTGTATCTAAATTCCTGAGCATGCTTCTAGAAAATCCCTACGAGCAATTCTCCCTACCCCAAGAGAACTGTTCTCACTGTCTTTCAGTCTTCACTCCAGGAAACTTCTCTTTAGAAGGTCTACACTATGCATAGATGCCTTCCTTTACTTTCCATTAGCACGAACCACCTTGTCATATCAATTACTCAGTTATATGAAATTACCATCACCCAACATGTCCAACACTTGCGATAATAGTGACAGCAATGAATGTGAAACAAACTGTGACTCAGTTCTCTGTGTCAGCTCACACTCTATCCTCTTTCCCTAACTAGCTAAGTAGTTGCTCCCTGAGCACAGAGCACTCTGCAAATCAAAGGTTCCACGTGGCAGACATTTGATGAATGACCAGCACACCTTTGATGTGCTATCACCTTCAGAAGGAAGGAGAACATGTTTGCTTTTGTATTCTCAGGCATCAGAGAGGAAGTGAGGAGAGCAAGGAAAACAGAAGAAAGGTTTTGTTTAAGGGAAATGACATATGAGGAGTGTTGTACAAGGCCTTTCTTCCATGCCAAAAAGACTCCAGAAGGCGCCAAGTAGACACTTGCTGAGAGCCACACTGGTGCCAGGGAGTCTGGACCTGCCAGATCCGGTGATGGCTCCACCCAGGCTGCCTTCGTCCATCTAGGATGACCCATGTTCTGAAATAGGAGCCTCTTCACAATCATCATACAGCCAAGGAACACAACTGCTTTTGTTTCTTCCTCATAGAGAGCAGCAAGTGTTTGGGTAATCTAGGTTTACCTTAATTAAAACAAAACTGGGTCCCATTAACTTTCACATTAAAAAGTCAACAAGAATACAGCATGAGCCACGAGAGCCAAGTTTTACGTTTTGTGAACATACGCTGTGGCCAGGGATGAGACGCCTCCTCAGCCTCCGGAGAAAAGAACTTAAGTTCGCCTTGAAGGATGTCCCTCAGCCAGGGTCATTTCTGAAGTGGCAAGCAGCTCAGCATCCTGTACTCATGGACCTAGCCAGGTACCTGACAGGAAATCTAATGAATGGGGAGTGGAAAAACTTACTGAAGCCATTTCTCCGCCAGGAAGGAAGCTGTCAGGAACAGGGACACTATGGCTGCCTCGTGATGCCAAGTAACAGGAAGCTATCTCCAAAAGCACTCGTTTGGGGTGAGGGAGAAGAAATCACAAAATGAGCAGCAGAGGAAAGCAAATTAGACAGGAGAGGACTCCGAGGACCCAGGAAGCAGGAAACGGCAGGAATGACCTCAAACTGGCTGTGAATTGAGGGGTTTTCAGAGACTGGAAGCCAGAGGGCAGTCAGGTGCTTCCTTTCCAAAGCTTCTACACCACATCTTCTGGGCGGCTTCCTCCTCTTGGGACCAACCTACTCTCATTTCTGCTAGCGTCACCATTTTATTGGTGCCCACATAAAGGAAGCAGGAAGACAGGGTAGCCCTCTGACTGCCTCCCCAAACAATCCATAACAAGCCTTTGCCTTACATCATGGAAGCTTATTCCACAAGGACAGAGGACTCATTTTTTGCTGTAGTTTAAAAAGAATTTTAGAACTTCCTCCAAACCTGAAATGTACTATTTTCACATGATAGTACAGTGACTTTTTTAAAAAAAGAATTCTGGAATTTGGGTTTCATTTTTCTTTTTAGAAACACAGAAATATTATAAGAAAGTGTTTTCATTTGTATCCCATATATAGGGATACGGGGCTGCTTCGGACTGTCCGCAGTAGCTGACTATGGTTTGCTTCATGCTCTCGCAGAGCCATGATTTTGCCAACTGCAGATTGTGTTCGTGATTGTGTGACATCTGGAATTCTAGGAACTTGTCAGAAGGTATATAAATGCTAGAGCCCAGATAGGCAGGCTTGGTGGTTTTCAGTGGTTGTTGGTCATTTGGGACAGGGGGTAGGCATTTTCTTGATCAGGTTATTTGAAACAGGAAGACGCAAACTAAATGTGGCTGGCACAAACCATGTCAAAGCAGGTCCAGGGGAGACACTCTGCGTCTGCCTTATTGCTTTTCACTTCACTGGCAAATTCACCCCTCCATCCCGTTGCTGCTGCCCCCATCCCTGGCCATTGCCACTGCTGCTGCCTTGCTCATACTAGAACCCGGCTTTGTTATGCTTCCACCATGGCCTGAAGAACAGTGACCCTACAGGCTTTCAGCACTACTTCCTGAGGCATCCAGCCTTGAGAGCTGGGCAGCTACAGGATCCTCAGGCTCCCCAGCATGAAGATGGCCATTGTTGAGCCTCCCAGAATGTGTCTTGGAAGTCAGTCTAATGAATCCCCCTTCTCTTGGTTCTGTTCTTCCCCTCCCCCAAAAAACACCCTGCAGGATACATGTCCCCTTTTCATCATGGCTCCCACCACAGGATTTTCCTAAATACACTGTGGGTGGTTGTTATGTTCCTGAGAGCTGCAATTGTATATGACGATAACGGAAACACTTCACAGGGCTTCGACGCAAAGGGTCATGCTAAATATATTCAAGCACAGTGGCATAGCATGGTAAGTTATAAAATGCAACCCGTCATCTTTAGAACAAAGTAGCACTGCTTGCTTTCTGGGAGTCAAGGAAAGTAATTGGGGTGCGCTTGTGAAGCCAAAAGAAAGAGAGAGTGGGGCCTGGCTTCTGCCTCACCCCATCAGTGAACTCAACAACTCTTGGCTTTCACAGCTCAGCTCCATGACTTGCACAGGCTTCAAAGGAGTCAAGTCTCTCAAAATCTGAAGTAGGGCAAGCTCTACTTAGTCTCCCTGTATTGATCTATCCTCACAGTGCTATAAATGCGTTGTCAAATTTCTCATGAAGATGACTGCCATGACCCAGAAGAGTTGGCTTCTGACTCAGATGGGATTCTGCAATAACAGATTTACACACCGCTGCTATCACTGGAAAAAGCTCTTCCAGAAGAGGTTTTAAGGCTCAACGGTACAGTGACTGCCTGCCTTGAGGGTCTCCCCAGGCCAATCCCAGTGGTTCCTCGCTCTTAAGTGTCAGGGGAGCAGTGCATTTTCTCAAGAGCCCCTCTTGCACAAGCTGGTATCAGGCCTAGGATCATCAGAATGTTCCATTGATAGAAGCATGGGTAAATCTTAAGTGGAATCTGAAAAATATGTCTTAATTTCTTCGTATACCTTCATCTCTATCAAGAAGCCAGGTAATTTTCCCAGGACACCAAAGTTTCTCTAGATATCCCAGAGATAACTCCTGGAGTTGCCTGAGGTGTGGTTCTATTTCTTTACTTCAGTCTACTTCGGCATGCAGAGCAGTGTTCTCTCAAATCTGTGAGACTTGGGATCTTTGTCTTTAATCACAGAAACTCTTGATATTGGTTAGCTCTGGTAAGCAGATCCTAGGAGGAATTAGGAGCCTGAAAATGATTCTATCATCTTCTGAAACCAGATCACACATTCTAAAGGTCCCTGTGGTGACAATTGAAAAGAAGAGAGATCCAGATGCCACGTCAGACACTGGAACTCTTGCCCTTCCCATGGTCAGAAAGGGAAACAGAGGAAAGATGCTTCTGCCATCAGCAGTCACCACTGCCAAGCCAAGAGTGACCCCTGGGGTCAATCTAGCCACAGGTCCTCTTGGATCTGAAAAGGTGAGGCACTCACTTCAGTTCCAGCGATGACTTCTGCTTGGATATCATGAGTCTTCTAAAGCCTGTGCTGTCCATGGCCACATCTATCAGGCAGAAGGCTAGAGTGCCCTGTCTACATCTACCAGCCATGAGGACAGGGTTTTCTATCTACATCTACCAGGCTGGAGGGTCACCCGTCTCAGCAGTAGCTGCACCCTCCTGAGCTGGCAGGAGTAAGTGAGCAGAGGGGCATGAGACTGATATAATATAGACTAGCCAGCAGCACATGGTGAGGGAGCTCCTGCGTGAATAGTTCTAGGCACCAGGAACCTAGCCCTGAAGCCCTGGCTGGGAGAGTGACTCTCCCTGGTTCTGCCAATACCAACTTCAGGACAGGAAGGATGATTTTTTAAAAAATTAACTAAATATTATTTTTTGGTCACAAATTCTTGCCATTGTCATTAACTGTGGAATAATGTCTACAAATCCCAATTAGCATAATAGGCAAATCAATAAAATCCTTACAGTTGCTATAGTCATTCAGATGCTAAATACTCGAGAGAGAATTATTCTTTTTTTTTTTTTTCAATTTGAAGAATATGATGCTGATGACTTGTCCCTTTTAAAGAACCCACACAGATGCATCTTAAACTGTTATCACAAAAATTATCTGGGTTTAGGGCAGTTATGAGCTCATAGTCTATATTTTACAGTTAAAATATTTGAAAGTGTCAAGCATCAGCATACCTTTGTGCTTGGAGGCTCACCACACTTGCCTCCAGTAAGAGCACCGACATTTAATTAAATGTCCAACAGTGATGCCTACTTCTCACATACCATTCCAGATGCTGCCCCAATGGGAAGGGGTCCCAGGCCCACTTTGTGGTTGATATCCAAGTTACTTTCTGCTTTACTGGGAACCATGCCAAGCAAATGAACTAGAGCATTCAAAATAGACATCAAAATTAATAATTCTTATTCATATGAAATTTGGGGTCGTGTGCCTTATTTTATGAAGTACAAATGCAGTCAACAAACCAGAGAAGGCTCTAAAATAAAGTCATCCCCCCCTGTAAATTTAATCAACACTAGTTCCTGCAGACAGCAAGATCTCTTCCATCCAATAAGGCTTAGCTAGCATGGCGCAATCACTTGAAAACGCTGCTCTCCTGCCTGTGTAGTGCATTACAGAGTTAGATGTTTTCCAAACCTCTAGACCCGCAAACTTTCTCTGGTGACTTTAAACGATGTTAAATTCCATCCATGTAATGTGCACAGCCACAAAAATGCCCAAGAACAATTAGCCCCAGAATTCCAGTCACTCTTAAAGACCATGACTCACTGTCTCCCCTCAGCAGGCTCAGGACCTGAATTGTAGACACCCATGACTAAGTCTCACCCCACGGAGAGCCTTCCTCTCTATGTCTGTTGGTTCCATCAGCGCCTCTACGTCGGCATCAGATGGCATCATGTTGAGGTTCCTTGAGTCCGTTGTCTCCCTGGCTGAGTTGTGAATAGTTTGAAAACTGAAACTGTCTGGTTACTCACTTTACCCCTGAGGGTTGGTATGTGGCGGGCTCTTGACTTGTCATAGCTGAATGAATGATTCTTTTTTTTTTTTTTTTTTTTTTTTTTTTTTTTTTTTTTTTTTGCTTAGGAGGCTGGAGGAGATATTTTACGTGACATTTCCCAGCCCATTCTTATGATTACACCCAGACAGTAAAGTTAATGAAACACAGAAAGTGGAAATGATGCAGTGGGTTTTATATATATATATATATATAAAATGCATCTCAGGAATTCCTTGAACGTGTGTCACCCCAACACAATGCAGTACTGTGCTCTTTCCACGGGCCACAATTCACCCCATTTTGACAGAGTCTGTGAACCGTATGTCATTAGGACAATAATCATTACCTGTGCTCACCTTAGTCTGACAGAAATCAGTGACACTCTTGCCCTAAGTAGACAGTTTATAAAAAACCTTCCTTCTAAGGCAAAGAGAAACATGCATGTGCGGTGTTTTGATAAAAATTCAAGACTATCTAAGGAGAAGACTAATCTAGCAAAGGTGAAAAAATTCAATAAATATTATTTCCATGAAACATCAAGGGAGCACAAATAATGGTTTTAAGGGATAGACTGGCCTTGGTAATACAGCAAACATGGCTTGTTAGCTCCTGGCACAGCTATAGAAGACTTCTTAAACTCCTAATTCATTAATAAATGCGGCAGCAAAAGCTGGCATAAATTATGACCTTTCATTACTCAAACAGAACATAATTTTTCTAGGAAAATTAAAACTCTAAAGAGTCATAAATAGCCATCCCAGTTGGTTGCTTCAACTGTCAACTTTACAAATGCCTGTTGATCTGAGAAAAGGGACCTCTGTTAAAGAGAAAGCAGAGGTGGCTCGTCCATCTGACATTAGGGAAGTTCAGAGTTTCCAGACAATGAATGGAGCTGTTCTGAATGCCCGTCTTAGTCTAACTCCTTTATAATAGGAAGCCCATATATCAGCCTCGAGTGAAGAAAGCCTGACAGTAATTCAAGAAGCGTGAGACGCTTAGCACTGTGAGCAACTGGTCAGTTTGCCGTGCTTCTTATTTTTTACACAGAAGTTGCATATATTTAAGATGCATAAGGCTTTGGCATGCTTGTACATCATGAAATGATGACTACGATCATGCTAATGAGCATGCTCATCTCCATACATGGTCACTGTCTGGCCAGCAGGCAATGACAGCAGCTGAAAACCATTTTGACAGAAATTTTGTAACATACCCCCATGGTATTACAGACTAACCTGCTGTGCTCAACACTGGACCTCTGGCCTTTCATCCTATGCCACTGCGACTGTGTATGCTTTAGCCAGAATCTTCCTATCCCCCCCCCACCCCCATCCTCCTATGTCATTATGTACTCTTTAGATTACTCATGTAAGTGAATTCATGCTGTGAATTCATGTGTGTGTGTGTGTGTGTGTGTGTGTGTGTGTGTGTGTGTGTGTGTGTTCCTTTAGTTGGGACAGTGCCTTCAAGTTATAATCATATTTCTATCAGTGGCATAGCTTCCTTTTCGAAGGATGTATAGAATTCTACTGTGTGTGACTGTATTGTTTTCTTAGTTTGTTCCTCCATCAGTGGACACAGGTTATCTTTATATCTTGGCTATTACAAGAAGTGCTTTCAATGAACTAGGGACACAGAAGAGTTGCTGGACTATGTGGTAGTTCTGATTATGATATTTTCAAGAGACTCAATATCATTTTCATGATGGCTGTACAAGTATACACTCCCATCAGTACTGTACTAAGATTCTCCTTTCTTTGTCCTTATCTCATGACATCTCTATAATAAATACCCTAACAGGTAAGGCAAGGCTCACCATGGCTTTATTAATATTTTCCCATTGGCTGGTGATTTTATTATTTTCATATACCTGTCTTCTTCTGAGAAATGTCCTTTTCCCAGTTTTTGAAATCAAGTTAGTTGGAGACATCACACTTCCTGATTTCCTGTTATTTTGACAAAACTACATTAATCAAAACAAGATGATACTACTGGCATGAAAACAGATATGTAAAACCATGGAATGGAACAGACAGACAAGGAATAAATCCAAATGTAGAGGCGATTAGTTCTTGACGAGGGCACCAGGAAAATATAATGACAAAGGGGTGATCTGGAGAAACTGGATAACCAAGCACAAAGGAATGACATTGAAATCTTAGGCTATTCACTAAAGTCAACTTCAAACTCATAAAGACTTACATATAAGCCTTAAACCACCAAAAAAAATTGCTTGTGGAGATGTTTCAGATGAGATAGCAAGATCTCAGGCATGCAAAGCAAAATCAGAGCAAGTGGGTCACATCAGACTCAAAAGCCTCTGCCCAGCAAAGGAAGCAGTCAGCGGCCTGACGAGGCAGCACGAATGGATGAGAACATTTGTAAGCACATACAGGGTAAGGGGTGGATAACCCAAATGTGTAAGGAGCTGACAAGGCTCACTAGCAGAACACCCATCTGGGGTGATTCTGCACACTCTCACACTGTTAAACTTTGGAGACCCTTGGGATAGTTTTCCTTGGCTGTAGAATCTGCTGTGGCTGCTTTGACCCAGGTCCCCATGCCACCTTCTTTCTTTTCTCTGCCCCTTCGCACACAGAAGGGACAAGACACACTCCAAGGAGCCTCCCAACTCAGCCTTTCTTGGTTCAGCATCCCAGGCCTTGGACTTGGCTTCAGATTCATTCCCTCACTTTATTCTATTAGTCTCCGGTTGTAAAATCCACTGGTTTAGTCCAGCCTAGTGGAGAAGCCTGTGTGCTTGATTTCATCTAGAGACCCATACATACCCATTCCTTGCCCACATTTGCTTGGAACTATAAATTGAAAATGAATGTCCTTCTATCAATCAAACCCAGGAAACCATAATAATTGGTTTGAGATAACAAGCCACATTCCTACTTAAGATTGCTGACATTAAACCATTTCATAGAATGTTTTCATGAATAAAGATTGTGTAAAGTTTCTAAGTTGGATAGAGTTGTCCTGGGCACTCTAGAAATGGATTGTTCTGCTCTGTAAATGTATCTGCGCTGAAGAGCAGCAGTTCAGAACAGTTCAGTGCAGGGAGGGAGAGCTAACACGGCAGTGCAAAGTGTCTTCATTGAATAAAAATGGAAATGCAAGCTCTTCCATCTCTTAATGAAATATTTTGTGAAAAACCAAAAAGAAAAATTTAAAACATGAAGTAAATATACATGGGGTCTTATTAAAGAAACCATGAGCCATGATAATCATTCCCCAATTCTTCCTATTTGTTAAAGGGACCTCTGGCTTCCAGTGTATCCCAGTATCATTAACTGATCCCCTGAATGCTCTTCACCACCATTTCAGAGGAACATTAGCCAAGGTTTAATTACTATGGTGTTGAATAGCTTTTGTTCTAAGATGAAGACTATGTTCTTGGTTAATAATTATATGGAAAGAGTCAATCTCATTTATAATCAATAAAGGAAAATTCAAGTAATATGTGGAAAATGTCTATGAAATTTCTAGACACCAACAATGCTGCAACTTGAAGCTACCCACTGTTGGCACGATGGTCTTTCTTTCTAGCCTCGTATGAATGAAGCTAAGATTTTCTGTGTGGTTTTGAGAACTGATCTACAACCTTAAAGATTCCACATTAGTACTCCTTATTATTTTAAATATTTTAAATAATATAAGAGTTTGTAATATCCCATCCCAGAAATCTCACAACTAGCTATTTCTCATGTTTTAATATTTATATGGTTCCTAGGTTTCGAACAATATAAATAATTATACTGACTATTGTAAGCAGTTTTTATTTAAAGCAACTGCTTTTATAAATTATCAGAAAACATGTTTTCTAGGCCAAAAAGTAAAGCCATTTGACCATAATATGGTCCTGGTCAATGACATGATGCCACATGCCTTTAGTGCCAGCACAGGCAGTCAGAGCAGCAGGTCCCTGTGGGCTCAAGGCCAACCTGGATCTACAGGGCCAACTCCTCGGCAGCCAAGGATACAGAGAGAGACGTAGCATCCCACAGCACCTTATGAGCCTGGTCTTTCCCACACAATCAATTCCTTTCCTTTTCGTGGCATAATGCCGTGATGGAGAGGGCTCCTTCGTCATTGCTTGGATGATTTAGTGTTCACTGGTTGTAAAGGAAGCTGAGTTCCCAGTGCCATTCCATGGTCCACCAGGCACTTGAGTTCCTTTCGAAGTGGTACACCACGTCCCTTCGCCTTCTCATTAAGTAGGCGTTTCAGGATTTCTTGCCCGTTTCAAATTTGAATTTCTAACCCTACGGTTTGGATTATATGTTGTTTTACTTCAACCTTTTATTTAACTCAATAGTTCTCAACGTGTGGGTCATGGCCCCTTTGGCAAACCTTTATCTGCAAAAATATTTACATTACAATTCACAACAATAGCAAAGTTACAGTTATGGAGTAGCAACAAAAATAATGAGGAACTATATTAAAGGGTGGAAGCATTAGGAAGGTTGAGAACCACTAATTTAAATGTCCTGTTGACAAATTCTCATCGTAAGCATCATAAGCAGGAACAGCCGTGAGTACCTCCCATGTACTCTAAACTGGTCATTAGAAACCTGAGACACATTTACTTTTACAATCTTCTTAAGGAATAGTTTAATTTCTGTTTAGCTATTCAACCATCTGGAATTTATTCTGGAACCTGGTAAAGGTTTAAATTAACTCTCTCTAACTAGTCAATGACTTGTTGCAATAATAAAATAATAATAATAATAATAATAATAATAATAATAATAATAATAATAATGATGATGATGATAATAATAATATGAAACTTGTTATGCATAGCGAATGCTTCCTGGAAGTACTTAAGGCTCCAGGGTTGTTGTTTTAATGTGTAGGAGTGGGCATCTGTATATGGGCACCATTAGCATGATGCGCCTGGGGAGGCCAGGAGAAGGCATCAGAGCCACGGGCACTGAACTTTCAGACAGATGTGAGCTGCTCTATGAGTGCTGGGAACCCAGCACAGGTCCTCAGCAAGAGCATCCAGGGCTCTCAGCAGCTGCACCACCACTCCAGCCCCTGACCTGCAATTTCATGTCCCAGTATAATATTTAGCCACATAACTTTAGATAAATATCCTCATTTTTCTTCCTTCCTACACAAATGTCATTGTACCTTCATGTCCTCTTCCATCAAAAGTTGCCTCAGCAGAATCTTCTAAATTTTCTAACTGTTTATGAGATTTTGCTTAAGGTATCTTAATGTTTATTTGGACTATTTAGATGCAGGATGTGGCTTATATTAATCTGTATACATCTTAGTTTTTTTTTTCCACTTCTACTTTCTAATTGTTTTTAAATCAGGAGGGAAAAATATCTTGTAATTGATATGTATGCTTAGTGATAGTCTCTTTCACAAAAGCCTTTAGCAAAGAGAAGTTTGGAGTGTTTTCTTAATTTCCTCTTCTCTCCCATCTGATCTCATCTTGCTTTCATGTATACATAAGTCAGATCTTTGAGATCTGCCCAGTGTACATAGCCCAAATCACCTGCTGCACACATAGGTCAGATCTGTGAGATCTGCCCAGTGTACATAGCCCCAATCACCTGCTCATCATTTCTATTTTTATTTCATTTTCCTCTATACACAAACCATTTGTAATATGGTCTGCCTAATTCAGTCCCTGGCAAACCTATAATGCTCCAGCATCACTTGTGCTTTGACTTGCTTTGGACTCTCACACCTTCATCTTGTTTAACCTTTGGTCACCTGCCCTGAGCTTTCCCCTGAGTCTAAGCCAGTGTCCTCTTAAAGTGTAATTAACTGGTGCTCCATGTTTTTATGTTGATTTTTTTATTTTTAAGTTTTAACTTACTGTAATTTATTCAGATTGCAACCTGAATGCTATCCCCTTGCTTGTATCTTCCCATTCCCACCATCCCTCCTTCTTTTGCCCTGTTTCTTTCCCCTAGACCTCTGACAGAAGGGGACCTCCTCCCCCACCATATGATCACTGCCTATCAGGTTCCATCCGGATAGCCTGCTTCCCCTTCCTCTGTGTGCCTCCCCACCAAGGGGAAGTGATCATATTAGGGACATCAGAGTTCATGTCAGAAGCAGTCCCTGCTCTCCACACAACCGTGGAGAATGTGCTGTTCATTGGCTAGATCTGAGCAGGAGGTCTAGGCTTACTGCATGCATTGTCCTTGGTTGGTACAACAGTTTATGCAGACACCCCTGGGTCCAGATCCCCTGGTCCTGATGGTCTCCTTGTGGTGCTCTTGAACCCTCTGGGTCCTTCCATCCCCCCATTCTTTCATATCACTCTCATTGCTCCACCCAGAGTCCAGCAGTGAGTCCCAGCATCTATCCAACCCCCCACTGGGTGGAGTCTCTCAGAGGATGTCTATGTTGGGCTAATATGTTGCCTGTTATAAATTTCTGTTGAAAGAAGGCAACAGCTAAGAGTGTTTAGGGAGTTAAAAGTCCCCTCTCTCAAACTAGAGAACATTTTATAGGCTCCATGATAAGCCATTATATACACTTCCATTAAGTTAAAATGCTCAGAATAGAATTATAATTGGGTAGGAGCCTAACGAGGGTCTTGTGAGGAAAATACCCCATGCACCCAGGTCTCTGAGTCTGAACTGTCAGAATCCTTCCTGAGTGGAGATAGAACAACAGGACTGCACGTTCCAGCACCAGTCACTGCTCCCGCCAGGTGTTGATACCGCTGATGAATGCAGCCTGTTTCCAGCAAGGTTTCCTGTGCTGTGTGGTAAGGGCTGAGCTAGTGGAGAGCTGTGGAACACAGCCATGACAGGCCCACACCTGGCAGATACCATGGAAACTGAGGGCACTTCCTACAGGCCTGCCAAGTGGTCCTGATGCCAGGTAAGGGCGGCCCTGCTCGCTTAGAAAGCGCAGCTGCTGCTTACAAACAAAATACTACAAAGAGGCAGAGAGAAGCATAAAAAACGGCTAACTAAACCTGCACAGGAACCAGAAGAGATTTCCCACGCCAGCATCTGAATCCGGATTGTCGTTTGGGATTTCTTATTACAATATTTTACAATGAAATTTGTTGTGTGTGTGATATTTTTAACTCAAATACAATCAGTGGAATAGTTTCATGTTAAAGCCTTTAAATGATGTTTTAAAAGTATTCCTGATAAGGGTTTACACCAAACCCACATTAACAATTCTGTGTTAAAGTGAGTTGAATCGGGGACACGCATGTTATATTCTAGGAGCCAGTTCTCTGTAATAGGGCAGGAAATGAAACTGCTTCAAGCTAGAGCACAAAATAGATTCAACTTGTAAAATATGCTAGCAGTAACATTCCCACTGCCAACGTTAGGGCATAGTTCTGTCATAAAAATATTTTGGTGTTTGACATGGCTATTCAGATTGTAATGTCCGTGGACATATTGTAACCTTGCATGAGCTACAAATTCAAGAGACTTTGTCACCAACCTCTGAATCAATGTTAATCAAATGTGTTCTACTGTCAGGGCATAGGAAATATCCCTAATGCTTTTGCAGAGCCTGACAGAATACTAATTGCTGGCTTCCCGTGTCTCCTGGGAAAGCCCACCAGCTCCCCAAGAGCAGCTTCTTAGCAGTCTTCTGGGAAAGCCCAGTCCAGCCCTCTTCACAGGAATACTTGCTTTGTTTTCTGTTCTGGCTTCATGTTGTTGCCGTTCTGTAGTTATCACTTCTGATGATAGAAGATCTTTTAAATATACATGAAAGTATACAGATAGTAAGATGAACCTAAGAGCAGCTCACTGAGTCCCACCATCAGCCATCATGAGCCTGTCTCTTACCATCCACTGCCACCTTCCCGCACTGTTTTGAAGCAAATAGAAAAGATTGTACAATTTCACCAGTAGATATTTGCACGTATGTGTGTAAAGAGGTACTTTCTGGACACTTGCACAATACTTAAAGGTAAATGACAGAACATTTCTTCAGTTTTCTTTGCCATTACAGCACGGCAGTTGGTTTTCTGTCTTTCTGCTTGCTTAAACAGGCATTTCAACAAGGCATCAACACAGCAATTGATTAAAACATCTTCAAATCTCGTTTAATCCTTTTTGCGGTTATATCTCCTCATTGCTACTTTTTCCTTTTCAATATATTTGATAAAGGAAAAAAAAAAAAAACCTGTGACTCAGCCCAGAGCTTCTCAACAATTTCACTCATGAATCCTCACTCAAGAAAATTTTACACAACCTGGGAGTGCAGGCATACAAAATAACTACATAAATCGGGCATTAGTTGTTAATTGATCATGAGAAAATTCATTTTAAAATAATTTAAAATAAAAATAATTTAAAATAATATACACATAAATTTTCCACTTACTACAGATCAGAGCACATTTGTATGCTAATGAGATGTATGCTAATGAGATGAGTGTGTTCATTCATCATAAAGAATTAAATCTTGGCTAAATGTTTAACACTGCAAGACACAGGTCATTTTCAATATTTTCAGAGCTGATTAATATTTTCATTCTACAGTTATGAATGCTCAGAATGCCATTCCATACAAACCCTTAAAGCTTCATTAGCTATTGTTTGAAATTGTCCTAATCCCAAGCCAAAATTCACCTAATTTTTTTTTTTTTTATGAAACACAAGTCAGCCACTCCAATATACGTTTCTAAAATCAAGGATTATGAGCCAATAGGATCCAACTAGTTAGAATTTGATAAATGTCGAGAAATGGTTAGAAAACACTCAATGTTTGTTTTCCATAACTAAACTAAAGCTGTAAGAGCAGACAGCTTTATCCATAACCACTGCACCCCATTAAGTTTGAGGCGGCACTGGTTGGTTGAGCGGCACAATAGCGTGTGCAGTGCCAAGCATGCATGCTGTGTGTTCAGAACCACGCCTGCAGCAAAGTCACGTGATGCAACATGGCAAGCCCTTTCAGGAACATCTCAGGCTCATTAGGGCATTTATTCTGAATTCACTACAAGTTCAGAAACCTGTGGACAATTTTCCCCCATCTCTCATGTTTAGTTACACCATCCCTTATGGAGTTGCAACCTTCAGTTTAATGAGCTGAGTCTGCCGTAAAGTTCTACCCTGTGTGAATTCTGCTGATGGCCAAACATAGCATAGCTCAATCTTTTCTCTTTTCACACACGCACATGTCCTACTTACTTTTTCCTGTTGTTTTGATAAGCACCGTCACCGCCACCACAGGAACAACTTGGAGAGGAAAAGGTTTACTGAAAGGGTTTACTTCGTCTCACACTTCAGGTCACAGTCCATCGCTGAGGGAAGTGGCGCTCTCTGGCTGGCTCCCTGGCTCACACTCAGCTGCCTTTCTTACCCATCCCCTCCACCTGACTCCAGTTAGCAATCAAGAAAATGCAGCCACGGACTTGCTGACAGGCTAACCTGATGAAGGCAACTCATTAATTGATGCTCCCTACTCACAGCTACGTCAAATTGACAAGCAATTAGTCACCACATGTGAAAATATTTGTGGGTTTTCTTTGGGGTTTCAAGATAATGAGTTGATTCTCAAGCACCCACCAACACCGACTAAATCACTTTGGGATCAATATTAATGAGGTGACTCAAACACGCTACGCATGCTGCCACCCTTCACAGGCTGCTTACTGTACTGATGCTAAAACTGTCTAAAGTACGCTCCTCTTACAATCGGGCTCCCGAGTCCTACTGAGGAGACTCCGGTGGTTTGAACAGTGTCTTTGTTGCTTGGTGATTCCCTGATGGTCCAGGTTAGCTCAGCATGCGTCCACCTCACACCTGGACTAAGCTCTTCTGCAGAATCCTGGTTCTTCCAAAGCAAGTGATGGAAATGGTAGTTAGAAATAAGGAATTAGGCATGAGAGTTGTCACTAGTATTTGGATGCCTGTTTATTCATATTTTGAGGCCTTTCCAGAAAAGGGCACAAGAAAATATGCCCCATTGTTCACTGAAGATAGTACATTGCAGGGTCTAGGCAGGTACTTGAAATTCAATTTGAGCACAACAGAATGGTACTCGATTTCTTCTGTTTTTATATCGGCATCACCTTTTCTGTACACCCAGAATATGGACCCTCAGAAACACCAGAAACTCAAAGAAGTAGCTGTTTTCCCCTGAGCCGTTCATTTGTTTTATCAGACGCCATGCATACACAGCAGGCTCAGAGCAGCCTGCCAGTGCCGCCACCACTGTGCGGCCGCCACTGTGCCGCCACCTCTGTGCGATCCCTGTAAGAAGCCTAGCTTTTCATTCCACACTTTTCCCTTCGCCGTGACCATCTTCAGTCAAATGGCCCGTGTTAAAGGCAGCAGAACTCATTCCTTCCTGTGAGTCGTCAATGCCACCAGACTAGAACACAGACAGGCTAAGTGGGCAGAAGATAGTGTCAGAGAAAGAAATCCCAGGTGGAGCGGATAGAAGAAGGAAGGAAAGGGGGAGTTAAGACAAGGAAGATAAGAAAAAGGAAGGAGAGGCAAAGAGGGAGCAAAGGAGCAGATGGGCCTTGTCTCACCTGGAGTAGGAGTCGCACCCAGAGGTGGGAAGTGAAGGCGAGGATGGCATCAGGGAAGAGGTCCCTGAAGGAGAAATAACAGCAGAAGGATGACCCAGCATCCTCCTGTATCCTCAAGGGAAGGGAGCAGGGGATAAGTGACAAGAGAAAGGTGTCTAAAGCAAGTCATGTTGGGTCTGCAGTAGAGGAGGAACCACTGTAAAAAGAGAAAACACAGCAACTTAGCCGAAGACACCTGGCCTAAAGATGTGCTGGTTGACATTGCAGAGTGTCCAATAGCAGAAGACAGCAGGGTGGGTATTGTCAACAGCCACACACGTGTGCCTCATGTGTCCTTGGGATGTCCTCCCAAGCTCTGTCACCAGACCTTCAGAACACTGATTTTACCAGAAGAGCCCAGCTCAAGAATGGACCTTAAAGTCCTGGCCAGAAAGTGGCATAGAAACTAGGACTCTCTTGGTATAGGAAAACAGGCCACAGGCCCACCATCTAGCAACTCACATAAGCTTGACATTGGGAGCATCCCAAAGGGCAACTCAAGCAGAGGACAACGCAGTTGGCACTGTCAGCATACTTCTCTGCCTGAGCTCGGCATCCTAAGGGCAGAGGCAGTTTAACCAGCACCAGAGAGCCCTCAGAATATGCCTAAACCCCCTAAAATCCAGATCCAAGAACACACAGTCCAGCACGTTAGACTCCAGGAGTGAGCAGACCGAAGTACCCACTGGATGGTCTGATCTCCCGGAGTCTTTGCTACCAGGAGCCCCTTTCCAAACTCTGCTTGTATTTTTCTGGTGTGGGCCGGAATGGGCCATAGCAAAGGAAATGTTTCTAAACTCCAAATAAGCCAATCAAAACAATTCCTCAAATCCCTTGTGATGGGGAAAATTCCATTATTGCTTCTACACCTAGTCCTTCCAAGTTCAGCTTGGAGAGAATCAAAGATGTCTTTTCTTGCCTGGCATGGCTCCCTCTGGCCTGGGCGGCAAAGCAACATATCTTTGTTTTGTGTCTCTGCTGGTCTCTAAAATCCACTCACTTAGCTATGCCTGACAACAAAGCATGGCAATCTATAACTCTGGAGCTCATTTGAGAGGCTAATAGACACAGTAGCGGGAATGTTGCTTACTAAGAGGAGATGATGAAAGTGGCCAAAGTAAATAACCAGAGACAATCAAAGGTCACAGTAAGGGATCCACCCCTACTGGAGAGTACCCTTCATGGTTTGGTGACTTTCTATAGCAGAGTTCAGAAGGATACAAGACAAGAAAATGTCCAACAATACCGACCCACTCAGCTGACTCCCTGGGAAATCTATGAATATAAGAGCAGAGAGGCTCTGATGAGCAGGAGACCCCTGATCATCTGAGACAAACTGAGAGATAAGAAAACTGGACCTCTCTTTGATGTAAAAAAAAAAAAAAAGAAAGTGGGTAATAAGAGTGACCATTGGAGGATATGAAAAGAGGGGCCTGAAGTCAGAGAGCAGGCAGTGTTGTCTGACAAGGTCCAGGCTGAACATGTGGGATGGATGGATGAAGCAGAAGGTCAGGGGCCAGAGAGGGCCAGAAATGGTGAGTGTCAATAGAATCTTGGGAGGTCTACAATCCCTGAACAGTCTGTGGGTGGCGACAGGGCAGCGTGGAGGAAAGAGATGAGGGAATGACACTTGGTAAACAGTTTGGTGAGTGCTCAGGTCAGTGGTCTAAGATGGATGACATTGGTCTCCAATGGAGAAAAGCATTGAGAGGAAAGAAGGTTGAGAAGGACCCAGTAGCAGGGACTTGGGAGGGACTACCTCACTCCTGAGGTTCATAATGTCTGAGAACTGAGCAGTGAGACAAGCTTTGTCAGTGCAGAAGTAGGGAACTGGGACATGGATTTATTGGTCATGAGAGGACAGTGAGAGGTATCCCCCTGTCAATGTTGAAGGACTCAAAACAAAGGAACTCAGAGCAAGGCACAAAGACAGTAGAAGAGAGAAGATAGTGGAGAAGACGGGGTATGCTCATCAAGGACTGTGGGGGGATGGAGCTAAGTTGCTCAAAATGACCTAGTCTCAAAGTGTTTGAAAAGGATTGGGAATCTTCCAGTATGGACTGGCCTGATCTCAGATAGGAGGGATGATGAGAGATATGTCTCTCAGCATCTGCAGCACTTGAATTTGTCTTGAATGTCCTTACCCTATATCCGCCATTTAATCTGCATGGCAAAAGTGTTGAAAAGCAGCAAAGAGGCTCCACGTGGACCTAGGAAGAACAGTATGGAAGGAGAACATTGTCTGTGTAACCCAAGAGCTGGATATTGAACTTCAAGGAACTGATGAACTCATCAATATTGGAGAAATAACTGGTCTGTGCAAATCTCAGCGAAAATGAAATTCAGAGCCCACATAGGCTGAAGTCAATCACAACAGTGTGTTGCACGTGCAAGGTTTTTGTGTTTTCTGTGTGTCTGAGTTGGGACAGAAAGCACATCATTCCAATTAATACACTCTCTTCATCTCCTCACAGACCACAAGCCTGCTTTCTCATAGGGTGGCTAAGTCTTTGGAAATATTTAAGGAGCATAGCTATATTCAACCAACATTGCTCACTAATAAAAGAATGAGCTATTCAAACTCTAATGGCTTAGTACTTAAACACATAGCACCAGGGGCTGGGAAGGGTGTGGAAACTCTCCCTTACAGAGACCATGTAGGCGGCTCACTTTGATCCATGAAAAAAGATGACAGAACTCCACAAACCCAAGGGCTGGGTTCATCTTCCTTGACCAGAAATCTCAGAAGTTTCTATAAGCTTTCCATGCTAAAAAAAAAAAAAAAATACAGAAATAACTTGAAAATCCCAAGTGATAGTTCTGAGGCCTGCCAGCAGCTTAACCACAACACAGGCCCTGGCCAAGATGTCCATGAAGAGTTGGGAAGGAGTTACTCTGAGAAAGATGTACTTGTAGCAAACAGGCTTCTTCTCCTAAGAAAGAATTCATAAATCAATAGTTAAATAAGGAAAGGGGAAAATTAGGTTTGGCATAGTAGCATCAGAAAAATGACACTGAGGAGAAGAACTTCAGGGGTTAAGTCGACACAAAGACTTCATTATTAATATACTGTTGTTATTACTAGTTTTCAAAATCCATTCAAGCATTTTTCTCATACTTTTCCTACCCACAGATTAGATGTAAGAAAAAAAAAAAAGTCCTAACTGTGCTGAAGGGCAGAGAACAGGCTTTGGCTTTGATATGCCTGGCTGTGAGATGCTGGACAGGACATCATTTCTTCCTGGTGCTCAGACTCCTCACCTGAAGAGTCAGGTCACCGGGCTTCCTTTCAACTCTGATAGGCATTTTCCAGGGGCCTGTCAGAGCCACACATCCAGCCCCCTGGGTCCCCAGCAATGGAAATGTAAGAAATACAATCAGGCCACAGATCTTGAATGAAGACATCAGGTACGTAGGTAGTCAGCGGCTTGTAGGGAAAAAACCAGGACTGCTCAGCTCGGCTGGTATTTAAGATGCCATAGTGGATGAGGATTTTGTCCTGATTTGTTTCCTGTTGGCTGTGACAGACGTCATTACCAAAAGCAAACTGCAGAGTAAACCTTTTGACTCGGCTTACATTTTGGGGTCGGCCATCTGGGGAAGCCAAGGCAGGACACAAGGCAGGAGCTCAAAGCAGACACCACAGAGGAACACGCTACCTGGTGGTTTGCTCGCTCTGATTTTCCCAGCGAGCTCTTTCCTACAGCCGGGGCCCACCATCTGGTGGGGGGGAGTGTCCCACAGGGGCTGGGCCCTTCTATACCAATTATCAAGCAAGAAAATGTCCTACAGGCTGGCCCACAGGCCAGTCTGGTGAATTCCTCCATTGACCTCCCCTCTTCCCAGATCAATCAAGTCACCAACTAAGACTTGCAATCACAGATGTCACGCACATGGATTATTTGTTTGTTTGTCCATACGAAGAACCATGTGCACTAGAAACACAATGTGACTTCAAGGAAATGGTTGACATTTAAAAAGTAGAGATGGTTCGAGGTGGTGTGGAAGAAGGCCAGAGAAGGCTGAATTGGATTTAAGGTTTGCAAGCGGGCAGAAGAAGGAAGCAGATGAGGTGTCTAGTGCCACAGATCTATAACCCCAGACACTGGAGAGTAGGGGCAGTAGGACTGAAAGGTCAAGGCCTCCCTGGGCCACTCAGTGGGGCTCTCTCTCAACATTCAAATTTTACGAGCGGGGGGGGGGGGCAGGCGGGCAAGGATCTGTAACTCAGTGGCTGAACACTTTCCTAGCCTATGTGAGGCTCTAGTCTTCCTCTCCAGCACAGGAGAGAAGAGGAGACAAAGAAGGAGGGGCCACGGAAGAACAGGGAAATGTGAACCTGCAAATCAAGAGCTCACAGGAAGCAAGCATAGAGCAGAGTGTAATTAAAAGTCATTTCAAATATGGGGGAAAAAAAAGTTAATATACTCAGACAGGGCCAGGAGGAGACAACACAAATGCAAACTTAGTCACGGGATCTGTCCCTGCTGTCCGCAGTAGAGAAAGACACATTTAGAGAGTGAGAGGGGATGGTGGGTTACGGACAGATCCAAAAGGGTAGCCGGGGTGTCGTCAAAGCGGCTTCCTTACCCATGGCCCCAAGCCTACTTAGGAGGATTTGCTTCACCATTTACTGGCTGCCCAGCTCCGTCCTCATCCTCAAAACCCTCGATATTAACCCTTTTCTGTCCTTTGCTTATTTAAAGCCTAAAAATTGGCGAGGCTGACATTACACCAACATGGACACAACAGCATGTACAGGTGACTTACACATTATGGAAGAACAAATGAGGCAGAATTTCTAAGTCACCTTCAGCTTTCCTTTGCCTCTTCTGTAACTGTGGCTGCCAACAAGAAGGAAGCCCGCTCAACAATCTGCCAGGCCTGGAGCACATGCCTTCCCTATTTTCACCCCCCTAACAAATACTAAAGGACCAAAGAAAATGTAACTCACACATGCACAAAACGCTCCATAACCATTTAAATAGGCAGCCTCTTGCGGAGAAGCACACCTGTAAACAGTTACAGACCTGTAAACCAGTGATGCCCCACATTCCAGTCTTCAATGGGTCAAGGTGAAGTATGCACGGAATCAGACCTCACCATCCCCTTTTCCCAGAGGGAGACCTGGAGCTACTCCATAAACATGACTGTAGCCCGGAGAAGGGCCAAAGAGCAACAGACAGGACCCACATGCAGCTGTTGTCGCCAAGCAGGACTTCAATGGATGAAACTCCCAAACCACCATGAGGCATGACAAAAGCATTTCCCCTAGAGACTGGCTGGCAAGGCCGTTGGGGCCACAACCATCACAGGCAGTATTCCAGACAAGTCCTTTGTGCTTACTACACCCAAGTGTCCATAGGCGTTCACTCCACAGATGGGCAACCAATGGGGAGACAGCGCTGATTGGATTTGACTTTGAAGAAACCCCGATTCCATCCTGGAGAGGGGGGATAAAGATGCTCCTGGCCAACCCCCAGCTCCTCAAGTCGCTGAGTCTCAACCCATAAAGCAGTCCATTCATATCAAAGCGTTCTCAGCCGTTTCCAATGGCCCCCAAAGCTCTCCTTAAACGTAATGGTGAGATCAAGGTCTTCAGCAATCTGAAGTAAGCAGCTAGTGATGGTCACCTGCAGTGTGGAGGGCAGTGATCTTCATTTTTCAAATAGCCATGTGAATGGCCTTGACTAAATCACTTGAACACTTAGAGTCTCTGCTTTCCCGACTTGTGGAATGAGGTGTTGGGACTGAAGTCTTCACCAGCTGTACAACTCTAATTTTCTAAGTAACAGTTCATTGCTTTGCTGGCTACACTGCCTAGTAATCAGAATGAACCAATTAACACAGCAGCTGGAACATTGTATCTGCGGTTTGAATGCTAGACTTTCTTTTGCAGTGGAAGGAAGGGAGATCGCAAAAGCCAGTCACTCTGCTTTGGAAAACAGTTGAAGGCTCTGAGGTCCACAGACATCAAAGCGCTGTTAAATCACAAGCTCAATAGATGGAGGCAGCACGAAGGCAGCCTGACCAGTCCTGCCTGCAGCCCAGTGCCCGACCAGTCCTGCCTGCAGCCCAGTGCCCAACCAGTCCTGCCTGCAGCCCAGTGGGCAGCCAACAGCCTTCAGGCTGTTCCTTCCCTAGAAGCGGCTTCCACTCCCGAATAAACGACCATGCGGCTTTTCTATGTCTCATTAAATGCAGCCTCCATCACAGTTCTGCCTTACCCACCCCAGGGGTTAGTAGTTTTTCAGATACCTACCTAATCCAGGAGACATTTGGAAAGTGACCTAAAGGTCTTTGTGAAAATGTGCCCAGGATAAAGTACTTTCAAGAGTCCTGAGGGAGTTGTTCAAGAAAGACAATGTCTCCGTACTTACCACCTGCTTCCCATTCTATAAATTGATTATTTTGTAAGAAGGAAGAGCCTAGTGAACCCACCTCTGCACCACCCACTTTATGGTCCAGGCTGCAGGCTCGTTTGCACAAGCACTTTGTCAGTCTGGCTTCAGGCCACTGTGAGAGCAAACCGTCTCTAGCATAAACACTCACCCATGGCAGGTAGGTAACCAAGCCACCTGGCAGTACAGAGGTGTCCTGGGTAACAGCCGCAGACACCACACCTCTTTCTGGATGTTATATAACAAACACTACCCCACCCCCTTCCCCAGGTATAGAATCCTTTCCTGGACTGTCCTGCAAAACACATTTAGGGACAATCTGGGAATTCCTGTGCAGGAACAATGCTGGAATGCCACCCAGAGTGCTGCAGCTTGTCTCATCTGAGACAATCTGTTATGGCACTTCAAGTGATGGCCAGACACTAAACCTTGTGTGAGATTGGATCGAAAGACTTGCTCAGAGCTGTCAGAAACAGTGATGTGTGGAGGAGGCCAGACACGGGTGAGTGCATGCCATCTATTCTATCTATGTGAAAGCAAACTGGAGAGTGGGTGGGTCCAGCATACACCAAGGACAGAGTCAGAGGCCACTGGTGTTCTTCCACAGTGGCTATCGGACCCAGAATGATGCAGGGACACCTTATGGAGCTCAACGTTGTCTCTTCATCTTGGTAGTTGCTCCACAGGTGGAAAAAAAAAAAAAAAAAACACTGAAAATCTGTCAAGTTCTAGAAGTCAGATATGTCTTCATTTTTGCTACAGGTGGTTATGCCTCAATAAGAGTTCATTCAAGATTTATCTTTGTTTCTAATTTAGTGTAGGTCGGGGGAAGCCCAGGCACATGAATGCAGGTGCCTCTGGGGGCCAGAAGAGAGCACTGCACATCCTGGAGCTGCACTTACAGGTGATGGTGAGCCATCCCATGTGGATGCTGAGAGGCAAGCACAGGTCCTTCACAAAAGCAGTACATACTCTGAACACATGAGGTCTCTCTCCAGCCCCAGCATGATTAAATATAAAATGTTCCACGGGAACCCCCTGATGTGAGAACATATGTTTCTGTCTTTCCTTTGACATGAGCTTATCTGAGAGTCTATGTATGAATTGCATGTCTGTAAATAATATTGCCAGCAGCAACAATTGTTAGACGTATGCCCACATGTGCAAGGAGAAATGCATACATGATCGCCTTGAAGAACGCAATCTCCAGAAAGCGAGATCATCAATGTCTCCACCCCGATGAGCACGAACCAAGAGACAGAGAAGTAACGTGTCCCAAGTCACGTAGTAAAATGGCCAAACCAGCATCCAAGTGAGAACCTAAAACAGCCAACCTCAGACCTCTCCTCCTTAATTGATTTTCATGTTTGTTCTTACAGCCTCAAGGCAAAGGCTTGGGTTTGTCTGTTGTGAGGTGGATGTGTCCTGGGGCAAAATCTTCACAGTGCACACACTTTTAGGATCTTCCTTAGAACATTTGAAAAAATGAACAGGGGCTAGTTACCCTCTTTCTTCTAATTTTATATTGCTTTATTACATATACTATATCTGTGGGGCCTGGAGAAGACCTTAGATACTTTAATTATAAAATACACAGCTACTTGCTCCAGATATCTGGTTTTATTCTTTACCGTTTCTCACTTGGTCTCTCTAAAGCTCTCATTTGAAAAACTGTTGGCGCATTGATTTCTGGCTTAGAGGGAGCTATAAGTAACAGGCCTTCTGAAGACCCATAGTATAGAAAGGCAGAACACAGCTTAATGCCATTTGGGTCTTACTGGGGACCAGCCCCAAATGGCTGAGCTAATGATGTGAATCCACAATTAATCTGGCTCAGCCCTGGTTCCATGGATGCATTGTTTCAGGGAACTTGGAGAAGTTATTGAATGTTGAACATTCAAGTAAAAAAAAAAAAAAATCTTTTCTCATCTTGCCCCAGTGATCTGTGAAGTTCTGTGTCAACAGGAAGTCTTCTGGGTCAAAGCCCTGTCCCTCATTGCCAACCCCAGATGTAGAACTAACCATACCAAGGGCAGTTAATTCAGTAAAATCTCCAAACATAGAGGTGAATAGAGTCCTGGGCAGCAGGCTTCCCCATCTGGTCCCTCTGCTCCAGGCTTTCAGCTGTACCAGCCTTCGATGCTAGGTGAGACTTCAGTCCTTGTCCTGACCCACAGCCCAGTCCAGAGCTGATCCTGCTTCCTGTCGTTGCATCTCTCTCTCTCTCTCTCTCTCTCTCTCTCTCTCTCTCTCTCTCTCTCTCTCTCTGTCTCTCTCTCTCTCTCTCTCTCTCTCTCTCTCTCTCTCTCTCTCTCTCTCACACACACACACACACACACACACACACACACACACACACACACACCTCACTGCATACCTAATCTGTTTCAGCCTAAGAAATGGTTTTAGAAAATTCAGATGCTGGTGCTCCTAAAAGAAGTTGTTGGGAGCACACACTCCATGAGCTCACAGAGACGCGCCCGGGAAAGCAGGAAGGTTACACATGCAGGATTGTACACGCAGGGTATACACGCAGGATTGTCTCCTCAGTGGAGGGATGTATAACTTGTTTTCCCACCCAAAGGGCTAGAAGTGGAGGGCCTGGTAACAAGGACCACCTGTAAGGCCAGGCCATACCAAGCTCCCACAAGCAGGACCAGAGGTGGCTAATAGGCTGATGACCTCTCTGCTATCTGTATGACTGAGACCACACCAGATCCTCCCTAGGGCCTTAAGATAACACACGTAGACCATCTCTAGAAGCCATCTTTATGTACTTTAAGAAGAGATTTGATGCAATTATGCCTCCTTGTGCACAGGATTGCGTTACACGAGGAAACATCCCCCCCCAACTTGTCATGTACTCAAATATGCTTGCAATAAACTGCCTGATGTCAGACTCTAGAAGTTTAAACCAACATGAGTTTGTGTTGCATTGAAACACGCTGCCTTCTTGCCTCATGTGGACCATTGTGTGCTGCCCTGACACTTGCAGACACCTCTCCCAAGAAGTGAAGTGAAAGCTAAGAGGGCCAAGAAGCAACATCTACACAGTCAGAATCCTCAGATAATTCTCTCTGAGAGAATAAATCTAGTGATAGTTTAAAACATCATCTCTTGTGAGAGCAACAAAGGACATTCTTGAGCCAGTGTTCCAGGCAGCACCAAACTGCACACAGGGCAGGAAGTCACTACAGCCAGCAGCTTTAGGTCCCTGCAGGGTGTCAAAGACCTGTTATATTAGTATTTCCCAGAGGAACACAATGTTCTATTGTGTAGACACAGAGCGTGTGCATACACACGCATTTGCACACGTTTGTGTATGTGTGTGCACGTGTGACTGTACACCTGTGATCCTGTGAAGGCCAGGGAAACCTGGTTGTGCCCCTGTACCCCATTCTATCTTATTCCCTTGAGACAGTGTTTACCTTCTAGGCTGACAGCCTAGGAGCCTCATTGATCAAATTGCCCTGCACTGACCTTCCAGGGACCAGGAGCCACACATGACTGTGCGAGTGAGTGCTGCTGACTCGAACTCAAGTCCTTACGCTTGCACAGTGAGCAAGCACTCTTATGCACTAGGCCTCTCCCAGCCTTTTGCTGACATGTCTGAGGTAGGAAAGGCAAAGCCTGAGATGGGCCCCTTTTTCAGTCTTCTTACCTGGTCATCATAGCGATATGTGAGGAACTGCTCCCCTGTGGTGTCTTCAAGGAAGCTTCCCTGAGGAGAGAGCGCAAACTCAGGAAGGAAGTAGGCTCCAGGAGACTTCTCTGCTGTGGCCTGAAAGACAAGGTCACTGGGTCACAAATAAGACATATGGCCCCTTTCTTCTTCCTCCTCCTCTCTGTGTTCTAATGTGCAGCAATAGAGACACATAACAATTGTTTGCTTAAGTTTTATTATAGTAGGTCCATTGCTTTTAGGATTTTATTTTTCTTTAAAAGAAAACTGTCTTATTTTTATTTATGTGCATGCCCCCCCCCCTGTCGTGTGTCTGTGTGAATTTGTACCTCTCATAAGTAGGTGTCCCCGTGCCTGTGTGTCTGTGTGAATGTATGCCACACATGGGTAGGTACTCCAGAGCCTGTCTGGCTGTGTGAGAGGATGTCATGTGTATGTCAGTGCCTCAGCAGGTCAGAAGGGGGTGTCAGATCCTCTGGAGAGGGAGTAACAGGCAGCTGTCAATTCTGTTACTGACATGGAGCTGGGAGTTGGATTTGGGTCCCTGGGAGAATAGCAAGTGCTCTTAACTGCTGTTCCACCTCTCCAACCCCCTAGAAGTAGTTTTCTTTCTTTCTTTCTTTCTTTCTTTCTTTTTCTTCCTTCCTTCCTTCCTTCTTTCTTTCATTCCTTTCTCTTTTTTTTTTAACCTTCTTTTGTTTCATCTCTTTAATGTGAAAGGTTGGGGAAGTTTTTCCCCCACACCGCAAACAATATGTGTGGTCATTTCAGGAGCTTTAGAAAATGCAGACTGCTAGAAAAGACAATGAAGAGCCATCCACAGCCCATAATAATGACCCTTAATTATTTTGCCATATTTCCTTTAAGGCCTCTTTTTCTTTTCGCACAACACTTTGTATGTTCTCATACAGGCCTGTGCTTAAATAAACTTGTTTTACAGAATATTCCATTTGTGCCTTGGGAAACTCATGCATCTACACATAGGTCACTGGTCTGAAGCACCAATGGCTGGGGGCTTCAGGAGTCAAGGCATCTGCTGCGGAATATGCCTGGGATAAGATGAGCCTGGACTCACTCCATGCCATCCAGCTCGACCCTGGCATAGCTAGCCAAGACAAGCTAAAGGGTGTGGACCACTTTCCAGAGTCTCTGCCTTAATTCAGGCAAGGAGGGAGTTGGCAAAGGTTGAGACACCCCCAACACTTAGTCTTATTCAGTCAACACACTTGGAACAATGGTTACCTACACCCATTGTACACCCAGGCACGCCCCCTGCTTGGGGAGGAGTAACTATAAAATGGAAGAGAAGATCAAAGGACTCATTCCAGAGAAAGTCTTGGTATCTGAAGCAGGGACAGTAGGACAAAAAGCACCCCTGACTGTTCTGTTGTCCCTGGTGTCACATTCCCATAGTGCAGCACAAGCTTTGGTTATAAAGAACCAAAGACTAGGGACTGACACATCCGCGTGGTGGTGGCAGGAGGATCAGGAAGTCAAAGATATGCTTGGCTATATAGCCTGTCTAAATCAATCATCAATCAATCAATCACATTTATTTGAATAATAAAATTGAAAAGAAAAATCAACACAGAATAGTTTAGTCAAGAGACAGGAACTAAGCTAGACAGGACCAGACAAAAAGAAATGTGAGGTTTTCTTCATTAGTGTTATTTTTAAATTAAATTTAAATTGTTAGTAGAGACTGAACACTGTTCTAGCTTGCTTTCTACCGCTGTGATACAACATTCTGACCAAAATCAACTTGGGGAGGAAAATATTTATTTAGCTTAAGCATCCAAGTCAGGGTCTCCCTTGAAGGGGAGTCGGGACAGGGCCTGGAGGCAGGAACTGAAGCAGCGGGCACGGCTGCTCACTGGCTTGTTCTGCATAGCTTCCCCAGTTTGCTATCTTATATGTCCCAGGGCCACATTCCCAGATCCGGCACCACCCAGAGTGGGCTGCCCCTGCCTCCCCCACCCCCACACATATTATCAACCGAAAAATTGCCCCACAGACCTACCTAGGAGCCAGTCTGATGGAGGCAAATCCTGAGCTCAGGCTCCTTTCCCAAATGACTCCAGCTTGTGTCAAGTAAGAAAACAAAAATCAAGGATCGGCTAACACAATAACAACCACTCTTTTTTTTTTTTTAATTATTAAATGTGTGTAGGTGAGTGAGAATTCATGTGCTGTGACACGAATATGGAAGTCAGAGGACGACACTTTGGAGTCAGCACTCTCTTGGGTCTCGGGGATCTAACTCGGCCTTGGTGGTAAACATTGTTACCCACTGAGCTCTCCCTGCAACGCCATATTTTCATTTGTTTCTATTAGTTTCAGAATTCATGAAAGCATATTCTGAAGGTCTGAAGAGCCCTTAGAAATCATCCCGACCTAATCGCTTACTTTACACATGGGTAGAATGAGGCTTCACATATCCATCATCACCAGCCCCACGCGAAGGATGGAACATCTCCAGCCTTGGGCAAAACACGGAGAGACCCATTCCACTAACCATTCACTCAACATAGTAAAGACCTTTTAATGCCTGGTATGGTTCTTAGTGCTGTGAGCACCACGAGAAACATGAATGCTAAGGTCCCTATTATCATGGGGATAACCTTTCTAGGAGAAGGCACATAAAGAAATAAGTAAGCAAACAAAAAAAATTGAAGTTAAGCATTATAAAAGAAACACCCAGGGTAATATGACAGTAGGCAGAGGGATGCTGGATTTTAAAGATGAGGGCCAACAAAAGCATGCCTGAAAAGATGGTATTTGTCAACTTCCTAAAGCAGAGAGAGGAGTTGCATACAAAAAAAAGCAAGGGTATATATTTTGGCAAGAGACAGAGAAATCCTCAAAGCCCTCATGTGGAAAGGAAGTCAGTGGGCTTGAGGTCTGGAGAGGAGAGCAGTGTGGCTCAATTAAGTGTGGAATAAAAGAAAATGGGCATGTGATGGGGATGGGAGGAAGGAAGACACAGGCCTTTCAAGCCCTATAGGCCACCAGCACAGGGGTGGAGACCCACAGGTGAGCATTTGAACGCTGACTGGTCTGTGGAGAATGGACTAAGAAAGAACCATAATGACTAGCTAGAAGCTGTGGCTACAAATCCAGGTAAGACATTTTGTTTCCTTTGTCTAGAATCAACCTTTCAATGAGAAGGAACAAGGTAGAAACATGAATGGAGCCAACCACGTGTGCTGAAGAGAACGGCGTTAGGGTGTGAGCGGCCCCAGATCTCCACTCTATCCCTCTCTTCCCCCTCATTACTTCTCTGGGGTTTGGCTTGAGTAGCTACCTGTAAAGGAACTCAGTGGTGGGTGGTCCTGAGGCAGGGACATC
Organism: Acomys russatus; assembly: GCF_903995435.1. Taxonomy (NCBI): domain Eukaryota; kingdom Metazoa; phylum Chordata; class Mammalia; order Rodentia; family Muridae; genus Acomys; species Acomys russatus. Next base: position 37,223,629 of record NC_067143.1, on the reverse strand, counting down.
TGTCAGAAAGAATAAAACATGGGTAATGCTGCTCGAGTCATGGTAAGTCTGAAATGCCCGTGTGGAGAGCCCGAGACAGCTACTTCATGTGCAAGACTGGAACCCAGAAGAGAGATTTAGAAATCATTGCTTAAATGTATACACACACACACACACACACACAGCTGGGGAGGGGGGCAGAGAGAGAGAGAGAGAGAGAGAGAGAGAGAGAGAGAGAGAGAGAGAGAGAGAGAGAGAGAGAGAGAGAGAGGAGATCATGGAAGGATTGATTAAGCCTCAAGAGTTGTCAGCTGTCTTCATTATCACTAAGTTGAGGACAACAACGCTGGAAAAGCACCCACTGAATCTGGGGGACCAAGGAGGCTACAGTTGACTTGGTGAGAACAGTTACTGTGTAGTGCCAGGGCAATTTGCACTGGGTTTAAGGAGTGGCCTAGACTAGAGGAAATGGAGACATATAGAGGAAGCAAAGCAACAGGAACATGGTATAGCATGCAGAGTTTTTAAAGACCTGAGATTCGGGAGCATGTTTGCTTGCTCCCTGGAATAATCCAGTAGTAAGAATGAAACAGTAGAGATGAGAAGTGACCTCAGGAGTGAAGACCTGAGAACGTGTCCACCGTGGGGCTGGAGAGAGAGCAGCACTTACTAGTCAGAGCACTTGCTGGGCACCTAAGAGTTTGGATTCCAGCAGCCACATGAACTTGCAGCCACATGCATGCCTGTAAGCCTAGCACTGGGGCCAAGAAGAGACAGGAGCTCCCTGGAGCTTGCTAGCTACCAGACTAGCTCCAGGTTCTAGGTTTGGTGCGAAACCCTGCGTCAAAGAAATAAAGTGGAGAACAATAGAGCATACACACATACATACACACACACATACACACACACACATACACACACACATATACACACACACACACACACACACATACACACCAAATATGATACTCTAGCTTCCACAACCATACATATACACACACACATATACACACATATACACATACACACATATACACACACATACACACATACACACACATACACACATACACACACATACACACATACACACACACATATACACACATACACACACATATGCACACATATACACACACATACACACACACATACACAAAGTGTGTTGACCTCAAAAAGAATAAGAGATAATTTATTCTGAGTCAAGTTTGAATAATCATAGCCCAAGAATACACAAATCAAGGCATGTTCCAATTTTGCTGGTGGGAATTCGAGGTGGGTACAGTATCCTAAAGTGGAGGATCTCTGTTGTACATCTCAGGCACTGTTCTGATGGCATCCTGAGCTCTGGGGCTGGTGAAAGGTTTGCATAATAGTTAAAGAGGTGTTAGGCCAGACTTGGGTAGACGCAGAGTGACTAGCAATAGCTCATGATAATCATCAACATTTCAATTCCCCACGACCAAGCGATTCTAGTCAGCCAGTCATCCTTGCAGAACCCTCAGCATCATCAGTGTGGCTTCTCTCTAGGAGCTTTGGTTCACAGAAGCAAGCAGGCTAAGACCTGGAAGAGTCAGGGTTTGACTTTGAACCTCCACCCTCCTCAGACAAGTGCTACTGCTCAGAAAGGACAACTACCTCCAGGGTCTGTATCTGTCCCCACCACTCCCTCCCATGCTCCTTTCTTACCACTGAGCATATGACCTATCCTCGGCTCCACAAAAGGGACTGGCCTCAACCTGGATAAAATCTATGGTTTCTGATACCACATGCGTCTGCAGCCTGAGGACGTATGTTTAGAAAATCAAGCCCTTTTCATGTCTTCTTTAACTCACATGGGGAGACTCCTGAGGCCTCCCCTCCCTTCCAAGGCCCATCTTGGTGGTGTGTTTTAGACTTCTTTTATAAAATCCGAGGTCAGTAATGCCATTGAGTCTGCACTCTGCACTGCCAGCAGTCTAGCCTAAGTGGTGAGCTCAAGGCCAGTGAGGGACCATGTCTCAAAAGAGGTGAACTGAATCCATGAGGCTGACACTCAAAGCATATACACACACATACACACATATATACATACTTACATACATACATACATGCATGTATACAGACAGAGAAACAGACATGTGCACATAAATTCATTCATGCATACACACATACATTTTTATTCAAAAGAATGAATTTTTAATAGGCAGCAAGTTATACTGCATAACTGTGGCCGAATTGTCAAATCCTTAGTATATTCTCAAATCAACAATCCTAGTCAACTCAACAGCTCCCTTTGTTGACTTTCAGAATCTGGAAGACAGCCTTTTAAACTTTCAAATGTATTATTCTCTAGCTCATGCTTTATTTCTAGTTCATGGCAGAAAATAATTGTGGCAGTCGGTTGTGTGGCAGACACAGGAAAGTCCTGTATGTGCATGTTAACGTAACACTGCTTTCTTTGCTTAACTCTCCTCCAGCAGAGCAGGGCATGAGAACGTTCAGCGATGGCATGAACAGTTCTGCTGTTTTGCAGATGGTTTGCTATAGATTTGCTGAACTTGACTTACATAGGAACATCACCACTTTATTATAAAGATAAATTTGTATCGTTGCATGTTTGTATATTCATTGTTTGTTTGTTTATTATTTTAGTTGAAATAAAAATTTACACAATATATTCTCAACAGGCTTTTTCCCTCCCCAACTCCTCTCAGATCCTTCCTACCTCTCCGCTTGCCCAACTCCCACCCTTTCTTTCTCTTTCTCTCTTTAAAAAACAAGCAAACAAAGCAAAAGAGAGAGAGGGAAAGAAACACACACACACACAGAGAAAAAGCTCATAAAACCACAAAATCATAACATACATGCTATACAAGCAAAAGACCAATAACAACAACAACAAAATTGTCCAAACAAAGCAACATGAGACAGGAAGTCTGCAAACACCCCTTGGAGCTGTTTTTTTGTTGACCATCTCCTGCAGGGCATGGGGCCTGCCCTAAAGTGTGGTTAACACACCATAGTGAGACTCCATTGGAGAAAAGTGATTTTTTTCATTTACAGACAGGTTTCAATTTGGGGTGAAATTTTTGGTTAGTGATGAGAGCCCGGGTTTACTTTCCCCTCTCAGTGCTGGAACCCCATCTGACTTGAAACTGTATAGGCCCTGTGGGTGCTGCTATGGTCTCTGTGAGTTCATTTGTGCATCAGTTCTGTGGTGTCTGGAGAACAGTGTCCTTGGAGTCATCCATCCCAGCTGGCTATGAGGAAGAGGAGACACTCATACATTTTTAGAAGAAATGGGGCAGGAAAAAAATCCTATGAGCTAGGATTTGTATTTTAAAAAAGAAAAAAGTCTCACCAGACATGGCGGCACACACCATAGGCAGAGGCTACAGAATGAGTTCCAGGCCAGCCAGGACTACACAGAATAACCCTGTATCAAACTATAAGAAATTGAAAGTCATGGTTTTGTCCACACAGCTGCCCTGTCACTGGACATCATTAGCCTTGTGCCTCATAGGAAGCAGTGACATAAAGACCTCAGTTTCTAAGGAAACATCACCTGTGTTCCATCTTGCTGCCTCCCTGGTCATCGTTGCTTGAGCTTAGATTGATTTCATGAGCAAGAACTGGGCTGCTGAAACATCATGCCTTGCTTTTTAAACTATGACAGCAACACATTCTCTATGGTGTTCCTGAAGAGGTAAGGACATGCTGTTATTCACATCATGATGACAGAAAGAAAGAGGGTCTTTGTGCCTCGGGAAGCAGCTCCTAACTTTCTGCCCCATAGACCCAGGAGTGGGTTGCTCAGCATCCAACACCAGTTGTGCTGCATCTCTGTCTGTATGTGATAAGGTTCTCAGAAAAGCTGGGGCATCTTTTAGGAAAGATGCTGTGGTCCACTCATGGCTTCAGAAAGCTCATGCCTCTGACATTTCCACCCAGAAGGGAGGTGACAACTTCACTGTCAGAGAAACTTTAAGCATGTGGCTCCTTGTGGGATGAGGTGACCAAAGAGTTCAGGGCATCTAAGTAGCAAGAATTGGAGGCAAGGCCAGGGAGAGAGGCCAGATAGGAAGTGTGAGATCTTCCCAGGGCGTAGAGCCAGGGCCAGAGAAAGAAGCTGCCAGAATTCATCATCGTCCACAGCAGCCACTGTCCACAGCTGCTGACTCACTAGGGACGGTAGAGCTCCAGGGACTATAAATGTGGGACTTGGGAATACAGCTGGGTCCCCCCCCCCCACCCCAGCTGAAGGCCATAACCCTGACAGGAGGAAACACATACATTGCGACAAGAACTGCATTGCCGCTGACCGCCTCCACCCATATCCTGTTAAGGACCAAGATGGGTTTTGATTGTTGTAAAACTGTGATATAATAATACATTTGGCGGGCATGGTGGCACACACCTTTAATCTTAGCACTCAGGAGGCAGAGGCAGGTAGATCACTGTGAGTTCGAGGCCAGCCTGGTCTACAAAGTGAGTCCAGGACAGCCAAGGCTACACAGAAAAACCCTGTGTGTGTGTGAGAGAGAGAGAGACAGAGACAGAGACAGAGACAGAGACAGAGACAGAGAGAGAAAAGAATATACATTTGGACTTTGACCACAGTCTCTAACACAAGGTTCCTAAGGCTTTTGTCAATTCTGGGGTAATAAACGCCATAGCTTCTAATATCCCGACTCTACACTGGCTGTTGGAAAGCCTTGAGTGGAAGACAGTTGGAACCAACCATGTGGTAGGATGATTGAACTCTCCATCTCGTTCCAGCCACTGAGGAATGGGGAGGAGCTAAGGCTAGAGTTGACACCAATGATGTCCTTAACTATATCCATGTAATGACACCCCCATAAAAACTCAGGACAGGGCTCAGGGAGCCTCTGGGTTGGAGCCCACTTATCCTTGCCCTTAAGACTGTCTAGAACTTCTTACTGAGTTTCTCCACCTCTAACTATTCCTCCGTATCCTTAATTGCATCCTTTTTGCATATTTGTTTATTTGGCTTCTTTGCTTGAGACAGCACCTTGTGTGTTAGCTCCAGTTGGACCAAAATTTGCTATATAGATCAAGCTGTCCTCAAATTTGTGGTGATCCCCCTGCCTGTACTCCCAGATCCCAGTGTTGGGATTACATTCATGTGTCTCCAAGCTTGACTTTTAATTGAATTCTTGATTTAAAAAGAAAGATTGGTAAAGATGCAGGAAGTATGTTGGCATAATGTTTTGTGGACTGTTGTACAGTTTACCCTTGTTCATTCAAATGTAGACTTCTCTAACCGGCTATCTGGTTTTAATCAAGACATTGCATTGTATCTATGTATCTCCTGTCTCAAGTTTATGTAAGCATGTCACCATTTGTTCTCTGTTGAGCCAATAAAATGCTAACTAGTCAATGCTGAGCAATACACAGAATATGGTGGGACACCAGGTCCAGCAAGGGGAGGACAAAGAAGGAGGAAGCAGGAGATGGAGCCACAAGGAGAGGACCAGGAAACATAGGGAGAAATGGACCAGTCCTAAGAGATGATTAAAAAGCAAGTATAATGTGGGAAATCTGAATGGGAAGAAACTAGACTAGCTTGGAGGTTTAGGGTGGAGGAATTATTGCTCAGTATTGTGCTCCAGACTAATTAGATAAATTCTCATCTCTCTGTGTGGTTATTTGGATACATAGCTGGTTAAAGAGAAACTACTGCATTACTAATAACGAATCAATATTCATTATTAAAAATCATTCAACAGAAGTATTTCTCAAAGTTCCATGAGCCACCCATCCAATTAGCAAGGAATATTTACTCTATTAGAGCAAGCGTGGCTCACTGCCACCATGGACACGTGACACTCTTCACCAGTAATCAGATCTAAAGTTGGAGAGCAGTCTTGCGGGACAGAACCCTTAGCCTAATAGGTCTGATTGTACCTTCAGAGGATAGCTTCAGAATTTAACAGAGGACATGCAGCAGCTAGCTCCTGGAGGAGTGGCATGTAGGACTTATACCCCCATACTTTTAGTGACAGCAATATTGTGTTGACTAGAAAGTGCAGTAAGAAAAATTCACTCTGGATGGATCTTTGTTTTCTGTCTTTCAGAATGATGTCGTAAGAAGAGAAATCTATAGAAGAGAGGACAGCATTCCTGTCACAGAAAACAGGACCTAAGGTGCCTCAAAAATCAAGCAGTCAGCAGTTACCGAGAACACAGTGTGATTGCCACTGAAATGCAACGAGCCAGCTTGAACATTGTTGGCTCAGTCTGATCCCTGTAGGTGGGACACTCATCTCTCCCCAGAGTGTGAGCTCAGCCAAGCACCACCTCACAAACATACAGAACCATGGTCGGTGAAGGCCCCCAAGCCTTTTTCCCATGGACTGCTATTGAACCATGTTAAACCATGTCCCTGCACTCTGGGCTGAGACTGGCCTGTCCGACTTCCTGTTGTTCACATCCTCTTTCCATCTGGCTCGTCATTCCAGCCTGTCAGGATTGTCTTGGATCCCAGCTCCATCTGTGTATATGCGTCGCTTTCTCCTTGTTTCACTTCCACCCAAATGGGAGGCATGCTCTCCATCAGCGTCCTTGTCACCAGTGCATACCCTGAGCAGGCACAGGCTGAAGCCTGGCCCTCAGCCTGTCTCCAGGCCCACAAAGCATCAACCCTGGTATCATCTCTCTTCAGATGTTTCCACGATGGTCATCAATGTATCAAGAAATTACATCACCCAGTGCTCACATCTGGAGACAAAGAGGTGGTGGGGGGTATGACGCTAAATGGAAGAGCTGAAGTCCCACCATTCCTGAGTACAACTGGAACATAGCTGAATGCCAAGAAGCCAGAGCCTGAGCGAGCACCGCTGTACTCTGCCTGCAATGCCAGGGTTCCGAGGAGATCTATCAAAGTTGCTGTCAGGAACACATAGATACATGGGCCAGTTCTAACCATGGCAGCCACACTCTGCTGGGGAGACATCTGCCTCTGGATGGAAGGGACACCCCCGCAGGTGGTCACCCTACATGATGGCACGCCATGAATCCAGAAATGTGCTTCCCACGATCTGCAGGGAGACTCCCAGGCTCACAGCCAGCATCAAGTCAGCAAGGACCGCACCCTCTGGGGACCTCTGGGCCTTTGATCCTCCTGGCCAGGATGGCGCATGGGACTTTACAGTTTGTACCTTTTAAGACCCCGGAAGGGAAAATGAAGATGACTAACAGCACATCTTTCCTCCAGAAACCACAATGTGCATTCTGTTTCTTGAACCTGGAGTGAAGGTTGAAAATAAACCTTCCAGATAATTTCGGTCTTTAAGCCGGATTTCATCATTCTGAGACATTTAAGTATTCGGTGTCGGAAACTTCCTGATGAAATAGAAAACACATTTGCTTTGGCAAGGTTGGGAAGTGGAGGCTGAAACGGGAGTTTTCATATTTTTCCCCTGCGTTTTTGAAAATGAACTCTAGGACCAGGCCTGGTGACATAGGCCTGTACCCTGCCTAGCACTTGAGAAGCCGAGGCACGAAGAGCTGAGTTTAAGGCCCTTCCGGGTTACACAGCAAAGCCGTGTCTCAAGTACAAAAACTGAGCGGGAATCTAGTGTTCCATGTCTCTATTCACCATCAGTGAATTGTGTCTCTGGATAGAGAGCAAACTGCACAGTAAGGCCTGATGTCTTAAACAATTTCTAGGTACAAACTCAGTCAAAATACTAGTTTTTGTGCTTTAGTTTCTTTCCGAGTCATGTGTTTAAAAGAAGTGTGAGTATCAACCAGGTAGGGAAGGGCCAGGTAGGTGTTCCAGAGGGAAGGTTCCAGAAATGTAAATATTTCATGTTAGGACTCTGGCAAACTGCAATTTAGAGCAATTCATCACCCACGTACCCCCACAGAGGGAATTCTGGGCAGAAATTCTCTCTCTCTCTCTCTCTCTCTCTCTCTCTCTCTCTCTCTCTCTCTCTCTCTCTCTCTCTCTTTCTATCTCTATCTATCTATCTCTATCTCTGTCTGTCTCTGTATCTCTCTCTGTCTCTCTCTCTGTCTATGTGTCTTTCTCCATCTCTCTGTCTCTGTCTGTCTGTCTGTCTCTCTCTCTCTCTCTCTCTCTCACACACACACACACACACACACACACACCCTTCATCAGCTCCAACAATCAGGGCGCAGAGCAGTCAGTGAAAAGATGCTGCTGAAACACCTTGTACCTTTCAGGTCTTTTAAAGGAGAAAAGTAGAAAATGGAATCTCTTTGGGTCTTCAGCACTCTCTGGTAATGTAGCTCTTTCCTAGATGCCAGCCCATGCTGCTGCCGCCCCAGCACAGAGCACCAGGCAGCCAGTGTCTGCACACTCCCTCAGCTACAGGGGCTCTGACTGAACAGCGAACTGGCATAGCATGAGGGTTCTTCTAAAACTTGCCTGCTACTCCAAAAGAGGGCCTCTCTGCCAGTACACAACACCAATCTCTTTTCCTGCCCCCCACCCCACCCCCATCTTAATGAAGAGTCCATTGGAATCAGCTGCAATTAGCAAAATGTCACAGGGAAATGGGTCTACCTTGAAATACCTCAGTAAAAAAAAAAAAATGGAATGTGGCATTCTGTGAACAGGGCTCCTAGATCTGGACACCTAAACCCATGATTCCACCCTTCCTCTTTCTGTTCTCGCCCTTCCTGGCCCAGTCACCTGAGTTAGGGGGAGTTAGGGTGCCCAGTCACCTGCCAAGGAAGGACATTTTATAGAAGGGATGTGGGTTGGTGGAAGAAAATTGTTCGGGAAGAGTGCTGTGCTGAAGTGAGGGGAGCCAGGGGTGCCCTTCGTTCTATCCCTAGAATCACTACACCATCCTGACAAGAGATGAGATTTCTGTGCTGAGGTGAAACAACACTATATGGCTCTGAGCAGGAATTCTGTGCCTGCGCTGAAGACCACCCTATAGGGCCCCAGCAGGAAACCCATGCTGAGAGAGATGCTCTATGGGCCCTGGCAGGAGTGATGTGTATAGGGAAACCACGCTATAGGTCCCAGCAGGAACTCTGAGCCAAGAAAGAACAGCATATATGTTCTGACTGGAATCCCATGCTGAGGGAAAGCACTCGCTCTTGGTCCTAGAATCTGCACTTTGATCCTAAAGTGAAACTTGTCTTTTCCCACAAACTCTTTACCACAGACACTCCTCGCTGTCTTCTCTCTAGCAGAGAGAAGGCATCTTTGCCTTTTAAATGATGTATAAATAACTATTTTATCAAAGTAATGGGGGGGTGGAATCCCAAAGGGATGGAGTATCTAAGTAAATCTTGGGTTTTATAAGGCCTGTTACATTACTCAATCAATATGTGTTCGCCATGACCTCATACGGTGGCTCACACCTGCAACGCCAGCACTTGGGAGGCTGTGACGTCATATGGTGGCTCACACCTGCAATGCCAGCACTTGGGAGGCCGTGACGTCATATGGTGGCTCACACCTGCAATGCCACCACTCGGGAGGCTTGAGACATGGGCAGGGGTGGAGGGGGAGGTTGGAGAGGTTGAGTATGATTTGGGGCCCGGCATGAGCTACAGAATGAAACTTTGTCTCTCAAAAAGACAAGTCATAAATGTCCATCCGGTGTCTCCTGGGTGTCCGGCAGTATTTCTAACACTGAAGTTTAGACAATCAGCAAAGGTGTATCAAGAATCAGAGTCTTGAGGAGTGTAGAGTCTGTCAAGGCAGAGGAGAAGCAAGCAGAGCAGAGAAGCTGGATGTGCGTGGGGGCCACATGGGGAGGGCAGAGCTGGGGGACCCAGTGACAATGGCAGTTGTACATAGAGTGATCAAGGACAAGGTAGGTCACAGGCTTTTTTTGTTTTTTGTTTTTTTATCTGAGTCTCTAAACTAATGGGTGTATCTTGCCATTTTCCTTGGAGATCCCGATGTATCTACGTTCTGTGGGAACCCGGTTAGAATCCCACAGACCCCATAGACCCAACAAGCTTTGCGGCGGTCAGTTCTATCTGCAGCAGCGGGGCCCTTTGCTCCATGGTCCCATTACAGCCACAGGGTTGGGATAGCCTGGCCAGGCTTACCGTCCTGCTCCTCCAGCCTCCTGCCTCCTATCCTCTGCCTTCTGCCACACCTGCTGGTCTCCTGCCTCGTGACCTGCAGCCTGGCACTGGTCACACCTTCAGGACCCAGTCACAGCAGTACACATGTGTGAGGCATGCCATTCACACATCATGTTTTGGGTTGCCAACATGGGTGACCATTACTGGGTGTCGCACAAACCTGCGCACAACCCTCGTGAACGAATCTGTGTTAATTCAATAGAAAATAAAAATAAATAAATAAAGCATTATAGCTATTCTCTTTGGCAGTGAGACACCCAACCTGACAACATCCAGAAACGCACTGGGGACATATTCATGTTTATTCTAGGCCTTTCTCAGTCCTACGGCTTTATTGCTTTCAGGAAACAACATGTCTGTGTGGCTTAAAGCATGTAAGCTCTCCAAGTGAAGCTTCCCCAAAAGAAGAAAAAGACAGAAACCGGCTGTTTGCACACACTCTAAAATCACTCATATTCATCGTAAGCTGGTTTGTTTTTCTAAGTTCTCAGCACAGGAAGTGTGCAGAGGAACCGCCAAAGCTGGATGCTCAGGTCTCCCAGGACATTCTTAAGGCAAGCAAAACGGTGGGGAGATAATGATTTGGATTAAGGTTGTCTGCGCTCCAGGTATAAACATCAACACCCTAATTACCATGAACCTCAAAAGTCTTGAAGCTTAGCCTAAAACATACGGGATTTCCTAAAGATAAAATGTGATATTTTCATAGTAAAATACAAACATCTACCTCTGTAGCCCGATGGCTACACAGCCACACTGGGGTTGTAAATCGGCAGTGCACTATATCTTTGGGTAAAAGGGAACTATGCTGCAAACATTATATAGTTTGTTTAACCAAAAAATAAATAAATACATAAATAAAAGAAAGCATGCTAACTACAGCCTTGGATCAATCAAATCACATGTTGGAGATGATACACATCTATGGATTTAGGTCAACATACTTTTTAAGTATAACTTTTAATTTCTTAACGTATGTATTTATAAGTAAATTTCTTTTGTGTCTTTGAAACAGAACCATATTTTGCTGTATTTGTTTGATGTGAAAGTGTCACTTAGTTTTCAAAGCCCAAAGAAACACTGTATTCACTTCAGTCTATGGTTCAGCTATATGGAAAGTTGCACTCATAAACTAGACCAACGTGGAGATCCTAGACACCTGTTGCAATTAGTGATGGAAACTCGGGGTCACAGAGGGCCAGGTTTGCAGCTGGGAGCCTGCGAGCCCAACCCACCCCCACGAGAGAGTGAGCATATGGATCGCCACGCATCACTTCATATCCCCAGGACTTTTTCCAACATCACCAAAGAAGGAAGACAAAGCCAGGCGAGCCCAACAACACCCAGGCAAGCAGCCAGGTAAGAAGATGGAGGCAGGGTAATGCTGTTTCTTTACTGTACTTTTAAAAATACTGAAGTAATATTGTTGCCACAATTTTTTTTAGTCCCCTGAAGAAAAACAAACAAAAGAGGCAAAAAGAAAACCTATGGTGTCTTGTCATGAGTCACTGCTTTTTCTATAACCAAAACTCAGGTCCAGGCTGAACTACGTAAAGATTCTCCAAGTGATGCAGCCACACTAGGCTCAGTGACAGAAAGTGTAAAATTAACTTCTAGTCAAGGATGTAGGTTGAAGCACTCCTGAGTTATTTGCCCTCACTGCCTCCAGGATGGTTTTGGGTTCTCAAGGAGGCACCTTGCCTATTTTGAAAAGGTATACGGTCTCTTAAGACCTCTGCTTCTCATTTGTAAATTGGACTGAGCGCCATCTCACTTCTCACAGTTGCTGTGCCTCTCCGATGCATGTGGGAGAGCTCCTTAAACTGAGTGGGGCCCCGCAGATGATCAATGTTATGCTTATTGTGATCCTAGAGTTCCAAAAGCAAGTTTTTAATTTGCGAGTTAATGCAAGCATGCACCGAGTACTTTCCATCACAGATGCTGTACTAGCCGTGAGACCAAACACCACACGCCATGCTCTCAGACTGCTCACCATCTGGATTTGAGTGTGGACTGACAGCCAAGCAAACAGGAGATACAAGTCACACCATAGAAGAAAAGACAGGATAGTTCAGCCGCACATAAGGATGTCACAGAGGCATCACAGAGGCAGCGGCCACCAAGGCAAGATGTAAAGGACAAGTATAAATCGCTCAGAAAATCAGGAAAATAAACAAATTCTTCTTAAAAACATGGGCAAGCCAGGTGTCATGGCACATGCCTTTAATCCCAGCACTCAGGAGGCAGAGGCAGGCGGATTGCTATGAGTTCAAGGCCAGCCTGGTCTACAAAGTGAGTCCATTACAGCCAAAGCTACACAGAGAAACCTTGTCTCGAAAAACCCAACAAACAAACAAATAAACAAACAAACAAAAATGGGCAAAGGTAGGAGGGTGGAGAAGATAGAGCAAGCTGGGTAAATGGAGCACAACCTGGCATAGCTGGAACACAGCCCCACATGGCTGGAGCCTAGCCCCACATAGCAGGAGCCTAGCCCCACATAAATGGAGCACAGCCCCGCATAGATGGGGCACAGCCATGCATAGATGGAGCACAGCCCCGCATAGATGGAGCACAACCCAAGTGTAAGAGGAGTGGAGAGACAAGGACATGGGGAGCAGAAGGCAGGTCATGAGATCGTGTTCTCCTTCAGAAGACTTGGGGGGATTAAGAAGTAAAATGATTACTTTGGAGAGTAGATGGAAGGAGGGGTGAGTGACAGAGGCAGGGGCACCAGCTCAGGGACCAGTGATACTTCAGAGGTGAAATTATGGCACTAACAATTATGAGAGGGAAGTGAGCCATACTGAGATAGTGTCTCAGAACACAGGGGATGAAAACACTTACCCCAGTCTGTATGACATAGTGGAGGAAACTGTAAATAAAAATAGACCAGGAAGGAAGGAAGAGAAAGAGGGAGGGAGAGAGGAAAGGAGAAAGGGAGGGAGGAAGGAAGATTTAACATTCTTCTTATGACAAGAACACCAGAGTCACATGGATTTTAGATTGAGCACCACAAAGCCTTCAAAATATAAATAATTCTCATCTCTAAAATATATCCTTTCATATCAGAGTGCAATGTAAAGAACATCCAGTTATTCAATTTATGACATTATCAAAATTTGCTAACAAAACCAGACACAAGTGACATAAGTACAAAAATCACGTATCACTCATATTATTAGAAGGAAGAATTCCTGAGTAAAATTAAGCAAACACTATATCAAAAAGAAGCCCCTAACAGTAGGATAGACCAATGCACTGTGGTGTATTCAAACCTCAGAGGACAACAGAATCGTATAACAGATGAGCTTCACACATCACTAGAGATAAAAGTTAAAGCCACAGCACTGAGCAGGGCTGAAACAGTATGATTTCATGTGTATAGAATCCAAAACAAAATAACACCAAATAATTTATTATTATAAACACGCGTGCATGCACACACACACACACACACATACACACACACACACACGCACACGGCTAAACTCTAAGGACAGGCAAAGGAATTACGACACAGTCTTTACCTTTTGCTATGATTACTTCAAAACAGAAGAGGGAACAGTGAGAACAAGAGCACTGGAAGCTGGCCACACACCACGTGATGAGCCACAGTGGACACGTGAGCGATCCTTAGATCACGCTTACTGGGCCACCTCAGGTGTGGCTGTTACAGCTGGGCGTGCCGCAAATGTGCGTGGTCATGGTGTGGCTTGAATACGCAGTGTTCCCCGTATAGGCCAAGTGTTTGACCACTTGGTCCCCAGATGATGGTGCTGTTGGTAAGCTTGTGGAGTCTTTCAAGGTGAAAGCTTGCCAGAGAAGTGTGACACTTGGGGTGGGACTTGAGGTTCGGTGGCCTGGTCCCATGCTCTGTTCACTGTTCACTTTCCACTGTGGGTGCAGTGCATCAGGCTGGTCTCACAGTCCTGCTGCCATGCTTTCCCCACTGTGATGTACTGGATCCCCTCTGGCACTGTGAGCCAAATATGCCCCTTCCCTTACAGTGCTCTCGCTGGGGTATTTTACCACAGCAACAGGAAAGCAATGACCATTGCCTTCCTTTAAACATCACATCACATAAATTATTTTGTGAATATACATATGTATAGTAAAATCAGTTTTGACCAGGATATATATATTACATGTATATTTAATATTAGATAAGCAAAGCCATTTGTGGGGAAATGGTTGATTAGTCAATATATTCTTTAGCACAATAGGTAAAAATCAGGAGGAAAATGAGTAAATCAGATTTTCCCATGTCCATGCACCAAAACCAACTCCATACGGATAATATATATGCATATATACACCTATTTATATGCATATAAGTATATGCATATGTATAAACATATATGCATATGTTTATACACATTATTACATGTGTATGTGTACATATACACCTATTTATATACACACAAATATATGCATACACATAAACATATATGCACACATATATACACATTATTACATGTGTATATGTCTATATATACACACATATATATACACATGGAATAATTTCACCATTTTCTAGAGTCAAGAACTGTGAAAGAAGGCCTTCCATCAATCTACATTGTTTTTCTACTGAAATTTATTTTTCTCTCACCTGGAAATTTTAATGATATTTGTAGTCACCAATTGGAAGTATTTACCTGATCCATCCGACACCAGACAATCTCAGTGTGAGGTTCTGTTGAATGGTTTCTCTTCAAGCGTGTGGCCATGGGTTTGAAGTGTGCTCATGTGCCTCATAAGGTTTTTGTTGAACCCAGAATTTTAGACAATACGTGAGACACCTCTAGAAACGCTTCTGTCTTCATCCAGCCGGAATGTACATCTCAGAGCACATCTCCTCATTCCTGCCCACGCCCGGCAAGGCCTTTCATGTCTTTCTCCACACTCAAGTCAACTTTCTGCTGATCCCTATTTCTTTATTGGTTGCTTCATCTGCCTCCACTTCTCTTTCTCCTTCTGCTGGTTCTAGAATTTGACTCTTAGACCTCTTACTCTGTTCTCTAAGTCTCTCAGCTTTTCTCTCCCATTGCCAACGCTGACTTCCCACTGCGTTAGATGGACTCTCCTCCAGCTCCTTCCCTGAATTTGCGCTGTAAAATAACATTTTATTTTCAGTGTAAGAAGGCTGTGGAATCTCCTAAGTACTGGCTGTTTGTGGTTGCTCTGTCACCTCTGTCAGTACGGTACCTGTTAGAGGCATCTGACCTGGATGTGCGGCTCCCCAGCCCCCTCTGGCTCCTCCTAGGCTCCCTTGAGCATAAACACAGAAGCTTCTTTGCTTATTGCTGTAACCAAATACCCAACAAGAAGCAACCCAATGAAGCAAGTGTTGGCTTTGGCTCACAGTTTAAAGGGCATGATCCATCACAGTGAAGAACACATGGCAGAGCAGTCCCAAGATGGCAGAGAGGCACTGCTAAGATTTCTCCCAGCAAAATAGGAATCCGGGCGAAGTGGCAGGAAGTTGGACCTGTCTCTGAAAGCTCAAAAGCAAACCACTGTGACCTGCTTGACCCCAAAACAGAATTTCCAACTGAGAAACAAGGGTTCAAACACAGGAGCCTATGGGGGGAACATTGCACAGCCAAAGCACTGCTGTAAAGATCAAACTCTATACAAAGATCGTCTTCCACTGAGAAGACGTACAGGAGAGTTGGTGTGGTCTGAGTGTCGGAGGAGAATGTGTAAGGACGTAGGTACGTCCTCTCTTCCCACAAAGCCCCACAAGGCATCCTGTACAGCATCCAGTGTGCACGGTTGGCAGTCAAGCATGCAGAATGCTGGCCTGAACTCAGAGCATAAAATGAACACTTCATTTCCAAACAATATGAAAAGAGCAAAGCAATATATCTCATTTAGAGCTCTCATGTAGGCTGCACGTTAAAATAGCATTTGGAGGAGTGGCCCGAAGACAGACACTCAAGCACCTGGTCCTGCCGGCTAGCACAGCATGAAGAGAGACACCCAGCACCTGTCTTGGGTACCACTGTGATGCTAAAATATGCGATGGAGAGATGGGGAAGATGGAGTATGCAGTAGAGAGATGAAAGAGAAAATGAAGTGAATGGGTTCCTACACTGAGGAGAGAGGTGGAACTGGGTACTCTACAGCAGTGAGGAGCAGGCAGAAATGAGGAAGCCATGATGACGTCCTGGCCCAAGCTGCCACCAATGGCCATGTCTGGATCCATGGTCCTGCTACTGCTGGTGTCTGCATTGATGTCTGTGGCCCGAGTTAGCACCAAAGGCCAAGAGACCATGTGGATATACACGG
Source organism: Acomys russatus (assembly GCF_903995435.1). Classification (NCBI taxonomy): domain Eukaryota; kingdom Metazoa; phylum Chordata; class Mammalia; order Rodentia; family Muridae; genus Acomys; species Acomys russatus. The sequence goes on along the minus strand of NC_067143.1, from coordinate 37,207,270 downwards.
GTAGTGCTGCCACATCAGGGGTTGTGGGGGCATGCTGATCAGAGTGGCCTGGGCTGCTATCTAAGGCCATGGGAACATCCAGGCCCATGATGCCATTGGGGGGCATGCCTAGGTTCATGTTACTAGGATCTATGTTAATGTCCCAGGCCTGTGTTACCACCAAAGGCCATGCAGATGGCCCTTGTCTGGACTGTCACCTAAGGCACTGTGCTGAACTGATCCCACCTCTCACTTGGGAAGACACTAGAGTTGGCCCTGGTGTCAAAGGCACAGGTGACCTATCCCAAGGACATGAGAGCAGGAGAGCTGATCATGCCCCTTGCTGGCTGCAGCACTGGGTGAGCTAGTAGGGGCAGTTCTGGAGAGCTCACTCTGGTGGTGCGGGCATCGGAGACCTGGCAGGCTGGCCAACTCAGCCACCACCCAGGCCCGGATCCAGGGCTTTGAGTTGGCCCACCCAACATCTACCCCCCATCTATGATCTATTGGAGCTCATGAAAGAGCTGGTTCTGCAGATGCAAAGCTGCAGGATCTCCATTTCACAAGGCAGCAACAGGCTATCTGAGAGGAGTCCCACCGAGAGGCCAGTATCAATAGTGTAGCAGAATCAAGAGGCCTCAAACCAGACCAATGACTCATTGCAACGAGCGTTTGCAAGATGACAAAGGGGCATACTGTGGGACACACTATAACATGCTGCAGCTTCCACAACAAGCTGGGTTTTTTTTTTTTTATTCTGTTTTCTTTTCTTTTCTCTGGGGGGAGGATGCAAGGGTGAAGGGCAGAAATGAAGGGATGGGGAGGTGAGTGAGATAGGGGTATATGATATGAAATTCAACAAAAAGTTTTGTAAGGACAAAAACTCTATCATTTCGGTATAGTGGGGGCAATGGACTACCACCCTGACATTGATTTGTCTGTTTACATGACTTGTTAAATGTAGCTACTGGAACATTTATGGTTACACATGTGAGCTGTGGTGCTATGTTGCATAGAACAGGCCTGCTGTGTGGGTACAGGAGTGGTTACTACTTCTCTGAAAATTACACAAGATAAAGAATCTCACTGATGTGAGAGAGGGGGCGGGGTCTGCAATATTCCACTAGCCAAGTTGAGGTTTGGGATCCGAGACCAATAGTCGTCAGTTTTATTGAGTAAGACACTCTAGCGTGAGGGTGAGGAGATGGTTCTGAATGTGAAGTACTTGCCACACAAACATGAAGATGCGAGTTTGGTTTCCTGTACCTGTACAGACACTGGGAACAGTGAGACATACATACAATCCTAGCACTGGGGAGGCAGAGGCAGAAGGATCTCTGGGGCTTGGGGCCAGCCAGTCTGAACATTTAGTGAGCTCCCAGTTCACTGAGAGAGGCTGTCCCAAAAAAAAAAAAAAAAAAAAAAAAAAAAAAAACTTGAAAATGGACAAGAAAAGCACCTGCATTGACCTCTAGCCTCCACATATATGTGCATACATGACACACACACACACACACACACAGCATTCACAAAACACAGTAGAACATTAGTGAAGCACGTTTGAGTGTTTTAGTAAGGATGTTTCCAAAGAGAATTCACTAAGAGAAGGCCTGCCTGAGTGCAAGAGGCACCATCCTGTGGATGGAGATCCCGGACCAAATGAAAGGGGAAAAGAGAAAGACAACTGAGTGCCAGATGCCCCGCCCCCCCGCTTCCCATTACAGCCAGATGTGAGCAAGCAGCGTTACACTCCTGCTGCCATGCCTTTCCACTATAGCTGGCTTTCTCCTCCAACCATGAACCAAAATAAGCCTGTTCTTGCTCAAGTTTTTGCTTATCTTGTATTTAATCACAACAATGGAAAGACTTGGTGTGTTAATAACTGAAGGGGGGGAATGGGTTGGTGGTGAGGGGCTTAGGGGACAAACTGAGGGAGAGGAAATGGGGCCAGTTTCTATCAAAATCACATTATATGCATGTATGGATTTTTTTCAAATAATAAAAGCATTTTTGAAAGGCGACTAATGCAGAAACTGAACAAGTATAGGAAAGAGGCTCCGGGAGAAATGATTAAGAGCTCCTGGCTTAGATGTCCTGGCCAAGCAGTCCCACCCCACACCAACTACCAGATGGGATTGAAAAATGACATTCAGCCTCAAGCCAGTGTTAAAGACTTACTGCAAGACGTGAGGCTGTAAAACAGTGCACCCCCAAGCCCACCATGAACCTGAACCGCTAAGTTATCCCATCTCTGAACAGGGTGCCAGAAGGCAGCACATGCTGCTGGACCACGATGCTGCGTGCAGCCTCCAACACGCAACTCCTTCCATTTTGGCAGCTGCTGTCCCGGTGTAACTCAAACAGTGTGATTATATTTACGTCTTATACCTAGATGAAATGTCAGTTTCTGCAAACCTGTCCCTGTGCCTAGCAAGCCACTATTCACAGTGAAGGCCCACTAGTGCCATTGGGTGTGGACAGGAGGAACTGCAGTGTGCGTGAATCACAAACCTCCTTTGGAGGGAACCAGCCCCTGGCCCTCCTTTAAGGCAGATCTGGTCTAAAGGAAAAGTGTCTTAAATTGCTCCAAAGGAGAAACTGTGCTGCTGCTTGCTCAGAGGCTTGCCTGCATCTACTCAGAGGTCTGTGACAGGTTGTAAAAGAAAGGCATCTGCTGCCTGGCTTAACCAGAAACCCCGACTGTGAAGAAGAAACCAGACTGGGAGGGGAAAAGGAGAGAAGAGGCTGGAAGGAGCCCATCAAGGGGTGTCTACGCATACTTGGAGAAGTTGCCGAGAGAGGAGGCATCCTATCCCTGGGGTTCATTGTGAGGAAGGTGGGGGAGGCAACGCCTACACTATCAGAACCCATTGCACGCCTGACTCATAACTAGATACACACCACAGCTCATCAGAACAGCTCCAGCAGCTCTGAGAGGTATTGAAAATCATCCCTAGTACTTTTTAAATAAAGGCAGAAAAGCTGAGGCCCCAGAGGTAAAGAGGCCTGACTACTATCTAATAAGAAACAGAGGCTGCTGGGAAACCCATTCATTTCCTCTTCTCAAAGCCACACAGGGTGCAGGATGAATTTGCTGGGGGAAAAGAAAAGACTAAACATTTAAGATGAAATATTGAGGAATCAGTGTGGCATCAAGCTGAGAAGGGATTTTTTTTTCCCAATGACACACAAAGGAGGCCAACTGTGAAGGACAAGATGGGTAATCACTCATGCATTCACTGAGCAGACGTTGAACATCTGCCACATACCACACACTAGGTACTGGGCTATATCAGTGAACAGTGGGGAATTGAAACCCCCGATGACACTGAAGAAACTACACTAAGAGCCAAATGCAAGGTTTTGTAGACCATAAAAAGTTCAAATATAGGCTGTAATATGAGAAAAGATAAATAGCCAGGAAAATGTTAGTTTATTAATGCTGACTATCGATAAAAAGACAAAAAGAGCCTTCATAGAAGACCGAAGTCGAAAACCCCGAAGCAGCAATATGGAATGACAGAACCTTCACTAGGGATGGGAAATACAGACATTATTATCACAGGTTGCCATCTTAGAGCCATGAGATGGGAATGTGAGGCCCGAGAACACTGCCCAGGACCATGTGGCCATGACAATGAGGCCCTCTTTTAGCACAGAAACCACAGTTTGCACACACAACTTTGCGTGTTTATTTTTGTGATGACTAGTAGAGTTGACTCATTTTGCCTGTCAATTCCACTCGTCGGAGTAGATCTTAGATTGTGCACAGAGTTGCCTACAAATGTAAGCAAGAAGGAATTTAACTGAGTAGCCAAAAGGAAAAGAAAAATACATTTAGATATCCTTATGCTACAAAATATTATGCTGCAGTAAAAAGATATTAATTAAAGCTATATTTAATACTATGGACAAGTCTCACTGTTGCTAAACAAACAAAAAAATCAAGTTGCAAAATACTCACACGTGATTCCACATGTATTCTATTTCTATAAAGATAATTATAGAATGGTAATTATTATAATATATTTGTACAGAATTATAAATTAAAGAAGAGAATTATAAACTCAAAATTTAAGGTAATCATATCCTCTGGGAACCAAGACAAAGGAAAAGGACATGATGCAGAGGGTTTTTGTACTAATAGCGTTTTATGTCTTGGCTGAGAAGTAGAAAATGAGGGCATAGTGTATTTTTAAACTGCTTTAATTATTTTTATAACTATGAGCATTTTGCCTCCATATATATATATATTACAGATGCACATATGCATATATGCACACACATGGATATGTAGATATATATGCACTACACTTGAGTAGTGCCCACAGAGACCCAATGGGTGTGTCAGGATCCCTGGGACTGGATGGTTGCGGCTCATCGTGTGGACACTGAGAACCTAAACCCAGCTCCTTTGCAGGTGTTTGTAAGAGCTCAGCAATCTCTGCAGCGCCTGCTCTAACTCTTTTAAGAACGACCCAATTATTCTTTTCATAATAAAAAGCTTGCACCATTCCCATAGTAAGATAATTCAGCAAGCTAAGGTGACATTTCAAAAACACAGAATAGCTATAAGGCATAAGCAAGGCTTCTCAAAAGATAAAGCAATGCCATCCTTGATGACTTGCAACTTAGCGATCATCACTTGGGATTTCAAATACACTGTGGAGGCTTTGAAGTGGACTGAACCTTACAGCCTGGAGCTTGTACAGCCTGAGAAAGGACTGTATGATACAGGAATTTTACATAGGTTTCCTAAAAGCAAGAAAAAGAAGCCCCGAAATCAAAGCAAACTGTTCTGGCATCTAAAGGGTAACCCAGGCCTGTGAGCTATCTTAGGGCAATCCTGCCTCCTAGTCTCCCTTGGAGCTGCCCGTTCAGGGGAGCCTTGGGATTTGAACATACAGCATGGGTGTGGAAGGACCATGAGATGATCACCTGAACAACTGCTAGTGCGCACAGGCACAACAACAGACTGCCACCTCAACCTGAGGTGCATCGCAAATGAATCAGTAAGTGCCCAGGGCCGTGCCCAGGACCTGTGCTGGACTGAGAGACAAAGGAGAAGGGAAGTCAGATGGAGTCCAATGGGGAAGACAAGAAACGCCTGTGTACAGAAAGAACGCGATTGCAAGCTAGAATCCTATGAGGTGAGAGTTGTCACCTTGACAGGCTGTGGGATCACCTGGGAGACACACCTGCAGGCATTCCTCTGAGGGCTTGTTTAGTCCCTGTGCATGCCTGGGAGGCACTGTCCTCACCTTCACCGTGGGCAGAGATCCGGACTGCATAGCATGGGGTGGGGAGGGGTGAACTGCGCACCAGCATCTGTTCATTGCTCTGTACCCCTTGACTGTGGGTGCAGTGCGGCTGGCTGTCTTATGCTCCCACCACTTGGCTTCCTCGCTGTGGTGGGCTGCACCCTCGAACTGTAAGCCAAAATAAGCCTTTTCTTCCTCGAGTTGCTCCCATCTGGGTGTTAGTCACCTTAACAGGAATGGAACTAAGACAAATACAGTGAGGCGGAAGTTCCTGGTAGTGGGAAGAGTAGGAAAGACTTTGTGAGAAAGGAACCGTGGGGCAGCAGAAGGCCAGCGTTGACTCCAGTGGGTGTGGCTTCTCCGCCCACTGCCCTGTGCACAGGAAAGAGTCACTTCTGCTCAGGGGCTGAGTAAGAGCTCAGGGGTATGCCTCCTGACTGTTACAAACACAGGTCTGAGGGAGTGTCTCCTCTCACTCGTCCCACGAATGTTCGATTCCTAAGCCAATGCCTTAAATTGAGTGTGCGGTCAAATTCCAAATATTTCCAACTCAGTATTCTAGTCTTTCTCGTCTTTCAGAAAAGATCAAGCAAGTTTTGAAGTTGTTTTTTTTTTTTACCTCCACCATGAGGCAATTGGCTCACCTGACACCAGACTGTAGATCAGTGGTTCTCAACCTTCCTAATGCAACTCCTCATGTTGTGGTGACCCTCAACCATAAAATTATTTTCCTTGTTACTTCATAACTGTAACTTTGCTGCTGTTATGAGTCTGAGTGTAAATATCTGATATTCAGGATATCTGATATGCGATCCCTGTGAAAGGGTCATTCGATCCCGCCAAAGGGGTCATGAGCCACAGGTTGACAACTGTTACCATCCAGTGACCTGGAGGGAAAATGAACGAGAAGCAAATGGTGTCTCTTTATGTGTTAGAAACAATGTTTTTGTAACTGAGAAAGTAAAAAGAGCCCACTTCCAAGAAAGCCAACATCTGTACATGAGTCGTTCGATGACATCTGTTCACTTATGGAAACTTTGAGGAAAACAGCATGGTTTGGGCCAAGCCAAGGGAAACACCAATTAGTGTTATTTAGACTACCATACTGCCATACTCCCCTGTACAGTAAACACCAAGTCTTCTCCCACTTAACCCTGATGCTCGATAAAAACACAGCAAGAGCTTTCTTCCTCCAGTCTACCAGTCCGGTCGGTAGCCAGCCCCTGGCTCAGGGACCACACGTCTGAGGGTACAATGACCTCTGGTCAAATTCAGTCTGAAAGTGGTAAAAGCAAGTTCAAGATGTAAATAACCTCTAAGTTTAAACACAAGTCTATTCTGAGAAGTATGATGGGACTTCCTCTCAGCCCTCTGCCCAGAATCCACACACTGTATGCCCTACCTGCCCATTAGTCACTAGGCAGCCCTCCCTGGTATCAGATGAGTGACTCTGGAGACAGTGCTGTCTCAAGGGACTCTTAACCAGGAGCCGAGTGCTATGTCAATGCCTATGCCATCGATCTCACTTCATCCTTGTGGGCTCCGTATCAACTCAGGTCATTACAAGTGGAGCTCAGTGCAATATCTTGAGAGGCAAAACCAAAGTCATATAACTTTTGTTTGGTTTTTTGAGACAGCATTTCTCTGTGTAATAGCCCTGGCTGTCCTGGACTCACTACGTAGACCACGCTAGCCTCGAACTCACAGAGATCCACTTGCCTCTGGTTCTCGAGTGCTGGGATGAAAGGTGTGCGCCACCATGCCTGTCTCCATACGGCTTTTATAGCCATATCTTGGGACAATTGTCGTGCTTCATCACTGATCATGTCACTTTCCAAGTATGCGCGCACTCCACGAGCTGTACTTTATCATAGGCACGCATGCACCGCACGAGGGCAGGGGGCTTAGTGTGTGTTGCGTGTGACATCATCTACAGCTTTGGGCAGCCACTAGATATTGAAATGCACTCTCCATGGGCAGCAGTGGGGTGGGGTTCCAGTAAAGCAGTTAGTGCCACTATTGGTAGGCACCTTTGACAGAGTTGACATGCATCAGTGAAAGTGAGCAAAGGGGGAGAGGAACGTGTGATGGGACGGCAAAGTGAGAGAGACAGGACTAAAGGAAAATTCAAGGAAGGAAGGAAGGGGACAGTAGAGTAAGTCAGCAGCTAAACGCACTGGTGCCACTTGTTGTCCAGAACAAAGTCTGTAACTTCCATTCAAACACCCTAAGTGTGCAGATCAAACCTAGAATCTAGTCATATTCTAGTGAAGGTACTTAACACACAAAGAGATGGAAAAACAGCGTTGGGTTATGCACACAATTGGTGAACATTCATGTCCCTTCCCTCTAAGTACAACTCTGGGCATAGCACAGGGCAGTGCAGTGAAGTAAAGTGCAGCACAATATTGTGCAACATAGTGCAGTGCAGCATAGTGGAGTGCAGTGCAGCATAGTGCGGTGCGGCATAGTGCAGTGCAGCATGGTGCAGTGCAACATACAGTGCAGTGCAGCACAGATCAGTGCCACATAGCACACTGCAGCATAGCAGAGCTCAGTGCTACATAGGGGAGTGCAACATAGCTAGCAATCACAGGGAGGCTTTCTGAAAGGTAGAAAAAAGAGGGAAGAACGAATAAAAACCTCAAAGTTTGAGAGAAAATGTTTTGGTAGATTCCATTTTCCTTTTTATGGTTGTTTTTAATTTTGTTATTTGTTTGCTTGTTTGTTTTGTTTCTGGTTTTAATCTTTTTTGTGAGACAAGGTCTCATTATATAGTTCTGGTTGGTCTTGAGCTAAAAAAGATTCGCCTACCTCTGCCTCCCAAATTCTGGGATTAAAGGCTTTTATACTCCATATATTCTGAACTGAGTGCCACTCAGAAATGAGAGGAGAGGAGAGGGGAAGAGAGGAGAGATGGGTAAGGCTGCTTTCTCTAGCTGAGGAGCCCACAGAGCTAGCCCAACAAGACAGAAATCTCTTAAATCAATAACCACCTGGCCAGAGTAAACTTGTGGTCACCTCTCCATTACCACCAGCAGCAGGCCCAGTAGAGACTAGAAACGCTGGATGGTTCCCAGTGAGAGAGAAGGGACAGTCTAGGGCATAATTCCCTGGCTGTAGGTATGGCAACATATCTGTTTCATAGAGTCTGGGGAAGTGGCTTGCCCTGCCTAGCATTGGTCACTGCATCTTTCCTTTCTGAGTAGATTTTAGAGAAGGCAGAGCTTAGGAGGATGCTGTGGAAAGAAATCTTTAGCCTGAATGTAATGGCCCAAGATTTAGAGTGAACTGCAGTACGGAACACCACTGCATAAGGAGGAGACAGGCTATAAAAGTACTATGTGGGATCTACAAATTAAACTGTCTTTATAATTATGGCTCACAAGTGCAGTAAAAGCCTGCACATTAAATCTAGACAGAGCCCCTGGCTATCAAAATAGAGCACAGTAGGTCCTGAATCTAAACAGAGCTGGTGGCTTTAAACAGAAGACAGCTTTAAATTAAATCAAGCAGGAGCCCAAGCATCATAACATAACTCCTAACATACAGAGAGCATAATTAAAGAATCACTTGCTATATAACAAACAAGGAAATTCCCAATGTAAATGAAGAAAGTTAGTCGACAAATGTCAATACTGAAAGACTAAGAGTTCAAATATCTGACAAAGATTTTTAAAGCAACCAACACAACAAATGCACCTGCTTTGGAAACAAATGGGGACAATAAAAAGTACCAGGAACAAAAGAGAAAACATAATAAACTAAATAGAAATTATAAAATAGAAAATATAGTGCCTTAATTGCTTAAAAATCCCCTCCTAGATTGATTTTCTTTTCGTCACATTGAGTTGGCAGACGAGCAAACTCTAAGAAAGATAAATTATCCAATCTAAATAATAGAAAACAAACTGAAGGTCAAATTAATGGGACATGAGGGACCTCCAGGACACTAACAAAAGATGGAGCTTGCTGGTCATCAAAGTACAAAGAGACAGGAGAAGCAGTTCAGGGGTGAGAGGAGTGACTGAAGAACTAAATGCTGGGATGTTTCCAGTTTCGGGGAAATGTCTGAAACAAACAAACAAACAACAACAACAACAACAAAAACACAAGAAGACAAGTGGCCAACACATGAAATCTAAAGACTAAGAAGGGTAGGAAACCAGCTGGAGAGAAAGCATGCTCCACCTACGGGGAAAACAGCTTAGAAGATGGCGACCAATTGAGTTCCTGTCAGAAGCCAAGAAGCTGGAGAGGGGAATGGTGCAGAGTGCTTCAAATGTCCGAAGTGAAGGGACACTAGCCTAGCACACAGTTGCCGTTCCACACAGAGCCCTTCCACAATCAGGCCGTTCCCACACAAGTAAGGCAAAGAATTTATCCAAAGAACTTACCATCAAGAAGAGACCAAATAAGTATAAAAAAAAAGGGAAATGGAGGAATGAGGAGTGAAGAAAGAAAGGAAGGAAGGAAGAGAGAGAGAGAGAAAGAAAGAAAAGAGAGGGAGGAAGGAAGGTAGGAAGGCGGGAGGGAAGGAAGGAAGGAAACTGTAATGGAAGAGGGCTTCAAATTCCAGAAAGGAAGAAAAAAGACGAAACCATGGACAAAAAATAGTGGCGAGGATGATGCCTTTATAAATGTTCTATGCTTAAAATGAAAACTGAATAATGTGATGTGGCATTCAACATATTTAAGACAGGGGAGAGGGTTAAAAAACCTAAATGGAGATAAGTTTCATACAATTCCCTTCAAGGGTTAACATGTTAGCATTAGTAGACGGTGATGAAACAACAGTCAAGCCAGGAAGGCAGAGACAGGAAGTGACAGAAGTCAGTGCCTATAGAAAACTCAGCATGGAAGGCTGGGAAGTGTTCTAATGACTCACAGGAAGAAAAGGGGAACATGGAACTAGAAGCAGCAGAAATGAAAGTAACATAAATAATAAAATGTCAAACTACAGCCCTAAGATAACAATAACTTAACAAAGTCTTAACATAGTCAAAATACAGCAAATACACCAGTAAATGCATGGAACCTGGCAGCTTGGTTTTTTTTTTTTTTTTAATGACTCAACTATATAGTATCTATAAGAAACTCACTTGGCATGGGACTGGCATAGAAATAGGCTGGTTGATCAATGGAATCAGATCAAAGACCCAGAAATAATTCTACACACCTATGGACACTTGATTTTTGACAAAGAATTCAAATCCATACAATGGAAAAAAAAAGACAACATCTTCAACAAATGGTGCTGGTCTAAATGGATGTCTATGTGTATAAAAATGCAAATAAATCCATATTTACCACCCTGCACAAACTAAAGTCCAAGTAGATTAAAGACCTGGACATAAAACCAGGCACTCTAAATCTGTTAGAAGAAAAAGTGGGGAAGAGCCTTGAACACATTGGCACAGGAGACTACTTCCTGAACAGAACACCAACAACTCAGGCTCTAAGGTCAGCAATTAATAATTGGGACCTCATGAAACTGAAAAGCTTCTGTAAGGCAAAGGACACTGTCAATAGCCTACAAACTTGGAAAAGATCTTCACCAACCCTACATTTGACAGTGGGATAATATCCAAAATATATAAAGAACTTAAGAAATTAAACACCACCAAACCAAATAACCCAATTAAAAAATGGGGTACAGAGCTAAACAGAGAATTCTCAACAGAGGAATATAGAATGGCTGAGAAACACTTAAAGAAATGCTCAACATCTTTAAGTCATTAGTGAAATGCAAATCAAAATGACTCTGAAATTCCATCTTACACCTATCAGAACAGTTAACACCAAAATTCAAGTGACAGCACATGCTGGCAAGGATGAGGAGAAAGAGGAACACTCCTCCATTGCTGGTGGGAGTACAATCTGGTGCTCTCTCAGAAAATTGGGAATAGTGCTATCTCAAGACCCAGCTATTCCACTCCTGGGCATATACCCAAAAGATGCTCCCCCATACAACAAGGCAGTGCAAACAGAGGACCTGGACCCTTGTTTGGGTGTAGCCAATGGACAGTTCACTCTCCACATGGGGAAAGGGAGGAGCAGAGGGGGCACTACCTCTGACAAGATCTCTGGTGCCTGGGATTTCATCACTCCCCCTTGGCAGAGAGGCCCTGTGGGAACACAGAAGAGGGGCTTGCAGACTGTCCAGATGAGACCTGATGGGCTGTGGTCAGACTGTGGGAGAGGAGGAGCCACCTGTCAGAGGTCTAGGGGAGGGGAATAGATTGGAGAGGGGGTGAGAACAGAAAGATAAGAGGAAGGAGATTACAATCCAGATGTAATGTGCATAAATTATAATAATAAAATAAGGATTTTTAAAAACTCGCTTCAGCTAGACTTGGTGTCTCACACCTGTGATCCCAGCACTCTGGGAGGCAGAAGCAAGTGGATCTCTGTGAGTTCGAGGCCAGCCTGATCTACAAAGCAAGTGAAGGACAGCTAAGGCTACACAGAGAAACCCTGTCTGGGAAAAAAGAAAGAAATTCACTTCATATATAATAATAATGGCAGAATAAAAGCAACATGCTAAAAATACATGTACCTTATAAGCTAATAGCATATTTGACAGTAATTCCTAAAGGTATGACTCCATTAATAGAACACCACCTGAACTTCAGAGCAAATAATGTTATGAAGAATAATTCTTCCAAGAACAGGAAGGAATTCTCAACGTGTGTGAGCCAAGCAGTGGGACACACACTTACACTGTAGTATCATAATGAGGAAGTTGGTCAGTTCTCACAGAAGCTGGCTGATGGCTTCTGAGGTGGCCAAGAGAGTGATATGAAAAGAAGTGAATTTAAAGTCAGGTGTGGTGGCGCACCCCATTAATCCCAGCACTCTGGGAGGCAGAGACAGGCAGAGCTCTGTGAGTTGGAGGCCAGCCTGGTACACAAAGCAAGTTGAGGACAGCAAAAGCCACACAAAGAAATCCTATCTCTAAAAGAAGAGGGAGGAGACGAGGAGGAGGAAGAGGAGGAGGAGGAGGAGGAGGAAGAAGAAGAAGAAGAAGAAAAAGAAGAAGAAGAAGAAGAAGAAGAAGAAGAAGAAGAAGAAGAAGAAGAAGAAGAAGAAGAAGAAGGATTAGAGACAGGAGCTGGAGGGACAGAGAGGCAGGAGAGGCTTGTGTTCTCAGCCTTAGAAGTCATGGATTCTTCTCTGAGATCTTGATCATGAGGTGGGGTTGGACAACGAAGTTTTAGCTCCCTTGGTGTGCTAGAATTCCCTTTATAGGATGTGCTACGTGCTCATGGTCTGTAGCTCGGTTTTTCATTCTCTCACTAACTCTTCTGTGAGGCACAAGTTTTAAATCAGAGAATGTCAATCAATTAATTTGCTAATTGAGCTCCAAAATTATGTGCTATTCCCAGTCTTTTACAACAAAACAGAGTTCTGAGTGCCATGAGTACTTCCATATGACAGTGTGTGTGTGTGTGTGTGTGTGTGTGTGTGTGTGTGTGTGTGTGTGTGTGTGAGCCTATGCCCTGTGTGTCATGTGTCTTTTGAAAGACAAGCAGCCTCCCTTGGTTATCCGTAGAGTGGAAAAACCCTATAAAGCTCTCTAGGACATCACTCTGGTACTGGCTAAGGAAGTTTCCCGGGAGCCAACGGTTACTCAATCTACTCTCTGAGTCCTGAGATGGACATCACAGAAGATCATCTGGCAACACAGAGCAACCCGATAATGAGGTCAACAGGGCCACCTCCCTGGCCCGTTCCACTCAAGGGACTTGCAGGGTTGTACTGGGGAGGAGCTCGTGGCTGGCTGGGTCCATTACCAGTGTCACTCTGCACATGCATGGATGGGCCTGAGTTCTAGTCATTGTGTTTCTTGGGAGAACTACACCAACAGTGGCAAAGTCATCCCACAGTGTGGCTTGGGTTCAGTGTCCTCTTTGTAAAAGCATTCAATCTTGGAAGTGTCTTGGTTCTAAAAACACCAATAAGGACCCATCGGACACTGGTAATCTTAGGCCCATTGCACAGTGGGGAGGAAACACCAAGGAAAATAGCCCATCTCACAAATGGGGCTGAACGAAGCCTGCTAGAGTGTGGCCACCAGCCACTCCATGTTTCTCTTCCCTGCTCAGGGTATGGAAATGCTTTCCTGGCTCTGCTGCTAAAAGTTGTAATGCATCCCAGAAAGTGTTTATAGAACATTCAGCACAAATGCTCCACCTCAAGTCTTGAACAGTGATGCCTGCCACATGCCGGGCCTCCCATGAACGGAAAGGAGAACTCCAGGTCATTCCAAAGCCACTGGGCTGCCACCAGAGGCAAAGGCCACTGCACAGCTCCCCACATACACAGTAGGGGTAGGGGTTGGCTTCTGTGATGGAGCCGTGGAGGGAGGGTTACTCACAGTAGAGCCCCTAACCAGAGCCCAGTGGGAAGGATAGCCTGCCTTCTCCATGTGAAGTGTTCCCTCTGGAAAGAATTTGGTTTGAGTGTCCACAGGGTATTGAAATTACTCTGCCCTTCCTGTATGCTTCAGTCTCTCTCACTACGAGCAAAACGGTGGCCAACAAATAGGCAATCTTCCCTCCAGGTCAGCCCATGTCAGTCATACCCGGACTGGCTTTTCTCTAGCACCTTCTCCAGTTTCCAGGCCCAGCAAATGAGCGGGTCATCCGTTGACCTCACAAAGACAGACATGCCCACAAGAAGGAAGAAGGAGGTTGCAGGCTGTGCCTTCACAGCAGTACTAGCATCCTCCATGGTGTTATTTTCCAAGTCACCCAGAGTCTTGTCTTCCAGAACCACCCAAGTGCCAGCAAGGTTTGTCTTTAACCAACCAACCCTCCCTTCCTTGCTATAGTAACTTTTGAAATCTAGCATATATTGGTCTCTCTTTCATAAACTACAGGCTCAGAGGATCCATTTTATCGCACAGTTTAAAATATACTCCTCTGGCTGGGCATGGTGGCACATACCTATAATCCCAGCACTCGGAGGGGGGCGGGGTAGAGGCAGGTGGATCTCTGTGAGTTTGAGGCCAGCCTGGTCTACAAAGCAAGTCCAGGACAGCCAGGGCTACACAGTGAAACTCTGTCTCAAAAATCCAAAAATATATTTTGCTTCACAGCCTAGAAGCAGAGCAGCTGGCTAAGTGGGTCAAGCACCTGACACACAAGCCTGAGGGGCTAAGTCTGAATGCCTGGAATTCATGCAAAACCAGGTGTCATTTCAGAGCAACCACAGCAAGGTAGGAAGTGCAGAAAGGGAAACTTCCAGAAGCTCTTGGGCCAGCTAGCCTACAGAAAACAGAGAACAATAAAGAGACCCTGCCTCAAACAAGGCAGAAGGTGAAGACTGTGGAAAGTTGTCCTCTAACACCCACACATGCATTCAAACCCGGGACACAAACTACATGCACAACACACAAACACATACACAGACAGCATACATACATGTACACCATACACACAGAAAACAGCACAATCCTCCTTACCTGATGCCCACAGCAGCTGATCCTGTTCAGATCTGAGGGTGACACAGATGACAATGTCTACACTAACAGTTCTAAGGGCATAGTGGCAGGGCTCTCTGGGGCTGCTGACCGTCTGGTGATGAAGAGAGATGTCTCACAATCAACTGCTGGAAATGCTGGGCCAACAACAGGAGCAATGCAGACAGGAGACCAGCAGAGGGGGAAACGGAATTCAGTCTTATCTAACTGTTAGGTCTGATGTTCCTTTAAGCAGAGTGTTGTCTTTATTTACAAAAATGGCCAGGCCAGCAAATGGTGGAGCTGAGCTCCTGAGATCAGTAGGAGACCAGGGAGTAGGAAGCAGATCACCCCATGGTGTGAGAGTACCCAGAGGAAGGAAGGGAGGGAGGGAGGGAGGGAGGGAGGAAAGAAAAAAGGGTACCATGAAAAAACAGTGTGGAGAGACCCATCCCCCCTAATTCAGAGGACGGTAACTAGTTGTCAAATACAATAATTTATGAAAATGTTAAAGTTCCAAATACCTTCAGGGTACAAATGAAATTTAGCCTTTTCATACATTCCAAAAATTAAAGCATCAGGGCCATATTCTCAAAAGAGGAAATAAATCAGAAATCCAAAGCAAGATAACTTAATTGTTTTGAAAAATGAGGAAATATCTTCCTTTGCTCCATCCTGTCAGCTGTTTTATTTCTGGTCAATGAAAGTCTCTAGGACACAAAAAATTGCCCAGCGTGATCTGTGAGGAATAAGAAATCCTGACTAAATTAATAAGTAAGGAAAAGTAGCGGTTGGGCTGGAGAGATGGCTCAGTGGGTAAGAAGACGCTGCTCTTTAAGAGGATCTGTTCCCAGCACCCATACTGAGAGCCTCACAACTGCCTGGAACTCCAGTTCCAGGGGATCCGACGCTGTCAGCTGGCCACACACACACACACACACACACACACACACACACACACACACACAGAGAGAGAGAGAGAGAGAGAGAGAGAGAGAGAGAGAGAGACACAGAGAGAGACACACACACACACAGAGAGAGACACACACACACACAGAGACACACACACACACACAGAGACACACACACAGAGACACACACACACATAGAGACACAGAGAGAGAGAGAGAGAGACATACACACACACAGAGAGAGAGAGAGAGAGACACACACACACAGAGAGACACAGAGAGAGAGAGAGAGAGAGAGAGAGAGAGAGACAGACAGACAGACAGACAGAGACAGAGAGAGAGAAAGAGAGAGAATAATCATTTAAATTGTCAAAGAAATGCTTCCCCAAAGCACTCTGTGCCCCCTTTACTTCACTGGCAAGTTCTTTCAGTTTTTCGGGGAACTGGTTGTTTCTCTGCTTCTTTGAGCTAAGAAAAAAGGAAAAATGCTGAAAAGTGTGCCTCTGTTAATTTTATGAGGTCAGTAAAACCTGAAAAATGCAGTGCGAACTAACATCTCTTATGGATTCATATGTAGCACTTTTCAATAAAATATTTTCAAACCAAATCCAGCTGAACACTAAACCCACAGTGCTCCACGGCCAAGTACAGCTAATGCCAGAAACACAAGAAAGATTAGAAAACCTATTAATATGACTTCACATTTAAAGCAACTACAAAGATGTGATCGATTGTCTGACCAGCGCTGAGGACCATGACGAGCGAGTGCAAGAGAATTATCAGCTCACACGTGCATCGCTAGCAACAGGTGGTTCTCTTACAACCAAGTAGTGGCCTGTCAAAATCAGGAGTTGTTCTAGAATCTCCTTACCAACCGTTAAGTGCAACACACATATATGTAAACAGAGAACAGGATCAGTTAGCGAGGACAGTGTGAATAGTGCCCAAAGGCAGGCCGTGAGACTAACTGGTTAGATCTTAATCAACAACTTTTTCATGAAATCATTTGGACTGGAATGAAATAGAATGGATAAGAATAGTAAATAATCAGGGTACATTACTCATAAAAATGATAGTTCTTTCTGAAACCTTTTAAGTAATATTTTAAAAACCTACTTATTTAGTCATGAGGTCAAAGGCCTTGATGCCCATGGGTGATAGTGAAAAGTCTCAGTGAATAGCACATTGGTTTAAGGTCAGCATTGGGCTCACATGTGAGCCAGGAAAAAAAGATCAAACCCTACCTCTCTTGAATGGAGACGTGTCTCATGTGATAAAGCTAAGGCAGAGCACAAAGTAGTCCTGCCTAAAGTAACTGCCTATTTTTCCCAAACATGGCAGTAGTCATCTCTGAAAGTCTTGAAAATATTGAAAGAATGCTCCCTAGCTGGGCAGTGGTGCTGCCACACACCTGTAATCCCAGCAGTTGGGAGGCAGAGGCAGGTAGACCAGGTCAGCCTGGTCTACAAAGTTCCAGGAGACCGGGCTTACACAGAGAGAAACCCAGTCTCAGAGAGAAAAAAAAAAAAAAATGATGCTCTCGGGAGCCCAGTGGAAATCCCAGCTGTGCCACAATAACGATATTAGACTGAATTGAGCTTGATCATATGGCTAGCTATGAGCTCAAGGAAGGTGATTAGCTTCAAGACACATTTGGGAGGAGGGACCTGAAATTGAGGAATTGTCTGTATCTGACTTGCCTGTGGCCATGTCTGTGAGCCAGTTTCTTGATTGCTGATTGAGGTAGAAGGATCCAGCCTACTGTTGGGAGGTAGCATCCCTGGTCAGGGGGGCCTGGGCTGTCTAAAAAAAATGTAGCTGAGATTTTTCTGGGTATATTCCAAGGAGTGGAATAGCTGGGTCTTGAGGTAGCACTATTCCCAGTTTTCTGAGAGAGCGCCAGATAGATTTCCAAAGTAGTTGTACTAGTTTGCATTCCTACCAGCAATGAAGGAGTGTTCCTCTTTCCCCACATCCTCGCCAGCATATGGTGTCACTTGAATTTTTTTATCTTAGCCATTCTGACACAACAGGGACATATGCTTAACCATGTTCATTGTGGCCTTATTTATAATAGCCAGAACATGGAAACAGCCTAAGTGTCTCTCAGTAGAAGATTGGATAAAGAAACTGTGGTACATTTACACTATGGAATACTACTCAGCTATTAAAAACAAGGAATTTCCAAAATTTGTGGACAAATGGGTTGAACTAGAAATGATCATAATGAGTGAGTTAACCTAGAAGCAGAAAGATTCAAATGTACTCACTTATATCTGGACACTAGCCCAAGAGGCATGTCCCATGAAAATCTTTACTTATCAGGAAAGTGGGACAGTAGGGAGGACACCCTACTGTGTCTCTAGGTGAGAGAAGCATGGGAGAATGGGGAAATAGAAGGATCCAGAGGGCCCTAGAAACCTACAAGAAGAACATTATGATGGGCAAATCTGGGCCTAAGGGTTCTGCTGAAACTATGGCACCAGCCAAGGACAATACGTGCAGTAAACATCAAACCCCTACCCAGATCTAGCCAATGGACAGGACATTCTCCACAGTTGAGTGGAGAGTGGGGACTGACTTTCACACGAACTCTGGTGCCCCTTATTTGACCACGTCCCCTGGATGGGGAGACCTGGTGGCACTCAGAGGAAGGACAGCAGGCTACCAAGAAGAGACTTGATACCCTGTGAGCATATACAGGGGGAGGATGCCCCCCTCAGTCACAGTCATAGGGGAAGGGAGTAGCGGGAAAGTGGGAGGGAGGGATGAATGGGAGGATACAAGGGGTGGGATAACTATTGAGATGTAATATGAATGAATTAATAAAAAAATAAAAGTTAAAAAACCTCCAAAAAATAAAAATGTAGCTGAGCCAGCTATTAAACAGCGTGTCTCTACGGTCTCTGCTTCAGTCCTGGCCTTCAGGTCCCTGACCTGAGTTCCTGCCCTGCCCTCCCTCAGTGAAGAACCACTATTACCTGGAAGTGTACGATGAATAAACATTTTCACACCCAAGTTGCCTGTCAGTCTTTCATCACAGGAGCAGAAAGCAACCTAGGATTGGAGACGAGGGAGGACACTCCCCTGGTCCCATCTTTCCCTCCAGCTATGTGACGTCAGCAGATATGGCATTTGCAAAAGCCTGACAGACCCATGCGCACTCCTGCCATCACCAAGAAGTGAACATTCTCTGACTAGCCTCCTCCAAAGAGTACATGAAGAAAGCCTCTTTTAGAAGAAGTGGGGGAGAGGAGAAGGACGACGACGATGACAGAGGAGGAGGAGAGGGGGAGAGGGGGGAGAAGTAGAACTATCAACAAAATCAATTTGCACAGACGTTTCAAAATAGAAACAAACCAAAACGTAGTCAAAGAACAGCATCGTGATATGGATGTGAAATGTCCCCTAAGGGCTCACAGGCTGAAGCCTTGGTCGCCAGACAGCGAGGTGGGCAGGACTTGCCCAACGTGATCAGATCATGGGGTCTCTGAGTGCAGCAGTGGGTTAATATCACAATAGGTTGAAATTTGGTGCATTATTGGGAGGTAGTGAATCTTTAGCTGGTGGGGCCTAATTGAAGGAAGTGGGTCACTGGGGACCAGGACACGTCCTGGAAGCCTGTATCTTGTTTATCCCACCCCACCCAGTTTCCTGGTCACCGTGCCAGAGGTTCCTTGTCCTCTGCCACAGGTTCCAATCACGTGGACATCTGCTTCACCTCAGGTCCAAAGCAAAGGAGCCATCTGGCCTGGAACTGAAAGCCTCTGAAGCCGTGGCCTGTACACGCCTCTCTTCTTTTAAGATTATTCTTTTTTTTTCTCCACATTCACATTTCTCCCTCATTTTCAGCAGTAAAGACCTACAAAGAGTCCCTAATCTAACCTGTTATGAAAAGACAACTCTCCCTTCCCACGCTGTTTCTTTCACCCAGTCTAACTTCCAGCAGTGTCCCTCCCTGGCAGACTGTTTCATAGACCAAGCCAAAAGAAACTGCCACAAGGTCCCCGCTCCCCATCCATGAACCTTGTCCACGCCAACCTGGAGCCTCTATGGAGACTCTTCTTCCAAGAACCACCCTAGGTTCTCAATGTCACCAAATAATTGAAAGACCTACGTTTATCACATTTACAAGAAGGAGGAGGGGTCCTTGCCACAGCAAACTAAGCACGCCACAAGGGAGCCACAGCTTTCCTAGTATGTATTAGCACAGGAGAAGGCTGGGGGAGTAAATCATTAAACAAATTCTGCAATATTACAATATTTAGAAAAGAGATAAGACTAAGAGAAAAGTTAAAACTTAGGTGTGCATGTATCTTCTCTCCATAGGAGAGAATTCAAAAGAGATTCTTGGAGCAGACCACTTGAAAACTTCCAGAGTTGGTACTTCAAAATTATGTATAAAAATATAATACGAATGACAAAATTTGGAAATTATCTGCAACATGTAAATAATAAAGGGTTAATGTTCCTCATTCATGAAGAATATTGACAAGTTGATAAGAAATCTACAATAGAAAAAGAGAACGTGGAGATTAAATTTTATTTTCCTGTTTCTAATGTCTTGTGTGTGTGTGTGCGGTATATGAATCAGCACGTGTGTACATGTGCACATGTCAATGGAGGCCAGAGATCAACATTAGTGTCTTCCTCATTCATTCTCCACCTTAATTTTTGAGACATGGCCTCTCGCTAATGCTGAAATCTACTAAATAGGCAATACTAGCCAAGCAGGGAACACCAGGGATCCTTGTGTCTACACGGCCTCCTCAGTGCTGGGGTTACACATGCACAACTCCATAGTCATCCTTGTGAGCAGGACCTGGAAGCCTAAACACAGTCCTTATGCTTGCATAGCAAGCTCTGTGCCCATTGAGCCATCTCCCTGGTCCCTTATTTCTAATGTATTAAGGGTAAAGCACATAAAAGCAGCAATACAAATGGTCCAAAAGTACATATCTCGCTAAGCCAAGCATGGTGACTCATGGCTGTAATCGAAGGACTTGGGAAGCTGAAGAAAGAATGGATACGTGTTTGAGGCCAGCCTGCTCTATACAATAAATTCAAGGCCAACCTGGACACTTGATAATATAAATAAAAACCCTTAAATTTTCACATAGCTTTAACCCCAAAGTGATGTCTACCCACAACATTGTTCTATAATGCTACATAAATCAAAGAATCACAAAGATGGGTCCACGGGCATAGTTGCAGCAGACCTTTCCAATGGGAAGGAAACCCCAAGAGAATGCCTAAGAGCTAATGAAGTCTGATACAGTCAAATGATGCAATGTTATAAATGCAATGAATATTATTAGAATAAAATGCGCCTCCCATTGTTTGGAATTTTTAAAATTATCAAAGTGGTATTATGTCTTCATGTCTTCATGTGTTTGAGCTCTCTCTCCCACGTGTGTGTGTGTGTGTGTGTGTGTGTGTACATATATATTTGTTCATACATGTGAAAGCCAGAGGTCATCCTGGATTATAGTTACTCAGGTGTTGTTCACACTCCTACTTTTTATTTTGAAAAAGGGTCTTTCACTGGCCTACGAGTGGCCAAATAGTCTAAGCTGGCCAGCAAGCCCCAGAGCTCAGCCTGTCTCCCCAACCCCAGCACTGGGATTACAGGCATGCGCCATCATGCCTGCCATTTTGGTGTGGGTCCTGAGGCTCACATTCAGATCTTCATGTTTGCTGTGTATAGCAAGCAATTTTGCCAAGTAAGCCATCCCCAGGCCATTATCGTTTCTTTAGATGACCATACATGCTAAGACTCCAAGGTCAGAACTAGGTCCAGGGGCTCCTAAGAAGTCGGTAGAATTCAGCAGGATAAGTTGAGCTTAATCTTTGTTTTTTCCTGGACTTCTAACACTTCTATACTGAGTTCTGCCACTGTGATTTTTAACCCAGAAACATACAAAGGTAAGTCCAAAAGAGAGGACTTCACTGATTTGAAAGTTACTTTTATTACTTCGCTAGCTAGTCGGCCTGACTTTAAAAGTGCTTTCAGAGGAAAACTCTATTAAGTGTATAAATGAATGCTTGGAGAACAAATGGGTTCCTGCGAATTTGGCCACAATAATTTATAGCATACATTGGCTGGAGCTGTTCAGCACTGACAAATTCCAGGAAGTAATTGCATAAAATACTTGGAGAGGAAATTGCTTTATGCTTCCATGCTATTTATGGAAATTAGCATCTTTGTAAAAATAAACCAAGAGCGATCGCAATCACAAGCCCTGCAATGCAGCCTCCATGATGCTAGGCCTGTGCTTTCAGGCCACTAGTGACACAGTGGAAGAACACTGCTTATTTGGCTCCTGTTACGAAACAATTACATATAATTGTGGTTTTCTTCCCCTTGTATCTTTAATTTCTTGCTTTCTCTCAGAAGCATCCTGTGTAGAGCTCGGTTATGATGACCCGCACTTTGTGGAGAAAGCCTTCTTGTCATTGCATTTCCCTCCCAAAGACTATGCATCCCCCCTTTTTTAGTGCCTCAACTTTCTCCGACCCCCGTCAGCCCCTCAAACCACGTCCTTCAAAGTGAACCAAACAGTTCCCGAGATCAAGGCAAAACTTTTGACTTCGTGTCCTAAGCCTAATTCAAAACCTGAAAGAAGCTTCAATTTTCCTTTCCCTCTATTCCTCTTCATTTCTTAACAAGTTCTGTCCCCCTCTAAGTGAATTCTAATGGGTCCCCGCCTGCACAACTAGCCTCCCACCACTTCTGCAGTCCAGGACTCACCATTACCAGGTGGGCCTAGTGCCAGGGACCTCCCAAGCAGCCCAACAGTCCAGATAGCGTTTCCTGCCACCTGATTGGTTCTCCAAAGACTGTGCACTGCCTACAAAAGAGTTCTTAGAATGCGCTTCAGGCTCTTTCTCACGGTAGCCACAAACTGTCCCTGTCCATCTTCAACTCCTAACCTTTCCTTGCCATGTTTCTACTCTTCAATGCATGATGTCTGTGGAAACCCAGAGGAGGAAACAGAGTTGAGAGGCATTTGGGAGCTGGCAACTCATGACCAAGTGGGCACAGGGCAAAGACAACAGGAGAGGCATCTGAATAAAGCTGGGACCAAAGGCTAGTTGGTGGTGAGCCAAGAAGACAGAGAGAATATGAATATGAACACACACGGCTGAGGAGACAGCTCAGGCAGGAGGTGCTCTCTGTGCAAGCAGAAGGAGCTGCCTTCGGATCCTTAGCACCCATGGAAACAGCTGGTCATAGCAGTACCTTCCTATAACCACATTCCTGGGGACAGGAAACAAGAGGATGGATCCCTGGCCAGCCAGTCCAGCTAATCCCCAAACTCCAGAAACAGCAGGAGACTCTGTCTCAGAAAATACAGTATAGAGTAATTAAAGAAGATACAACCTGTGGTGGGAGGGGGTGGGGGGAAGAGAGAGACAGAGAGACAGAGACTGGGACTGACAGAGACAGAGACAGACAGACACATAGAGACAGAGACAGCGAGACACAGAGAGAGGCAGAGACAGTGCATAGGGGGAGCCTGCATGAGCTGATGCACCAACCAAGGACAATGCATGCAGTAAACCTAGACCCTCTTGTTCAGATCTAGCCAGTGGACAGCTCATTCTCCACAGTTGTGGGGAGAGCAAGGACTGCCTCTGACATGAACTCTGATGCCTCCAATTTGACCACTACCCCTTGGTGGGGAGGCCCGGTGGCACACAGGGGAAGGGGAAGCAGGTTATAGTGATGAGACCTGACAGGCTGTGGTCAGATGATGGGTGAGAAAGTCTCCTTCTATCAGAGGTCTACGGGAGGGGAATGGGGCGTGGAGAGGTGAGAACAGGAAGATACAATCGAGGGGATAGCAATTGAGATGTTGTAATCTGAATAAATGATAAAATTTTAAAAACCACTATTTTTGAGTTTCAAAAAAATTGCATTGAGGATGAGTGTAGGTCTTTCTGTTCAGACACCATCAACACAGCTTGGAATATGTATTCAGAATCACCACAGGGACAAGGTCACACAGAAAGCACATTTGTGACATGAAACCTGGAGTAGTGAGGAACCCAGACAGAACGAAGAGGACGAAAGCCACACAGAAAATCAAATGTCTAGTGAAGCACACTCCACTAAGAAAGAAAGACTCTAGGGAGGCACAGGGCCAAATAGTGAGCAAGACGGGCATTACGCAAGATGCTCCCTACACACAATGGATAGCAAAGTGGGCGCAACTGTCCAGGTCTGTAACCCTAATGCTGTGGAAGAAGGGAAGACATGTGGACCCTTGGAGTTCACTGGCCACCCAGCTGACCACTCAGAGATATCTGAGTTCAGTAAAAGACTGTCTCTGTCCCAAAAGAAGATAGTGGAAGGTGCCCAATGTCCAACTCTGGCACACACACACATGCATCAGGCACACACACACACACACACACACCACACACACACACACACACACACACACACACAATTATATCAGTTTGAAATCTAAAATGAGTTTTCTGTACTAAAATCCAGGTTCACTAGGGCAAGTTACGTTTTTGAAGACTCCATGACAGAATCCATTCCCTGTCTCTCCCATCTTCTAGAAGTTTTCAGCATCCCTTAGCTCCCGGCTACACTACTCTTTCCATTCCCTTAGTGACCTCTTCTACTTCCTCTGCCTCTGCTGTATCCTGAGTCCCACTTATGAGAAGCGATGGGACAATCTCCCCAATCTCAACATCCTTACTCACATGGCCAATTGATGGCCTAGGAGTTAAGATGCGGACATATCCGGGAGCCGGTGGTTATTCAGCCAACCACACTTCCCAGAGGCTTCTATAACTTAATTGGACCCAGTGGCTCCTTCAATATCATAATAATCAAAACAACAGAATCTCAGAGGGAGGGGCAACTGTTGTCTTCAGTAGGAAAACTGGGTCCTAAGGAAAGAGCCAAAACAACAGCAAGTTTCCAGGGGCCCGTTGGCAAGAAGGAAGGCCTTTCCTATACTGCCTTCCACTTCACCAGGTCAAGCCCTGGACCTGGCCCAATAACTTTTAACCAGCAATTATAAGATTGCGTTTTCCATGATTTCATAAGGAGAATCTCGCCTTTATTAATTTGCTGGAATACCCCGGCTTCTTACACCTCAGCCTCACACACCTGCTAGTCTTCCACCTACTATCTTATAGCCCATTTAAGAGGCAAGGGAGAGAGACTGAGGGACACCTTAAGCCCCATCCCAACATTAAAGTCGTAGCACTGGTGGAAAACTTCTTACAACACTCAAAGGGGCATGGGAGAAATACCAAAGACAGCCCTGCCCACTTTGGGAAGATAGCCCCTACCTAGAATAGTTTGCATCTTCTCTCCTCAGCTCATGTCTCTTGAGCGCCCCCTACAGCTCCATAGCAGAATATGCAGGCACAATACTATCTTCAAACCTTTAACAAGCAGCAGGAATAGAGTTGACTGCATCCTTGCTTTTTGCCTGCAAACAACTCTACGAGATGTCGTGAGTCCTTCACTACAAGTGCAACAATAGATATGATGCACAGACATGTGAACCAGTCATATATATAGTGGTGGTACTGGGATTCCTTCAGTGGGTGGCAGAGATGCCTGAGACTACTGCTTATCATATCTTATGCAGCCCCCGCCCCTTGCATGTGCACTACCCTGAGGCATGGAAACAGCACCACCACAGGAACACATATATGGAAAAACCCAAAGAGGTCACTGAGTGATTCAAGCTTGAAAAGTGTTCCCTTAGGACTGAAGGCAGCAGACAGACTCAAAGCACACAGAGATGGCACGGACCAAAGAAAGCAAAGGAATATACTTTGCCCTAGGCTCATCCCTAACTGACCAGGAAGGAGCATCTCTTGTATCCTGTTTCGGATCCTTTGATGAGATGGAAAACTAAAACATCTTCTTTTACCACAACACTGCACCATGCTGTCCAGAGAAACCCTAAAGCATGCCCCCCCGCAAAGCCATGGCTTTTTAAAATATTTATTTTTAACTTATGTGTATTTCTGTATGCATCTATGGGGTGGGTATGTGCACATGGCTGCAGTTGTCCGTGGAAACCAGAAGAGGTCGTCAGATCCTCACGAGCTGGCTGTTACCTTAGGTGCAGGGAGCTAGCTCTCTGTTCCCTGCAAGGGCAGCAGATGCTCTTAACCTCCATCCTCCTGCAAGGGCAGCAGATGCTCTTAACCTCCATCCTCTTGGCCTTTGTTCTAACAAAATATGTCCATTAAAATATGGTTACAGGGGAGCGCAGTAAAATAAGGATGAAGGGGATGATGTCCTTTACTAATCAGCCGTGCTTGAGCCACAGGATTGATGGGGTACTGAAACAGGCTTAAGGCAGTAAATCCAAGAGAATACCACGAGAGGCAGGGGCCCCTTCTTCGTTTACCAGGAGTATAGATTTCCATCCAGGCCTGCATGCTTGTTTAACAGACTTAAGCCTTTAAGTACTAGGCTGTCTGCTAAGACCATGAGGATCTACAGGCCTCAGCCAGGAGTGAAACCCTCGGGGAAGTGTTGTCTTCTTCTAAGTCACATAAGACGATGCGCGGGATTAGCAGCCACCCTCAGGACAAGGTATTAACTGAAATGTTCCCTGCATTTTTCAGGTCAGGGCCCACACACTTCTTGGCTGAATCCAGCTGTGAACATATTTGTCTAGCTTTTGCTGTTGTTATAGAGTAAAGGGCTTTAGAAGGAATCTGGATGCCCCAGCTATCCTGATACATAAGAAGACCCAGCAATCCCGGGCTTGCATTCTCACTTAGCAATGTCAAAGTGAAGTCAAGCAGAGACTGTTCTTAGTGAAAGGAAATTGAGTCTCCACCTTGTCACTGTCCCTGCCACTCCCTTAACGTCTCGTCGGCAGTGCCAGCTGTGCTTCTTTGGGTTTGACCAGTAGATGAATAAGAACTCAATCTATGAACTCCGACTTTCAGTTCTGGCAGCAGCGGGGGAGGGGGAGGGGAGGGGGGGATGCAAGAGCCTAGAGAAGTGGTTCTCAACCTGTGGGTCGCGACCATTTTGGGATCAATAGACTCTTTCACGGGGGTCCTCTAAGACTATCAGAAAGCACAGGTATTCATATTACAATCCATAACAGTAGCAAAATTACACTTAGGAAGCAGCAATGAGAATAATGCTATGGGTGGGGGTCATACTGGAGGACCCTCTAACAAGGAGGAACTGTGTTAAAGGGTCTCAGCATTGTGAAGGCTGAGGACCGCTGGCCTAGAAAGAGGACTGCCCCGCAGTGGGGTGCGTTAGCAGAGTAAACACAGAATGCTCGTTTAGTGGCTAAACTAGTATAGGATCCACAGTCTTCTTGTCCTCTAATGTGTAACCTCTCCTGGGCTCATGCAGACAGCCACTCTAGTCAGGAAAAAGAGGGTGCACCCAAGCCCCGAGTCACCAACGGTATGCATACGGTCCACAGTGGTATTAACTCCCTGCTCTAGATCCAAGGAGGACCCCGGGTCTTTGAGTTATCCTCACAGAGAAGCCAACCACGATGCCGCCTGCATAAGAGTCTCTGGTGCAGCATTAACACTGGTCCTACAATATCTTACATGATCTAAAATAACGTTCCTATGCAAGGAAAGGCATGCCCAGCATTCCCACCATTCTATTACCTGAAGAAGACCAGAGAACGTAAAGATTAACCATGTCAGCAGCCACCAGGATCCTGTCAGGAAAGCCATGGGGTCCAATATCCTTGAAGTCTCGCTCACCGCCTACAAAAAAAGAAAAGAGAAGAAAAAGAAAATGCCTAGTTTCCAACCAGCTCTGGCTCCAAAGGCAGAATCTGTGAGCTGAGAAACCAAAAGGAGGACAGGGACCCTGAAGCCCAGGCAGTGTCTTGGAAACGTTTGTGTTGGCCCAGGACGGGATCGCCTGCTGCAGGACGGAGGCAATATGGGGGCTCCCTTTAGGATGAGTCCACCAAGAGCGGGAGGGGGATGCGGGGAGGGAGTGCGGGGGGGGGGGAGCAAAGACTGCCTTCAGTTAGCAACTCATACCTCTATCGCTCCAGAAGTCGAGACACTCCTGAACCAGCCGCCTCCCAGCCTGTTTGTCAGCACCAGGGTGTGGCTTTTGGCATGAAGCCAGCCTTCTTGCCAAGGCTTAGGGCACCTGCCAGCTTCGGCTCCTTGAGGCAAAAATCAATCTAAAGCCAACTAAATGAGACCAGAAAGGGAAGGAACCTGCCTAAAGTCACACAGCAAAAGAGAGACTGTAGGACTGGAACGCACGACGGATGGTTTGAGGCATTTCTCAGTAGGTGACAGCGCCGGTGCTGGGGGACACAGTCTTGCAAAGTGCAATCTCTTAAAGGTGAGGAAGAACTAAGCCCAGGAGGGCGACAAGGACTCCCCAACCCTCAATAAGTTTTCCTGTCAATTTACAGGGATCTCAATTTGAGTGCAGACTGGAAAAGCCGAGGTCACACTCGACTCCCGCTTCGCCTCGCGGGCGCCTTGGCGGTGTCGGTGTCCGGGGGCGGGTCGGTGGCTTCTCTCCATCTGGAGAAAGTATTAAGGCCTGGCTTAATGCGATCCGCAAATGTGCTGCTGTTTCCGACCTGAGGCGGCGACTCTGGGACGAAGGGAGGCGGCCAGGGCCGGGCCCCAGGACCACGCGCCCCTCTCCGCTGGCTCGCACACTCAAGCGCCCGCCACCCTCACGCCTCACGCAATGCATCTCGCTTCGGGCTTCTGCGCTCCCAGCGTGCGAGCTTCAATAGTCAACCCTCCGGACCTTCGAACACTCCAGTCCGCTATCGGCCGGCGGTCCGCTGATCCTGCAGGGTGTCTCCATCATCCAGAGCGCCCCTCGCTGGAGCCGACTCGGGAAGGTTCTGCCCAACGTTCCTGGACCCGGTGATGTGCGCCTATCTAAGCCTCATAGGGCAGAGTTCGGGTTGTGAAACCCGGCGACCAGCGCAGGACCCTGCTTGCCAGTGGTATTCCCATCAACTTGTCCAGACTTACCATTCTGGTGGAGGTTTGTCCCTGCACATCCACGGGTGTTCCCGCACGCAACTGGTGTCGTAGCAGCGTCTGTCGGTGCACCAGGGATGCGCTCTGAGAGACGGATGAGAGCAGCGCCGACCATCGACACCTTGTGCGGAGCGCGGGATCCCGACGGTCCCCGACGCCGGCCTCCAGCCCGCGCCGCCGCCAAAGTTAAATGGGGCTGGGACGCGGCCGCCCCGCCTGTCCCGCCCCTCCGGGCGCGCGGAGCGCAGCGCTGGCCCCGGCCCAGAGGCGGAGGGCGCGCGCCGCCACCTGCGCCGCCCGTCCCGCAAGTGCGCTCTGAGTCCCGAAGCCCGTTTGTCCGTGCCAGTCCTGAGTCCTCTGCCCGAACCTGGGGCCGGTGGGAACAAGGGGGCAAGCGGGCCACGGGGCCGCAGCCTGGCGGCTTGGAGCGCGCCGGGCCTCCGGGGCCACGGCGAGAGTCGGCTGGAACGCTTCTCCGCCCGCTTCCTGGAAGCCACTCCTCGCCCTGGGCCTGCAGCCAGGCCTAGTGCCAGGAGCCCCGGCTGCCGCCGCCGCGGCCGGCAGCGCTCTGGGGAGAGGCGGCCGCTGCGCCGCGGGCCAGCCAGGCCAGCCGGGACAGAGCGAGGATGCCATCCCCTCCCACCACCACCATCCAGCCCTGGATGCGTGTGCTAAGTCGTGTCCTGCAGAGGGCTGTCCGGAGTCACTGGCTCCTTCTGGGAGCCTTAGGCGCTTGACCAACACACCCATTCAACAGCTCCTGCAGTCCTGGGACTTTTGGCTGATGGGGACCGGGTGGGTGACCCATTTGGGGCACCGAAACCTGGAGACATGGGCGGGGTGGGGGGTTGGGGTGGCTGCGGGGACAGGGTGGGGGTGCCTTGGGAACTTCTGAAGGGAAGACACAGGGGCCTTGTCTTCAAGCCAGCAATGGGAGCCAAGGGTGGGGTGTTCCTTTAAAGGTCTGCACCGCTGGGCCTATGGCGTTAGTCCCCTGTAGTGACAGGTATTTTACCAACTTGTGTGTGTAGCCAGCCTCAGCAGTTTTTAGCATTATCTTAATCCCTCGGGAAATAACTTGCCTGTGGTGCTCAGAGAGGCCAGGTGTAGAGCTGGTACCTACTTCTCTCTGGAGTCTGAAACATTTGCATCCGAAGTTGCTCTCCTGCCTGCTGGGGGATTAGTACCTTCCAGATTCTGTTACCGCATTGCCAAGGGTCCCCTCCCCACCCTCTTTCCTTACCTATTCTGCCCTTCCCAGGTCAGATGGCCTCCTCAGGCCAGGGAATGGGCCTCAGGACTGTTGTCCACTCCAGGGAGGAAAATGGCTCGAATCCTATGGCAAATGAGCAGGTGATGAGTTGGGAAGAGATTCAGGAGGAACCAAGAAAGGAGGGTTGAATTAGACAGTGACTACCTCACCTACACACAACGTGGTCTCTCCGTTCACCCTGGCTTAGCTCTGGACGACGCAGTTATGGGCGCTGGGCTATCACTCCACGGATTACACGGCGTTCGGTTCCCATCTTATTTTGTAAACATTCCCATGTAAAGACACCTTGTTTAACACACGTCCCCGTATTCACACTCAGCTCAGGGCACCAGCACCTGCGACTCTTCCTGAGGAAGGACTGTCCTTTAGCTGTTCGCGTGCACACTGCAGACTCTTGGTCCTCCGAGACACATGGACAGCACAGTGTTCAAGGGCTGCTTAAAACCACGGAGCCAACAATAAAACGTGGCAAAGAGGACTTCTAAGATAAGGGCTTACAGAATAAGAACTGAGCAGACACACCAAGACAGACCATTGCCTTGTGGGACCACAGCAGGGAATATGCACACCAGTTGACTCAAATGTTTTCACTGGTCTTTAGATGACTTTGAAGGTGCTTATGTGCATTGATTATAGGGTGACAGCTGATGAATTAAAAAAGCAGGACATCAGAAGCAGAAAGACTCACATGGTATTTACTCACTTATAATTGGGCACTAGCCCAAAAGGCATGTCCCGCAAAAGTCTTCACTTACCAGGAGATTGGGATAGATGTGAGGACATCCTACTGAGACTCTAGGTAAGAGAAATATAGGATATGGGGAAATAGAAGGACCCAGAGGGTCCTAGAAACCTACAAGAAGAACATCATGATGGGTGGATCAGGGCCCACGGGGGGTCTGCTCAAACTATTGCACTAACCAAGGACAATACAATAGTAAACATTGAACCCCTACTCTGATCTATCCAATAGACAGGACATTCTCCACAGTTATGTGGAGAGCGGGGACTGACTCTAACATGAACTCTGGTGCTCCGTATTTGTCCATCTTCCCTTAATGGGGAGGCCTGGTGGCACTCAGAGAAAGAATAAGCAGGCTACCAAGATGAGACCTGATAGCCTATGACCATATAGTGGGGGAGGAGGTTCTCCTCGGTCATAGACCTAGGGGAGGGGAATAAGGTGAAAACAGGAGGGAGGGAGGAATGGGAGGATACAAGTGATGGGATAACAATTGAGTTGTAATCTGAATAAACTAGTAACATTTTTAAAAATCAGGGCATTGCAGATGAGAAGGATCCATGGTGTGCACATGAGGGAGAGATAAACCTGTTCTTTAGGATCCCAAGTGTCGGATCGGAATGGTCTCGTGAGAGAACAGGTGAGGCTAATCCACTAGAAGACCGACTACCTCGTGCGGGAGCTTGATTGTTGCCAGCTGAAAAGATCCCGTGAACAGACTCTGGGAGGAGATATATAAATGTGCCCAGAACTGGAGGAAAGGCTTTTTGGAGACTTGGGATAGTTTTGGCTGTTCAGCGCTGCACTTCAAGACGCTCTTAGAGAGAACCGCTCAAGGGAAGGCTTCGGGGCTCCTGCTCCTGCTGAGGTTCTGGGTTTTGGTTACTCCAGGTTCCAGCAGAAGAAATACTGCTGATTGTGCCAGGAGAATTGTTCCTCGAAACTGATATCCTTACAGTTTTGTTATTGTGTCCATTAACCCTCATTTCCTATTGTTTTGGTTAGTCAGGTTATAAGTGACGTATGCTCAGTCACTAAGTTGTTAATAAAATATATTGGTTAAGAAAATTGAGCCTACATGCACGTCTTTGTCAGTGCGTCAGTAAAGGGATAACTGTGTTAACATTCCAGAACATTCATAGCATACCATGTGGTAGTTTAAATGAGAACGGCCACCCGAGGATCATATATTTGAATCCTCAGTCCCCAGTGCATAAAGTGTTTGAGGATGAGGAGGTGTGGCCATGTTGGAGGAAGTGTGTCACTGGGAGTGGACTCTGAGGTTTCAGAAACCCACACCAGGCCCAGGCTCTCTCTGGCTGTTGGCCTCATATCAGGATGTAAAGCTCTCAGCTACTGCTCCAGCACCATGCATGTCTGCCACCCGCCATGCTCCCCACCATATTAATTATGGCCACCCCCTGAAACTGAAAGGCAGCCCACAATTAAATTCCTTTATAAGAGTTGCTTTGGTCATGGTGTCTCTTCACAGCAATTAAGCGGTAAGTAGGACACACCAGGATCTCTTCTGGGCATTTAACAGGTATTGCTAATTCAGTCACCAGGAGAGCTTAATTGGATGGCATGTTGGCTTGACCTGACATAAAACACTTAAGAGAAGGAAACATTTATTTTGACTCACAATTTCAAAAGTGTCCGTTCATCGTGGCAGGACAGACATGGTGAAACAGAGAGCAGTTCACATCTTGGCGGCCAGAAAGCAGAGAAAGGAAAAGAGACTCAAGATTGGCTAAACACTCCTCAAAGGCACAACCACGGTGGCCTCCCTCCTTCAGGCAGGGTCCACCTTCCAGAGTTTCTACCACCTACCGAGGCAGCACCATGGGCTAGGCCATATAGCGCCTAATACATGAGCCTGTGGGGGGACATTTCACAGTCAAACTGGAGCAAGTAAATGTTTTTACATTCCTATTTTACAAATGAGACACCAGCGTAGAGAGATTTAAGCACCATATGGTCTTAGCGACTAGACTGATGTCTCAAATCATTCACATTCTAAAACAAGCCTTACAGCATCATGGAATCAATTGGAAAACTCTTCTGAATATTCAAGATGAAATGGAGAATTCCAAGAACTCTTGTGTCCATGCCTTGGCAGCTGCCTCAAGCTCGGCGCTCCCCGAGTGTGCAGTAGGGGAAGGAAGGCATTGAGGACGCCTCTGGAGTTGGGGATATCGCTGGGAATGGCTAAGTGGCTCTGCGCTTGGGTATGAGTGTCTCCACAGAACTTCCTGCTTTTGATTCCTGAGCCAGCCTCCAAGGAGTGCCTCCCACCAGGGTAAACTGGGGCCAGAGCAGAGAGAGCCCTTATTTCTTCAGGTTCCATCGAGAGCCAGGCTGTCCCTACACAGAGCTGGCCAAGGGAGAAAATCAGAAAAGGAAATGCCACCAATACTCTTCCCACCAGTCCTGTTGCTCTGATGACTCTGGCGTGTTGAGTCGTCTCCTATGGGTGGCTGGAGTGCTGTGGATGAGGATAGCAAAGGCTTTTAGAGGACAGACTTCACCAAGGCTATCTGCACCTCAAAGATGCCCCAATGCCATGGTTGTTAGGCTTAATGGTCATCTTGACTGGATCATAACCACCGAGGACATTATGAAACGTGACCTTTCTAGAGATGTTTAGATTCTGAGGGGTCTGACCTAATGAACACATTAATCCCTTGATGGGCTCATAACACAGAGGCATAATTGGGAGGCGTTGAAAAGCAGGTATAGACCTACTTAGAGGAAACAAGTTACTGGGTCGGGGGGGGGGATGTGGAACTGGAGGTTCTGTCTTCCCCTGGGCCCCTCCTTTATCTCTCTTTATTTGCCTCCGGGCTGCTGTGGTGTGAACTCCTCCCTTTTCTCACGCCCTTCGCACCACAATGGAGTGACATCTCTAAGCTTTATGAGTCAGAATAGATCTCTTCTAATCTTGTCCCAGATATCTGGTCACAGCTACATAAAAAGGAACTGGTGTGTAGGATTCCTGGGCATGGCCACTCATTGGCACTCCTTTACTCTGCCCAAGTGCAAATGCTGCCTTCCTTCAGTGCCCATTCCTCCTTCTCAGTCTTGACATCCTCCCTTGATGCCTGAGCCATGATGCCCAGTCAAAGGCACGGGACAGGGGAGGCTGGAGAGTGGAAAGGCCAGAGATCAAAGAGCCCTGAGAGTCTGGATGACCCACGGCTCTGCCACCTGTCCCAGGGTGCCACCTGTCCCAGGGTCTGCTTCTGCCTACTCCTCCTGTCTGGGAAGGTTATGAGATCTTTATGAGCTGTAGACATGAGGTATCTCATTGGAGGTGGGCAGGATTGTAGCCTCCTCACACTGCCTGTGCTTGCTTTGCTTCCTGCCTGCGGATGGAAGGTGAGCAGCTAACTTCCTGCCATGCCTTGCTTTCTCCAGCCACTGTAGGGTCTACACCCCCCTGGAACTGTAAGCCAAAACGAAGTCTTGCTAGTTGCTTTTGGTTGTGGTGTTTTATCACAATAACAGAAACATAACCAATACAGAGCTCCCATGAGGAGGCTAATAGGTCAAGCTATGGTGAAACCTGGGTGGATGTGGAGATCTCAAGATGGTGGACACACCAGACTCTCGAGTTGTTTGCCAAGGGATGCCTGTAAACACGATGTGGGAGCAGAGGCGGGTGGGGGCTAGAAACAGCAAAGCTGGAGAGGAGGAGCCATCTAAGCCATTTAAAATTGAAGTCCCAGACACTGGACATGGAGCTGCAGGATTTGATTATTTACCTTCTGGGTGTGGGACTTGTTCTTCTAGGAGAACTTGGTCTTTCCTTTTAGAATAGGAATTTACACTCCGTAAACTGCATGTCAGAAGAGTGTGTATTGGTCTTTTTATTTTACATCAGGTCACAGTTAAGAGATTGCCTTGAGAGCCGGGCGTGGTGGCACACGCCTTTAATCCCAGCACTTGGGAGGCAGAGGCAGGCGGATAGCTGTGAGTTCGAGGCCAGCCTGGTCTACAAAGTGAGTCCAGGACGGCCAAGGCTACACAGAGAAACCCTGTCTCGAAAAACCAAAAAAAAAAAAAAAAAAAAAAAAAAAAAAAAGAGATTGCCTTGAGTCTCAGAAGAGGCTTTGGACCTTGGAACTGTGTTGAGATGACTAAAGACTATAGGAACCTTTGAAGTTATATTAAATGCATTTTTGCGTCATAGAATTGTCATAGGCCTATGTAACTGAGAAAATCCGCCCCCACCCCACCTGCCTCAGGCTCACAACTGGTCCCCAGTTGGTGGTTGCTGTTTGGGATGTTGTGGAACTTTTGGGAGATACAGCCTTGCTAGAGGAAGTGCATCACTGGGGCTGCTTCCTGTGTGTATAAAAAATGTGATCAGCCAGAGGTCTGCTCCCGCAACCATGCCATGCCTTCCCCCTCACTATGGACTCTCTCTCTGGAACAGGAGGCTGAAATAAACCCTTTCTTCCTTAAGTTGCTTTTGGTAATGGGGTTCACCACAGCACCAGCAAAATTCTACTCGATGAGGGGGTCTGCAGGCTTCGGCACGCCCTTACCCTTGGTTCTACCCTTTGCCTGCACTCCAACCCCATGGACTCTCTCAGGGGTCTTAAAGGCACCAACTCCACAATTCCAAGTCGGGAGTGTTGGACTTTGGACTGCTGGGGTGCGCAGAAGGCCTGTCAAGACAGTGAGGGAGAGGAACTGTCCACCTAGACAATCCCAAATCTTCAAGGTTGGACACGGAAGGCTAGAGTCCCGCAGTGTCCTGTGAAGGGTGAAACTAAGTTTGGTAGCCCTTCTAAGACCAACAAAAGTCTGCAAGGCTGACTCCTGCTGGGGTCTAAGGAGGGTGCCGGGCCGGCTCAGGGGTCTGTACACCTCCCACCTTGAAAATCCTGTAAATCTTGTGTGTATACAACACAGGTTCTCAGAGACTCTGCTGTGGACTGGGAACAAAGCACAGACACCTGGCAGAGTGTGTTCATTGTACCGTAGAACTCAGACCCTGCCCTGAGACAATCCTACCCCCTCTCTAAGGATGCACCTTACCTAAAACAGGAAGTACTGATCAGTAAATCCAGTGCTGGTCCAACATTAAGGGTTTTGGGGTGTTTGCTTTGTTTTTCTGTAGCAAGATCTGCTACTTGTGTTAAACTTTTTAACCCAAACTATTACTTACCCCCTCCCCCTCCAAAAAAACTCTCTAATAGTCCCAAGACTGAACTTGTTACTGCAGAAATGTTTATAGTTTTCCGTTTGTTCATCTCTGGGCATATTTATCACACTGTATCTGATTTGCTTCTCCTAGACATGCCTGGCTACTGTGCTTCCAAGTCAGTGAAGAGGTCTAAGGGGTTGTTAATGAATGTGCACTGCCTGCTGCTGCCCACTGCTGACAGCCCACTGCTGACAGCTCACTGCTGACTGCCCACTGCTGACTCCCACTGCTGACTGCACACTGCTGACTACACACTGCTGACTGCACACTGCTGACTCCCACTGCTGACTGCACACTGCTGACTGACTGCCCACTGCAGACTGCCCATTGCTGACTGCACACTGCTGACTGCCCACTGCTGACTGACTGCACACTGCTGACTGCCCACTGCTGACTGACTGCACACTGCTGACTGCCCACTGCTGACTGCCCACTGCTGACTGCCCACTGCTGACTAACTGCTCACTGCTGTCTGCCCACTGCTGACTGCACACTGCTGACTGCACACTGCTGACTGCCCACTGCTGACTGCACACTGCTGACTGACTGCCCCACTGCTGACTGCCTACTGCTGACTGCACACTGCTGACTGCACACTGCTGACTGCACACTGCTGAC
The DNA here is from genome assembly GCF_903995435.1 of Acomys russatus. Classification (NCBI taxonomy): domain Eukaryota; kingdom Metazoa; phylum Chordata; class Mammalia; order Rodentia; family Muridae; genus Acomys; species Acomys russatus. The sequence continues at coordinate 37,170,797 of NC_067143.1, read as the reverse complement.
AACCCACTGCTGACTGCACACTGCTGACTGCACACTGCTGACTGCCCACTGCTGACTGACTGCCCACTGCTGATTGTCCACTGCTGACTGACCACTGCGGACTGACTGCCTACTGCTGACTTCCCACTGCTGACTGCCCACTGCTGACTGCCCACTGCTGACTGCCCACTGCTGACTGCACACTGCTGACTGACTGCCCACTGCTGACTGCACACTGCTGACTGCCCACTGCTGACAGCCCACTGTTGACTGCACACTGCTGACTTCCCACTGCTGACTGCCCACTGCTGACTGACTGCCCACTGCTGTCTGCCCACTGCTGACTGCCCACTGCTGACTGGCTGCCCACTGCTGACTGACTGCCCACTGCTGACTGCACACTGCTGACTGCCCACTACTGACTACTTACTGCTGACTTCCCACTGCTGACTGCACTACTGACTGTGCACTGCTGACTGCCCACTGCTGACTGCCCACAGCTGACAGCTCACTGCTATCTGCCCACTGCTGACTGCCCACTGCTGCCTGTTCACTGCTGCCTGCCCACTGCTGACAGCTCACTCACTGCTGACTGCCCACTGCTGACTGCCCACTGCTGACTGCCCACAGCTGACAGCTCACTGCTGACAGCTCACTCACTGCTGACTGTCCACTGCTGCCTGCCCACTGCTGACTGCCCACTGCTGACTGTCCACTGCTACCTGCCCACTGCTGACTGCCCACTGCTGTGTGGCATTGACTGGATCCTCACTTCCAAAGCTGACCAGATGCAGAATCTGAGGTCTGAAAGAAACTGGCTCTTCCCCCTCATCCACACATCATATCTGAGTCTGTGTAAAGAAAAGAAATGTTTAATTGGCTAACAAAGGTCTCTCAAAGTTAATGTGCTCAGCAAAACTTAACACATAGAAATGCTTCCATTGAACTTATTTTTGGGGAAAAAAAGTTCTTTCAACTACTCCTTTGCAGTGCTTCCAATGCAAATATTGCCTCAGTGAGCAAGTGAGGAACATGGAAGGGACATGCAGGGGAGCCGGTAAGCAGACGGCCCTGCTCATGGTGCACGGGCAGTGGAAGGCCACACGGTGTCGGGGAAGATGCTTCTGCTTGTGACTCTTCATGACATGGAGAGATTAACCATCAAGTGTTCAGTTGTTTTGATTTGCCTTTTCCTAACTGCTGGAGTGACTGACAATAATATCTCTCCAACGCCCTCCACGCTGCCTCTCAGAGTGCTTCCTTCTGGCCCATCGCAGGGCAACTCTGCCTCCTTCTTTCTCTTCCTATCTCTTTCCTTCCTGTGGCCCTTTGGCCCTCAAAGGCTAGGAACCTTAGTCCCACCTCTCACTTCTGCCCTGCCCAGGTGTAGGTCTTTCATTTAGCCAATCAGGGATAGTCTTGGAGGCAAGGCTACACAGCATATTTGGGGTACGTGATAGTTTGCTCATAAGCTCACAAGCAAGCTGACTTCAGGGAGCAAAATAACTAACAATCAAATACAAACCACCAGACCTTGCTGTTACCACAGCTGCCTGTAATTCCAGCTTGAAGGGATTCAGTGCCCTCTTCTGTTGTGAGGGTGCCTGCATTCACACATGAACACATTCTCAGACAGACAGACACATGTACATATAATTTTAAAAAGTGTTTGACCTTTGCAAGCTTGAGTAATTGCATGTGTTACGTGAAGTTAATAATATGTATATTGTAGAACACCAAGAAATATCTTTCCTGATAATAGATGTGGGTAGATGGTGATTGGACAGTATTCACCCCATCAAGTTCCATGACTTTAAGGATCTGGCATACATTAATGTTATCAACAGAAATCTCCAGGCTAGGTTGTCCTCTTTGTTCTAGACCCAGTGTCGTTCCCAAGCTGAGCTGTTCCAAACAAAGTTTTTGCCTCTGTCACTCTTTCTTGCTCAGCACACTCCTTTTCTCCTTTGTGTCCCATGTCAATGAATGGCACAGCGCCACCTTGTCACCAAGCCTTAAGTTACCCCTCCTCACAGCACATACTAAGCCAGGACTTCTCAAACCTTTTCTACTGAGACCTCCTTTGACTGAGAAACGTTTAGGTAACTCTAGGTATATAAGCATATAAAATAGGCATATAAATCAAAAGCATATTAATAATAATCATAATTCTGTCTTAATAGTTCTTTGGCATATGTATAATTATATTATTTGCTGGAAGTTAAAATAAATCTGCACATTAGTGAGATGGGTATGTGTCTCTATGGCTGAAAGTTTGATATTGCCAGACAGGGAGCATCTTCAGCACCCTGCAGAGTTGGGTAATCTTTTGATTTTAAAATCATCACTGCTGAGGTGCTTCAAAAATGTTGGAAAGTTTGTCCTAATAGCAAGCAAAAATTCATTGAACCCTTTTTTAAATGAAACTCAGGTCAGGAACAGAAACAGCTGTTTTTAAGAATCAAGTATTGTAACATAACACAAGCTGGAGACACGCTAGCTTGGTATTTACATGCTGAAGAACAAGAGTGGGAAAACGTTAGAGGTGTTTGCTTTCTGTAAACCACGTGTTTCCAGGAAAGCAGAAGTCTTTATACATACAGCAGAAACACCGCAAGTCAGACCAAAACAGTCTCCAATCCGAGCTGAGGTGCTTCAGACAGCATTCACAAGCGCATGGTGAGATGGAACCCACAGTAAGAAGTGTGCATATCATGTGTTCAGACCCAAGGCTGTCGTGTAGTTGTGTGATGCAACACGGGCGGGCACCACCAGACAGCCCTCAGTTCATTGTGCAGTTGACTTAATTAGTGGTTAGCGGTTGCATATCCAAGAAACAGTTGCCAACCTTTCCACATGCAACTACAGGACCCCCATAGGGCTTTATAACCCACAGGTCAGGAAGCTGGCATTAAATCATTCACCTCATCTTAGCCTCTCCACCCCTCCACCCCACCCCAAGTCTCTCTTCTTCTTCTGTTCCCACTATCAGCTACGCCATCATGAGCCCTTGCTTTTGTGTCTAGGAGTATAGCCACAGTAATCACACCCTGGAGCCAATCATATGCCATTGCTGACAGATGTTAAGCATCTCTGCTCTCCGGGTAAAATTTGAAATCCCATCGCATGACTTATGTGTCTTCATCCCCCACCTATGTCTATGCACTTACCTCTGGCTAATTCCATTCTCACTTGGTCCAAATGTATAAATCAGCGCAGACCAGTTCTACATAGCAGCACGAGAGACCTCAGATGTCAAACAGCTGAAATTATTTCTTGTTCCTGTCAAGCCTGGCATAGATTGGGTACCCAATTCCCCCAGGGGAAGCTAACCTTCTTCAATGGTTCAAAGAACAGGTAGCGTCCTTTGATCTTGTGGATCTGCCTGTCAATGGGCAGCATCTGTGTTAACTGTGCAAGTGTGGAGAGAGAACTGTGCAACCGGGGAATCCTCAGGAACCTTTAATTACCATCACCAGGAAGTGGCACACGTCATTTTCCCCCTCATATCACTGGCCAGAATAAGCACCATGGTTTTGCCAAGGTTGTGACAGACCTCAGTATCATCCAAGTAATTTTGGTTTTCCAGGCATGAAAAATGAAAGTTTGGAACATCTAGGAGGGTCCAGGAAAGAAGTCCATCAGGGCAATCAGGTGCACAGAGGTTTATCTCTGTCGTATATACACCTGGTATGTGTAACTACCAGGGTGCGAGAATCATCCGGGGCTTTGCTAGTTAGTAGGTGTCAGCTACAGATGCCCTATGGTGTTCACTTAGTTCTTTGTCAAACTTGTGGTGCGCGCTCACTCAGCTGTGATTCCTGTTGCACACACAGGCTAAATAAGACTTTCTAACTAAAAATTCTAAATGCATCACTCAACCTTGTGCAAAGCTACACGGAGAAGAAATAAATGGATTTGGAGGGACTAGAAAAGATAAAAGCAGCCAGGGAGCTGGGAGCAGTTTATGAAGGTTGAAGTCAAGAGAATCAGTAAATAGACAGTCTGGTAAGACTTTGGGGGAAGTGATGGGGCGGGGGTGGGCTTCAAAGGACTTAGAGTGATATCAATAAGACAGAAGGATAGCAGATCTCAGCTGTCTCATCTGCACAGATAGTTCACATGGGGACAATAGAAAAGATGTCTTTAATCTCAGGGTTCATGGACCCCCGCCCCCCCGCCACTGCAGGGACAAGGGTATGAAAGTAAGTTCATTTAAAAGATTTTTTTCCCCTTGAGAAGAACACACCACTGGGGCATCCTGCTGTCACAAGGCCACACATGGAGTTGTTTCTTCGGGGTTATTTTTGCCATGTGCAGTCACCCAGGTATTCAGGGGCCACTGCATCCATGGGCCAGCAGAGCTCGCTACCACTCAAGCTTGTGACAGACCTTGGTGTCATCCAAGTTGTTTTGGTTTTCTGGGCATGCAGAATGAAAGAATTAGGGAGTCATGGAAACCTTTACCCAGATTTTAAAGGAAAGCCCGTAGCCCGTCTGTGCACAGCAGGATTGGCCTCCCTGTGATAAAATAAAGTAACGTGTAAAACTGTAAAAGGGAAGCCCAAGACGCAGGGAAGACCCCAGGATTCTGGGGATGCCAGAGACACGGGGTGTCTGCTGAGGAAAGCCTCAGAAGGCAAAGTCACCCTAAGAAAATGACATGTGGATTGCAGCCAGCAAGGCCACAGAAGCGAGGCTTCTCAAACCCACGGTCGCTCACACCAGCACGTGTGCCCTGGGTGCTCCTGAGCCTGCAGCTGCAGAACGCAATGGTTTCCCTGCCGAGCTTTGGTCTTGCCACAATCCCACCCCTCCTTTCTCTATTCCGTATTCTTTCTTTTTAAAAGGTAACTTAATTAAGTTTGTTCTCTGGTAATTTAAAAGAACGAATATAGGGCACTCTAATTACTGCCAAGCCCACATCCTCCCACCCTCCCCGGTTGCTCTCACCCACCTCCTCCCTACAAGTTTTTTTTTTTTTTTTTTTTTTTTCTCTAATCCATGTCTTTTTTGTTTGGGGGCTGAGTCTAACCATATGTGAGATCATGGATTTGAAGCCAACCTTTGCAGCCTGATGGCCCCATCATCAATGGGTACCTTACTGAAGACAATGTCTACTCCTCCCCCACAATCCGTCAGCAGATAATTTCAGTGATGAGAGTTAAATCTAAGGCTGCAAGCATGGTAGGCAAGCGCTCTGCCACTGATCTATAGTTCCAGCCCCATTAACTTCCTTTTGAAACACAATAATTGTCACTATTCATTGGAAGTACAGACATTGTGAGCCTTTACAGAGCCTAATAGCTAAGAGTTTGCCTTGAAAGTTTGGACTTAGATTTGGTTTTTATTTAATTTTTCATATAATATACATTAATTATATTATTTCTTGGGACTGCTAAAATTGATGACTCCTAGAGCTACACTAAGTGCATATTGTATTATGAGTTTGTTATAAGTTTTGGGGGACAGTGGATAGAAAGTATGTCTTGGAGTAAAATGACTCCCCATACATACAACACACACACACACACACACACACACACACACACGCACGCGCGCACACACACACACACACACACACACACACACGCTAAAAGGCTTGATCTCCAGGGGATGGTGCTATTTGAGGTGATGGTGGAAACTTTAGGAGGTGGGCCTAAACTAGAGGAAGTAGTCTGATAGAGGCATGCCTTCGACGGTCTTCTTATGTCCCCAGTCTCACTGTCTCTCCTTGTTTCCTGCATTACACAAAGCAAATATATTATCTACATTCTTTCTCTTCTGAGATACTCTGCCCAACCACATGCCCAAAATGGAGGGGACAAGCAATCATGGAATGAAACATCTAAAATTGTAACCCAAGATAAGCATTTCCTTCTTTTAAGTAGTTTTTCTTAAGTGTTGGTCACAGCAGTATAGAACTAACACAAACAGCATGGCGGTCAGTATCAAAAAGAAAAAGACAAGACTACAGAACATGCATGGAATTTTCCATTGAATGCCACAGACCTTGCTAAACAGCATACAGACTCCACCAAAAGTCTCACAGAGATCTCCAGGACTATGTATGCCAGGATCTCCAGCCATCCAAGCCATGCCGTCAGCACCATGTATGTCTGCCTGGGCGTGGCACCACAGATGTCCCCGGGCATGGCTGCCATGCACTCCTTGCACAGCACGAAGATCTCAACAGCAACCATGATCTTAAGTGGCTGCCTCAATTCTGAGGAGTTAGGAAGAGCCATGTAGCTTCAGACTACTGTCTAGGGAAAAACAAAAGTCTATCAATACCATGTTTGGCACTGAAGAATAAAGAGAAAAAAAATTGTACTTCTAGTCTTTCTCACTTGAGAGAACAAGTGAGAACTCTGAAGAAAAGGCCTGAGAGATGTCAAATTTTTCTAGCAGGGCTCATTGATAAAGGCCCTCCCTCCCTTGCCAAAGTTAGTCAGTAGGGAATAATGTCATCTCTTCTCAAAGTGTGAAGACAGCCACAGAAGCCGAAAAGCATTCAAGGAGTCAGAGAGAATATGGTGCTGGCGGACAGAGTCCATGGAAATGGGGGTCTAGTAGCTTCTTTACAAATAATTTAAAACAGTCCCTTTCACCAGCAAGTTACAAGAGCACACAGGCAGACAACTGAACAAAATCTGGAAAACAGCATGCGAACAAAATCAAAATGGCAAGTCCAATAAAGAAGTAGAAAATAGAAAAGTTTTGCAACTGAATAAAATGTTTAAAGTAAGCATTTCGATGGATGGCTTCAATGGCAGAGCTAGTTAACTGAGCCTCAGCAAAAGCAGAAGCATATTTTAAAGTAGCCAATCAGCAATAAAAAGCATAAGGCTATAAGATATGTGGGACACCATAAAACAAAGCAATATATGTGCTGCCAGAGTCCTGGAAGAAACAGAGAGCAAGAAGGAGGCCAAAGGCTTACTTATGCTTAGGAAAATAATGCCAGAAAATTTTCCAAATGAGAGAATTCATAAGGATGTCTTCCTAGACATGGCTGTGACAAAATCCATCATTCAAAAGTCATAAACAAGAATTTACAAAGCCCTTCAGGTACCGAGGAATCCCTGTAAGATCACCGGCAGAAACTCGGTAAGCCAGAGAGAATGGGATGCGGTTTACAAAGTGGTGAAAGATAGGACCACTCAGACTGCAAAAGCAGTCCCTCAGAAGTGGAGAAGAGATGCTGTCCAGAACAAAGCCTGGGGGAGGGGGGAGCTTGCTGGCAATAGATGTGCCCTATAAGAAATACTACAGGTATGAACTTAAAACACATGAGCCACTGCAGCCGCTTAGTCAAACTCAGAACACTATGTAAACAATCTTGACTTCTAGTAGAAAGGTGAAATACAAAAGAATTAAAGTTAACTACTCAGGGAATAATTTGTTGGTGACTGTACAATATAAGAATATGTGAACTGTGACCTTAATAACAAACTGTGGGAGAAGCATAAAAGCATACAGACTTTGAATGTACTCAAACTTACATCGTCAATTCTCACAAACTACAATAATGCTTTTATGCAAATGTAAGAAAAAAAACTAAGATTTTTAGGTTTTATGTTTTGGTTTAATATAAAAAGTTTGACAAACTTTGGCTAGACCAGGAAAGAAAAGGACACAAATATGATTATAAACAAAAGGAACATAATGCAATTGGCACCAGAGAAATGCCACGGCTGAGAATAATTACACACCAGGCAGCTGAACAGAAAATGGGTTAAAGTTATAGACATGCTCCTGTGTAAGCCTACCAGATTTTCTCTTGAAACACTGAAGTGATTAATGATAACTAAATTCAATCAGAAAAACAAATCTCCCGAGAAAAGAAAAAACACTGTTAAAACGCAATAGAAAAGAAATGACAATATTTCTTGATTCCTTCCCCAAAATTTGAAGGCCAGGCAACATGTGCAATTTTTTTTAAAGTCTTGTGTCACCTTGACACTAAAGCCAGATGAGGGCTCTATATGGAAAGAAAAGTACCAGCCAGTATCCTTAATGTGCATAAAGGTGGAAATGCCCAATAAATTCCCAGCTAACTGAACTGAATAGCACATTAAAGGACTACACATCATGATCAAAGGGTTTTACAACTGAAGTATAAAGGTGGGTCAACATATGCAGATAAGTGTGATAAACCATACATCGCTGCTTTTGTTCCAATCAAAAGATTCAGACAATCTGCCTTAACAGCCCTCGTTTCTCCTCTTCAGGAAGTGGCTAGAGCTGATCTTGACGTGGAGAGCCACACACAGATGGCTGCAGCAATAGTTGTCTCAACTTGTAACAGTCCCAGCATCCTTGAACATCTCAGCGTACTTTGTCTATCAGACTTCTCTGTTCCCTCCTTTGAGCTGATCCTGCCAGTCTTCCCAGTCTGCAGTAATGTTCCAGCAGCCTCAGCATTCTTTAGGTACTTAAGCCATACCCTCTTCCCACGCCCCCGCACCCCACGGCCACAGAGCTATCTAGTTGCTGCCTCTAAAGTGTTTGACCCAGGAAGCACAGCCACTAGGCATGTGACCATAAGCAAACCCACCAGCCCCAACCTCCTCCTGCGCCCAAGGCTGATCCCTGCAGAAGAGCAGGCTACAGCATGCTTCAGCTCCAGCCTTGCACACGCATCTCTAGCCTTGAACACACATCTCTAGCCATGCACACACACATCTCTAGCCATACACACACACATCTCTAGCCATACACACACACATCTCTAGCCATGTACACACATCTCTAGCCATGCACACACATCTCTGGCCTTGCACACACATGTCTAGCCATGTGCACACACATCTCTAGCCATGCACACACACATCTCTGGCCTTGCACACACATGTCTAGCCATGCACACACATCTCTAGCCATGCACACACATCTCTAGCCATGCACACACATCTCTAGCCATACATACACACATCTCTAGCCATGCACACACATCTCTGGCCTTGCACACACATCTCTAGCCATGCACACACATCTCTAGCCATGCACACACACCTCTCTAGCCATACACACACACATCTCTAGCCATGCACACACATCTCTAGCCATACACACACATCTCTAGCCATACACACACATCTCTTGCCTTGCACACACATGTCTAGCCATGCACACACATCTCTAGCCATGCACACACATCTCTAGCCATGCACACACATCTCTAGCCATGCACACACATCTCTAGCCATGCACACATCTCTAGCCTTGCACACACATCTCTAGCCATGCACACACATCTCTAGCCATGCACACACATCTCTAGCCTTGCACACACATCTCTAGCCATGCACACACATCTCTAGCCATGCACACACATCTCTAGCCATGCACACACACCTCTCTAGCCATGCACACACATCTCTAGCCATGCACACACATCTCTAGCCATGCACACACATCTCTAGCCATGCACACACCTCTCTAGCCATGCACACACATCTCTGGCCTTGCACACACATCTCTAGCCATGCACACACATCTCTAGCCATACACACACACCTCTCTAGCCATGCACACACATCTCTAGCTATGCCCCATATGCCTATATACATTCACAGCCTAGCCACAGTATCATCTTACTTTTACATAGACAAAACATCAAAACATAAGACTAGAAATAACAAAATACACAGTACACAAAGGCACAGGTTACAGATGCTAAGTAAGCAGGATTACGTCTATAAGGTAGATCATGTTGGTAAATTGTCCTGCACCATTTAAGTTTATTGAAAGCAGACTCTGGGAGTGGAGTGGCCCTCCACTGTTTCTTCTAGCCCCCCTTGGTCTAAATCAGGCTGGTCCCCTGTTCAGGAAGAGGCAAAAAACAGCAAGCAGATAAGGGTATCATGAACATTGTGTCCCAGGGAACAGCTACATCAACCACTTCCAACAGTGATCGCTTTTGGTTAGCTCAGGGTGTAAACTTGCCTACAGTGGGAATGAGAACCCAGAAGCCCATCCGTGAAAAGAAAGGTCAATCAACTGCTCCAGTCAGCATCTGCTGGATGCTTGTGAGCCTCTGATTTGATGGGGTTGCCTTCCTTCACTTTCTCAATCAGGCAACTCTAATCAGCTGGGGGGTCATAACTCCTGATATTTTTACCCATTTCCATGTAAAACTACTTGAAATTGCCTATCATAATAATTTGCCAGAAAACTGCAAATGTGTAAGAGAAAAACCTAGTTATAATTTCCACACCCACACAATAAAATGTTAAATAGCTAGTTCAAACACTTAGGTCTGCAGTTAACGCGTAAAGCTGAAATCACAATATAAACTCGCATTTGTGGACACATGTGAACACAGAAGTACACATGAGCAAGATGGGAACGGCATAATGAAACTGTCACAACGGTCATTTTGGGGGATTTGTGGACTAAAAGGTGATTTCCACTTTCCTTTAGAACTTTGACATCCTCAATTTTTCTACATCTGTATTGCCCTTTTATAATTAGAAAAATATGGCTACTTGAATGTTCAAAAATTGTTTTTGACATCTGAAAGGTCATGAATACTTTTTTCCAATAAAACAAAGTTTACACGACTTTCTTAATGATGAAAAAAGGAAACTCAATGCAAGCTAGGAGGTGTGTTCCTTAGTCATTTTGCCAACTTGACACAAGCTAGGCTCAGCCCAAAAGAGGGAACCTCAGTTGAGAAAATGCCCCATCAGATCAGCCTGTAAGCAAGTCTGTTGGATAGTCTGTTGATTAATGGCTAATACGGGGGAGTCCATCTTACTGTAAGCAATGCCACTCCTGGGTGGATGGTCCGAGCAAGCCAGTAAGCAGCATTCCTCCAGGCTTCTGCTTTACTTCCTGCCTTGAGTTCCTGCCCTAACTTCTCTCCGTGGTGGACTACTAAGGTCTGTAAAATAAAATAAACCCTTTCCTGTCCAAGTTGCTTTTGCTTGTGGTGTTTATTGCAGCAGGAGGAAGCAAACCAGGACGGCAATGGATGCCCATAAAACTGTGAGTGCCCTGGGGCAGCAGCTCACAGTGAAATGTTCTCGCAAAGAGCTGGTCAGAAGCCGTTGGTGTCAAGCTTGTGCCAGGAGCCAGATGTTACCTCACGGTCTTCTCCACAAACATCATGTGGGAATGGGACCCTGCCAAACAGCTGAGGCCACAAGCCCATGCAAGACCCAGTGTGACACCAGCACAGTCACTGCCAGGGCATGGTTGCTATATCCCCACCTCAGCAGCAGCTGGCAGTGACCCAAGTCCTATCTCTAATTGCTTTAAAGTGGTCTGATGCAAATTGCTGAATGTCTCAGCTTTTATTAGAAGTTAATCTGCAGCTCTCAATTAACTTCAATTACTGCTTATTTGCCCTAAACAAGCTATCAGGGTAAATTATAAGCATCGGGAGTGGCCCTGGGTTTCTTCTTGGTAAATTTTTACTACAGCAAATGAAGAATAAAGGCCGGGTCTAAAAGAATAAAGGCTCCTTTGTGAATTTACATAAAGGGAAGATGTAATGAGAGGTAAAGAGTGAAGGCCACAGATGGGCATGGGGAAGACTGTGAATTAAAATTCCAGCTTGGACATTTAACCGTGCAACTGGGGAAGCGTCTTGGTGTTTCTGTGGTAGACTTCACAGAATGGTGTGTGAGGGATTCCTGGAAGATGCTTGGGACAGCACCTGCTATCTAATAAATGTCCAGTAAAAGTTAGGAATTACCATTTCCCAGAGACTTCGAATGTACAAGGGGTATGTGTCACACACACACACACACACACACACACACACACACACACACACACACACACACACACTTGTTAGGAAAGCCAGATCAGAAAACTAAGGAAACCGACCTAGATCGCCTTTTCAGGTGCCCAATCTGGCCTCTGGGTTTTTAGTACAAATGCCAGTGATCGACAGTACAGGTCCCAGTGACTGACGAAAATTTGTGTGCCAGCCAGTGTCCATCACACTGTCAGAGCTCAAACTCTGCTTCTGCCACCACTTGCATGTCTAATACTGGAGAAGCCATTCGTGACTCCCCTTTTCTGCAAAGGGGGAGCAGTAACTGCCTCTTTTTTGTGTGGCAGGGTTGGTGTGGACTCTGCTGAGCTATAGCACGTGACAAGGTCATACTTGGGGCCAGTCCAGGGCTGGTTCTGTGAACCTAAGTTCTTGGACACACAACCCAATAAACCGTGCTACTCCTGAGAACACACAGTAGGAGTCTTTGGAAACCTACATGCCTAAATGTGACAGCAGTCAAAGCTTAAGTGGGGCTGTTTTATAAACTCAACAGTAGGCAGAAAGGTTTTCTAGTCTTGGACTACGAAGGGGATGCACTGTGTTCAAACCACTACCTAATAAAGGGCCACACCCCCACCTGCTGGCATTGATCTGCAGCTGGCATCTAAGTAGCCACACCTGGGACCTCAGGTTAACCAAGGATTTGTGTTGAAATTCAGGCTTAAAATGCAATTTAGCATTAAAAATAACCATAGTCTTTTACGAACACAGTGTGTCATGTTTATTAGGCTGTTCACAGGTAAGCTTAAAACAGGAAGGAAAAAAAAAAAAACTGGATGCCGTCAGTAACATCAAGAAACAAAAATCTTTAGCTTTCTTAGCTGCAAAGGGTGCATCCCACTGCAGCTAAGGACTACACAGGCCATCTGTTCACATATCTGCAATAGGCGCAATTTACTTTTTTTTTTTTTTTTTTTTTTTTTTAGCAACAGGAAGCAAACACATTTAACCAATGACTTTTAGAACAAGAAGAAAACTATCTTTATGAGTTATACAAATTAAACTGATACAAAATACATTATAAAGAAAACACACATACAAAAGTGATTAAGTGGGCCAGAGAGCGAGGATGTCACAGAACACCACACTGAGAGAACACTGGTGCAAGTTCATTTCAGTTATGAAAGTAGGTCCAAAAGACACATTTACCGAGGTAAAGGCACAATGACTTCCACATAATTAATGGGGAAGAAGCCGGACGCCCCACGTAGCATTCCTTCATACCAGTTTTCATCTATCTGACTGGTTAATGTAATGATGTCCCCTTCTTTAAATCCTAATTCTCCTTCGTTTTCTGGTTCAAAGTCATAGAGACCACGACAGCAGGGCTGGTCCGGGGGAATGTGAGTACCTGTCCACATGATATGAAGACAAAAAGGACAGGTTAACATAACAAATCACCCAGAGAAACAAGAAACGGGGAAGAGCCTGCACTTGCTCCTGGCCCACCCCAAGGCTGGCTTCTGTTGCTCTCAGCTACTGTTTGTGGTCCCTGGCTGCCTCCAGGCACCTCAGCCCTCCAGCTGCCTTAGGCAAGCCTCCCTGCGCCCTGAGGAAGAGGAAACATGCACAGCCCATCTCCTGGATGCAGGTACCCTCAGCTTAGCCCAAAGCCCAAGGGAAAGGCAAAGCCTGAGGTCACAGTCCTGCCTCCAGAATGCTCAGATTTTCTTTGTGTTGACTGGATGGTACTTGAGAAAGTTAAAGGACAAAGGTGAGGTGAGGTGTTACCCGTTCCTGTGACAACAGGGAGAGAGGAGCTCAACAGGAGTACAACTATTCACAGAGCCAACTAATGTGCTCAAGCCTGGAGTTCTCACCACATTTTCCCCCCAAACTAAAACACAGTCACTGTAGACGAGAAAATGTGAATGCTGACCTGGGACGAGCCAACCCACTGACTCAGAGATAACCAGTGTGAAGCCTGAGGTGCCAGGCATCTGTATGAACGCAGATCTCTGAATACGGTCCATGTGTTTGTTTTCATTAAATAATATTCCTTACTTTGTTCTGCGAACCTAGCCACACACATAACTATTAGCCACTGGCCAGATGCCACCTGTACCAATGTTTCTTTATTGTTGGCATCTATTACAGCCAGTCATTCTGGGCACACGTGGTCTTATTGAATCTGTAATTGGACATTTGTGACCCTCCCTTCCCTCCTCCTTCCTTCCTTCTTTCCCTCCTTCCTTCTTTCCCTCCTTCCTTCTTCCTGTCTTTCCTTCCTTTTCCCCTCCCATGCTCTCTCTCCTCTCCCTCTCTCTTCTAGTCTTTCCCGCCTTTCACAGAAATCTCTGAAGTGCTAGGTAGCGTGTGCATTTCTTGATATATAGTCACACAGGCATCTGCATTTTTTTCCCTGAGAGTCACGGCCTAGAATAGGATTTGATCATCCTAGAACATGAAGTTTGCCAAGAAGCTTAGCATTTGCTATCAATTTAATAATCTACCTTTATTCTAAAAAATTAGAAGCCCTTATATACTCCAAACACTGGGCCTCTATCTGCCAAGTTTGGTACAAACTATTCTCAGTTTGTTGTATTCTGTTTTTGTTTTTGTTGTTTTTGTTGTTGATTGCTGTTTGTGCTGTTATTGGGCAAGGAGTGGGCTTTCTATTTTGCTCTGCAGTCTATAAACGCAGGGCAGTAGAGGAGGCTCAATGGGGCTTTTCATTCTCAGCTCATTCTCCATGCCTATGTACAGTTATTCCCCAGAATTTTATTTCAGAATCTTATTTTTAATATTTTTCATGTTACAGCTTTTATTTTTAATCTCTTTAGATTCTGACAACAAAGAAGAAAGAATTTATTGGTTTTAATAATGCTGAATCAGTTACAACAATTTTTAAAATAGTCCTTTTTCATCACTGATTTCAAATACTACTTCTATGTCTTATTTTTGACAGTCTTCCTATACAGCCCAGGCTGGCCTTGAACTCAAAGGGCTGCCCCTGCCTCCACTCCCCAAGTGTTGGGATTATAGGTGTGCGCATCATACCTGGCTTTATCATTTAAATACATGAGCCCTGCGATCTATTTTGAAGTTTTCAGTTTAGTTCAGTTGATCCATTTGGTAACAGTACCATATCTCTTTTTATAGTACAGCTTTAGAGTGTCAGTAACTAGGCAGGCAGGTTCCTGGCCACTGTTCCCCTGAAGAATCTCCTGCTAGTCTCATAGTCATTCGGAGAAACCTTAGTGCCACTCTGTAATTTCCATTTTGACTGGATTATACTTGCTGTTTTTCCTCTGAGTATATTACTAAAATTGATTTTAAGAGACTTTTGAAATACTTCAAGTACCATGTTCTGACTCTGTTACAGTTTTAAGGTTTTTGTGCCTCTACTCAAAAGTGAGATGGCCTAAGGCAGCTTTGGCAACACAGTTAATTTTATTTTCTTTTTTTGGAGGTAAATATTTCTTCATTTTTGAGACAGTCTGAAGATTTCCTACAAATTTCTCAAGGACTATAGGGTCCTTTCCAGACTAGCTTTAGATGACAACTTAGCATGTCTGGGGCTAGACATGGCTTCCTGTCCCAGCTCTCAGGAGCACCTCCGGAGCGTCAGAGGTTCCCACAGTCCTCTGCGAAGGAGCTGAAGCCATAACGACAGGCAAGAGCTGAGAGGCCAAGTGAGGTGAGGCATCACTTGGAGGAAGGCTGGGAGCATGGACCACTAGTCAGATCAAGACTGTCTCTAAGAAAGGGTAGAGGGAGGCTGCGCCCTAACCCAGACTACACACATAGGAAGGCCATGGGCATTAGCTGGAAATAAATCATGCAAAAAGAGATCAGGAGACTCTCTCTGCCACTAATAGTTGTCTCCTGTTGTAACAAGTTCCCTTGGGCGCCTTTAAGTCTAGAAAGAGGATTGGGCGGGGGGAGGAGGTTCCCACCACTTTCCAGTATTCCAAATGAAATATCTGACATGCTTTTCCTTCTGCCACTCAATTTTATGGCTTCCATTTTTTTTTCTATTGCTGTTAGGCCAGTGGTGGTTTGAATGAAGCTCACATATCTGAATGCTTGGTTCCTAGTTGGTGCACTGTTTAGGGAGGATTAGGAGGTGTGGCACTAGGGGTGAACTCTGAGGTTTCCATAGGTGTCTCTCCTCCCCTTCTTCCTCCTTCTCCTCTTCCTCCTCTTCTCTCTCTCTCTCTTCTCTTTCTCTGTCTCTCCCTCTCTCTCTCTCTCCTCCTTCTCTTCTCTCCTCTCTTTCTCCCTCCCTCCCTCCCTCTCTCTCTCCCTCTCTCTTCTCTCCCTCTCCCCTCTCTTCTCTTCTCTCTCTCCCTTCCTCTTTCTCTCTTCTCTTCTCTCTCTCCTCTCTCTCCTCCCCCCTCTGCCACCTGCCTACAGATCAGGATATAAGCGCTCAGATACTGCTCTCATGCCATATCTGCTTGCTGCTTGCATGCCACCATGCTCCCCTGCCTTGACAGTCATGAGCTAATTCTCTGAAGTCCGACTGTGTTGGTGTGGCATGTAAAAATGATCAGGCTCTTCTCATGTCTCTGCTACCAGAAGATTTAACTCACAATGAGACAGGTGGAACAGCAACACTAGGCTCAGAAAGCATCTCCTCTAACACAGACTGTTTAGGTAGAAGGTGATCAGAGAGTCGTACACAAAATGGTCACGGTGGCCTGATATCAAGTCAGAAAGATTCTAGACCCCAAACCATGACCTACCTCACTCTAGGCCACCTTCTACACAACCCATGGTGCTGCTGAGGCACTGTGTGGATTATCACACTGACTGTGAGGTTCACCACCTACTTTCCCCTCTTTCTTACTCTATCAGCCACCTGCAATGACCAAAACACATCCTAAGTAAGAGACAGTATCCAAGCCAACTTTTAAGTGCATATGCGTATAACACACCACATGCACATAGACACACATCACAACACACACACACACACACACACTACACCTCTCTTCTCCTGGGGGACCTTCACACTCTTCCCACACTGCCCCAATACCAGGGATGATCCTCAGCTGTACAGATGCGTGTGATGCCAACTGATCAGAACTTAGGCTAGCTGGCCTGAGCCACACTTGGTGGCAGTACATCATTCTGGAATACCTCCTGATACAGTTATCATTCTGGGTCATTTTGGTTACCTGGAACCCTCAACCAAGTAAGTCTCCCCTCTGCAAAGGGAACACAGAGCCTGGACAGGAACTAAGTGGCCATGTGCAGTTTGTAAGTTCTACAAGGTTGCAATTTCAGTTGTGAAATACTGTGACAGGCAGTATTCTTGGACTTCCCACTGGAACTCTGGGTCAAGGCAGGTTCCCAAAGTGCTCTGAGCCAGGGGAAATGTGGTGTGATGAGATCAAAGACAGGCTTGAGGTAACCACCACTTGCTCCCCACAAAATCTCCCGAGTGCCAACAGGAGTGAGGCAGGGATGAGCATCCACAGGTAACCTGCACAAGGTCACGTATCCTCAGCATAGACCTGGCTTCTCAGAGGTAGGGCTGGGGCAAGAGACATCAGCAGATCCCGCTCTGAAGCCAGGGCCACCTGGGACTAGT
Organism: Acomys russatus; assembly: GCF_903995435.1. NCBI lineage: Eukaryota > Metazoa > Chordata > Mammalia > Rodentia > Muridae > Acomys > Acomys russatus. Next base: position 37,153,482 of record NC_067143.1, on the reverse strand, counting down.
GACCCCACTGTGGAAGCAAGTCTCCACATATGCAGCCTCTAGCCTCTATCAACCCCCCGTGCATTTGGACAGAAGCTTAGGATGGACTAAGGGATGAGAGGCCAATTAAGGAAAGCCACCAGCTCCAAGAGGGGACTTCATCTCTGAATCAACTACAGTTATTTCCTGAATCCAGTGAGTAATAAATGGGCCATCCATACTTTTCATTGGAAGAGACTCGGTTACCTTGAAATGGCAAGATTACATTTTTTTCCATTAAAAGAAATGGAAAAAAGATTAATTTTTTTTTTAAATCCCTCTTTCCATTTTTGGCAAACAGTGGAAATGGAAAAAAGATCAAGCTGTTTCCGCTGGTGTCTAAATGGGAACTCATAGCTAGCCCAGCTAGAGAAATAAAATTTCTGCCCACCTGAGAGACAGTGGCTGGGCCTTCCAGGACACAAAATTCACGTCCTAAAAGACATAACTTGCAGCCAGTCAAGACAATCTCTGCTTCCTCGGTGTTTTGAGACACCCAAGGTGCCTGAATGCTTGGCTTCCCACTGCCAGACACAGCATCCCCCCACAAAACTCCTGGCAAGAAAACACAGCTCCCAGCCAGCATCCCATCTCTTTGTCCCCATGCCTTCCAAGGCCTGAGCACCCCTCCACCCCTGCTTATTTGCAAGCAGTTGTTGGGAACCGTAAGTGTGGGGGAAACAGTGTACACCACTTTGTCATTGGCTAGTGCAGGTCTGTGTACTCTAGAGAACAGAAAGCAGGCACCCAGGACCCCATGGAGTCCACTGGGGAAGGCTCCGGCCCCTGCCACCCACCCTCAGGAGACCCTGTTTATTTCTTTGACTCCTGAGACCTGGCCTTAATGAAACATGAGAGGAAAGGTAGGAAACACAGTCTGTCTTTGTGAACAGACTGAAATATTTTAACAGAGAAAAGAGAGTATTGCTCTTAAATATTTACTATTCAAGCTCTGCTCCACACCATTGGGTGGGGGAAGGGGGAGGAGGGGGTATTTTCCCTCAGCCACACACAATAGAGATGGAAACCATATTCTTCCTAAAACAACCTCCACTTCCCTCTTGGCAATGATGTGGTCCACTTACTAACAATAGAGGGTCCCATCTCAGCCTCAGGAACATTCTTTCCAGTGCACTTCCCTCAACCTCATCCTTCTTTGCCAAGTTCCTGCTAAAAATGTCACAGGCATACACAAACTCTGACCACATTTTTTTTTTCATTCCAATCCTACAATGCTTTATCGTACCCAGCTGTCACCCCCTCAGGTGTTAGTGTGTACCACCAGTAAGGCCATGGTCACACCTCGGCCTCAGAGACAATGGATTTAACTTAATGACTAGCTACTGGCATCCCCCATCCCACCCCCAGTGGAAGGGGCAGAGAAAGCAGTGCTGCACTCTGACCCTTGCCCAGGTGCAGTCTGCTTTGCGAACCGGACCCACTCTCCCTTGTACACCTCTGAGTAATGGTGGGAAGGGCTCTCTTCCCTCCATGTTTCAGCCCACCTCAACTCCTCTCTGTACCTGAGCCAATCCCTGCCCTTCAGCTGAGTTGGGATTCTTAGCTGAGCATGCCCCAGGGAGCTCCCAGACCCAGAAAAGCTGAGAACATCCTCCTCTGCTTGGGTCCTCCCCACCCTGAGGGGCGGGGCTTCTGTTTGCCCTTCCTTCTGTGCCAGAGCCTGCAGTTTGAAGCAGCAGCCACTCCCTGGACCCCAGCATAGGGACTGTATGGGGAATAGAGTGGCCTGATTTGTTCTCTATTTCCCCCTCCGTGTCCTCAGCCCCTTCCTCAGGCTGGGGAGCTGTTCCCAAATGCTCTGCTTCCACACTTGACTCTGCCGGGGATGAAGGTAGAAGGGATGGTGAGCAGAGGGGAATGGGGTCTCAAGTGGGACAGTTGGATCATGCTGGAACTTGACTTGTCTTCCAGACCACCAAAGGGGTTTCCTCCTCTCCTCTGCTGGCCTTGACTCTAGGGCCTTCAGGCTGAGCGCTACCTTGAAAGGTACACTTGACCCCCTTCACACACACCTTCCTTCTAGGAGTCAGGAGGATGGAGTGAGAACTCATGCCAGCCACCTACTGTCCGCATGAGTCCTGAGGAGGGTACTTTATCTTTTAGTAAATGCCCCAAACTGTTGTGTCTTTCGAGAGAAAAAAAAAAAACATTTCTGGTTTGTTTTTGTTTTTTTAAGAAATACAGCTTCGTTCTTGCCTCCCTTGTAGCCGGGTTGCGACCTGTCACTTTTCCCGCTGCCAGTGGACCTTCCTGAAGCAGTCCCTCGGGCCCTTCTATTCTGCTGCTCTCAGTCTGTGGTAGGCTGGGAAATCAGATAACCGATTATGTAGCTTCAACAGTGGTTCTGTTGTGGGCTCTTACACTGTCGCAAGTACCGTGCCCGGCACCTCTAGTTTACAGGCTTTAATTTTACCCTAGAGAATTCCACCCAGTGGAGAGTTATGATCCCTGCTCTTTAGAGGACAAAAATCAGGACCCAGAAGTATACAGTGACAGAGATGAGACTGTAGTTCCCTCTGGTCCCCACACTCCTTCTTGGCTGAGGCTGGGGGTGGATGGGTGAGGGGAATGACTTGTTTTCCACTGTCTTCCTTGTCTCAAGTCCAAATGCTCAATAGTGTCTCCTTATTACTTAATCTACATCCAGGGCCACTAAGGCTCAGAGAAGGTGCCTGGCTAGTGGATAGGACCAGAATTTCAATTAGGAATGAACCCCAGCTGTCCTTCTCAACGCTTTCTTCCACAAGACAGTCATGCTGTGATTTGACTACACCTAAAGAATTTGACTCAACAATGTATTTCCTAAACATGTTGAGGCAAATACATGATTAACATTTCCTTCCTCTCCTCTCCTCTGTCCTCCTGTCACTGCTTCCCCTCACTCTCCTTCCCCACTCGCCATTGCCTGTTGTCTCCCCAGCCTAGGCTACCCTCAAATTTCCTGTCACTAAGGATGACCTTGAATTTCTGATCCTCAGGACACTACCTCCTAAGTGCTGGGATTATAACAACACGTCACTAGGCCCAGCTTATGTAGCACTAGAGATCTAGCCCAGAGCCTCATGCATGCTGGGTATGTACTTTGCCAACTGAGCTGCACACCCAACCCAAAATGTTTGTTTCTAAGTCAGACTCATGCTCCGTGATCAAACGTGCACTCCAGGCCAGGTGCTATGCTCAACCTGTACAACTATTTTTTTTTTTTAATAAGAAGGTGCATAGTTGGTTCAGGCTCCCTCTCCAAAATGTATAAACTCAAAGTTTAGTTCTAAATTCTTTTGAGGCTAATACTTTTCCCATGGCAGACACAAACATTGGTGTATAATCCTGATGCACACAAAATTTTGTTTTCACCATATCTAGATTACAATTTGTACCCATCAGATGAGTTAGAAACTAGCAGTCCCTAAGTCCCAGATCTGTGTTAGATCACCAGCATCTCAGTTTTCTAGAACTCCCCGACCACCACCTCCAGCTTGTCTCCACCCCAGCCAGCCTCAAACTCCTATTCTGAGCCTCTAGGGCTATACAACGTAAGTAACCTATGCTGGGGACATTGTAAATTGCTGAGTAGAGCCTAGAGCCTATAAACTGTCTTTTTACATATAAGAGCCCACTATTTTTCTACACCTGGAGACCTGTTGAAATTACATATCAGGGGGCCGCATGTTTACTCATTTTCATCATCTATAGAAATAAGCCACGTGATTTGTTTTAACCTTACACCAACTCTGCACCATCAGCCCAGGTTCCGTCACTTGGGTTTGGTAAACAAAGCTTGTGCCCTGTCCTGACAAAGGCCCATTTGAGGTGCCCATTTACCCAAACTCCCTGACTAGAGACTCCTCAACTACAAGCAGGCCCAGCAGTTTGAGTTGTTTTTGCTAAGAAAAGACCAATGGGAAAGACACTCCTGTCATCAGAGGTAGCTTTCCGGTGGCTGGCATAGGGATCAGCTGGCATAGGGATCAGCTGGCAGGCGGCCCTGCGCAAGGCTGCTTCTTGCCCTGTGCTGCACAGGCTAGTCACTAATACTGAAACATCAAAAGACTCTGCATAAATGCAGGGCTTTAATCATCAAAAGTGGCCATCCTGTTCATTCTCCACCAAAGGGAAGTGCCACAGACTGCCGCTTCAGGGGTGTCATGTGTGTGGAGATTCACACGGCCCCTGGGAATTCTGCCACACAGCTGCCCTGTGCATAATCCCCAGACACAATGGACTTCTATTTTGTAGTTAATATCTACATTAATATTTGGATTATGATGCTTGAAATGTTAGCTTACAGCTTAGCCGTGTTGTTATAAAATACATGCATGACTATAAGATATTCTGCATTTGAGATAATATCACCCATCCATCACGTAGCCATTTCTACCAAGCTCTATGGAAATTCCCAAAGCTAGGTGAAAGGCCATGTCTTATGGCTCTTAGAAACCTCATGGCAGAGCACGCATGTGAATTCCAGGAAACTACTGCCTCCAGTAAGCAAGCTTTTCCCTTCCCTCCAAAGCCTCCTTCAGCTTGGAAACAGCCAAGGGCCTCAGATGCTTCTCCATACCGACTGACAAACATAATAGTTTACAACTTATTTTCTAATAATGACTTCAATATAGAACCTATTAAATGCTCAACTTGTCCACTTTTAAGGTGTTAAGAATGCCAAGTACTCAGAGACAAACATGACAGACACAACATTCAGAGATCAAAGCACCCACGAGTGGGAGGCCTGATGCCTCAGATCCATCTGGAGAGGTTAGGAAAGCCCCCCAAAGTTGGCCCTAACTGCCAAAAACTGGACTACCATGTGGGACTCCAGTCCCCTTGTTCATCTCGCCCTTGCAAGGACTTAAGTCAGAAGCACAGCTGAGGGCTACAGAACTGGATGTGATGGAAGGCTTGGGGTGGGGGCGGGGCAAAGCTGCTGGCTGAGCGAGCTCCACCCTCAGGACTCTGTGAAATTTTAATTTCCTCTTCGGAAATTTAGGTCAATAAATGTATACGCTCCTATTGCAAAGTGCGTGTCATTCTTAGTGTGTAAGCCCTGCCTTTCCCTTTTGAATACAAGTTTATTTTCCAATGTAATCCCTGGAGATTGGCTCCCATAAGAGAAATGACTTGGGCTCTAGGAGATATTTCTGAGCAGCTTTCAAAGTGTCAAGAAATTTATAAAAGTCTCTTTTATACCTAACGGGAGGTAGAATGTCTTAACACAAGCCATTGGAGAGATTTATTTTACCTGTTCCGACAGGCCCGTGGCACACATCTGTTAACACTGGACCCCCAGCCTTCTTACACTCTTGAAGGGATCTCAGACTGGGGACTGTTAACCCTTAGCTGTCCTAACATTAATTAGAACCTTCAGGAATCTCGGAGGAGAAGAAGAAAGAAGAAAGCTTCATAAATAGATGCCACCCAAACCAAAGGCATCTGAGGCTGGGACAGAGCAGCCTGAGCTTGTGTCTGGGGTGCATGCTTCTCCCAAACGCCTCTCTCTCCTGATGTCTGTCCTTCATTCTGTATTAAAGCTTTCCCCTAAAGACTCTTAACACTACTAAAATATATAAAATACACCCCGCCGTCTATTTTAATGTAGAGTAAGTGACACCTCAGAGCTTCACACATAGTCCCAGGGGTGAGGAAGGTTTGGGAACACGGGTCTTAAGTGTCACACTGTTTTCTAACCCATGACCTTCCAAGAATTGCCAGGCCAGAGTCCAGTTCAAGAATTTTCCTTGGCTTCCCTTTCTCTTTAGAGACAAAGGGGCAAGCTTGAGCTGAGGAAACAGCATGGCCCTGTGCACAGGGGCTTGGACAGCCGCTCTTTTCCTCCTACCAGGGTCTGAGCTTGGCCTCTGTCTGCTCTCCCTCATTCCTCAGTAGGAGTCCCCTCCTCCACCCTGGCTCAGCACTGATGTGATCAGCAAGTCCATCTCAGCCCCACTGTAGTGTGCCGAACTGACCGACATCCTTTCATCACTCTCTGCTCTTTTTTTTTTCTTCTCTAGGAAGAAGAAATGATGAAGAAAATGTTCTTGGAATCCATTTCTGGCAGAGTCTTCAGAGCTTTGCTTGAAATTGCTAGTGAAATGCTTGACATTTTTCCTTCCTTTATAAACATTATGGGCAAATCATCCAGAATCCTAATGGAAAATAACTTCCCATTAATGCAGGCTATAAAATGCTATTTTCTTTTGAAACTGTGCCTGGGAAACAAACAGTACAGGCCCCTTTACACTCAAAACCTCTACCTACAAATCAGCAAAGCTCAATGATGGCTGTGTGACAAGGGGAACCCCAAAGCTACCACCAGGGGAACCCCAGGCTACCACCAAGGGAACCCCAAAGCTACCACCAGGGGAACCCCAAAGCTACCACCAGGGGAACCCTAAGACTACTACCAGGGGAACCCCAGGGCTACCACCAAGGGGAACCCTAAGGCTACCACCAGGGGAACCCCAAGGCTACCACCAAGGGAACCCCAGGGCTACCACCAAAGTAAACCTCAAAGCAGTGGCTGGCACAGGTACATGGCCACAGTGGCAAAAAGATGACTCCACAGCCTTGGAAAATTGAGTTTCTGGGGACAGCCTTCCTCAAAGCCAGCTGGGCATCACCTTTCTTACTATTTAATCTGCCCAGGGACAGAGCTACCAGCCAAGGAGAAAGGACAGAAGCTCCAACATACACAGCCTGGGAGAGGAAGCCAAGGGCTCCCTTATCCCTCCCTAGTTCTTCTCCACCAAGCCAGATGCACACAGCAGATATCCTTGGCCACCACACACTGGCCACACACACCCATGACCACGAATCCTTGAAACACATTATTCCCAGTGCTCTTAAACGTTCTCTTACGTTTGCTGGGATTTTCTCTTTCCTCCTCCTCCTCCTCCTCCTCCTCCTCCTCCTCCTCTTCCTCCTCTTCCCCCTCCTCCTCCTCTCTTCCTCTCCTCTTCTCCTCTCTCTCTCCCTCTCTCTCTCTCTCTCTGTCCATGTATACACTTGCGTGTGATGGTCAGAGGTCAATGTCAAATGTCCTCTTCTACCCTTCTCCACCTTGATTTTGAGGCGGGGTCTCTCACTGCACCTGGAGCTCGCTGATTCTGCACAGCTGGCCACTCCCCACCCCCTCCCCTGGCTTCCTAACACTGGGCTGTGGGCACGCAGTGCTGCACCTGTGCTTTATGTGAGTGCTGAGGATCTGAACTCGGGTCCTCATATGAGCATGGCTTCCTCAATTACCGACCACTTTACCAACTGAGCCATCGCTCCATCCCTTCCTACCTGTGTACCCAGGTATAGCTTCCCTGTGAGGGAAGGTATCTATGACTGCTGTCAGTGTGACCTATAGAGAAATCCCACCTGACCTTGTTTGTAAGATGAGGTGCCGCAGTATCACAGTGGCATGTCTAATAGGCTATCTAACCCAGGCCATACTGTGGTGTAGCTGCTAACGTCATTACCATGACTCATTATCACTCTCTGGGACATTAGTGTGAGGAAGAAAGGAGACCCAAGCACAGACAGTACACTGTAGGTCAAGGCTAGGACTGTACTTGTTTTCAAATCTTACGTTGTTGTTTGTAAATCCATGTTTTTCTAAACAGAAAACTTGAAAGGGCTTCCAAAAAAAAAATCTGTAATACACATTCAATTCTTGCCAGAAATAGGCAAGTCATAAAACATACAAAAGCTAGCTATACATTTCATCCAAAGAACCAAAGTTCTGAGATAGGGAGGAAGGCACTACTAGAAAATGACACTAGGGCAACAGACCACACTGGGACTGGCCCAGCAAACAGGACGTATGTTAACCTAGCAGGGCAGCTCAAGGGACAGCGGGCGTCCTGGTGGCCAGAGAAAGTGGCAGTGTTAAACAGGTAATGTGACTTCCTCAAATATGTGCTATTGAAATATAGGTTTAGATATCTTCACACCAGATACTCATTGCTCATAACCACTTAGCGTAGCCTGCACGCAGGTGTGTTTGTAACCATGCAGTCACGGGATCCACTTTGTCTTTCTTTTCTATTTAACTTCAACCCTGTTCCTATTTCTATATAATCCACACAGCATAGCGCTTAAATAGAAGCATAGCGTCTCACTTCATCTACCAAAACCTACTTATCATTATCCAACTGTGGACACAAGTACGTGACTAGCCATCAGCACACTCCCTTATGCAACTTCTTAGAGACTCTTTAACAGCTCTACAAGAATAGCCCATGCTTAGTTATTTCCTCAGGACGTGTTTCCAGGACTAAAGGCACTGATGTGCACACACACTTGACAGACAGAGCTACACTGATTGCCCAGTGAGTCGTGTCAGGGGCTGGCGAACTGTGGGCTGTAAGCCTGTAAGAATGGAACCCAGTTACGCTCATTCACTCATCTATGGACACGTTTGGATGACGTAACAATAAAGTTCAGCAGTTATTACAGAGACCACATGGCCCTGTAGAGACCATAAGTCATGAATATTTACTGCCTGGCCCTCTACCAAAATGTCTGCCCATGCCTAAGTGAGTCTAACGTATGATTCCTCAGTGCTAGTGGGATTGTGTCCAAGTGCCATATTTGAACAGAAATGGAGCCTGCATCCCCCAATAGAGGGCAGGGAGTAACAGGGCAAATGTTTTCTCCCAGTAACTTTCCAGTACACACATGTGGGAGCTGCACACTACATAACCAGCCTGCCTCCTCCTCTGTGGAAGTGATAGAATCATAGGTAAGTTCTGGATCTCCAGTTTGCATCTTCCTACCTTGGCAGCTAGTTATGTCATGTGACTAAGCCCTGGCCAGTGGGATGGGAGAAAGGTGATGCGAGTCACTTCTGCTCAATTCTTTGAGAGGAAACTATGCCTAGGCTCTTATCCTCCATTTCTTGAGAGCAGTGACTACTATTACCCCAGTGTAGAAACTGTTGCCAGAAGCCAGACACTGCCACAGTAAAACCTGCAACCAGAGACAATGACTCAGAAGGCAGCAATGGAAAGAATGCGTGTGTAATAGATTTGAGAGCCCATGATGCCTGTGAGGTCACACAGTGAAGCATTTTGGTCCAAGTTTGACATGTGACAACTTTGAAAGCAGACCACACACCGGGAACTCAAAAACACAAGGTGGATAAAGCTAGGACGCTCGTACTTATCAGTTCCTCCCTGCAGATGCTGGCAAATTAGTATAAGAAAGTCTGTGAGTGGAGGGGTCAGGAAACAGAATGGAGGCTGAGAGTTGGATGTGGGGAAAGCTATCTGCTTCAAGAGCCCCAAAGAACAGAAGGTAAGTGAGCTGCTGCGTCAAGTACTTCTCAGAGACCTCACCAAACCAAAGGAATCCAGCCACGTATCCATGACTTATGATGACTTAGGCTTTGTCCTTCACTCAGGTCTGTCGCTTCAAGTGTCCTCAAGACAACCTCTATGAGCTGAGAGAGGAAAGCATGGATCGGACATCCAGCTGTCTGGTGCGCTATGTCCAAGAAGGGACCATGGTTCTGGGCATCCATAACTTCTGAGAACACATAGGGCAGAAGTGCACCGTGGTTTTGCTGGTATCACTTTGCAGCAAATATGCAGGGCTCCTTTGGAGACACCTGCACTTAGAAACGCTTAAGGAGCCACACGGCACAGGTCAAAGAGGGCAACTTGCAAGGCCAGCCACAAATGTGACATTTCTAAGGGAGCGTTCCTGGGAGCCAGCAGGATGAAGGGCAAGAAAGGAATCTACCCCACTCCCACACCCAGCCCCGACACACACACACACACACACACACACACACACACACACACTCCTATCTCTCTCTCTCTCTCTCTCTCTCTCTCTCTCTCTCTCTCTCTCTCTCTCTCTCTCTCTCAAAACCTGGAAAACTGAAGCAGGGTCTAATCAAGGTCAGTCCTCACTGTCAGGAAGAGGGGAATTCTCCCCTCCCCCCATCTCTTTCTCACACATACACATACATACACACACACTCACACACATACACTCTCACTCTTTGTCTCTCTCTCTCTCATACACGTATGTACATACATACATACATACATACATACATACATACATACATACATACCCACCCTGGAGAACTGAACTAGGCTCTAATCAAGGCAAGTCCTTCACTGTCAGGGAGAGGGGTCCCTGCAATATCTGTTTAGCAAGATTCCATAAGTATTAGGATAGAATCAGTATTAGGAGTTATGCTTGCTGTATATTTTTATTTGCTGGGGTATGAATCCTGCTATTAATATTGACCTGAATGTGTGCCCAAAATTCAGATACTGCGACTTAATTTCCAGTGAGTCTAGGAGCCTTCTCAATACGATGAGTTCATAAAGATAGCCTTCATTCATGAGGTTAGTGACATTATAAAAATAAAAGTCCAAGAGAGCTTATTTGCCATTTCTACCACACAAGAAATAGCTAGAAGGTGCCATCTATGAGGCATGGTCACACATCAGCCACCATATCAGGTGATGATCCAAAGAGTCAAGTCTGTCTGTGACGCCCAACAGTGCATAACCACTGCGGCTGCAGGGGAACTTGGGAAGACACTATCCGAGGAGTCAAGCTCACCGTGCATTTCATTTCCGTCACTGTGACACAGAACCAAGAGAAACAATGTTTAACACAGACAGCTTGTTTTGGCTCACAGTCTCAGGGGTTTCCGGGCCCATTTGACTTATGGGAGACAGCACTTCATAGTTGGTGCCATAGCCGCTCATTTCCTTCAGAAAAACAAGAAAGGGTTTGGGGGATCTCCATGTCCCCATCATGGGTGTGCCCCAGTGGCATAAGGTAAATCTAGTAGGCCCAACTTTGAAAGGATCTACCGCAGCAGAGCTGTGGTCTGGAAGCAAAACTTCTAAGACATGAGCCTTTGGGCAACATTCTGAATCCAAACTTACAGCAGTAGAGATATGAGGACAGCTTTTGATCTTATACCTGCCAATCACCAGGACAGCCTGTTGTTCCCACGTTTCTTACTTTCAGGTATGTTGCCTCAGCTGTGTGAACAAGCTCAGACACCACTGTAAGGAGGTGGCTAGACACTGCATTTCCTAAGGAGCTTTGTCCTTAAGGGGGGCTGTGTCAGAACACGCATGTCACTGCTTGCTAGAGTTAGAGGACATGTGTGCTCTCTTTCTCCCCTTCCCCTGGATGAAGTAGGAACAAGTAAGGCAGCAATATAAAGGAACAAGAAAAGCAGCCAGGATGGTAGGGCATCCTGAGTGCCTGAGGTCCAAGGCCTCTGAGGGAGTCAGTCCACGGGAAACACCCTCCTTTGGGACCATCATCCCTGCCCCCAGCCATTGCACAGGCAAGGAAATCTCATGATGCTGCATGTTGTAAATGCTTCTTCTATTTGTTTGTTTGTTTGTTGTAGGCTGTAAGCATAAGGTTATTGTGTAGTTTAACTGCTTATTTCTGTACCCCTCATGTCTGGCTGCAAGCTTTATTCTGAGAATTTACTGTCTAAATGTTGTATAAATTCTGCTCCCCAATTGTCCCCTGTTATGTCAATAAAGCAGCTTACAGCCAACTGATGAGCAGGAGAGAGAATAGGGCTGGACTTCCTGCCAGCCCAGGTGGGCTGGGAGCCGGTAGGGGGCAGGAGTTACAAGAGGAAGCAGGGGATTCAGCCAAGGGTAGAGGGTCCAAGGAAGATCAGGAGGGAGCTGAGGAGGAAAGCTACAAAGTGCAAGTATTGCTGGGATGTTTGCTGGGAGTAAGACAGGAAAGCGCAGAGGTTAAGAACAGACTTAAACTGCTCAGATTGTGTTGTGAAGCCTTGTATTATAAAAGAGTCTCGGGCCAGGCGATGGTGGCGCATGCCTTTAGTCCCAGCACTCGGGAGGCAGAGGCAGGCAGATCACTGTGAGTTCGAGGTTGGCCTGGTCTACAGAGCTACACAGCCAAGGCTACACAGAGAAACCCTGTCTTGAAAGAAACCAAAAAATAAAAAAATAATTAAAAAATAAAAGAGTCTCAATTATTTGTGTGGTAGCTGGGTTAAGAAAAAAGCTTAGAGAAACAAACAGTTCTGTAAAAATAACTCAACTGTTGGCATAATGTTATTGTGCACTGTGTAAAGATTCAAATGCTGATTTCACAGCTATGACCCTTGAGTTCTTATTAAGATAGATGCAGATTACACTGATAGGTTTGAACTTTCATTGAAAGATAAAAGCCTGTGATGATGCTGGGAAAATCTCAGACCTCAGCTTCTCTGGCCATGTGTGCTCCAAAAAGAACATGTGGGCGACCAGGAGCAAAGCAGGTGAGCACCATCCCACGGCTCAGCCTGTGCAATCAGGAACTACGGGGAGTGTGGACTTCCGAAGGCTGAGGAAATCATCTTTGGCATCCACGACAGAGAATGTTCAACACTCCACATCAAAGGTACACGACTATACAAGGGACAACTGAAACATGGCACTGGACAATTAGAAAGTCTGGTCTGTGAAGACCTCATTAAAAGAATACAAAGACACAGAGAGAATGCATGGAAAACTACACGTATACCTCAAAGGACTTCCATTTAGCATGTGTACAGAACTGACAAGGCCCAGCAGTAGATATAGAAATAATTCGGCTATAAACTGAACGGTGATGTGGTGAGACGGCTCACTAGAAGACCATGCACACAGGCAGGTGCGGACTCTCTGCATCATTCATTAATGTGGCTAAAACCAAAGGCAACAGCACTGGTGCAGCACAGCATTGCTGCACCTGTATGGAAAGACAGAAATCATACACGTTGCTGGTGGGAATGTAGGACGGTTCAGCCATTCTGGTGCCTTGACAAAGACCTGACATAGACATTAAGGGAAAGGTTTTTTAAGTAGTAGAAAGTAATAGAATAATCCTAACAGAATAGTCCTGGGGACAGAAAGACTTCTCAGAAGGAGAATATACAAATCATAAACAAAAACATTGATAATGTTGGCTACATCAAAAGTAGAGTGTCTATGTTCTCAAAACAAAATTAGACAATGCAAATAAAACAAACAAAACAAAACAAAACAAAAAACAAAACCACTTCCCAGAATTTGAGGATAAGTGGCAAACTGAGGAAAGAAAGCTATTAATAACTCATGTGTAACAGTTTCCTGCAGATCACAAAGGCAAGGCAAATTTTATAAAAGAAAACAAATGATGTAACCAATATTAGTGACCAGTTAAACATTGAAAAATATCTAATCTAGTGATTTCAGAAAGGTCAAAATGGAAATTGAACACCATTTATTTTAATGTAGAAATTCTGGACAAAAACTGAGGTCTGGCACACAGCATAGCCATTTTGGAGTGTCACTTAGCAATATCCACCATCATGTAAATACCAGCAGCAACTCCACATCCCCACCCTATGCCCTCGCCCTCATGCTGATTCAGCAATTTCATTTCTAGAAAGTCTTGCTCATTAGCATACAGAGACAGATAAGGGTGATCACGGTTACAGTTAATCGGGGCCAAGCAAAACCATGAAGATGCTAAACACCATGGCAGAGGCCTATGTACAAGAAAGAGCAATGCACCCGGACATGGTAGTGCATGCCTGTAATCCCAGCACTCGGGGAGGTAGAGGCAGGTGGATCTCTGTGAGTTCAAGGCCAGCCTGGTCGAAGTCTAGGACAGCCAGGACTACACCAGGAAATCTTCTCTTTTAAAAAAAATGCATTTTGGAAAGAAAACTATATAACAACACGGTTGCTTTTGTTTTGCTTAAACTATGTTAAATGTGAAATACAGGTGCCAGCCACAGATTGGGCAATATTCATACGCAGCCATTAGGAGAGGCTATGCCTAGGGAGGACACCAGACACAATTGGAAATCATATGGAGTGTGTGGGAAAGTAGACAGTGTCTGAACTTTTCTTGCCTAGCTTTACTCTGGAACATAAATCTAAACTCTACCAGCACAATGCTTGCGACAGTAGTAGGCATACTTCAGGTGCCCAGAATGCTAAGAAAAACTGTCTAACAACTGGGACGCTAGTTAGAGGGCATTAACCCTTTAAATATAAAAGACAACCCAGCAGCTATGGTTCTCTAGCCAAGGGGCTGCCTAAGGGCCACATTAGAAGACATCAGTATGCGGTGGACTTCTTCCCAGTACTGGTGTTCAAATACCCAACCATTGGAATTGGGAAAAGGGAGGAAAACTTATCAGCCAGCCAAGGAAAGTCCATCCGTTTCTCAAGTGCATTCCCACAACAGCCTCAGCACCACGCAGGGGCTGGAGAGCCCGCGTGGCACCTGACTCACCTGTCTTTGACGAGCTGCTGGTGGAAATCCCATTCATGTCGCTGGAAGTTGTGTCCACAGACCTTGGCAGGTATTCCCGCTTGGGGATTCGGGATGCAAAAGATATTCTGTAACATACAGGGGAGGCCAAGTCAGACCCCTGTCCCAGACGGCAGAGCCTGCACAGGCCTTTGCTTTTCTTGAGGAGGACCAGACCCAATGGGACAATGAGAGCGGGGACTGCGCACACTGACGTCTGAGAGGCCAAAGTGCCAGGAGTATGACCTGCATGCACTTCTTCCATTATGTACTTGACTTTCTAGCTGAGATCCATCTGGAAGAGATGTCCCCACAATGTCCCTGAGGCTAGTCAAGTGGCCACTCCCCTAGGCCAGCTGCCTTCTTTCCTCTCTACTGCAGTGGGGACCATCCAAGCATGCGCACAGAGTATCTAGACGGACATCTGCCTACAGAAGCGAAGGCTTCAGGAACGGCCATCCCACTGTGACTACAGATCTGACTGAAGCAAATCTATCCGTTACCATAATCCTATGAAAAACAGTTTCTGTTATCTGTGCTCTGTAGTCAGAGCACAGAGTAGGTTTAACCTAATTATTTGATTAAGAAGGTTGCTGCACACATTATAAGTGATATTACCAATTTGTAGAAAGTAAAGGTTGCATTGACCATGAAAGTCCTAAGGCAGAGACTATTTATCATTCAGAAGATATTGCTGACTGGTTCAAGGCTAGAATCAGTCATATGAACACAGCGTGGTAACACTTTCATGGCTTTGACATGGTTCTGAGTATCACTTGGCTCTCTCATTCCTACATGTTGGGGATGGAGCACACACTCCACCCTCAACAAGTAAACAGAGTGCTAACCTTTCCAGTCAGCAAGGAAGCCACAAGAGCTGGCTTCTCAGTCAGGTAAGCCACAGTGTTTGTAGACTCTCCATTGGGCCACCCAAAAAGGGGGATATTAATAAAAAGAAAATGGAGAAAAGGCATTACAGCCTTTTACCCAGTTCTGTCCTGTTGGCCCAAGATATATATAATCTTAGCCCTAATCTCCTACTCAACCTGAAAACCAGCTAGAGAAAACTCCAAACAGGCTGAAAGGAAGGGGCTGAGAGACAGAGCCTGGCTGGTCCTGTGCTGCCCACAGACGCTTCCGCCAAGGTCTTACCGTAGCTCCAGCTTGCTCTGCAGCTCCCGGAGGATCTCTGTGGACTGCCTGTGATAGTCTAATGTCGCCTCTACAAACACGGCCAGCTGGCTGACTTGCTCTACCTGTGGCAGAAGTGCAAAGTTACCCCCACGCTGGCCAGAGCCCCTGCGATGTCCACAGCAACAGGAAGCCAGTGACAGCAGCCTGGCTCTGCCCGGCAGCAGGGCCTGAGCCCTGGTCCATGTCATCTCATGCCATCTCAGAGCCCTACAATTGCGATGAGGGCCACACACAGGGCCAACAAGGCTGGGAAAACACTGGCAAGTTGATTCGTGATTATGAATCTGCTGTAACTGCACCAAGCTGCCATCTCTTACAGTTATAGGATGATATTGTTTGTTGTTTTGTTTTGTTCTTTTTGTTGTTGTTTTTAAATGCTCTAAAATTTATGGATCTGAAGATGGCAGGAAAGAGCTCTCCCTCCTGTAAGGAAAACCAGTGCTTGGCAAGTGAGCTTTCTTAGGGAGATACTTCTGCCAGCGCCTTCTAGTGAAGCCAGACCAAGAAACAAAGTCAAATTGCTCCACTCTCTGAGAAAACAGGGACATCTGGCAAGTCACACTGGCTCCAGGGAAAAGAACTGCCCCCTGTGTTTTTGTTGCCACCCAACAAAGCATTTTCCCTGAAGCATACAGCAGAAAGGATGAGCTGTGGACACCCTCTTCCCCACAAACTGACATGTCGGTGAACCCAGTGGCACCAGGGAGGTCAGGAAAGGGGATTGTGACAAGGTCTCATGTAGCCCAGATCTACCTCATACTCATCACATAGCCAAGGCTGACTGACCTTGAACTCCTGATTTCCCTGCCTCCGCTTCCCAAGTACTGTGAGGTTTAGGGGTATTTGTTTGTTTGTTGCTTGTTTGTTATTTGTTGAAGAGTTTGTAAGAAAAGCCCAGAAGATACGCAGAGCTTGAAGAAGGGCCTGGCTGAGAGCTGTCCTGTTCATCAGTGGGGTTAAAATATAAAACAAAACAAAGCAAAACACTACAGCAAATAAGAACTAAGTTTATTTCTAGAACCTTTTATAGCAAGCCCCAAAGGCTTGAAGAGATTCCCCACCCCCAACCACCCAACCACAACCCAAATCTCAGGATTTCCAGATCTCGATAGAGATACAAATCAAAACCACTCATGCCAGGCTTTCAAAAAACAGCATTTACTTCCATAGCTCTAACCAGCTCTGAGGCAAAATCTAGGTGCTTCCTCACTCTGTCATCTGTTTCCTACCTGCAGCACCAGCAGGGAGTTGCTTGCTTCCATAGGTCCATGCTGCTTTCATGTACTGTTGAGAACTCTCACTCTCGGGTGCCTGCCCTTTTACTTTACTGCCCACTCATGTGCGTTTACAATAGATGCAGCACCCACTTACGCCAGGAATGCAGTGGGCATATGACTTAGGAAAGTCCTGGCACTGCACTTATTTTACCACGCTCTGTGGCTGGAAAAGCAGCACTGGCCTTCCATTTCCTAAAACCCAATAAACAAAACAAAGACAGCCTGCACCCTGCAACAATCCTAAGGATTTCCGATATTTCACTTTTGAAATTTGGCTTTGCACGAAGACTTCTGAATAAATCCAGAACCACGGCCTGACATGATCATGGCAGAATCTGTTAAGAAAAGAACGCTGCCTCCTTGTGATGCTAGAACTGCAGGTTTGATGACCATTGCTCCCACCTCTCTTATCTGGGAATATGAAGTTGTCCAGTTTGTGCTGTTTGCAGATCAAAGGACCGTGAAAGGCCCCTAAACAAATAACCTTACGGTGCACGCGGAAGACACCAACTATGCCAACAGCTAAGATTGTGTAACCTGGAACTGCATCTGAAATACTGCCTTTGACAGATTGCTTTGGGAAGGCAACAGATCCCAGAGCCACTAAAGCTTGGGAGACAGATGCAGGACTCCCCATGGTTCCTGCATACAGCGGGTGCCCAGGGAGAGCCCTGAGCACAGTTACTAGACTTGGGTTCTGCTCCCCCTACTGAGCATGAAGGCAAGTCAGATTCGAACTAGATTATCCCTCTGTCACTGTTGAACCAGAAGTTTCCAGCTGCCTCCTATAGGATATGAGCTGTGTGCTGGGAACCTGAAGAGATGGCCTTTGCTTGAACTAAACACCTAGAAAGACAGCACCAAGCTAAAGGAACAAACTCAGGCCCCGCATGCATCAAAAGCTGTCCAAGCAAAACACACCCTCCACTGGCCACATTAGAAAATTCGAAAAGCTGCCTGTTGATTTCATTTCTGGGTTAAAGCTATGAGCAAACATGCTACATTCTATAGCAAGGGGTACTTTGCAGATTGGTTACATTAAGAATTTTAAAATGGGGTGCTATCTTGGATTTCCAAGGTGACCCGACATAACTAGAAACTGCCTTTGGGTTAAGGATACAGGCTAGTTGGTAGAATGCTGACCTCGAATGCACCAAGCCCTGGGTTCAAATCCCAGTGCTACCTAAACCAGAGGTAGTGATGGAAATATCAGTGCTTATGAGGTGGAATTAGGAGGATAAGGGGTTCCAGGTCATCCTCACTGCAGAGCAAGTTTGAGGCCAGCCTGAACTGCGTGAGACTCTGTCCTATACACACACACACACACACACACACACACACACACACACACACACACACACACACACGACATTTTGAAGATATTCCTTTTAAGAGGAAGACAGGAGGGAAATAATCAGAGTAGGACGGGACTGTCAGAGTAGGAGGCTTGAAGACCTTGCTGCTGGTTTTGCAAATGAAGGAAGACTGACACAATGGGTAGAGAAGTGCAAATCTTGGAAGCTGGCAAGCTAGCCTCTTTCATGGATGAAGCGCACACTCCCTGAGCTGTCTTGAAATGTGATAGTTAAGTGACTTCTCACTGCCGTGTCTAAGATCACTGCTCTTTTGAACTCCTTGGAGGAGCTGGAGTTTCTGGTCATGAACAGGAATGTTTTGGGTTTTTTGGTGGGTTTTCCCCCCAGTGAATCTGATTGCAGATTCATGGATTCCATGTTTTAAAAAAAGAACAAGAAAAGAAAAGAAAAACCTGGTGGCAGAGATGTGCACCTGGAATCCCAGCACTTGGAAAGGTGCAAGCAGGAGGATCCCTGGAGCTTGCTGGCAGCCAGTCCAGCCAAATAGGAACCTCTATGTTCAGTGAGAGACCCTGCTTCAAACATAAGGTGGGGAGTGATTAAGAAAGACACCCAAAGCCCCCACTCCTGCACAGGTATACACACACGTGTGGAGAGAGAGAGAGAGAGAGAGAGAGAGAGAGAGAGAGAGAGAGAGAGAGAGAGAGAGAGAGAGAGCACACTAAAGAAAATATTTCCCTGGACCAATGGAAAAGGACCCAGGAATATGGAATCTATAGATGAAGCTCCAATGGGGCCTCTGGCTGGGGGATGTCGGCTAGAAACTGTTGCACGAGCCAGCCCTCTCTGGGCTGAAATAGACACTTTTAAAATGTAATATGGTTTCTTCTAAGATCAAAGGCTGCCAAGCTGTAAGAAAGAAACGTCTCAGAGGAGGAGTCAAACCTGTGGGCAGTGGCATTCCCAAGAAAGGCAAGGAAGCCTCAGAACTAACCTCTTGCCTGCTGTAGCCCCACCTGAGAGTAAACTGTGTGGCAGACAGGCCCTTCCCTAAAGGGAGGTCCACTCTGGGTGCCAGTCACAGTCTGACACAAGAGGAGTCAGTCATGGGCCTGGACCCCTAAGATCTCTGGAAATCAGTAGAGCCAAAACAACTCCCTGCCTTAAACGGCTGCCTGGGGAGTGATGGAGGCACTTGGCTGCAAGCAAGATGTGAAGTCATCCAGGTAAGGAATCCAGCTCTTCCCAACAAGATCAGCAATGTGGGATTGAAGAAGGTTCTTCCCTGTTTTCCCATCCCAGATCTGCCTGAAATAGATGAGTCAATCCGAGAGACTCTCGTTTCAGAACAGCAGGATGAACAACTCAGGTTCCCATGCCATCCCTTGTTTGTTCCACATCATAAGTAGATGAGTGATCTAATCTGTGAGGTGAGGGAGCACCCCCTGGCTAGCAGGACACATCAACACTACTCTGGGCCCTGGACTGTTTTTCTCAAGGAAGTAGGTTGTGGAGAAAAGATCCTGGATGTACGTACATGTACACAGGCGTGCGCACGTGCGCACGCACACACACACACACACACATACACGCACACACACACACACACACACACCACATGGACAATCCATAGGTTTAGATTTCAATATATCTGGACATGTGCCAGGTTGGTCTGTGGATTCAGCTGGGCTCATCTGCTGGCTTCTCGGTTACAAGAATGTAGACTGAAGAAGGTTTATAGGGTCTGAAGAAAAAGCAGTGTGTATACACTGTAGAGCTGAGGAGAGAGGAGAGAACCCACCCTACAAGCTTCCACAAACAGCCTGGCAGCAAGTAAGCTCAAGGAAGAGTTATATAATCTGCAGTTGGAGACCCTGGATAGACTAAATCTGTTCATTCTGTCCAAAGTTCCTCTCAGGCAAAGCTTCGGCAAACACTCAACTATGCATGTGCTAGTTGCTGTATGGGGGATGGAGAGATGGCTCCACACTTAAAAGCACCAGAGTTTGATTCCCAGCACCCACATGGTGCTCACACCCTTTGTAACTCTAGAATCAGGGGCTCTGTGGCCCTCTTTTGGCCTCTATAGGCAGTGTTCTCACACAGTGAACATCCATGCACACAGACAAAACATTCATACACTTAATTGTTCTTTAAGCTCTTGTTGTATTTTATCCAGGACAATGGGAGGGGAGAGCTAGGGGTACTGGGTCCAACTGCCCCCTGGAGGATGAGGTTTGAATTCCTGGAAGCACAGAAGCTCAGGCAGGAGGTAACCAAAGACAGAGCACAGCAGCTCAAATGTTTCTCGCTCACTTTCCTCTCTGTTTACTCCTTTCCTCGAAGTGGATGCTCACAGGTCCCAATTCCACTCCCTCCTCCTGTGGGTGAGACAGGAGCCTGTCCTTAGCAGTATGCCTTACTCTGCCCTATAACTGGTTCTCAGGGTTAGAAGCCCGGTGAAGGCCGCTCACCCAGTGTCAGCATCTTCTATGGTGCATAGGTGGAGGAGCCAGGCTGGCTCTGCACTGAGGCTGACATCCATCAACTGAGGTCACAGAGAGCAGAAAGTGAACTTCTGAGACTTTGGCCCTGGGCCAAAAGTTGATCAGACAGTCTATAGTACACTTACTGAGCACCCCCACCAGATGCCTGGCTCTTCTGTCAGCTTCTCAATTAGACAGAACCCGAACCAGTGTCTGCGTGGCTGAGATCCCAAAGTCTCCTCCCCATGACGATGTCAACACATGACTTGTGTTTGGAGGAGTCATGAACCTTCTGCTATCTGTCACCTTGTTCTTTCCGAAGCCATACTTTAATACAGTGTTCACCAGTTTCCAACAGGTGCAATGTCAACTGTATCTTAGTTTGAATATGAAATGTCCTCTCAGGATCATGCCAATATTTTGGTAACTTCTGGAACTTTAAGAGATTAAAGCAAAGCCTAGTTTAAAGGAAATAAGTCACTGGAGTATATACGGGAGGGTAAGGCTGTATCTCACTTTGTGTCTTGTCTTGGAGTGTTCTCACTTTCGCTCTCTCTTCTCTCTCTCTCCTCTCTCCTCTCCCTCTCCCCTCCTCTCTCCCCTCTTCTCTCCTCTCCCTCTCTCTCCCTCTCTCTCTCTTTCTCTCTCTCTTTTTCTCTCCTTATCTCTTTCTCTCTCTCTCCCACCTTACATCTTCTTTCTGACCAGCGCCATCTGTCCCACCATGATGCTCCAAGTCACCATAACATGGAAATAATGGAGCCACCTGACCTCTAACCCCGGAAGCAAAGTTCATCTTCTCTCCTTTTAAATTGTTCTCTCAGGCATCTGTCATGGTACATAGAAGTGTGGCCAATTCAGGGTCTAATCACTATCAAATCCATCAGGCTTGCAGGTTTGCAGACCTACTATGTTTAACAATGAGTAAGGGTTCTGGTCATGTTTACCCAGAGGCACAATGATATCTAGGGGGAAAAAAAAATCCAGCCATGCCCAACCATCCTGAAGCTCAGCTTTCCAACCATGAAAGGAAGCAGGCGTGGCCATTAAGGCTGAGTGACAAAGGGTGGACATGAAGTTGGTGACCGAGAGGTATCAGAACTCTGAAGACTGCATAACCATGGCCTTGGCTTCAGCGGGGGGGATGGATGAAAGTCAAGGAGAGTAAAACACCACCCAGCCTTAGCGTGTGTTATTAGCATTTTTCTCTTTCCCCTCAACAGAACACACCTATAGTTTGTCCTCACAGCAGCTGACAGCACTAGCATTGGCCTGTGAGACACCAAGGGTCAACTGGAGATTTGTTTTTACACTTTATCTGGTCAACGAGAGAGAGAGAGAGGTTGCTAGTCTATATGGACATGGAAAAGACAAGGGAGATCCTGTCCAGGTCTGGAATGCTGTCACCCCAAGAAGTGAAGGAAGATGGTCTGCTAGATGACACAGTGACCAGTGAGTCTCCTCAGCTAGAAACCTGACAGTGGGGAAGGGTGACAGCAAGTGTACTGTGGTAAGGAACTGTCACTAGCACCTCTGAGCCTCTGTCACAACATGCTGGGAAAATGGTGCCTTCACCATCATCACTCAAGTCCTCATCACCATGGCAACCATGACCACAGGGATCTGTATGGGGCAGGGAAGAAAGCAGCAGCTCAGGAACCTGGCACCAAGGCAGCCTGGGCGACCCTTTGCTGCTTGTGACTCAGGTCTCTTCTAACCTCAGTGGTCAGTGTTCAGAGGCTATGGCAAAGGAAGGGCTGGGCAGAGGATACGGGAGCACATCTGGAATCATCTCTGAGTGAGTCCTAGGAATAGGGCCGTGAAGGGAGCCTCACCTCAGGGGTGGCACCTACTCACCTGCGGGGTCAACTCCTTAGGGTCACCCTAGTCCTGACTGAGCTAGGCCCACTCCAGGACCCCTAAGAAGCCCCTAGGTAAAAACTAGGCTCTACTTTTGCTAGAAGGGACAAACCTGCAACAACCAGAGTAACTGTCGTCAAACAATGGACAAACAACTGAGCTTGTGTGACAAAGAGGTTGTTTCTGAATTTTAAGTGTTAATATAGAGAAAGCTTCAGAGTCTTAGGCTAAACATGAAAGTCAGCATTGCTGAGATAGCCTTTCTGTACAAAGAACTTGTTCAAAACAAATCATGGAAATTCATGCATGGAAGGTCATGAGCAGAGCAGGCGGGTGGGCACTTGGTCTGACACAGAAGCTGTGGCCTCCGTATCTGAAGGCCCTGTAAGAGGTGCAGGGCCTGGTATGGCAGGATTTGTTGGCTTTCTAAGGATTATGTGCTGCAAGGACCTCAAAAGTGTTTCCCTAATACTTCAAATGAATTAAGTGCAGCACTGTGAAACAAAACAAGAAATATGCCCAAAGCTCGGGCCAATTTCAAGAAGAAACAAACAGAGACAGCTAACACTTACATGTGCCCCAGCATACACACCCTATAAATCGTAAAAATGAACAGATTAAAAGTCAAGAATACAAAAGAGTATAACTCCCAGGCTTCAGTTGTGCATATCACTCTCCCACACCTTACCACAGAGCGAAAGGCATCCATGACATTGTTTGACCTGACTGAAGACACAAGGCCTTGGTGTACCTTTCACAAACCATTCTAAGTACAACATGAGAATAAATTCAAATCCTGATTCCCTGCACAGGTGTGTAGCTGTAACAAATGGGTCCAAAGCTAACGCCTGGCTCACGACTGCCAGGCCTGAAATGGCTACTGTGGTGCCTGTTAGCCTCGCCTCAGGCACCCCGAGCAGTGCAGTACCTGGTGCAAAGCCCAGTCCAAGCTGCTGACCTCCTGGCTCCTCCCAGCTCCTCTCAGCCTCTCACCCTTACCCTAAACCTCTTCAGGCCAGTTGTTCCACTTTCTTTCCTGCAGCTTCTCTTTCCTATGTAATCCAATCATTTTGGCCACACTCTCTTGGTTCTCCTCTCCTCTCTTCTCTCTCCTCTCCTCTCTCTCTTCTCTTCTCTTCTCTTCTCGGACTCTTCCAGATGCCTCTGGCTTGTGCTTGCCCTCATACCTACAATAAATTCCTTCTCCTCAGCCACACCTTGGAGCGGCCATGTTCTCACCGTCATTCAGTGATGTCACTGAGCCAGGCTGAGGCTGAGGATTTAAGAGAGAGGCAGGGGTGGATCCACCAAGCAATGCCTGATAAGCAAGGCAGAGAAGGGAGGCCCCAGCCTGTCGCTAGGAATTCCTAGCCCCTTTTAGTTCAGTTTCACTTTACTACTTGGACAAATTAAAAAGAACTGGTGACAAGAAACATTACACCATAGCACTATTGCTCCTGGAGACTGTGACCCTTGACTTTCACAAGCACCAGTGGGAAACAGTCAACATGTGGGCCAGACTTTTGTATTCCTGGTGTTGGCACTGATGGGTAAAAGCCTCCAAGGGCTGGTGGATGAGACAAATCACCAGCCAGAGAATGCAGTTCAACCTCAGCAAAACTACAGCTCCAAACCACAAATGCAGTGGCCCTAGACACAAAGGCTGGTCTCCCAGGCCCATCTCTGTGATAAGGCCATGTCCAGCGATAAGTAAGCCCCCAAGGGCTAAGGTGTCAGTCAGGGATTGTTGACTATCTGTAACTATCTCTAAGGCAGGAAGCAACAGTTACCCAGAACATTCTAGAAACTTCTATGGCAAGTCAGGTTTTAGAGATTCTCTGCACACCAAGCATGCTCACACACAACAGTGTCAGTTTAAATACTTACATCATTTTCTAAAAAATTAAACATGCTTCTTTCGGCCAGCTCTTTTGACTCTTCAAACTTTTCCACTGCTTGTCTGATCTCTTCGTCAGGTATCTTACCTACTCGCCTCTTTTTATAATCATAATCCAGGCGGCGGCCTTCCAGCTTTCTCAGGTGGTGCTAAAAAGAGAAAGGAAATCCTCACAAGTGTTGAGACTCACACCGTGGTGTGCGGTCGTGTGCAACATCACTTTTCTTTTTTTCTTTTCTTTTTTAAATTTATTTATTTGTACACAGTGTGGATGCTGGGAATTGAACTTAGGACCTCTAGAAGAACAGTCGGTGCTCTTAACCACTGAGCCATCTCTCCAGCCCTCCACATCATCTTTCTTATTCCTATGAAAATACTCATTTCTTCTTCTCACCCCAGATTTGACCTTTTGCTGTTTAAGAATTTCATACATGTATATGTGTTTTAATCAAAGTCACATCCCATTCTCTACCCTTTAACTTCTCCCTGGCTCCCCACCACCATCACCACTTTCTCTTCCCAACCTCATATGCTCTTTCTTCTAACTCCATAGAGGCCACTGGGTGCTGTCAGTAGCGCAAGGCCATAGCGCCATCTGCTGGAGCATCCCTCGAGAAAACTGACTCCTTCCTCCCCAGAAGGAATTGATTCAGTCCTCAGCTAGGGGGTGGGGCTTTGTGAGCCTTGGCCCCACCCATTTTCCCAAGTAAGAAACCTTTACACCCTCTGCTCTGCACCCCGGGGCTCCTGCTGAAGGCTCCCCACACTGCCACGCACTCAGGAACATTTACAGGTGGACACATGGTGGGTGGATGGGTGGTGGGTGAGAGAATGAGAGTCTGAGTAGGACACAAGAAAGACGGCAGCATCC
Organism: Acomys russatus; assembly: GCF_903995435.1. Lineage (NCBI taxonomy): Eukaryota > Metazoa > Chordata > Mammalia > Rodentia > Muridae > Acomys > Acomys russatus. The sequence continues at coordinate 37,128,262 of NC_067143.1, read as the reverse complement.
CAGCTCAGCTAACCCACGGGAGCCCCTCCTCCACTTCTACTGATACACAGACCTCTAACCACACTAACTCTACAAAAAAAGAAAAATTGTCAATTCCTCCCTAAGAAGCTGGCAATAAAACCACGCGTGCCTAGCATCCTCTAGGATATCCGTGAATAGTCCCCTGAAGTCCAAATGTGTATAGAATACTTTGCACAGAACAATACAGCAAAGACTGAGGGAAGATAGTCCCAGGACACCTCAGAAATATCTCCTGTTACTTAGGGAAGGGCAACAGTTAAGCGTGAGTATGCTTTGCACCATTTCTCACAACTCACAATGTGCCCCCCGCTGAACCAGCCAAAGAGGAGAGCAGCAGCTCTTCCCATGATACTTTGCTCAAGGTTATGACAAAAAAAGAAATGGAATTTACCATCACTCATTGGAGGTGGGATCTGTCGGGGGCGGGGAGGGGGCGGGCTCTATGTTTGGGGAAGATGTCCGTTATCCTTACACCTCAGATGGAGCTCTCCTCTGGAGACATCCAGGCAGAACTCAGAGACCAAGCTTCAGAAGCAACATGATGCCAGCGCTGAGCAAAACATAGCCCCTCGCCCCAAGGGACTTGCTGCCCAATGAGAGACAGGGATGGACAACCGTGCTCTTGATCCAGGGGCACAGAAGGACCGGCTGCCTTCAGTCTGGAGAGGGGACAGAGAACTTCCCAGGGGAAATAACATCTCAGCAGAGATTGGAGAAGCTCAGGTGAGAAAAAAAGGCAACAGTAATAAGAGCAGAGCAAACTGTCACCTGGGGACAGGAGGCGCCTCCTGGAGGCTGGGCAGAGGTCACAGGGGGAAGGGGGAGCAACAAGACCACAGAGGCCCAAAGGCAATGAAGGTGAAGGAGCTTGGTCTTCACACAAGGCCAGGGTCAGCTCCAGAGGCCTTGACTCTTGGGCAGATTCCTCTAACCGAGAGCTGGAGCCCGGGCCAGCGGCGAGGGATGCTGTGAAGGCCTGTCCAAACAGCGCAGGGAGAAGCCAGCACGGACAGGGAGGACAACGTGGGAAGGGAGGATGAGGCGAGAGAAAGAGAGACCCGAGGTCCAGCAGGGACTGGGCTGTCACAGAAATGGGGGCATCTTTTCCCGGAATGGAAGGAAGGAGTGACACAGGTGAGGAGATTCAGGGGTGCCCAGATAAGAAAGGGGTACAAAAAAGCAGCTTTTCTTTCTTTCCTTCTTTCTTTCTTAAGCTTTTATTTCTTACTCGGCCTTCCTGGGCCCTTCCCTCATCCCTTTTGCTTTCAGAATAAACTCTAAAGGTAGCTAATGGCATCTGGGGTTCCCTAGGACTCCCGGCCTTCCCTTCCTCCACTGTTTCCTGGTCTTTGCCCTGTGTCCTAGGCATCATAACCCTGGCCCTTCACCCACATGTGATGCATATTTTCCCAGCCCAGTCTGCCTTGACAGCTCCTCCCTCACCCAGCTATGCTGAGGGTGGTGCCGCTCCTCAGGTGTGCCCCTGGTCTTGCCTGTTCACCGTCTATAGCCGCTGGCTGTTATGTGCTTTAGATGGACACATGTTTCACCTGCTTGTTACAGGGACTCATTTACATAGCCCACCCCATGCTCTCCTCAACTCATGACCTACACTGCTAAGACTCTCTGGGCCTCAAGAGGAGAAAACAGGCACAGGGTTCAAAGGAGTCTGCAGTTGAATGGTGTCAGTCAAGCAAGAGGTTATTCTCTACAACTCCACAAGAGGGCGCCTGGACCTTCAGAGCAGAAGTCTGGCAGCCTGGATGCCTTCGAATTGTTTTGCCCATCTGCAAAAGCAGCCAGGCTGAAAGGGACCTAGAAGCTCCCGAAGGCACTCTGGACAACCATTTCTTACAGGTTTCCAGATGAAAACTGTCCATTTCTAGACGATTTTCGCGACAGTGAATGGAAAATAACAATCACAAGTGCAATGGATCCAAGCTTACAACTGATACGGTGTGACATTAACCGTAACTACACCCCAAAGTATGGAGTCGTTGGTTATATGAGAAAAATGATATTCCCTCTGGCTTGTGGATGGCTCTGATGAGACGAAGAACAGAAAAATGACAGCTGAAGTTTGCACCTCCACTTGCCATGCCCCTGTCTTTGCCAGAAAAGAAATGGCTCCCACTACTCTATCCCCGGGAGCCATATAATATCATAACCGAGTTCAGTTGTCACCCCTCAAATGAAACCGTGTGGTTACTAAGTCCATGCAGACCCCTTGTCATGGTTTTAAGCCACCGTATCGTTATGAGCAGCACCGGGCATGGGACAGCTGGAAAGACTCACCCCGATCTCTTTTAAATCTTTGTCTTGCAGTAGCTGCAGTGGGTCAATAAAAGTTTGCTTCACATTAATATCCAGGGAGTCTTTCACCTCAGCCATAAGTTTCATGGCCTCACCGACTTCTATCAATGCGTTGCCTTGAACAGAAGAACACAGTGTACCCTTCAGAATAATACTCTAGGTTAACAGTGACACCAATTCTGTCTCCAAAACCAGAGGACTGTGGTACAGTGAGGCTTCGTGCTAAGGCCTCTGCTTCCTGGCTCAGAAAGGAGAGGGAAAAGAGGAAAGCCTAGCGGGTTTCTGCACATGGGAACCTCTTCTGTCCTCTCATCTCCCCTTAAAAGGGAGCAGGTGGACCAAAGCACTTCCCACCTTAGCCACTAGATGGAGACAAAGCTCTTTTGTGGGAAATCATCAGGTCTGGAAGCTGGCACCAAGGGTTCCTTACAAGTTCAGGGATAAAATCTCTTTGTGACACTGAATGGACTCATTCATGGAGATCTATGCTAACCAATACAGATTACAATGGAATAAGGCTTCGCTCCACCTGCTGTGAGAGCGCCATGAAACCACTCGCTGCAGCGGGTTCTAAAGTTCTGGAACATCCCTGAGGTCAGAGCTCTGCAGTATCAGGGATGCCCTGTGAGTGGCACATCTTTAGTGAACTCTGGTATCCTGCTGTAACTTGCAAGGTCTTTGCCACCCAGTATCTGGTGGTTGTGTTCAGTGAGGGTTGGAGTGTCCCTGAAAGACACCCGTGGGAACACTACAGGGGGCTAAACTATTTTTTCCTTTATTTGGGATCTTCCAAATTGATTTTGTAAAAACAATGGGGGCGAGAGTTCACTCAATGCCTTAGATGGGAAAGGTGAGGGGCCTGGCCCAAGCCTGACCTTTGAGTCAGTCAAGGGTACGGACAATTCACTCACACGTAAGACAAGGAGGCAACGGCTGCCTCCCCTCGCTTTTAAAAGAAGTAAATCCACAGCTGGGTCCTTGCCAATTAGAAGTGGAAACCATCTCTGGAAATTAGGGTTGGCCAGGACCCCAGTCCAAGCCTGCATGTCAGTGCTCCTGGAAGGAGAGGTTTTCTGAACTGAGCTGGCTGGACCTTGACTCTGAATAGTCCTTACATGAAGGAAGGACTCTCTTCCTAGCCTGGGCGTGCCTCCCTGTCCAGCTGCCTGACCCTGCCACACAGTGTCACCAGGGCCCAGATATTCCATTAGATTGTAAGAGAAACATCTGAAATTCGCCTCCTTAGGGGACCGTGGAGATGTCCCGTCAGCAAAGTATTGGCTGTGTACACATGAGGACCCGAGTTTGACCCCAAGGACCCACGTGATAATATAAAGTAGCAGGCTGGGTGGGGCACACCTGTAATCCCAGCGCTGGGGAAGTGGAGACAACAGGACCCCTGGCGCTGTCTGGCCAGCCACTCAAGCAGAGTCAACAAGTTCAGTGAGCTTGTTTCCACCTTATATTCCAAAGTATAAGGTGGAAAGAGACTGGTAGAGACAGACCTTTAGATTCCACACAAGCCTGGTCACACCTACATACAACCAAAACCACGCCTACACACACACACACACACACACACACACACACACACACCAAGAGGAGCGCTGTTGAATATGCATAGCCTAGTTTCTTTACTTTAGAAGGGTCTGGCACAGCCCGCCCCCCCCCCCCCCCCCCCCCCCCCCGCCAAGCAAAAGGCACAAAGCAAAGGGCCTCAGGAGACTCTCCCAGGGGACAGCCACCATCCATCTGTCCCAGAGCCCCAGGGACATCAGTTCTCTCCCTTCACCTGAGTCCCATCCAATATCTAGCTGCCTTTTGTCCCAAGCCTGTCGCCACAGCCAGGTGCACAGCAACAACATCCCTCCATCCCAGGGTCTGCCTGGTACTCTCATCTGTTTGCTAATGGCTATACCTTCAGGGTAAGAAAAATAGGCCATCTTGTTCCCACTGGACCTTCGGATAAAATAAAATCCACATTTACACTGCTCTGAAGGACACTGTGGCCCTCTGTTGGGAATGAAATAATGTTGCCTTTGTTTGGTGTTGTTTGAGGCAGGGCCTCCCAGTTACTTCAGGCTAGCCCCAAACTAATAAACCTCCTGCCTCTTTCTCCCAAGTCCTGGGAGCCTACGGCTACATCAGCATGGCAGGAGTGGTGGTGTGTGGCTTTAGGCCCAGCTCTGGGAAGGTGGGGACAGACGGCTCCCTGGGACTCCCTGGCCAGCCAATCTAGCCTAAGTGCTGGCAAGCCTGCTTCTGATGAGAGACCTTACCTCAGAATACAATGGCAGCTCCTGAGGGATGACACCATACACACACACACACACACACACACACACACACACACACGCACACACACACACGCACACACACTTAAATTAAAAATAAAAATGTTCTCCCCTATGTGCAGGATGTTCAGAGCTTGGGAACATGAAAGCCAGCAAAGAAGTGTGTTTCAAAAGGAAGTACAGAGGTTAAGGTCAGCCTGGTCTACACAGGGAGTTCCAGGCCAGCCAGGGATGCATAATGAGACCCTGACTCAAAACAAAATAAAACCAGCCTGTCCAGATGCACGGATGGGTGGATGGATGGAGAAAGTGTGGTGCATACACACAATGGAATTTTATTCAGCTGTGAAGGAAAATGAAGGCATGAAATTTGCTTTAAAAAAAAAAAAAAAAACACTGGTAGTGCTAGAAAATAATCTATTCAGGGAAATAAATCAGATTCCGAAAGACAAATATGCAGAATCTAGGTTTCTACTTATTTTGAGTATGTGTGTGTGTGTGTGTGTGTGTGTGTGTGTGTGTGTGTGTGTGTGTGTGTGTGTGTGTGTAGCAAGAGATGGGAACGAGTTTAGTTCACAAAACTGTAAAGGGGACCACAAAAGGAGGAAAAAAGAGATCTCAAGTGAAGGCAATAATAAAATGCAGGCTGCAGGAAAGCACAGGGTGGAAGAGAGCCAGAGGAGAGGGGCCGAGGTGGAGAAAGACTTGGGGAGGGAGCATCAAAAAGACTTACACAGATCATGTAGAGTCTGTGGGAAAAAAGAGGTCAGGAGAGGAAACAGAGGAAGATCTAGCAGATATATATATGCGTGTGCGTGCTGTTTTAATTTTTAAAGATCTATGGGAATAAACAAGGGATGCAAAGGCTATGTGAGCTTACCCATGGAGATGGGAGAACTGCTGATGATAGAATTTTTCTTTATTGACTTATGTTTTCTAAAGGCCCTGCAATGACTATACTACTGTGGTAACATGTAAAAACTATCAAGTTACAAAGATCCAGGCTTTGTTAACAACCAAAAGCCCACCCAGGGGGTGTTCCCACTGTGCCAGCTGAGACCGGGATACCCACAAAAAGCCCACCCGGGGGGGTGTTCCCACTGTGCCAGCTGAGACCAGGATACCCACCAAAAGCCCACCCAGGGGTGTTCCCACTGTGCCAGCTGAGACCGGGATCCCCACCAAAAGCCCACCCAGGGGGGTGTTCCCACTATGCCAGCTGAGACCGGGATACCCACCAAAAGCAGAGTCTTCTCCGAGCTCCTTGCCATACTTTAGCATGCAGTCCCCCAGCAAGCCTTCCGTCTGCGGGTAGCCAGTGGCCTTCACTTGCCCTCGGAGCTTCGACACCGTGTTCAGCATTCCTAGCTTAGCTCTGTATGCTTAAGAACATTGTCATTTGTAACTCCTTAAAGTTATAAAGTGCAGTAACAGTCACGTCGCCTTTAACAAACACCGCTACCCAAACTGAGGTCCTCACAGACAGAATAGGGCCAGATTCAGTCTCTCAAGGGCCTCTCCATAGTCTCTGGACACTGGCACAGCCAAGACAGCCATGGACATTTCAGACTGGGTTGTCTCCTGATTGACAGTAGGCTGGCTATGTCTAGCAAGCACCGGTGGTAAAGTACCCTCCAGTGCTTGACATTTTCAACACCTTGGAGCTGAACACTGACACCTGGGCAGCCATTTCTGCTGGGGACAAAGGCAAATGAAAACTGGAACTACAGAGGTGGCAGTTCTTAGGCTGCCCATCAGTCATCAACACCCTCAGTCTGCTCCCAAGATCTGATTCAAATGGAGGATTTGCAAGGTAAGAAAAGAGGTAGGAAGCAGACCCCACCACAGTGAACCAACAGCCACTCGTGTTTGCTTGCCCTGGCCACACTAAGTTCAGCTCAACAACGTCCCCTGGGAGGTCGTGGGCAGCTGTGGCTTCTCCCCGTCTTTTCTGTCTCTAATGTAAGCCCTGAGTACTTATCAGTTCTGCCTTGGTGGTTTGAATGAAAACCAGCCCCTCACAGGCTCAGATACTTGGTTATTTGGCCGCCAGTTGGTGGAACTAATCGGGAAGGATCAGGTGTGGCTTTATTGGAGGAGGTGTGTCACTGGGAGAGGGCTTTGAGGTCGCCAAAGCCATTCCCAGTTTGCTCTCTGCCTCCTGCTTGCAGTGAGTTCCCAGCTGTTCCTCCTACCCACATGGATGCTAACCCTCTGAAACCTTAAGTCAGCCCAATTAGAGACTTTCTTTTATATATCGCCTTGCTCGTGGTGTTTGTCATGGCAATAAAATATAACTCACACATCTGGCCGCATGCTGTGCTAACCCCAGAAAACATCTGCTGTGGAGTAGCAGGACAGAGGGTCACTCTGATCAGCTCTGGGGTGGTGCCAGGAAAGAGGGCAGTGATACAGGAAAACTCAAGCTGCCCCTAAAAGCCCAGGAGGATCTCTCAGAAAAGTGCAGCAGGAATTGCCACTGTGTAATCAATGGATGCGCAGTGGGCTGGCCTGACAAAACAGCAAGCATCTTTGGGAAATGGAGACCATGAACTGAATGTGAAGTCAAGGATTGAAGGCACAGCCTGCGGCATCAGGGACATTTATAGTCAGTGTATTCTAAACTTGTTCTTCTTACACTTAATGTTATGAGCAGGTAACTCAGGCATCTTGTTGAAATGTAGAGTCTGATTCACCTGGTCTGGAGTAAACTCAGGATTCTGTGTAGCCAGATCCAGCTGGTCCTGCTGGGCTGAGGGCTACACTCTAAGTAGCAATCAAGCTTTGCCAATCTCAGGTCTCCAGACCCAAGGGCATCACCCAGCCACATAAATTCAGTCAGAGTCACACACACACACACACACACACACACACACACACACACACACACACACACACACACACACACGCTGTGCATGAGAGTAGGTAGGGACCAGCGGCTTCTGGCGCATCACTCCCATCACTCCTCATCTTCGTGATAACCAGTGGTCTCTGCCCAGCGGACACTTCCCTATTCCATGTGATGTCAGCTCTTGGAAGATAGACTCTGCCTGACTATGCATTCTAACACCCACAAAGCCTCTCACACAGAGGTGGCATTTACTGGATTCTTAGGGGCTGATACAGCAGGAAAGGAAATGACCATTCCAGTCACTGATGAGGCTGGACAAAGCACACATCACTGCAAATCTTCGGGCTATTACGTCACATGACTTTGATGCCCTTTATCTTCCCTGTTCTCCACAGATGATCTGATTGGATGCATGCTCTTAGATGCTCAAAGGGTGGGCATATCTCTCTGATTCCTATGTCTAAGGGTCTCACAGTGACTTCCACAGCAAATCCAAAAGGAAAGGTGCAGAGCTTGGGCGCCCTCTGCTGGCTGTCATCAGCCTGTGCTAACCGGTCCATTTTCCACATAATTTCCATAGATCATGTAGTCACACCTCAGCTTCAACATCAGGACCACAGTGGGACCTCTCTGGTTAATGCACAGATCTCTTAGAACAGAACAGAAGACTTTCTAAGGAAGCCTTTTAAAATGTGCAGTGGGTTCCTGAAGAATACTGGAAGGTGTCCACTTGGGGAATGCCTGTATCCTAACTATGTGCACCAAAGTTCCCCAAGATGCCTGTTGTCCCCACCAACTAGGACTCATGACAGCCACACCAAGTCACTGAAGACTCCACTTTTAACAACTGAATTTCATTATTTGGACACGGGGACAGGGCTTCCAAATTGTGTCCGCCCCATCCAACGGAACTCGGGTCAGAGGAATCCATGACCACAAATGGGCAGCAGAGTGTTTTGAGGTGTGTTCTGCCATTACCTGGATTGGGCTGGAGGTACTCTGTGGCTTTTGAAAGAATTTCTGCAACAGCTTTACTGGTGATGTCTATTTTCTTTAAAACAAGACAAAACAGAAATGTTACTGAAGTCACAGAACCAATGACAAACATTTTCCAGTAATTTAACTTCTAACACTACTGTGGTGACTTTTTAAATTTTTTTCTTTTTATTTTATGTGCATGGGTGTCTGTGTGAGGTTATCAGATCTCCTGGAACTGGAGTTAGAGACAGTTGTAAGCTGCCATGTGGGCGGTGGGAATTGAACCTAGGTCCTCCGGAAGAGCAACTAGTGCTCTTAACTGCTGAGCTATGTCTCCAGCCCTACTGTGATGATCTTAACACAGATGTTTTCAACATCTTGGAGAGGAGATCTCTTCCCTGACGTTGACTCTGAGACATTACCTAGAGATCACTAATTTCATTTTCTTTATAAAATGTTAAAATGAATGTGAATGAGAGAAATATTTGATACATTACAACTCTACTCAATGAACAGAGCCATAGAAAACCTACAGAATCCGCCAACCTGGGCCCATGGGGACTCACAGAGACTCAACTGCCAACCAAAGAGCATGCATGGGACAAACCTAAATCCCCTACACATATGTAAAGATATGCAGCTTGGTTTTCATGTGGACCCCCTAACAACTAGAGCAGAGCCTGTCTCTGACTCTGTTGCCTGCATTTGCATCCCTTTCTCCTAACTGGGCTGCCTTGTCTAGGCTCAAATGGAGATGGATGTGCCTAGTCCTACCACAACTAGATATGCCAAGGTGTGTTGATATCCATGGGAGATCGTCCATTTCTGAGGAATTGGGAGGAGGGAATGAGGAGAGGGAAAGAGAGAGGAGCACCTGGGAGGAGAGGAGGGAGGGGATGCTTTGATAATATATAATTAATTAATTCATGGAAAAAAGATATTACAGGATTTTTTTTTTAAAGAAAAGAATAGCCCCCATAGGCCCATAGATTTGAATGTTTGGTCATTAGGGAGTGGCACTACTTGCCATTGGTGGTATGGTCTTGTGAGAGTTAAGTGTGTGCCTGGGAGTGGGATTTGGGTTTTCAAATGCTCAAGCCAGCCCAGTGTCTCTGTCTCTTCCTGCTGCCTGTAGACCTAGATGTAGAACTCTCGGCTTCTCTCCAGAACCATGTCTGTCTGCACGCCACCATGCTTCCTGTCGTGACGAGAGTGAACTAAACCTCTGAACTATAAGCCAGCCCCAATTAAATGGTTTTCTTCGTAAGAATTGACAAAGTCATGTTGTCTCTTCACAACAATACAATATTCTAATATAGAACTTGGTACCAGGGACTAGGGTATTACTGTGATAGGCCAGACAGTGCTTTTGTTTGGAGGAATGCAGACTTTGGAACTGTGGATTAAGAAAGCAGCTGAATACTTTAAGCCAGGCTTGATGGGCCACACTAGTAGGAACGTGGAAGACAGTGGTGCTGAGGGTGACCTGAACTGTAGAGGCTCAAGGACTCTCAGGGGAAAGAATCTTAGTATGGGGCCTAAAGACCATTCTTATGATATATTGGCAAAGAATGTGGCTGCCTCTGTACTTGTCCAAAAAGTCTGTCTGAAGCTAAATTGAAGAGTTGTGGATTAATGGCATTGGCAGAGAGATTTCAAAACAGCCTAGTATTGACTGTGTTGTGTGCTTATTAGTGGCCACTCTTATGCAGCTCTATGATGAAAAGGAGCAAGCCAGTAAGCAGCACCCCTCCATGGCCTCTGCATCAGCTCCTGCCTCTAGGTTCCTGCCCTGTCTGAGTTCCTGCCCTGACGTCCTTGATGAACAGTGATGGGGAAGTGTGAGCCAAGTGAACCTTTTCCTCCTCAACTTGCTTTATGGTCATGGTGTCTTATTACAGCAATAGTAACCCTAAGGCAGTTGATAATAAAATGAGATTTATAACTCATATTATATATAGGATTAAAATATGAACCAAAAGCTATACATGAACTAACTTATAGAGAAGAATTGTCTCACAATGCTAACGTGGGAAGAAGCGTCCAAGCTTGACCTGAGATCTCACAATCAAAAATAATTAAGCTGTGACACATAAAAGTTTCAAACTAAACAGTGACAGACATGGTACACGAAGTTCACAAAAAGTGGCAAACGGGGCAAAAAACACCTACAAAAGGTCAAGCATGCATAAATCTCAGAATTCACACTATAAATAAATTTTAAATGAATAATCTGGTAAGATAAATTGTGAAATGTGTATAAAGGAAAACTCTTTGATCAGGAGGGAAACCAAATAAAAAAAGTGAAATTCTACACATATTACCGAATATGTTGGCAAAGATAGGTGATCAAAAGGAAAACTGAAAACAATGACTCATGAAGTTTAAAAATAAAGAAACAAAAGAAATTGGCCCTCCTAGAATGATGGGGGATATGTGCACATGCAGGTGTGTCTGCCCTAACAAACGGTTATGCAGATATCATTGGCAAAAAATCAAGAAAAGAGAGGTAGGCAGAGAGGTAAAAGGCACGCTGGGGAAGGCTGTGTGCTGTGAAGCGTGTTTTCCAGCTGATTAAATACAGGACTCCCAGACCTGTGCAACCAGCTCTCCGAGCCCAGCCCAGCAGAAGGGAAGCAGCAGAACAGGGTCTAGGACACCATCAGTTTATGATCATCAGGTAAATTAAGCAGGCTGTATCTGAGCACTGGGGACATGGCTCAGAGGTTAAGAGCACTGGTTGTTCTTCCAGAGGACCTGGGCTCTATTCCCAGCACCCACACGACAGCTCACAACCATCCAGGTCCAGAAGATCTGACACCCTCTTCTGACTTCCACAGGCGCCAGGCACACACATAGTGCACAGATATATATGCAAGCAAAATATACAACATACACACAAAATAAAACAAAAAAATTAAGACTATCTGTGGCTATGGTTATAATCTCTTTTTTCTTCTTTTCCTCCTCCTCCTCTTCCTCCTCCTTCTTTCTCTCTCTCCCCCCTCTCCTCTCTCTCTCCCTCTCCTCTCTCTCTTTCTCTAAGTTTAAATTTATTTATTCACTTTACATCCTGATCACAGATCCCCTCCTCTCCTTCCAGTCACATCCTCCCTCTCACCTCTTCCATCCCTCCCTCTCCTACTATTCAGAAAAGGAGAACTGTCTCCCCCCTCCCCCCCCCATCCCCCCAACCCACCCTACCACAGTAAGTCGCATCAGGACTGAACTCATCCTCACCCTCTAAGACCAGGCAAGGCAGTCCCACCAGGGGGAAGTGACCAAAAAGCCAGATGTATCAATGAGGCAGGGAAGACTTCCTGGAGAAAGGCTGGCCAGATCCAACAGATGTTAAAGAAAATATCCCTTCAGGCCACAGCTTGGAGCTGGGCTTTGCCCACAGCGGCACTGCTAGCCACACCCAGGCCTCCCCCTGCAGCCTTGGGGATTAGATTAGAACAAGGCTCTGCTCAAAGAGCCCACAACCAAGGGGAGGAAGCTGAGCAGCGAACTCAGCTCTGCCCCAACAGGAGCTACTCTCCAGGTGGCTGTCAGGGCACAGGAAAGGGGCCAGATTCTGCCATCCACCAGGGCATGCTATAGTCCATCATTGGTGTGCCGAGCCAGGAATGCTCTTCTGAACTATTTCATCTGCACATATGATTCTGGAAGCCTCCATGTGGGGCCAGGAGGGCACACAGGCTCATCATTTTATATCACAGCTGACAAAAAGATAAATCAGCGCATACGAGTTCACTCTGTCAGTGCTAATGCACGGAAGTATTTCCACAGCTGTGCAGCTGCTAAAACAGATGGAAGCAGCATACTAGACTCCCAAATGATAAATCAGTTGCTATCTATTGAAAAAGCCTCCTCCCAGAAACAGTTGACTCTCCAAGACATATGAGCACCATTTCTTTGGCCCACCTTTTATACATTCTGACTTCTGGCCACTAGAGGGAACTAGTTAGTCACATCCCATTTCCTTCCTCAGCATGCCCAGACTGGACATGGTTCAACCCAGGGCCTGACTTGGGCTGAGAGGCACAGAGGGCCTGCCCTCCCGACTGTATGCCCCATGCTTCTGTTTGAACAGTCTGTATTTCCATTCCAAGTAACAGTACTTACAGTGGGAGGTTCTCTCCGTGGCAAAGCAGCTCATTTCTAACTGTTAATATGTTCAAACAGCCTTACCTTTTCCATGTCCAGAAATTCTTCGTCTAGCTTTGTTCCTTCGGCACCACTTATTTTTTCACTAAACAGCTGCGAAAACAAACACAGGTGCTTTCACTGTAAAGATTCTCTATATTTATTTCGTTGAAATTCTTAAAACAAAAATCTTGTGCTTATCTTGGTTCTGGTTGGGGTTGAGGTTTTCAAACCATATCCTGTATGGAAACTATCAGGGACCAACGAGATAGTAAAGGCATTTGCCAGGCAGTCCAGACAACCTGCGTTCTATCCTCGGGACCCACGTAGAGATGGAGAAGAGAACCAGCACGTTCACACCGGTGCGCGCGCACATGTGCGCGCGCGCGCGCACACACACACACACTAAAAATGTTTAAAAAGAAAATATCACGGAAAGATGCACATTTCTCATTTGTTCAAACATCACTATGTACCAATCCTCATCAGGAGGCACAAAGTAGCCCTAATATAAGACAGTTGGGAACACAAGGATCGACAAAAGTTGGTACCCAAACAGCCTGGATGTGAGAGGCAGGCGATTACAACAACGTGCACATGCTAAGACAGATGCAGATTGTTATCAATGCTCTCATGCTGCCTAGCAACATCTTCAGGCCACAGTGTTGAAGGTAGGTCACTAAGGACCTGTTTCCTAGAATACTTGGCATTTGAGCTTGCTTTTTAAGGATAGGTGACATTTTAGAGTGCAGCACTGACAGAAAAGTCTAGAAGGATGTGAAAACATTTTTTTTTAAGGCAAAATAAAAGTAGGAATGGAAAGGGTGGTTTGCTACTGAGTCCAGATGCTATCTGTTGGGAGGCTGTCAGCATCACCTCTGGTCTCTACCTGCTGAATGCTAATTGTAGGCTGGTGCTCACTATGCAGAACAGTGCACGCAGACGTGCATACACAAACACATGCGCCCACACACACCACACCAGTGTGACTACCGAAAACTGTGTCTGGCTAATTAGAGGCCAGTGTGCTCACAAAACAGCAAGGAGTTCAAGGGAGAACAAAAAGAAACAAACTCTGAAAAGGAGGCAGAGGCCACAGATCACACAGAGGCAAGCCTGAGAGCATGGCAGGGAGGTCGCTACAGGTTCCTTGCCCAACACAACCTTCTTAAAAAGCCTTCCAGCAAAGCAACTCCAGCCCCAATGGATGTCGCTTCACGAACAAGGAGAGTGGACTGAGATAACGCAGTGTGTTAAATTGTTTTCTTTGGAAAGTATTTCGCTGTGATTTATTTATGGCTTTAAAGCATCAATGTGTATAAAAGCCATAGTAGGCACCAGTAAAAGGACTGCAGCTTCCTTTACAAGCAAGCATGGTTTCCTCTTACTGCTTGCACTATTACTACTAGGTACATATGATTACTATGGAATGGGGGGGTCTGGGTAAATGGAGACAGTGTTTAACTTAAATTAGAGATGTAACACTGAAACAGTGGCTTTCCTGAAAACAGTGGCTTACAAAATGGCTAGTTTTCTCCATTCTGCCGGGAGCCCATTGCCCCACAATCAGGCTGGCCCTCTGACTTTTTTTTTTTTTTAATGATTTTTTTATGTATGTGCATTGGTGTCTTGCCTACATGTATGTCTGAGTGAGGTTGTCAGATCCCTTAGTACTGAAGTTACAGATAGTTGTGAACTGCCAGATGGGTGCTGCAAATTGAATCTGGGTCCTCTGGAAGAACAGCCAATGCCTTTAACCACTGAGCCATTTCTCCAGCCCTCAGTGACTTGTTTTAACCACACAGAACCAAGCCTAGCTAGAAAGAGACCTGTGTGCTTCCACCTATTTTTCCTGAAACCCTCTGCCTCTGAACAAGCCCTGCTAGGCAGAGAAGTGAATGGGTACCACCCCCATCCCAGACAACCACTCATTCTCCAGAACCACAGCCACTCAGCTGACCCCAGCTGAGGGAACAAGCCAGGTTCGATAGCCTCATCTGCCAGCCACACCCCCAATGCCAGGAAGTAAGTCCAATAAACAATGTTGTTTTAAACCACCAAGCCTGCAGTAATCCTCAAGAGAATCCATTTGACAGTTTACAAATTTATTGTAATAAAATGGCGCCCAACATGGGGCTCAAACTCATGATCCTGAGATTAAGAGTCTCATGCTCTACCAACTGAGCTAGCCGGGCTACAAATTTATTGTAACAAAATGGTGCCCAACGTATTCAGTGTATCCATGTCCTTGAAAAAGTATACCTTATTATAGTTTGGTGGGGAAATAGCTCAAAAAGAGAAGTTATACTTTATTATAATTTAGTAGCTTAAAAATGCAAGACACATTAACACAAAATATTTGGGACTTGTTAAATGTTTTTTAAAATAATGCTGTGATACAAAGAAGAGAGGAGAAAGTTTGACGGTTGGAGGATGGTTGGGACTTGACGAGGACCGGCCTAGGGGTCATAGTGGCGAGTGCTTGGAATATATGTGTGTTATAAGGTTTGGAGTAGTTTGTTTAGTTTACGAGTAGATTAGAATCAGTTCAGACTCTGCCCAGCAAAGTGCTGGCAGCTTTAAAGTACATTTCAGTCTCCCTGTGTCAGGCTGAAGACTGAGGTCAGAAAGGCTCATCTCAATCTCTAATATGAGACGTGACCCTCAAAAGAACACCTGAGACTCTGCTCAACACCACTGAGAGGCAAACTTACCTCGAGTATTGTTCTTGACTTATGGCAGTTAGAACCATGAGAGTCTATTGGGACTTATACCATCTCCCGCCTTAATATCTTGTGCCATGGAAGACTGCAAAATGGCTGCCAAGCTGTGTAGCTTTGCCCATTGAGAAACAGGGTCTCCTATTCCACCCTCTGCTTGCTTTGGTCAACAAAACAGAGTGTATGCTCGGCTCTGTGACAATTGAACTTGGGCTTCAGATTGTTCAAAGTTGCAAACAGGCTTTACAGACACTTCTGTCCCTTCTCTGAGATCCACAATGATCAAGGTCTGGGCTAGCTTGTAGGAGAGCGAAAGGCCACATGCGGGAGAGGAGCCATTATAGACCATCACATCTTGTTTAGGGCAGGTGTGGTGCAGTGACAGATGACTGGCATAGCTGTCTACAATGTCCTTCGTTGTCAGAGGCAGAGAAGCCCACGCATGGATCCTGATCTTGAAATCTCTATCAGATCCATTTGCTGTTGGGAGTTAGGTCAGAAACCTCCTCAAATAGTCCTCATTGGTTGGATTACATTGGCTCTATTTTAAGAAAGTATGGTGTATCACACTGAAGAGGAATATATATAATTTTAAGAACAGAAACTGTGTGGTTATGGAGCTGAAGGATGGGAGGGGGTGTTCCAGAGCAAGAGTGGGGTCCAGGAGTGTCCAAAGCCTGGAAACTTCATCCTGAGACTAGCAGGAGTAGGACTTCTCCCTCCCTGCCCTGGCCCTGCATGCCCTAGTGCACGTAGCTTTATGACCCCCGCCTGTGCCACCCTGGAGATGATCACATAGCCTGGTGGCCAGATTACAGGTTAAACTTCTATCCTTATAAGGTCATGTCCAGAAAGCACCTGGAATTCCTCTTCATGCCAGTAAGGCATTCCCAGCACCTTAGCCCTGGCCAATGATGTACACTCACCCTGAAAGCCTCTACCTACTCCCCAAAAGTTTTGAATATCCTTTGTTCCCCCCAATTAAATGAGCTGTCTCACTGAAGCTGTCTCCAAAGAATCTGTCTCTTGTGTTTTCACCACCACCTGATGTCTCCATCCCCTGGCATTCCTGCCTTTCTCCCCATACCAGGTTCCACTGGCTGTGGTCACCATGGTCACACCATTACTGGTGGGAAAGATGGACCAGGAATGGCAAGAAATGAAAGTTGATTTCCATTCCCTTCTCACTTGGAAAGAGATAATATGCCCAGTTTTATTTTCAGTAGGGGTCACAGGTCAGAGTTGTGACAATTCATTGCTTTACCTGAATTTCCCCAGGATACTTAGTTACCTTGAAACATTAAGTAGGAATACGTGAAATTATATTTAAGTCACATGGCCACTGAATGAGAAGTCCCCCCATAGGCTCAGGTGTATGAACACTTGGTCCCAGCTGGTGATGCCGTTTGGGGAGCTGGAGCAGCCTTGCTGGAGGACGTGTGTCACTGGGTTGGCTTTGAGAGTTCATAGCCTTGTTCTCCCTTCAAATTGCTCTCTCCACTCCATGTTTGCAGTTGGAGATATGATCTCTTGGCTTCTTGCTCCAATCACCTGCTGCCACCCCACCACACCGCCTCCCCTCCACCCCCCTACTCCCTCCTCCTTGCCCCCTCCTGCTGTTGTGGACTCTCCCTCCAGAACCATAAGCCAAATTAAGCTCTTCCTTCTCTAAGCTGCCTTGGTGATGGCATTCTATCCCAGCAAGAGTAGTATCTAGTATAACCACTCTCAGTACTTTACCACTGAGCAGCACTGTGCACTCAGGACCTCTGTGTGCAGATCACCATGACAAATATACCTGGGATATATACATTCTAAACATGGGCCAGTCACCCAACCTACTCAGGTAAGCTTCACTCCCAGTCAAGCTGATTGTAAAAATTCCAATTTTGTGTCTTCCCTGCATTCTGAATAAACATAAACGACACCTTAAACATCAAAAACAAAATCAGAAAGAAAAGGCATTGATTAGAATCATAATAAGTCTTTTTCTGGTCTTGAAAAAGAACTCAAACACAGCACGGTGACTGGGACACCACTGAATGAGAAGAGATCTGAGAGCATGCTGAGAGTGAGAGTGTGCCTCAAACTCTGCCTAAGGTCTGGGAATAGAGAAGAAAAGGGTGCTGGAAAAGGAATTCAGGCGCAAACCAGTATCTGATGCTGTCATGTCTGACAGTCTGCACCCCACCTCTGTGGATTAGATCTGGTCCCCACAGCACCCCCACAGCATCCCCACAGCATCCCCACAGCACCCCCACAGCATCCCACAGCATCCCCACAGCATCCCCACAGCATCCCCACAGGAAGGAACCACAGATGTGTCTTGAGGGGCTTGGGAATGCACACAGAAGAAAGTATAACTGCTACCTAGAACACAGAGGGGTCTACAGAGGAAAAAATACCCAACATTATATCCTAGATCTAAATTCTCAATAACCATAACACCAAGAAAGAGAGTCAAAAAGATTATACAAAATATCATGAGTTCACTGCTAACAAAAAGAGCTTTGTGGAACACGGTGACAGAGGTCTCTTATGTGTGTTTAGACCATGACCAAAACTGTTAAGTGAGGGAAAACTTCAATTAACAAAAACCAAATAATCACACAAAGTAACAAAGCTTTAAAGGCCTATTTTAAAAAAAATTAGAAGTCTTAAACAATAAGAAAAGTCTGGCCATGAAAGCCTTACTGAATGAGGCTGTCTCACTTAGGCTTCCATTGCTGGGACGCCACAGCCAAACACAACCTGGGGAGAGCAAGACTGAAGCTTGTCGCTTAAAGTCTGTCCTCCAGGAAGCCAGGGCAGGAACCCTGAGGCAGGAACCCTGAGGCAGGAACCGGAGCGGTGACCATGGAGGAGTGCTGCTGACTAGCTTGCCCCTCGTGGCATGCTCAGCCTGCTTTCTCATACAATTCAGGGCCCGGGTGGCACTGCCCACAGCAGGCTGGACTCTCCCAGGCCAATCATTAACCAAGAGAATGCCCACAGACTCACCTGCAGGCCAAGCTGATAGAGGCATTTTCTCAGTAGAGGTTCCCTCTTCCCAGGTGATCCTGGCTTGTATCAATTTGACAAAAAAAGCTAACCAGGCACAGGGTTAAACTCCTGACTGGGCATAGTCAGAGCAAAACTAGCAAAGTATTTAAGGGACTTAATTTTTTAAAAAGACAAAGCTCTTTTTTTCTAATAAATGTTAGCTAGTCAAGACAAAGAATAAGTGAAAGGCATCCCCGGGAACAGGCGGGGTCAAAAATTATGGTGGTGCATGTCTTTAATCCTAGCACTAGGGAGGCAGAGGCAGGTGGATCTCTGAATTTGGGGCCAGCCTGGTGTACAGAGTGAGTTCCAGGATAGCCAAGGCTACACACAGAATCCCTGTCTCAAAAGGGGGTAGGGGGCTCCTATTACATAAATATACAAGTCTTTAATTTTGAAAACATACTGGTTACTAAGATAAATTAATTGATATCAAGATCCTAAAAATAAAATATCCATGACTGTCATGGGATGGGGCCAGTAGGGCACAGACAAGCAATGCAGCAGCGAGCAGACAGCATCTCTTTCCTCAGGAACAGCAGCTGCAGGAAAGCATGTGGGCTGGGCTTCAAAGAGCTCAGGATGATGAGAGCCTACAGCTCCAGGGTCTCTTTAAAATGAGAAAATATTTAAAAAAAAAAAAATGCGAAAATAAAGACATCCAGGACGCTGGGGCTGCTACTGAAAAATAATGCTAAAATGTAATTTCAAGGAAATAAAAACAGAACCCAGAGGGAGAGTGTGGCATACAAGAAGACAGGTGAGGATGGAAGTGGACAAACTCTTGTAATAAATTAAAGGGCTTGCTAAAAACAAACAAAATATAATGTGAGTGTCATTCAGACTCCAAGCCCCAAGTGATCCTAAGGTAAGGACAGGGCAGAGCTGCGGGTATGTCAGCATCCCAAAGCCCTGCAGTCAGCAGGGGACCATAACTCTAGACAATGGCGAATGACATCCGAGAAGCATCTCATTCTATAGTGGTTAACTATAAAAGCACAAGGTTATAAAAGAAACAGTGCTCTGTGTGTTGTAATACAGTGTCCTTACCGACACATGGGTGAAAGATCCAGTGTATTTCAAACCAAAGGAAACTAAGACAAGCAACAGATTTTCTCGCTTTGTTAGCGGTGCTGAGAACCAAACCCAGGGCTTTGTGCATACCGGGCGAGTGCTCCACCACTGAGCCACAAGCAAACCAGCTCCAATGAATACATTTTTAAAACCCAGCTACAAAAAATTTCTAGTGCCATATCTAAAGCAAAGCATATAAATAGATTTAAAGTAAATAGATAAGTATATGCATCCTAGGAAATTGCTCACCAAATGAAGCTTTCAATAGTATCAGACAGGAAATATTTCCCTGGGCAAAGTACTGACTAGGATCTCAGGCTGACTATAAAAGGAGCAACCCACAAAACTCAGTCATAATGACTCTGCATCAAACAATGGCATAGTTTACATGTATATGTATATGTATGCACATATATGATACATGGCTTGAAAAGTCAAATTAACATTGATCAAATATGTGTGTGTGTGTGTGTGTGTGTGTGTACCTTTTCAGCCAACAAATTAAATAATGTATATTCCTGGGAAGTATAGATAGAGCATGACAAAAAATGACCATGCCCAGGTGACAATATCATGGAGAATACAGGTATTTTGTTTGGGGCTTTGTTTGCTTTTCTGTGTAGCACTAGTAGAGTGGGAATTAACAGTAAAGATAAATATATAGGAACAAGAGTTTAGAATTCTGGGCCTGGGGGGGGGGGGGGTAGGGGGCTGGGCACGGTGGTGCACACCTGCAATCCTAATACTCTGGATGCAGAGGCAAGCGGATTTCTGTGAGTTCGAGGCCAGCCTGTGAGTCCAGGACAGCCAAAGCTACACAAAGAAACCCTGTCTCAAAAAACAACAAAAAAAAAAACAAAACAAACAAACAAAAAAAAAGAGTTTAAGATTCTGCCCCAGAACAATTATCTGGGGGACTAGGGAGACAGCTCAATTAGTAAAACCATGTGTACAAACACGAGGACCTGACTTTGAATCCCTAGCACACAATAAAAGCCAAGAGCTCACACGCAGAAAGCCGTGCAAAGCCCCAGCACTGCCAAGACAAAAGCAGCCCCTGGGGCTCCCTGGCCAGTGATCAGGACTGGCAAGCTGCAGACTCATGAGAGCTCCTCACTGATGGAGGGTGAGTAAGGGAGACGCCTTCCTTACTCAGGCTACTCTCTCTGAGTGACCGGCCAGCCAGGACTACTTAGTGAGATATAGATGTAGAGACAGCCAGGAAGGGGGATGGGTAGACAGACGGACCAAAATCTGTGTAATGCAGCAAAAGCCATGTTTAAAGGTCAAGAGATATCTTTAAAAACACTAGGGAAGAAAAGTCCTTCAACTTACTGCTTTTAACCAATACAGTCTCATTCCATCCAAACCACCAAACTATAGTACTACAACCTAATGTTTCAAACTGACACAACCTGGTTTATCTAATTGTCAAAGTTAGGAAGTCTGCCCAAAGGTACCATTAGAGTGTGTTAGAAACACCGTGATCATATAGCCGCACGACACACGGAGATAGGCACGTTGCCTCGGCAGAGAAATGCAGAGCCTGCCACTAGAAACAAACCAGATGGAATGAAGCAAATGTTGTGAGAGGTGCCCAGAAAGTTCCACAAGACAATATAGAAGGTCACACAGGGGAGCTGATCACACAGGTGGGCAAGTCACATAGGGTGCAGGTCACATGGGAGGCAGGTCACACAGGGGAGCTGGTCACACAGCAGGTAGGTCACACAGTGGAGCTGGTCACATAGGTGAGCAGGTCACACAGGGGTGCAGGTCATAAGGGGGGCAGGTCACAGATGAGTGCAGGTCACACAGGCAGGCAGATGACATGGTGGGGCAGGCCACACAGGGATGCAGGTCACAGAGGCAGGCAGTGACATGGTGGGAAAGGTCACACAGAGAGGCTGGTCACACGGGGTGGGGGGGGGGGTTGTGGGGGTTGGGCAGATAAAATGGTGGGGCAGGCCACACAGAGGTGCTGTGTCACACAGGGGGCCAGATGAAATGGTGGGGCAGATGACACAGGCAGGCAGGTGACATGATGGGGCAGGTCACATAGGCAGGCAGATGGCACAGGTGGGCAGGTCACACAGGGGGGCCAATGACACAGTGGAGAAGGTCACACAGGGGGGCAGGTCATATAGGCAGGCAGGACATTGTGGGGGTAGGTCAAATAGGCAGGCAGGTCACACAGGGTTGGGTCAAACAGGGGGACAGGTCACACAGGGGGACAGGACATACAGTTAGGCAGATGACACAAGGAAACAGGTTAAAGAAGCAGGCAGGTCACACAGGGGAATAGGTCAAACAGAGGCACAGGTCACACAGGAGGGCAGGTCATGTGCCACCCCTAACCATGAGCAGTGAGGAGTTAAGCAGGTGAGCACAGGGACAGATCTGAATTCCAGAATGACCAACCAAATAGACCAGATGGGCAAGGCGATGCAGGGGAAGGCCCAGATGGGCAAGGTGATGCAAGAGATGAAGAAGATGGAAGCATATGTAGAAATCTGTTAAGGGACAGGGTTGGAATTGCAGCGCCTTCAGTGTCCCCACTACAAATCATGCATCTGACTTGGCCTCGCTAGACAAACACTGCAAACCTGCCAGCCAGACGGGCCACAGGAGGCCCCGGGCCATCATCAGACGGAACCCTGTCCAGCTCCAACTTGGCAGCTCCAGTGATATCAGAAATAGAAAAATGAAAAGCCCTCTCCAAGGGCTACAATAGAGCGGGACAAGACGTGAAGCAAATGTACCTGGGAAAAGCAAAGCTCGGTGGGTGGGGAGGGTTCTAGCTGTATGCAGCAGGGGGTTAATGGTAAATATTGTCTTAGCCTTGGCCGCCCTCTGTGAATAATTAATTTGTTTTCAAAGAAATCTGGACTTCTCCATCTCTTCCTTTTTTTTTTTTTTTTTTTTTTTTGAAAAGGGAGTTCTTTGTATTTTGAATTGGGAGGGTGGGGAGGCGGGTTCTGAGTCCAGAAGAGGGCACTGGGTCCCCTGAGGCTGAGATGCTGATGTGGGAGCTGGGAGCTGAACTCAGGTCCTCTGCAAGAGCAGTATGCACTTTTAAAGACCAAACCATCTCTCTAACCATCTCGTCACTGTTTATAAAACCAACTAAACAGCAATAGAGCCAAAATCCCACAAAAAAAAAAAAAAAAAAAAAAAAAAAACAACAACAACAACGGTTTTAAAAGGCCAAACTTAGGCATAGGGATTTTGGAAATTGTGTGTCTGAAACTGTAGCTCTGTGGGAAGAGGGCTGGAGATAAAGCTCTGGGCTACATAAACTTAGGAAGACATGAAAAACAAAATCAAAAAGATTCCTTTACAAAAACATGTAGCTTTAAAATGCTAATGGGCACATCCAAACATTTGAGCAACAGGGCAGCTTGACAAGGCTGTGTTTGCTGTCTGACCTAAGGATAACTAACTCCCTGAGGAGCCCAGCTCAGCCTCCTGAGGGGCGCTCACCCTGCCTACAGGCTCCTCTATCTCCTTTCAGCCACTTAGCTGCCATGTACTTCATCGGCTCAGAAAATATGGCAGGATTCAACTCGCCAACGGCGGGGGGGGGGGGGGGAGGAATGAGCAAAGGGGGGGGGGGGGTGCTCTTCAAAATGTAAGTCTTAAACTCTCCATGGAGGCACTAGAGCAGCGAAGGTGGAGGGTCAGGAATGGGAGGAGGAATGAAACTTTTGGGGAGGGGGCAGTTGCAGGTGCCCCTTCATTAGGAGGTGGGTTGTTTGTTTGTTTTTGTTTTGTTTTGTCTTGTCTTGTAACACAGGATAGAGTGGGAGCAGAAGGCTCCAGCCTGCAATCAGCAGCCATCTCTCTCCCTGGTGAGGGAAAACCAGAGCACACTGTAACCAAGGTAACCAGGATCTAAGAGGCCAGATTTCTGGGAAAAGGGGAAAGCTTAAAGAAATGACCCTGACAGGCTGTTCCCTTTCTCCTGGTGCTTGTAATGAGTCCTTCCTGGTACAGAGGCAAGGCTTTAAGAAAACAGCGCAAGGACACTGAGAAAGGCTAAAGACCTAGGCAGAGACTGCCACACAATCACAGCCACTGAGACAAAAACTGGAGCTTAGGATTGTCCAATGAGATACCATAGAAAAGAGGCTGGGGAAAGAGGTATGTCTCCTCAAAACTCATATGCCAAATCGCTAGCACCCAATGTGGTCATACTGAGAAGTGGGTCTCACGGATGGGTGGGTCGAGACTGGGTTCTAATTGTGTAGAAGCTCTTTGAATGGGATCAGCATCTTATAAGGAAAACCCTCTTCTCTGCAGCCATAGGAGCACAAGAGAGCTGGCCATCTCTGAACCATGAGGCAGAACCTGACCAGACACTCCACCTGCCTCTGCTATGGCCTCCTCAGTCCACAAAACTCTAAGAAATGGACGTCTGTTAAATCGCCCAGTATGTGGTATTTTTGTTGCAACCGCCATATAAACCAAGACAATATCCAAATGGCCAATTAGCGTATGAAAATACTCCACCTTTATTATTATCATGGAAATACAAATCACACCATAATGAGATGCAACTACATTGCTATCAGAATGGCTAAAATCATCTCAAAACATGAACATCAGTACAAGCATTTCCTGAGATTAATGGAACAACTAGGATATTCATGTGCCACTGATAGGAGTGCACCTTGCCTGAATGGCATTGGGAAACAGTTTGGCGGCATCTGCTGAAGACGAATATATAAATTGCTACGTCCTATGACTCAGCAATTCCCCTCTTAGGTATTCATCAGACAGAAATCCCTATATGTATACAGCAAAGTTCACATACAAGCAGCATTGTTCAAAATAGTTAAAAAGCAGAAAGGACGCAAATGGCCTTTGTTATGTCTGTGTTACAGCACGCTATAGGAACGAAAAGACACAATGCCTCAGGCAACAAGAGCCAACTGCAGGCAAACCTCTAATGAAGGGTGCCATTGTGCTGGCTAATTTTTATGTCAACTTGACTCAAGCTAGGGTGGGAAGAAGGAATCTCCATCGAGCGTGGGCCTGAAGGCAAGCCTCAGGTTCATTTTCTTAGTTGATGATTAATATGAGAAGGCCAACTCATTGTGGGTAGTGCCACCCTTGGGCTGGTGGTCCTGGATGTTATAAGAAATCAGGCTGAGCGAGCCGTGAAGAGCTAGCCATTAAGCAGCACCCCTCCATGGCCTCTGCATCAGCTCCTGCCTCCAGCTTCCTCCTCTGAGTTCCTGCTTGATTTTCCTCATGTTGGACTATAGTAGGAACTGTAAGCTGAAATAAACTCTTTCCTTGCCAAGTTGCTTTCAGTCATGGTGTTTCATCACAGCAATAGAAGCCCTAACTAAGACAGAAATTGGTCCCCAGTGAGGTATTGCTGTAACAGACATGACCATGTGTTTTTGGAAGGACTGTGGTGGCCTTGGAACTTTGAGCTAGAAAGCTGTTGAGGGCTCAGAGCCCAGTGTACTGTTCTATATGGAAGGCTGGTACAGAAGAAAAGTTGAGAAAGATGCAGATGATGGAGACCTGGCTTGTCAAAGTTTTGATGGAAGTTGGAGAGTCCTTTCAAGATTCTCTCTCATGGACATTCAATATTTTGAATTAATAATCTGTGGTGTTTGGTCACCTGGTGCTGAAGAGACAGTTGTGGTTATCAAGAGACCAGAACTACTGAAGTGACACTTTTGCTTTGCTGGGACAATGGATAATGGGTGAGCTGACGAGTCAGCTGTGATCAAGAAGAGACCAGTTGCAATGAGTCAAAATGCTCTGAGATGCGCTGCCTCAGTGTTGGCACACAGAGGCCACAGTCCAGAGGGAGGAGAGGTTGCAGTCCACGCTGGCAGGTGGACCTGGTAGAGGAATAGCTACCCAAGTGGTAATGGTTTTGAAGGTCTGAAGGAGTTAGGCTTGGCACTGGGTGGCATGCCTGGCGTCCCGGAAGAGAGGTCATCGGAGTGGGAAGCCTCAGCTGCACCAGCATTTTGGAAATGCCAATAGCATGGGACACCTCCAAGGACGACAGCCATAGAAGGCAGCCAGCCTGAGCCTAGGCGACAGAGCTTCGAAGGGTAAGTCTGATGAGGACAGCTATGTGCTGGGGCCCTCCAGAGCCTTGAGTGGGTCCTGGGCATCAAGCACTAACCTTCTAACACTGTTAAACTTTGCTTTCACTTTGATTTGATTAGAACTGTGGCCTTACTCTTCCCCTTTGAAGTAAGATGGTAGTTCACACATTTTACAGGAGTCCACAGTTAAGATACTTTGGAATTTTACAAGGAATTTGGATATTTTAGAAAAATGAAAGAGACTTTGGTTTTTTTTTTTTTTTAAAGACTGGATCTTTAATGAGTTTGAATTTTTAAAGACTGTGGAGGTTTTTAAACTTGGAAGCTTTTATACTGAAATATTGATATTAATAAAATATTTGGGGGGATAAGTAAGAAAAGAGAGGTTATGGCTTAGTAAATTAGATGTTTGTGTGTTGGGTTGGTGAGTGGACAATTGTGCTAGCTAGTTTTTATGTCAACTTGACACAAACTAGGGTCATGTGGGAAGAAGGGATCTCAATCAAGAAGCTGCCTCTATGGGACTGGCCTAAAGACAAGCCTGTAAGGCACTCTTGATTGGCGATTGGTACTGGAGGGCCTGTCCTATTGTGGGTGAGCCTGCTCCTGGGCTGGTGGTCCTGAGTGCCATAAGAAAGCAGACAAGAATGAGAATGAGGAGCAAGCCAGTAAGTAGCATCCCTTCACTGTCCTGGTATCAACCCATCTCAAGTTCCTGCCCCAGCTTCCCTCAGTGATGGACTGTGATGTGGAACTGTAGCCGAAGTAAACTCTTCCCTCCCCCACGTTGCTTTGGGTCGTGGGTCACAGGAACTCTAAGACTGTGGTTCTTATGCTCTGTGACTCTAATGATAGAAGGTCCAAAAGTAAGGGGCACATGCTATGCTAGTCTAGTCTAGTCATGTAAGCTGAAAGTAGCACATTCTAGGTTTATAGGACTGGAAAGATGGCTCAGAGGTTAAGGGCCTGTGTTTGATTCCCAGAATCTACATGGCAGCTTAAAATCATCTGTAACTCTAGTTCCAGAGTATCCAACACGCACTTCTAGTCTCTGGGAGCACCAAGCTTGCATATGGTACATATACATATATGCAGGCAAAACATTCAAAACACAATCTTTGAAACAGAATATCCTGAAATGTAGTGGTAGAAGTCAGTGTTAAGGCGTGGCATTAGGGAGCCCTTGAGTATGATGTGCATGCGGTGCATGCGTTCATGCATAGGTGAACACGCATGCGGCAGTCAGAGGCAGATGACCGGTGTCTTCTCCAATCACTCTCCTCATTATTTCCTCATGCACCCTGAACCTGGATTTCACCAGTTTAGCTACCTTAGCTGCTAGCAAGCCCCAGGGACCATCCTGTTTTCAGCTCTCCAGTGCTGAGATTATAAGCATGTGCTACCATGCTGAGCTTTTACATGAGTGCCAGGGATCAGAACCCAGGTCTTCCTGTTTGTATGGCAAGCACTCTATCGACTATACCATGTCCTCAGCCCCGTAATACCGCACCTTAAACTGGTTACATGGCCATATCATTCATTAAGCTACATGAAGCTACAGATTTATAAATGTCACTGTCTCAATAAATATGCTTGCCCATCTCTTCCCGCAATCCTGCCCTCAGTGTTTTTAATATTTACATACACTGTGTTCATTCTCATTTGCTTGATTGGAACAGTGGTTCTCAGCCTGTGGGTTGCAGCCCCCATGGGCGTCGCTTAACAGACATCCTGCTTATCAGATATTTAACATTATGATTTGTAACAGTAGCAAAATTTCAGTTACTAAGTAGCAACAAAATAATTTTATGCATGGGGGTCACCCCAACAGGAGGAACTGTATTAGATGGTTGTAGCATTAGGCAGGCTGAGAACCCTGCTCTAGAAGAGACTAAAACAAGCAGTGCTGGTCTGAGTCTTCCTCCCAGCTCAACAGTAGAAATGAGACTCCTGCCTGACAGTCCGGATGGGGTTGTCTCTATCCAGCAGACTCACATCAGCGCAGTACGAAATTTCATCACGAGAATAATAAAAAAAAAAAAAAAAAAAAAAAAAAAAAAAAAAAAAAAATCCCAGGGGCTGGGATGCTGTGCTGGGGACCCTGAGCCATGACACTTGCTTTGAGCTTCGTCACCACCATCACAGCAAGACAAGAGAAAATAAGCAACCCTGCCGTGAGTAAATGACGTGCAGAGAGTAAACACTACACAGCTGAGCCGAGATGGTTGGTGGCCAGCTTGCATTCTTCGAAGCTCGGCCAGGTGTCTTTAAATAAATATCTAAATATGTAAAAGAGGCAGTAGACACACCCGTGACAGCGCTGAAAAACCAGGAAAGGTGCCAGCAGCAATCCATGGATGGTGAGAGGTTCCTAGAAGATGAAGAGCAGATGGGATCAGAGAGGGGAGAAAATGATCACCGACATATATGGGGCAGAAACCTGCTGCCGGGATCAAAGGGAAAACAGGGGAATTCCAAGCCTGAATTATGTAAACATCAGGAGTGATCCCTGAAGCACAATATGGGGATCATTTCAATAATTATATGGGGGCTCAGGAGATGGCTGGGTGCTTACAACGCTCTCTGCTCCAGCCTGACAACCTGAGTTCAGGCCCCCAGAAGACTCCCGTGGAGAAGCCAGGGACTGTGGAGCTGTAATCCAGCCCACGCCCACGGGAGACTAAAGCAAGGAGCTGGGAGCTCTCTGGGCAACCAGGCTGCAGACAGAACAATGAGCAAGAGAGACGCTGTGTCAGGCAAGGTGGAAGGGGAAGGTCAGCGCTGAGCTTGTCCTCTGACCTGTGCATGTGTGCCATGGCACATGCATGCCAGCGCTCATGTGAACACACATGCACACGCTCACACACGCACACGCGCGCACACACACACACACACACAAAGGGCAAGAGGGCCAATGAGCCCCTCGCATTCTGTTGCCACATCTGTTCTACATTCTGTAATTACAGCATCTCGTTTCTAATCCCCGCTCCACTGGTAAGCAGAGACTAAGTCTGGGGAAATTATCAAAGCACTCTACACCTTCAGTTCCTGATGTGCACACCGTGGGTGATAATGGTCCCTGCATCATGGGGCTTAACATACGGGAAGTACTTAGGCGAGCGTCTCATACTAAACAACAGTCACAACAGATCTAGCATGGAACAGACATCTAGGAGTGCTTACTCAAGCCTGGAGCCTGCACTCATCCCCGTATGATGAGTGGCTTTGAGGGTAATGTTTAGAGAGAAGCTATGGGTCTTTGCAAACATTCTAACAGACAAGAGGAAAAAGATGAGGGCATCCCACCCAAGAGCAAAGCCCTGCACCCACGCTGCAAAGCCTTTCTTTACAGCCTTCCACTGGCCCCAGCTGATTCAGTGCAAAATCACTACCCACCCAGGGTCAGGGGAAAATACAGCCAGGCAAAAAGACAATAGTCTACCTCAGCCACCTACATGTCTCAGCCCAGCCCTTCAATCTAATGACAACCTGGAATTACAGAAATCCGAGGAAAACCAGATGTAAGAAAAAAGTGTCAATAAGGAAGCTTAGGATCAGCTGTTCTCGACCTTCCTAACGCTACAGCCCTTTAATACTGCTGTTAGTTCACAAGCTGATCTGCTAGCCTGCTAGCCTATGTGATCTGCCTCTAGGTTGCTTAGCAACCTCTGACATCATCATCTGCTGCCCACTACCAGGTGTGTCGTAGAAGCATCAGATACAAAAAGCCAACCTGCCATCTCTCTCTCTCTCTTTCTCTCTCTCTCTCTCTCTCACTCTCTCACTCTCTCACTCACACACACACACACACACACACTGTCAGTCTCTCTCTACCCTCATGGCCCACTCAGTCCCTAAGCCCTCCTCCCTTTCTTTCTCTCCCCATGTTCCTACAATAAATCTCTCCATATCAGATCTGTTCTATCTCACTCTATTTTTAATCCTAACAATAGTTCCTCATGTTGTGGTGACCCCACAACACAAAATTATGTTTGTTGCTATTTCATAACTACAATTTTGTTATTGTCATGAATCATATTGTAATATCTGTTTTCCAGTGGTCTCAGGAGACCGCTGTGAAAGGGTCATTTGACACCACACACACACACACACACACACACACACACACACACACAAAGAGGTCACAAGCCAGAGGTTGAGAACTACTGCTTAGGATGGTCCAGAAGAAACAACTGGCTAGGGCATGGGGCTGAGGCCTTTTCAAGTTTCCATTAATGTGCACAGACAAATTTAGTACACAACATGAAACAAGAAAGGGCTACCATGAAAAAGGAACCATCAGAAGAGGAGGACACTCAATTTCTTAAAAAAAAAAAAAAACTAAAACTGAAATAAGAATTTCTCCCTAGAAAGTCATTCAAGGGAACAGCAAGGGATGAGGAGCTGAGGCTGCTCCAGACCCCGCAGTCCCTGAAGGGCTCCACTGAGACACCAAGAAAGGTTGCTGCAGGACCTGGTGTGGGCCTTGTTTCAGGAGTGGATTCTAAGTTCACTGAAAGTCAGATGACAGTTTTGGGAATTGGTTCTCTCCTTCCCATGAGTTCTGGGAGTGGAACTCAAGTTGTCACAACTGTGCAGTAATGACTTTTACCTGCTGAGCCAACTCCATGGCCCCAAGAACCTTCATTTTATATTAAAATATATATGTGTGTGTGTGTGTGTGTGTGTGTGTGTGTGTGTGTGTGTGTGTGTAACCAGCCCTTGACATAGGGTAGAGCTTTTAACATAGATGGTATTTTATAGATTTAAGATAATGCTGAAAACTAAAAAATGTAAACTATTAATACTGATGTAGCTAAGGCCTACATAAGTCCTTCTACTCCCCCCCCTGATGTAAGGCCTATCTTCTGTCTTTCTTTTTCTCTTTTAGTTTGGAGGTGTTGCTTGTTTGTTTGGCTTTGTTTTATAATACAGACTCTTGCTATGAGACCTGGCTAGCCTGGAACTCGATATATAGACCAGGCTGATCTCTAACTCATGACTTTCCTGCCTCTGCTTCCTAAGTGCTGGGATGACAAAAATGAGCCACCACGTCTTTACCTTATATGTAAATATACAGAGATGTGGTCCTTTTACACTGTGACAATAAGTTACACGTATTGCTTTGCAAGCTTTCCAAAGAAGGACTTATATTGTTAAATATGCTATTTAACAATAACAAAAACTAAAGCAATTAATATCCTCTGTGCCCAACTAAGAATGTGATTTGAGTGTGTGACTATGGTCCCTCCTCCTTTTTCTGGACACCATGACTGTCATCCTGTTTCCTGACATTTAATGTTGCTGAGAATAAGTTTGAGGAGGGAAACTGTAGTTCACTATCTTCCAGAGTCTTTTGTTTTTAGTAGTTGCAGTTAATTTTTTTTTTTCAGAAAAAAAAAATAACTTCTTCATTATGAAGTTCAGAGGGTTTTATTTCCCCATTCATTTTGCTTGGCCTGACCAAATGCCCTATGAGCTTCAGAGGCAGACCAGCAGATTGGCAGTGTTTTAAAATTCATGGAACTAAAGTTCAAAAGTCTCTGTCTACAGGCATTGTACAAAAGCACAGTGATCCAGAGGCTCAAACCAACTAGAGGAAGAGACAGAGGAAGGGTGTCTTCACGCCCCCAACACCAAGGGAGACTCAAGGTAAACCCTGGACCAGAAGTAGGTCTCAAGGTGTGAAGGAGGCCATCCATCTCAAAGAGCTTTCAAAAGGCTAGCATCATCGCAAACTTGAAAGGCATCCCAGACACAAGCCAGTGGGGGAAATCAATAGGCTCAGCAAGGAAACCACACATCTGTAGGGAGTCAGCTCCCACACCTGCCAGAACTGTGGAGATCAAAGCCATCTGGCAGAGGCACCAAACAAGTAAAAAGTTCCCTGCCCACTTTCTCTTTCTCCCCTGCCTCCCCACATACCCAGTGCGCAGGAAGCTCTCAGGGAGAAGAGCCTCAGGAGGACCACCCCTCCCTATGGCAGCAGCCTCCCAGAGGTCAGCCCCTGCTGAGGAAGATGCTTACATTGTAATGGCCATATGAAACTGATAATCACATTGTTAGGTTAGCTTTCTATTGCTGTAACAAACACCATGACCAAAAGCAACCTGGAGAGGAAAGGGTTTATTTCATCTTTACATCATGAAGCAAAGAAGATGCAGGAACACTGCTTACTCGTGTTCTCTCCATAGCTTGCTCAGCTTGCTTTCTGACAGAATGAGGAGCGACGATGCCCACAGTGGACTGGACCCTCCCACATCAATTACTCATCAAGAAAATGCCCTGTAGACTTGCCTACAGGCCAGTCTGGTGAAGCCATTTTCTCAAACGATGTTCTCTCTTCTGGGGACTCTGGTTACTGTCACGGTGACATGAAAGCAACCAGCATGGATGCAGAATGACTCCCAAGAGAACAGGTATGTGTGCAGTGTGCTGCAATGATCCTCAGAGTGGAAAATACAACACTGAAAAGGGTCCTTTCAAGGTGGTAGTCCCCAAATCATCACCCCGCCCGTGCATGCATTCTTTCCTCTGACCTATTTGCTGTAAAAGGCTCCTGTATCCGTATTCTTTTGCCACTTTGCAGCACTCAGTCATCCCACGTCTCTGTGCATCGCCCATGTGCAGGCTTACAGGCATCCCACTCAGATCAGCCTGACAAGACCCAGGCTTTTCAGAATGTGAAAGCTGGCTACCAGCTTCCCCAACCAAGGTTCTCCAAGAACTGCCTCCCAAGGTGACCAGACACAGACTTATGCCTCCCCTCGCCCCCGATTCTCTCACTTCTCAACCCAACTAAAGCCAGCTCTGTCCCCTGCACTCGACGATGACTCTTCCTTGTGACAGATGTCGTGCCAGCCCACACTGTGTTGGATCACTTCATGTTTTCTCAGCTCCCCTTCCAGCTACAAGTAGTTTACACGTCTCATAGCTAATCAAACCTAAATGGATGTCAGCTGGGGTGGGAGTTTCTGGAAAGCCTTTCGTTTCTTAGCATCAGTGTTCCTCTCTGTTCCTCTTCCCCACACTGAGCATGAGGTGTCTTGAGACTGCAGCAGCCAGCAAAGGTGCATCCCTTGCCATGGATACATGCTCAGGTTAATCAACCATCATCTCATCCCTAAGCTCCTCTGGCAATTTCCTACCTAAGATCCTCAAGTTCCCACCAGGAGCTTCCAAAACATCCCCTTAGAGATGTCATCCTCCAAATGGTTCAGTGACTCTCTGTGATGCCTCAGGCAGCCTTGGGACTCTGCAGAGAGTTATCAGGAAGAAGGGCCTCACCAGATGTGGCCTTCAGAATGTAGCCCCCGGAACCATGAGCTGAATAATCTTCCATTCTTGATAAATTGCCCAGAACTTATTTTAAAAAACTTTCATAAATAGCTGTGTTCTTTATAGCTGCAGAAAGCAGATTAGAATGCATGGGATAGGACTGGCTACAGGCTGGGTGTCTCTGAACTGCATGATATTAGCCGTACTGTCTCTAAGGCCTGCCAGCCATCTGCAAAGTGAAGAAAGGAAAAACAAACTTCCCCTCATTCAATCAGAAATGTCAAAATAAGAAAAAAGAGAAAACATGATCATTGTTCGTAGTTCAAAATAAGGAAATAAATGTGATTTTATGATTAATAATTAATGCAGTAAGATATCAGGTATAAGGTAATAAGGTACCAGATGCCATATGTTATATGAGGCTTATTAAGTGAGCATGGGGAGAGAAGAAAAGCAGGAGGGGTGGGGGGTGGGGAGAGAGAGAGAAAGAGGGATTAGAGAGAGACCATGAGGAGGGTCTATTCTTTGGTATGGCCCTAGGCAGGGCCACTCCCCTGTGACAGGTAAGCAATGACAT
Organism: Acomys russatus; assembly: GCF_903995435.1. Classification (NCBI taxonomy): domain Eukaryota; kingdom Metazoa; phylum Chordata; class Mammalia; order Rodentia; family Muridae; genus Acomys; species Acomys russatus. The sequence goes on along the minus strand of NC_067143.1, from coordinate 37,094,885 downwards.
CATAGGTAGGCAGACTGAAGCAGAATCCCAACAGTGATAGTTTATGATTTTCTTCTGGGACACTTTATAAGAAACATGTCAGGACATAATACCACAAAAGTTAAAAACAATCCTGCTTATAAAAGAGAGCCTGAACAGAAAGTCACAAGAGAAAGGCTTGGGTCTATCTGACTGCTCTTCAACAATGTGTCCTGCAGAGTCAACAAAGCAACAAAGAATACAGATTTAGGTTTAAAAGGAATAGCCAAAGAGATAGTGAGGCTTACTGGGGGGGGGGGGCGGTGTTGAATGAACCTACCCTATGCAGATTAGATAGGCAGCGTAGGAACCCCAAACTCCCTAACTCCAGGTTTTCCTGTCACCCACTGCAAGAAAGTCAGGGTTCAGTGACCCTTTGGACAGGAGCCATAGAAATCTTCTCTTGGGCTTCAGACGTTGAGAGCCTGGGCAGAGTGCCCTCTCTCCCCGACAGAGGTTAGTGTCCCAGGAGATCCTGGAGGCGTTCACCACACACTGGCCTCACTAGAGAGAACTGATCATTTCACACTCATCATTTTCAGAGATTTGGGGCAACTAGGAAATGAGAACACGAATAAACCAGAAAGATAGGGAAGGAGAGAGGAAAGGAAGGGTGGAACCAAGAAGATAGGGAAGGAGAGAGGAGGGGGCACTTCAGGCTACCCTCAATCAACTGGATCTCCATCTAGCCACAAGGGCATTTCTAGGATTTCATAAAAGCCCTCCAAACTCAGCCCCGGAGAGCCCAGACCTGCTAAACTTCTGAGCTAATTCACACCTCTGACTAAGCCTAGCATTGTGTACAGTGAGTGTGTGCCAGTTTAAATGAACACAATGCTCTTCAGTTGAAAAGAGACGTTAGAAAGCCTGTGACACGTAAGAAATGCAAAGCATCAGAAATCGTAACTATGGGAGCAGGTGTCAAGCTTTGGAGATCTGAGCTATGTGAAAGGACGTGGAGTTGCTCCCCTCAACATGAGACCCCCTAAAAGAAAAAAGAAAAGGAAAACTCTGTCTTCCAACCCCTTCCATGACCCTTCCCATGCTCCCCTACTCCCAGCAACCAAGGTCCCCCAAGTTCCCAAAGAGTCTCCCCAAGAGTGTTGGTCTTCCAAACTCTCCCAGAGCCTGGCAGTCTCCAGGACTCCTTTATTCATTTGTTTGTACCAGGTCATTTTATCTCAAGGCTAAAAGGATTAAAAACAAAGGAGATGTCATTGACACTGTAGTGAGGGGGAAAAAAACAGCAACAATAAAACTTAACTTTTGGGCTATTCTGAGATCCTGATAAGGGGAAATGGTAGAAAGAGACACACCGATCTTGACTTCCTGTGAAAACATCCATGACCTCACCTAACACTCACAGCAGCGGAAAGTCCCATGTCAAGCTATTTTCCACTGTTTGGGATGTATTTTAAATTTATTTTAGAAACTGTCATTCAAAGTATCATCAAAGAATTCTTTGGTAAAAAAGAAAGTGTTGATACAGAAATCTCCCTTCGTAACTGTTTGTCACATAAATTCAGATTTGGGGATATCTACACTTCTTGAAGAGCTGAAGACACAGCACGGGAGGTAACAAGTGTTTGAACTATTTGTTGTCCCTTTTGTCACTTGTATGATGTTACAGAGGTTAAAAAAAAAAAACAACAACAACAACAACCAAAACCTCTCACTGCACAGTCCGTCGCACAGCACAGCGGTGATCGGCTGAAGGATGCCAACTTGTGTTACAGTTTTAGGTAAGTAGAAACGACACACTGGTGACTTCAGAGCTTTACAAGAATCATCACACGAGACACAACACTGCAGAGGTGAAGCAGGGGACCATGACTAAAAGTGAAAAGCAAAACAACGAAATGGTTCAGTGGAGAATCACAAGTGAAAAGTCTGAATCTCTGTTAGTTCTCTTTAAAAACAGGAAGCCTCATCCTTCGGGACAAAACAGTAAGATGATGTAACTTACAGAGTCACACCAGGGATTCTCCTGAATTTCTGAAATGAGAAAAGACCATCCATCTGATCTCAAACCCGACTGGAAACGCAGCCAACTGGCGCTCTTAAAGCACTTACACAGCTATCATGACCACACAAGGGAGAAATCCCAATCGTGGGACTCCCTTGACCTAAGGGAGTGTTGTGAGCATGTGCGTGAGGATTCTCTAAATGAGATCCAACAAAACTGCAAAAAACAAAAAACAAAAAACAAAAAACAAAAACAAAAACAAAACCCCACAAAGTTAAGGAGGCCTCCTCTCTCTCCTCCTCCTCCTCTCCTCCAGCACTGCAGGGCAGTGAGGTCGCTTGCACTGTCCCCTCTGAAAGAGGCTGTCCATGGAGAGTACTCCAGGACTTAAGCTGTACACTTACACCATAGTTGTTTCTGGTGCATGTGATGAAAAGTAATAACCTCCAAGAGAGAGAGAGACAGAGAGACAGAGACAGAAAGACACAAAGAAAGACTGAGCTTCCTGTTAGGATAGCCGCTCACTCCTGTGGCGCCTCTGACTTTGACCTTTCCTAGGCACGGCTGAGAAGGGTGTTTTATTGTAGATATGAGAGGAGGGCAAGCACACCAGAGGCATCTGCAAGAGTCCAGACTGGACACAGACAGCCGACTAGAGCAGGCCATGAGGGGTAGGGAGGAGGAGAGTGAAAGAGAAGGAGAGAGAAGGGGACAAGGAGGAGAAGCCAGAGAGCAAGTGGCCAAAATGGCTGGCTAGATAGGAGAAAAGAGGAGCTGGGAAAGGGAGGGCAGCTCGGGCCTGGTGGACTTTAGGGTAGTAGTAGGGGATGGGAGGAGCCAGGATTCTTTTTTAGTTTTTGGTGTTTTGCTTTGTTTTGTTTTGTTTTGTTTTGTTTTTCAAGACACGGTTTCTCTGTGCAACAGCCTAGCTGGCCTGGACTCACTTTGTAGACCAGGCTGACCTGGAACTCATAGATATCCACCTGCCTCAGCTTCAAGAACTGGGATTAAAGGTGTGGACCCCCACACCTAGCAGGAGACAGGATTCTGTAAGGGGTCCTAGCAATACTGAGACAGCCAGGTAACCAGGGTTGACCCCTTTGATATGTTAACAGGCACCTCAGCCTTCAACCTTTTCAAACTCTCTTTGTCCCCTCTCACTAGCAGGCTCTCAATGGGGGCACTTAGCATCAATATTTAAACTGTAATTGTTGCCCCCAGCTTGCACCCCTAAATTCCAGGTCCATGTATCCAGCAGGCCTTTGGCTATCCCAAGTCAGTATGCCCTGCTCTCTCTTTTCTCCCTCACTGCTGCGCCTGTCTATGTCCTTTCTCCTGCATGTCGCCCCTCCCCAGGAGACAGGAATAAGGGCTGAAAAAAGACCTCACATAGTATGACTACCTGTGACTTCAAACACACACACAAACCAAAAAATAATTCAGTTTTACTTTGCAAAGAACACACTGTCTAGGGCACCCTTCACCAAGTACCTGCTCCAAAGCAACCCAGTGGCTACAGTCCCTAGAGCTAGCCATGAAGTGAGCACTGCACCTCTACATCACTGGAGGATGGTCTAGCCTGAGCTCTTTGGTACACGATACCTGTAATGGTGTCCACTTACTGCCCTCCACCCTGAACCCAATCCTCTAGTGTGCCTCAATGGTGCTTCTATGAACCCACATGGCTCAGGCTTCCTGGCCACTAGGCCCCAGTTACACTCTGAAAGAGGCACACTGGGGGGTAGGGAAGAGTGGTCCTCCTTCAAGCTCCTTCCCTGAGCTTTAGGATCTCTATGGTCACCTCTTCCTTTCTGTCCCCTGCACCCAGAGGAAGGAGAGGCTTCTGGAAGTTTCTAACCTGGGGCTTACACCACCCATTTTAATTTTTTCAGACTTTTGGCCCTCTATATAGACCAATTCTAGTATGAAGCCACTTTTACATGAAATGCTGAGCATGGCTGCTCTGCCCCAACAGAGCCTGGCTTAGGGAGGAGACTCACCTTCGCTCTGCGCATTGTTTGCATTACACACAGTAGCCGTGCTCCCAAAATATCATGCATTACTCTGCCAGGGGGGCTGGTTAGACTGGAGGAGGAGAATAAATAACAGCAGAAGGCCACACAGTGAGAGAACAGCTGGACAGGAGAAATGGTGATAGTGGGTCAGGGGCACATGTAGCGAAATTCTTGTCCCAAATATTCATGTAGTGAATATTTAACAGATTTAAACAAAATACCACCTGGCCAGTAAGACTGGGTAAAAGTGCTCAAGGCTCCTGTCATGCCTAAGGTGGGGAAAAAAAAAAACAGACTGGAGAGATGGCTCAGTGAGTAAAGGCATTGCCACCAAGCCTGAGGTTATATAGGGCACTGCCACAGCCAGCTTTTATGTGGGTTCTAGGAATCTGCGCTCAGGTCTTCATGCCTGTGCAGCAAGCACTTTACCCACTAAGCCATCCCCCAGCCTCAACATAATGTATGTTAGCATCCAAAGGCTCACTCCTGACATGTCTCTCCCCATCCCTTTCTGCCTCTCCCATCCCAGGGAGGCGGACAGTTATCTCTGCAGTCTGTAGTTCAGGCTCTTCACATGTCTCCCCTCCATTACAATGACCTTCTTCTAGCTCTTCTGGTACCTGTCTCTCAGCAGACAGCACTCCCCACTCCATCCAACACCTGAAGCCGAGACACCTATGTATCAGCATGGAAATACAACGAATCGATGGGTTGCTGAACACAGCTTAGTAACAAGTAGATTACATCTCTAGGGAGATCACTGTCCTGGGTCTCTCCAGTTTCGGCTCCTTTTATTCTAGACCATTCAAGGGCTTTTATATAACAAACAGGCTTAGAATATCAGTGTCTCTCCCAAAAAAATGCACACACAGGTAGGTTTGCTTACTATCCAATACAACAATGGTTCCCTTGGGGGCAAAGGTCAGATAAGCTTTCAGCCCATTCTAAGCACCCCAGATCCCTAGGCTAAGGCTTCCTCCCTCCTTACCTTCCTGGCAATCCACCTGAGGCTCAGCTCACTGGGCCTCTGAATCCATTTGCCTCTGACCCAGAAGTCTTGGGCCTTTTGTCAGCATTTGTGACACTCAAAAGGAGAGCAAAATCTCACAGTCTGAACATGCAGTCCCTGACTAACTGTGCTAAACAAACCATAAACCTGGAAGATTAAACCACCATCTCACTATCAGGAAAGAACTGTTGAGCAGAATAGGAAAAAAAAAAATTTAAAAAATTAAAAAACCACTTAGGGAAAATTCTGATAGATGTGACTATGTTAAAATTAAGAAGTCCCATTCATCAGCACATTCCATTAAAAGAGGAAGAGAATCAGGCTAGAGAGATGGGTTAATTGATGACGTGTTTATCACACAAGTATGCGGACCCATCTTAAGGCCAGGTTATGGAGGCATGCCCCTGTGGTCACAGAGCGGGGGGGGGGGGGGGGGGGGGGGGGCGTCAGAGATGGGAGGAGCCCTACGCTTGATGGCCAGGCAGTCTAGCCAATCAGCAAGCCGCAGGTTCAGAGAGCTACCATGCCTCAAAAAATACCATTGAGAGTCTTTGAGGAAGACAGATATCAACCTCCATCCTCCACACCCCCATGCACACGTGTGCACACACAACACAACATGTGTGCACACACACACACACACACACACACATTATTTGCAATAAGCAGCATGTTGCCAGACATAATGATAACTACATATCCATAATAAGCACATATAAGTTAATAAAAAGCTAATTCTATAGAAAAATTAGCAGTGGAGCTGAGCGAGCTCTTCACAATAACAGAAATCAAAGTGCACATGAAAGTGCAAAAGGAGCACATGACGCAGCTCTCAATGTCACTTAAAATTTTAAAAATGCAAAATAAAATGGACATTTTCATGGAAAGTTGTTTTTTCTAACTGTATGACGCATGCACGCTATATGACACAACTCTTCTACTCCTAGCTCCATGTTGCTGAGCGATAGTGGGAGACTGACCATGGTGGGTGGATTTGTTGTAATAGTTAAAACCTAAAAGTATCCCAGAAGCCTATGAATAAAGCACAGCATAGTTGTGACAGGGATAGCAGCACCCCTGACACACACACACACACACACACACACACACACAGAGAGAGAGAGAGAGAGAGAGAGAGAGAGAGAGAGAGAGAGAGAGAGAGAGAGAGAGAGAACAGTAGGGCTCTAAAACCCCAAGGCATAAGGGCACAGGGTGTTTTCTCATGCCCATTGAAGGCAAACTGCCATTACTGGGAGGTGGGGGACAAGGAAAACAGAGCCTCCTGCTGGGAACCTTTTTTATTTTCCTTTGCTTTCCCATCTAGTGTAACAGGCCAGACCCTCACCTAACTAGCTCTTGCCCCTTTTCACCTCATTTGCCTACTGCCCCAGCCAATCAGGGCCCGCCTGAATCTACACAAGCCCCATGGGTGTAGCCTGTGTGTCAGTCCAGCTCTGGGCTAGCTGCCATTATGGGCCAGTGCCCAGTTCCTCAGAAGCAGAGCTGCATCCATCAGGAAGACTTGCTCCTGTCTTCAGTGGGCCCACATACCCTAGGAATAAGGTCTGCTCTTACCTCAGCATCAGGACTGAAACTCCTGGCACCTCCACTCTGGTGACCTGCTCTCCCTAGGCTCCCCAGAGCCCTTGCTCTTGGTAACACCCCACCAGCAAGAGCTGAGAATGGTAACACCTACACACAGCCTCTCTCAGTTGACAAGCCAAGGGCAGCATAGAGTTTAACAGTGTAACACTTGCCTGTAAGCTCTCTCCTTTGGTACCTCAGGTATTAACAGCTCTAATACCTGCTGGCAAGCCCACTCAGGGGACATCCCAAGGATTGTACAGTGTTTACAGTTGTAACACTTGCCACATGGCCCCTCTTGGTTGGCATCCTGCCAGCCACCAAGAGTTTAGATGTCCACCTTTCCATTGGCTCTGTCGCTCCCGTGTGAATACAGGTCCTAATTTTTTTACCCTTGTGTCTGTCAACTTCATTCTCTGGTGGCAGGATAAGAAGCCATCAGCCAACTCAGCTGTATCAGTCACACAGTGACTGTATACTGTGTTGAAGAACCAACTACAGCTACACAGAACACTACAGATGGACCTTGAAAAGTAAAGTGTTGAACGGAAAGGTCTAGTATACAAATAATATAACATGGCCCCAGTTTGGTGAGTTACAAAGGAGATGAAACAACCCATAATATTCAGAAACACTGTGCTGGTTAGAATGTGAATGGCCCCACAAGCTGGTATATTTGAATGCTTGGTTTCCAGTTAGCGGAACTGTGTGGGAAGGATTAGTCGTGGTCTTATTGGAGGAGGTCTGTCACTGGGGGCTGGGTTTCAAAAGCTTTTTCCCAGTTAGTGCTCTCTGCCTCTTGCTTGTCAATCAAAGGTAAGCTCTGAGCTGCTGCTCCGGTGCCAAGCCTGCTGCCTGCTGCCATGCCTCCTACCATGATGGGCATGGATTCTAATCCTCTAAACCCCAAGTCCCCAATTAAATGCTTTCTTTTATAAGTTGCCTCGGTCATGGCAGAAGTAAGACAAATGCTTAAGTTCTAAAATATAAATCAAATTAATAAATTATTGTCTTGAGGGGGTGGTAATGTGTTTCATGTCCTTAGTGGGGGCTACACTAGCGTTTGCTTCCTAATAGTCTACAGCTATGTTATATGCCCCTAAACACTGGCATAAGAGAAAAAAATTAGACTGAAGAAATGCCTGAATATGGTAGTCCATGTCACACTCATGAAGCTGAGGCCAGAGGATCACTTTAAGTTCAAGGACAGAAAAGAAAAGAAACAAATACTCAGGTCACAAAACAAGGCAGTCACTCACCAGCTGCCACCACCCTGACCTGAACTATGGTCACTGACCACTGTGGTTTACCTCAGCTTTTTCATCCACATATAAACGGGCATGACTGAATAGAATAGTTGTACTGGGGCCTGAAGTCCGTCCTTAGTTGATGGGCATGCTTTCTTCAAGAAGAATAGCTTTTCTACATAAAATAGACACAGTTCAACTGAAACAAACAATGTAGCAGGGCTTTGCCAGTGTGTGTGACATCACAGCAAGAACATCAGCATAGCTGAGCTAAAACATTGTCCATGGCATTAACTCCTTGATGTTACTTGGAATTTTGCTGGATTTGTTCCTTCCATTTGTATTTAATTTGAAATAAGTTGGGAGCTGATCATTGTTTAAAGCTCTGAGCATAGGAAGTTTACACTATTTTATGTTTATACATATTTAACTGATATTAAAACTAAATTAAAATTAACACAAGTAACAAGAGAAAAGGAATTGAGAAGTCCAGTAGAAATCAGCCCCCACTTTCACCCCTGTCCCTCTCCCCACCCCCTTCTCTTTGCGTAAGGGACAGCCTGCAGCCTGTCTCTCAAGCAGGCACCTTCAAGCAACATTTATACCAATTCCACTTGTCACAAAGGTGATCAAAGCTGGGGAGCAAGGGAGGCACAGTTAGTTATGCAAATGCAGAAACAGATGATCTGGGCCCCCCGGGGACAATTCTTTGAAATGTAAATGACTGTGACCCAGAGCTCACCCAGTGGCAGCACTGGGGCTCAGAGCCACCCCTGTTCCTTGTCTCCAGTGGCTGCTATAATTACTGGCTGAAGACTTATGGCCAACAACAACATGAAATAGATGGCATGCAGTCTGGAGTTCAGAAGTGTGAAGTCAGTATTTTAGAGATGAAATCTAGATGTTAGCAAGGCTGGTTCCTCCTGGGGACTCCAGTGTTAGCATACCTGGGACAACTGTTTAGTAGCAGATTATGACTGACTAGTCAGCTCCGTCATTTGTATTAATACATAGATTCCTTTAGGTTACCATTTATCCTTCTCAGGTTTCTGATCACATTGACGGCTAAGCTAATGTTAGCCTGACAGCAAAAGAACAGGCAATTAACTCTTTATTAATCAATTCACTAGCTAATTAAAGCTACTAGATGCTAGATCTCTTACTTTAAAAGTCAAACAGGTTTGCCTTACTCATAGACCTCATGTTTTATGTGTGTGGGGGGGTGGTGGTGGTGGTGTTTGTTTTGTTTCTTTTGGTTTTTACTTTGTTTTGTTTTGTTTTTGTTTTTTGTTTTGTTTTGTTTTGTTTTCGATACAGGGTTTCTCTATGTTATCTTGGCTGTCCTGGACTTACTTTGTAGACCAGGCTGGCCTCAAACTCCGCAAACTCACAGTGATCCACCTGCCTCTGCCTCCCGAGTGCTGGGATTATACCCTCATGTTAAACAGGCTTCAGATACCTTCTCAGTCCTCTTCAAATGCAGGGGACCAAGCCGTAAGCTTCACTCTTAGAGCTGCTACTGTCAGGTCTAGATACAGTCTACCTTACACCCAGACTCAAAAGACAGGTCTCTGGTTTTTGTTTTGTTTGGGTTTGGTTTGGTTTGGTTTTTCGAGACAGGGTTTCTCTGTGTAGCCTTGGTTGTCCTGGACTCACTTTGTAGACCAGGCTGGCCTCGAACTCACAGCGATCCGCCTGCCTCTGCCTCCCAAGTGCTGGGATTAAAGGCGTGCGCCACCACGCCCTGCTAAAGACAGGTCTCTGATACAACCTTTTACCATTCTTTATGCTAAAGGGCAGTGACTGCTCAGTCTAGTGGGAAATAATTAGATTAGGCTACAGAAGTTCAAGTAAAAAAACTAAAGCATCTAGGAAAGTACTTGAGGGTCTAATAAGGTGTTCTAAGGTTGGTAAATTCAAGTTATAAATGTTAAAGGGCCTAAGAAGGCATTTCAAGGTGGGTAAAAGCAAGATATGAATGTTAGAGGGTCTAAAAGGATGTTTTAATTCTTCCTGCTGCTGTGCTACTGTTGTATTGAGTCTGCCTAGAGCTTTGATATTAATCACTGGAGCTCTGATTTATTAATCTAATTCTGGTTACAAAATATTTTTTTTAATTCCACAATACAATCCACTGTCGTATTTCCAAGCTCAAGATTTTACATGTCCTTTGGTTTGTCTTTTAAGTATAGACTTAAAATGTTTCTTTTTGTGCTTGAATCATATACAGTCTTCTGTACATAGGGAAGACGCCCTCCCTCATGATGTGAACTGATGCTGAAAATTAAGATCAAGTGAGCATTTGCTCTTCTGCTCTACAGATTCTGTCCTCTCCACATTACTGTTTCACAGATGTAAAAATGATCCATAAGGCTTCTGCCTTTCCTAAGCTCACCTCAAAGAGTATTCATGCTTTTAAGCCTAAGTTTTCCCCCAAGCCTCTGCAATGCTATAACACATAAATGTATATTTACTATCTTTTTCTACAGTGTGTATTTCACTGCAGGTTGTAAACAACGGTGATACTAACATGTCTACATTTTATCTCCTTTTATAAACTTGTAAGGATTCTTGTAAGCTGCAGGAAATCCACCTCTCAGGTCAAATGGAATCCCATAAGTACCACTGTCAACCAACAGCCTAAGTTTCTCACCTATCACCTGAATGGGGGTTCCTCCCCCATTCTCTGGTTTTGGGACTCCCCTCCCTAACTTTTCTGGCTACCCGATTGATTGCTACATTCTTGCACCCAACACAGGCTGATTTCTGAATCTTCCCTTCTGATTGACATAACCGCTTCCTGCTGTTCTTCCCAACCTACGTCCAAACCCTTCATCTAGAACCTTCTCCCTTGGGTGAGAAGGGAGTTCTCATGGTTCCATCTCTCTCTCTGCCCCTCTCACATATACTCAAAATCCTAGTACTAGGTGACAGTATCCGCTCAGGCCATGCTTTTGGTCTCTGACCAGCACAGATGAGCTGCTGGAAGAGAGTGCACCAATTTTCTCCAGACAAACCTTGCCCTTGGGACACCTTGGACATGTCATTGACTTCTACTCTCCCCATAGGAACAGTTCATACACTGTCCCTCTGGGCTCCCCTCTGGGAGAATTTCAAATCTCTATACCCACATTTAAGGGCTGCTGAGCTCACGCGCCTGTGCAACCAAACTTGGACAGATCCAAAACAAGACCTTTTTAATCACTGCCAGCGATGGGGTAAATGGAAGGAGGTTTCCCACATTCAAGCTTTTTCCTTCTTTGCTCCATATCTTCCATCTCTGCTCGCTCTCCCAAAAGTTTCGAATGTACACCTACAAAAATTTTCTCCCTAACCTGCTTTATCTTCTGCCCATATATATGTCCCAGTATCCTGCAAGATTTCCTACATCCAAGACAGCGCCAAAGCAGCTACTCACAGGTGCCCCAGTCTAACCTCACAGATTGTGCCAGCTGGGCCTACATTGTTCCTCCCAGCCACAGATGTTCTCAAACCCTGGACATGGCCAACATTTCAGCCTTTTGGCCCCCCTATCACAGTCCCAATGTCAGCAGGAAGTAGTCAAAGACAACTTCTTCAACCCTTATCCATCTATTATCAACAAAGGCTGGAATGGTGTGCTTCAGAGCCAGGAAAAACAGCTCCAGGTTCTCCCAGCACTCCTCCGGTCCTCTTTGCTGCAGGACATGGCCGGCACACCCTGCCCTCTACCCTGAACTTTCCAGGGCAGGGGCTCTTCCTTCCCCTTCACCATATAATCAGGATATTGTGTTGCTCTTGCTCCTCCTCCCACCTTGCATGGCAGCCAAGAGCTGCTCCCAATGAACCTATATTTACTTTAACTTGCCTTGTATGAGAAGCAGTCCAAAGCCCTCATCTCCACCTTACCACCCTTTCCTAGTTCCTCATTTTTTTTAATTATAGGAAAAGAGAGGGATGTAAGCGTATAAGCAGCTCCACTAGCCTGCCTCTAGGTTGCTTAGCAACCTATGACACCATCACCTGCCACTCCCAGGTGTGTGCCAGATGCCCTTCAGCTGTGCAGCAGATATAAAGGGGCAATCTGACACCTTGTCTCTCTCTTGCACCTTCTTGTACTCTCCCTGCCTAGGGTTTCTCTTTCCCTCCTGATGTCTGGGGCGTCCCCTCCCCCATTTCTCTCTCTCTCCCGTTGTCTCTCTGCCTCTGTCTCTCTCTACCCTCATGGCCCACTCAGGCCCTAACTCCTCTCCCCTTCCCTTCCCCCAAATAAATCTCTCCATGTCAGATCTGTTGCATCTATTTATTTTTAATGATACCATCCAGGGTAGTCTGTCTGTCATGAGTGTGCTACTGCAGAAACATAGTTGAACACATTTGTCTTTCCAAAATGCCGCAACTTCTTGGTTAACAGTCCATTTACAAGATATGGCAGACTGTAATGGCAGCAACTTATCATATATCCATCTGTCCTGATAGCACTAGCCAAGGTAAACAAAGGTCCTTTTGTTCCAATCTTTTTTTTTTTTTTTTCTGGTTTTTTCGAGACAGGGTTTCTCTGTGTAGCCTTGGCCATCCTGGACTCACTTTGTAGACCAGGCTGGCCTCGAACTCACAGCGATCCGCCTGCCTCTGCCTCCTGAGTGCTGGGATTAAAGGCGTGCGCCACCACGCCCGGCCCTTTTGTTCCAATCTTAATTACTAATATCACAGTATGCCCATCTCTCTGTGCTAGGAATTCAGGTTTTCAAAGCCCTAAGATCAGGAAAGCTGATAGAGATGCGAATGTAGTCTCCTGCAGGAGTGAGAATCAACAACCCAAGCTGCAGAAGCCGTTAATCAGGCCATGGCGTGCGTGCGTGCGTGCGTGCGTGTGTGTGTGTGTGTGTGTGTGTGTGTGTGTGTGTGTGTGTGTGTGTGTTTTACAGGTTTGAGAGCAAAGCTGTAACTGGAGTCCAGATTATTTCCAGAAATAAGTTATCTATCAGCCTGTGTTGTATAGGTGAACACCCAGTACCCTCATCCATCTTCAAAATGGAGTCAAAGCGGCTTGTAAAATGAAGACGCTGAGTAAGGAACAGTCTCAGAAAATGAGTGTTTTACACGAGAGCACAGCAGAGCCTGATCTCCATCCTTCCAGCTTCTAGAGGTCGCCTCACTGTTTTATAAGAACACTCTGTGGGAAGCTCCAAGGAAGCAGCTTTAGCAAATCCTCACCCATGCTGGGGAAGCTTTTTTGTGTTATAGCTGCCATTAGGTCACCCATGCTTCCCCTGCAGTGACCCCAGTGACCCCTGGGTTATGAAGCTGGGCTGGGGTGGAGCAACTTCTTCAGTCTATCTCAAGCTCCCTAGTGGGGATGAGCAGTGAGGATGAGCAGGCACCTGTCCATGATGCCCCAGCCACACCCCATCTGCATCTCCATGTTTTTCTTCTATCCGGTACCTATCTTAGAAGGGCCCACCACACAATCCAGGATAAACTAGCTCAAGAGCCTTGGTCCAGCCCCACCTGAAAACTCCCACAAAGAACTCTCAAGGGTTCCAGCCATCTGGATGTGGACCCCTTTGGTAGCCATTACTGCTTGTATTACTGTACAGGCTACTGTACCCGGGCTTCTGACAGCTGTGGTCAGGAGTGATCCCATAGCTTTGCTTAAATATCCAGAAGTCCAAAGTACACAAACACCTGCTCCAAACATAGCATTTCCCCAAGTGCAGCTCTGCATGAATTGGCCCAAGCTGTATGGTGTACTGGGATTGCTACACATACAAGAATAGGTTTGTTTATTTGTTTGTTTGTTTCTTTGTTTTTTAAATCATCTTTTTTTTCCAAGATTGCTTTGTAGACCAGGCTGACCTCAAACTCACAGAGATCTGCCTTCGTCTGCCTCCCAAGTGCTGGGATTACAGGCGTGTACCCAGCTAATCATCTAAAGGACAAGATTCAATTAAACTATCTTATTTAAAGAAACGCTTTTTAGTTTAGTTCTTTTTTTTTTTTTTTTAATACTGGCTTACAGAGATGCTGCATGTGTGCTGTTAAAAATAAATAAATAACCTGCCAACAGCACAAAGACCCATCACATGGGCTGGAACTCCTGAATTGCACTTGGCGTCTGTCATTCAATCCTTCCTCTCCTGACCCGATCACACCTGTGCCCCCCCCCCCCACCTCTGACCGTTCCACGGCACATTCCTAATAACTTCTGGGGGATGTTTTCTAAGGAAGACCTCCCTTAGAGCTCAAAATTCAAAGGAGACAGTCAATGTTTTAGAGGGTGGAGGACAGCTGCTTCTCATATTAAAAAAAAAAAAAAAAGTTTCACACATCATCATCCCCAACTCCAGGAACTGAGCTTGTGGTCCTGACCTCTTAGGATCCATCACAAGCAATCTCCACCTGTGGGAAGAAGCAGAGGGCGGGAAAGCCTAGGGGAAGTGGGAGGGCTTCTGGGCAGGAGAGCAGACTTTGGAGTGGGAAGGAAGAAGAGCACAAGAGAGCGCCCCAAGCGCAGAGGAAGGGCAGGCGTGCTCGGATGCAGGAAAGCCTGAGCTGCTTCAGTGTCCTGCTGGTATTCCATGGTCTGCATCTCCAAGTCATGGTTGGTTTTGCAGAAAACAAGTTTCCCTTTTATTGTCAAGTAATTATAACATTCCATAAGTTGAACATTAAAAAATGTTGACCTGGCTCTACCTTGATTAAACAGTTTCCCAAGGGCCCTTCCAACTCCTCCCTCCCCTGCCCCCACCCCACACCCAGGCTTCCTGCTGTGGTGAACTCAGCGCTGTGGGAGACAGGAGGGAAAGACCTCCAGACAGGTTCAGCAGAGAACTACAGGTTCCCAGCAAGCCAGGGAAACTGTGGTCCAGCTGTGACTGCCTCGCTATGCAGCCAATGAGACTTGTCTGAAAAGGAGCATCTGGATTCGTCATGAGGCCTGTGATTATGTAAATGCATTTCAAAGGATGCTTTTCTACTTGTTCTACAAGTTGAGAAGGAAAGAGATGCAGCCTTTTTAACACGGGAGAGGAGGTGGGCAAAGCGTGAGAGTAGCTGTGGTCTCTTCGTGGCTGTGCACACCCCAATGCTGTCTGCACAACTCCACCTCCTACTTGGAAGCAGCTGGTGGGGCAAGGGAGGGAAGGAGGTGACAGTCAGGGTAGTGAGAAGACAACACAAGCAATGGGCAGCATTCAGACTGAGAGAGCTGAGAGGAGAGAGAGAGGAAAGCTAACCTCAGTAGCTTCCTGGAACCAAACACGGCTTTTACACCTTACAGGCTTTGAGGCTAGGGCTGCTGCCAAAACCAAACTACTTGGAGTATAAGGTGCATGCGTGTGCATGTGTGCCTCTGTGTGTGTGTGTCCTGTATGTGTAGGTGTGTGTGTGTGTGTGTGTGTGTGTGTGTGTGTATGTGTGTGTGTCCTATACATACAGGTGTGTGTTCCTCTTGGGACATGGCTTCTCACTAGCCTGAACCTAGGCAAGTAGACTAGGCTGGGTTCAGTGAGCCCCGGGGGTCCACCTGTCTGCACAGGCTGAATCCCCCAATTGACATGAGGTTTAGGTGTCAGGAGATGGCAACAGGTCTTTACCGCTAAGCATCCTGGTCAAGGTGTGGCCCAGGCCCATCATTCTTCTCTCAGCACCTCTCTCCTGCAAGGTGGTCGGACAGGTTGTCTGAATCCTGTGAAATCTTTTTGGAGGAGACAAGTTTCCTCTCTGGCTGCAACCAGCTCTGAGGCTTTCCCTTTTCCAAATGCGAGGCTCCTGAGGAAGTTTCTGTTTCTTTTTGTTGTTGTTTTTGTTTTGTTTTGTTTTGTTTTGTTTTGTTTGAGACAGGATTTCTCTGTGTAGCCATGGCTGTCTTGGAACTCACTCTATAGACCAGGCTGACCTCAAACTTACAGATCCACCTGCCTCTGCCTCGGCCTCTAGAGTGCTGGGATTAAAGGCATGAGCCACCACCAGGCTAAGTTTTCTGTTTCTTAAAGTCCACGGTTTCAATGGTCTGACAGCCAAAACAGGTAGGGCACAAAATCTCTTTAAACATCTTCATTCATGCCAGGGCAGGAGAGACAGAGAGACAGAGACAGAGAGACAAAGAGACAGAGACTGTGATTCTGACACTAAATTGGTGAAGGGAGGTAAAGGCACTTGCTGCCAAGCCTGCTGACCCACGTTCAATCCGTTAAACTCACATGGTGGAAGAAGAGGACAGACTTCAATTGTCTTTAGAGCTACATACACACACGTGCACACACGTACACACACACACACACAATTAGAAACGTAAAACATTATGTTTTTTTCCTTAAAATAAATGTTTATGCTTGACTGATAGGCATAGCACACCACCTACTCCCAAGCAGTTCAGATTTGAAAAACACTGACCTCTCACTTGGTGGCCCTTATTTTCCACACGAGCTAAAAGCCAGTGAGCACCCCAAGGCTGCTAGCACCTCTGCAGATGCCCCATGATGTAAGCAGATGTCAGAACCCTCCTACCTCTGTTTCTTACCTGAAATGAACTTGGCAAGATAGGCACCTTATATAGTTAGCCCAAAGTGCAGAGTCTGGGGTGCTAGGCTCCATGGCAGGCTTTTACTTAATCCACTCTTCTGATTGGCCAGTTTCTTCTTGGGAACCCCTGCTTGGTGGTGGGCATGTTTTTAAAAAGCCCTCTAAAGCACTGGCGAATGGGTTAACCGATGGCCTCTCTCTTTTCCCTTTGGCTGCTAGGAAGCTCAGCACCCAATGTGATGACCAACAATGTAACTCAACGGATCTTTTTATTTGTGCATTTCTATGGGTGCACTCACTCCCAAGTGCCTCCCAAAGCCTTGACTTTTTCCTAAGCTATATATATTTTCTCTGATCATGATATATTACAACTTCTTAAAATTCATACTTAAAGAAAAATTCTACCAAGATACTTCAGATCCTGTATAAAATAAGAGATTACAAATATATTAAAATTTGCCAAAAGCAACTTCTGAACAGACAATGGCTACAGCAAATACAGCATCTCTTAAATAATAATAATCAGGAGCTAGAGAGACGGCTCAGAGGTTAAGCATACTGGATGATCTTCCAGAGCATCTGGCTTCAATTCCCAAACCCATATGGAAGCTCACAACTGTCTCTAGGTCCAGTCTCAAAGGCACCAGGCATGCACATGGCGCACAGACATACATACAGGCAAAATACCTATATGCATAAAATGAATAATAATAAAATTTTAAAGCAAGAATTACTTATGCCACCAGATTAGGCACTCAGTCCCAAGCTTGCAGAAGCATAACTAATTTCCCCCCTAAACGATATAATACACTGGGCCTCAAACTGCATTTGAAATTCATAGAGCTCCCAAACAATCAAAGGCACTTTTCCATGAACAAAGGCATTGCATTCATATGTGCATAAAGCAGAGATTCTTTTTGCTTGTCTACATGCCGGCTACACAGATGAGGTATCCGAGCCAGGCAGAGCCACGCCACAGAGCTGATATGCACTCTACATGACGTCTGATCGTGGCCCATGCACGAAGTGACAAAAAGCACTTTGTGTAACCAAAAAGGAAGAAAAATCCTGCAACTCTCGTCTGACACTCTCTTCTGTTTCCCCAGAATACGAGGCATTGATGGCAGACGCATACATTAATATATTCATTTTGAACCTAGCCATGTGCACACCCCACACAGTTTCTCAGTGTGGGGGCCGTGGAGAAGGAGCCAAGTAAAAGAGACACAAAACTCCACACCAAGTATATCTGAGCAGAGGTTTTGAGTTAAAGTTTTTCCAAAACAGTGTAACTTAAATTAGGTCTTATGAAGTGTGAGGGGAGGGGGGGGCCTCTAGGAAGTAACCGAAACCCCATCAAGGCACCCACAGGTAACGGAAACTGCTCTAAGGCTAGCTTCCAGAACTGCTCCTATTTGTGGGCAGATACACAAACAGTACAAACACAGCATCCATTTTCTTGCCCCTTTGGTTTGGTTTTGGTGTTGGTGTTTGAAACCAGGTCTCACTTTGTAGCCCACACTGGCCTGGGCCTCACTATGTAATCCAGGCTGGCCCACAACTCACTGCAATCCTCCTGCCTCAAGACTTCTGAGGATTACAGGAAAGAAACCACCACCCCTGGCTCCCTCTTTCCTTTAAAGAGCAAGTGTTTTTATTGTCACAACATTTATCTTGCCAAAAATACCGGACTGAAAAAATATGACATTTTAAAGTCAAATGCTTTCATTTCCCCCTAGTGAAAGGTACCAACTGAGTGGTCCTGGCCCCCTGAATGGAGAGTTAGGCAGAGGAAAATCATAGAAAATATAGGGCATAGTTTATAGCTGAAAGCCATAGTGACAGCAAGAGATGGGAGTCCCCAAGTGGACTCAGGGGACTCAGGTCTGACCTAGGTCCTCCACATATGTCATGGTTGTACAGCTCGGTGTTCTCGTGGGGTTCCTAACCATGCTGCGGCTGTCTCTGACTCTTGGCTGCCTTTGGGACCCTTTCCCTCCTACAGGGTTGCCTCATCCAGCTTTGATGTGAAAATGTGTGCCTGGTCTTATTGTAGCTTGTTATGGCATATTCAGTTGATGTCCCTGGAATGCCTATTCTTATCTAACAGGAGGTAAAGGGGGAGGATCGGGAGGACCGGGGAGGTGGGGGGAACAGGAGGTGGAGTGGGGGAAGACTAGGAGAACAAGGAGGAGGAGAAACCACAGTCGGGATGTAAGATGTGAGAGAACGATAAATAAAAAGGAACAAATTTTAAAAAGAGGCAACCTCTCCCGTGTCAGTCTTCAACACCCCAGGCCCTCCAATGAGTTTGTGGAGGACCCTCACCTCAAAATACACTCTCTGATTCTGAGCCTAAGGCATGAAAGGAGGCAGAGCTCCCCCACTCTGCACCTCAAAGGCAGACTACCGCTCTTGAGCCTCCCTTGTTCCTCACTGAGGACACAGCTCGAGGACCTGATGGCTCCCCTCCCCGGCATTGCTCGGCCCTCTTGATTTCTTTACACATTTTAAATGTGGGGTCCAAGACTACAGCTCAGTGGACAGTGGGCAAGATGCCAGCCATGCAGGTGCAGGAGCTGAATTGTAAAAGCCGGGTACAGGGTACACATCTGTAACCCCAGTGCTATGGGGAGTGGGGGGACCCTGAAGCTCACTGGCCAGCAAGTCTACAGAACATTCTATAGGTGAGCATCCCTGTCTCAAAAAGTAAGGTGGAGCCTAACTGAGGAAGGCAACCAAAGGCAACCTCTGGCCTGCACATGCACCTGCAAGCACATATGTTCTCTCACCTACATTTAAATCACACTTAAATCTCAATGGGGCTCAGTTGTAGTGTTTTCTTAGCATATACAAAGGCCTACGTTCAATCCCCAGTACAGAAAATAACATAATCAATATTTTCTAAAGACTACTTTAAAGCATTCTTTCCACAGTGTTCTCCTGGAGAGTGCTTTAGTACCAGGCCTCTGAACTGCTCCCCGATTCCGCCTCTGTGCACCCCACCTTTATTCTCGGTATTGCAACCAGAAGGATCTTTTCAAAATGTAAACCCATCTTGCTTCTCCAATACCCCAGAACCCTGAAATGGCCCCTCTCTCTCTTGCTCACAAAGTCCCCAAGTGAGCAGCTTACATCCTTCTTGGATACCAACCATCACCCTCAGGCCCATCGTGCTGCAGTGAGTCTCTCGGGGCATAAATGGCTCCATTTCTCCAACAAGCACTTCCAGCTGATGTCCCTGCAGTCAGCTCCCTCCTCGCAAGGCCTCGCCCAGTGCTGCCTCTGGACAGGCCTGCACAGCTGCCCACACACAGCACCCTGGAACCAGTCCTCCTTTGCCCTATACTTCCTTTACTGTAACGGTGCTTAACATTTCCAATGGCCGTAGCATACACACATCAGTGTTTTTGACATCTATTTCAGGAGCCCACGGATAGTGAAAACCAGAGCAGGCGAATCTCTAGGGCTACTGTGAAGCCAGCCACTGAATTCGTGCCTTTAGCTAAGGTTGGGAGGCCCAGGCATCAAGGAGGAGCCCACAGGGGCTTCTAGGGAGAATCTGTTGCTTGAACTTGTGGTCACACGGTTACCGTCTTAACAGTTGAGAAACTGTACATTGATAAGAGCAGTCCTGAACACGTCACATCTGCATCAACAATGCAAAAAGGAAAACCATACTTTGAATGGTCATCTGGGGACAATCATTTGCAAGAATTTGACATTAATCCCAAAAAGTACAAACAGCTCTTAGAAAAAGCAGGGATCAACAAATGATGCAGAAATGTCAAGAAAGATGTGGGGAAGTTGGATTTTTCTCTCTTGCAGGAAGAAATCATCTACATTTCTGTTCACAGGAGAATGTTCTAGAACCTTAGATGAAGCCAGCCTGCCACAGCCAGCTCTTGGGGAGGGGGAGAGGCAGGGCCTCCTCTGCTTCATGCCAGTCTACAGCATTCCATATCTGGGCACAAAGAGCAAGAGTCGACTAGAGGATACGGTGCTGACTTGGCAACCATGCTTCCGGATCATTCTCTCTTCTAGAAATGTATCAAAGACTCGCTCACCACTACTCGTGAGTCTAATTAGGAATGCATTCTGTGAATCCTGGCTCCTCCCACCACTGTTCACTTGGAATACATCATTTTGTACATGGGTCACCACTGGTGAAATTTTGATTATCATTAGTACTGAAAAAAATAATTGAAGATGGCTTTAAGATACAAAAAAAAAGCTATCTAAATAAATTACAGTTATATACTCAACAAAAATTATGGTATGGATTTATATATACTTGATAAGGAAGCGTGGTCACAGCATATTGTGAAGTGAGAAAAGCGGGTGAGAAGTTAGCATGTGTTAATTTTACACTTTGTAAAAATATGTAAATATAATAATAATGGCTACATACCCAATATTCAGAGCAATAAATATGTTAATGGATATGGGTGACCTTTCTTTGAGTCTTATAATATTGTTTCTTCTGTGAACATAGCTAATACCTGAAACATGATTTATTTTCAAAGAAAAGCAATTCAAGCCATCAAGTAAGTCAGTCCTGTCACATTTTATAAAGGGTTGTATCTGTGTGTGTGTGTGTGTGTGTGTGTGTATGCATGTGCATGTGCAGGTGTGCATACATATGTGTGCATGTGCAGGTGGAGGTCAAAAATCGGTGTTAAGTATCTTCCTCCATTGCTCTCTACTATATACATATACATATATATACACATATACATATATATATTATATTTGAGATGGGGTCTCTTGCAGAATTTAAATCACCCATTCTTCTACACTTTCTGATTAGCAGGCCCCAGGGATCTTCTGTCTCTGCCTCCCAAGCTCTGGGATTACCGGCATGAGCCCTACGCCACAGTCTTCACATGAGTCCTGAGGACTGAACTCAGATCTTCATGCGTGGGCTGCAGGCACTTTACTGACTTCTCTCCAGCCTAGGGGGAGCATTTTTTTTTTTAAAGAACGTATTTATTAAGCTTCTTGCATATAGCAGTTATGTCTCATACAATCTTAGATACTGCACACTCTCGGACATAGAGACCTAAGTATAGTGACTAGCATAAGCTAGTCACAGCAGCCTTGTTCTATATAGAGTTGCCACAATCTAAATTAGTGCATCGCAAATAGTCACCTTTGGAGAAAACACCTTGGGTTCCTGAAAGTCTCCGATCCATGGCTCTCTGGGTGTATGTATCTTGGAAGATTATCCAAGTTATTAAGAAAATACTGAAGATACCCCAGTACTTAGACAAAAGGTATGAACAGATCTTAGCCAGAAACAAGCAAAGTGTCACTCATCCTCTTGCACCCATCTGCCCACTCATTCACGCACACAGCAATGAATGAGCTCCAGTGTGGAGAAGCCGTGATCTGCAAGGCATGGGCATAAGCTTTAGACCCCTCACCTGGGTAATGTGGGAAACAGACGTCTGCAAAGTGAGGCCAAGCCAAGATGAATTCAGCATGTATGAGCGATTGGGTGTGATGGTAGTGGCCTTGCTGTGCCTACACTCACCACTCCACACAGGGCAGCCACAGTTATAGACCTTACCAAGGGACACCTCAGACACTACAGGCTTCACAGGCATCCTAAGACAGAAGCTGCTGGCTGTGTGACCTTCCTCCGGAGGTCATTCCTAAACAAGGTCAGAAAAGATTACCACATAGGTCCCCAGGTCTTAAAGCGTAACCCCCTTCCAAGATTTAAAATTATTCTTCATACATAAAGTTTGTCATTCCTAGAAAGAAGCCGAGTCTCTTCCTGTCTCTCTGCATGGGAACTAATAAAATTAACATATTTATTCCAACAAATCTTCAGACTTCGAGATAAAGTATGTAACCACCTTCAAAGCTACTAAACAAGTGATGTCATCAGCCCACAGGATGCTCAGAAAGAGCTGGAAGAACAAACTTTACCTCAGAGAAGGCCGTGGGGGTGACAGAGGAAGGGAAGTAGAAATGCCTAGGCCCTTCTTAGGTTCAACAGATGGAGCCAGTGCTGGCTTTCCCCATGCAGCCCCCAGAAAGCCGGGTCTTACACCCTTGGCATTTCCTTCAAGACCAGAACTGGAGGGAGACTTGTGACGTGAGAGTGCTCCAAAGCGTAATCTATGATGACCTCTAGCCTACTGAGAGCCAAGCAGGGGGCAGCGAGAGTGGTCATGAGAGGCTCAAGAAGCAGCAGCAGAAAGGAGCATCACAGGAGGTGCCCAAGGCTGCGTTAATACATGACCTTTAAGAAATAAAGCCCTGACCACCTGTTTCTCTCCTCCCTCTCTCCCTCCCTCCCTCCCTCCCTCCCTCCCTCCCTCTCTCTCTCTCTCTCTCTCTCTCTCTCTCTCTCTCACACACACACACACACACACACACACACACACACACACACACACATGACCTTCAACTAATAGAATTTTCACCTTGCTCCTTCGTTCCTAAGCATACACAGTAGGCAGCTGTAGTGGCCTAGGACACCTCTGTGCAAGTTTCCAGTAAAACAATTCAACGCCAGTCCTCTCAGAGATCCACATCTACTCCAAGAAACAGACAAAGCTCTAGACAGATGCTCCTGGCTGCAGCAGGAATGACAGGCTCTGCTGAGCACCTGGAGACTCAATGGTTAACAGTCAGTAACATGGGCACAGAACAGTCAACCATGAAGATCCTAGCTATAAACCTGGAGATTGAAGACTTGTCAAAGCATGGGAGAGTTCATCACAACGCAGGGCACTAGAAAGAGATAGACATATATATTACACAGGAGGACTGGACACAGGATGAGAAAAAAACTCAATGAAATTCTAGAAAATAAGCAGAATCTGAGAGGCCAGCATATCCTGAAATTTAAGAGATGTCTTGCTGAACCCAGAGGCATATGTCTCTAATCCTAGGTAGCTCCGGAGACAGAATCAGGATAGTATTAAGTTCCAAACTAGCCTGGGCTACATATGAAGTTCCAGACCAGTCTGGGCTACAGAGTCTCAAAACAACAAATACATATAGACGCAGATAAACTCTCTCTCCTCTATCCTCTCTCTCCTCCCTCTCCTCTCTCTCCTCTCTCTCCTCTCTCCTCTCCTCTTCTCTCTCCTCTTCTCTCTCTCTTCTCTTCTCTCTCTCTCTCTCTCTCATATTTTAGCCACAAAACTTTCTTCAACAGTGTTTTGAAGAGAAAGTCAAACCAGACAAGACAATAGAAAACCCTTCTTAAAGGAGTGTTCTACAGAAGTCCTGTCAATCACTGATGTCATCACTTGATAATGATCAGGACAAAAGCAGCTCAAATAGAATCTTCTGGAAGAAGCACGGACACTCTGGCTCCAGGCCTAACCCCCAGCCAGTAGTATGAAATGTAGCTGTACTTCACCTCCCAACATTTTCCAGCATAACCATTACTGGTAGGAGGTGACAACAGTGTTCCCTGGGTTGGTTGTATCATCTGAGGCCAGTCATTAAATTACTGGTGTTGACACTTCTGTGTTGATATAATGACCACAGTAAAGTGTGGTACTCACACTAAGCTCTTCAGCCATGTTCATATGTGTAGCTTCTGGTTGCTTTTCACAAAATTTTACATCTTATGAGCATCACACCGTGGACTCTGATGCCTAAAAGCATTGAACAAATTGTAAATGACATTGACCAAAGGATTTAGACTCATAAACAGGGAACGAGTGAAATGAGTGACTTCTAGTGTGTGTGTGTGTGTGTGTGTGCGTGCGTGCGTGTGTGCGCGTGTGTGTGTGCGTGCGTGTGTGTGTGCGCGTGTGTGTGCGCGTGCGCGTGTGCGCGCGTGTGTGTGCGCGTGCGCGTGTGCGCGCGTGTGTGTGCGTGTGTGTGCGTGTGCGTGCGTGTGTGTGCATGCGTGCGTGCGTGTGTGTGTGTGTGTGTGAGAGAGAGAGAGAGAGAGAGAGAGAGAGAGAGAGAGAGAGAGAGAGAGAGACAGACAGACAGACAGACAGACAGACAGACAGAGACAGAGAGACAGAGACAGAGAGAACATGTGAGCTCTCCCCTTCTACTTTGAGACATGGTCTCTCACTCGCCACTGCACACACCAGGCTGGCTGGTGGTGCTTTTCATTTTAACATTACTAGACTTAACAAGTTAACTTATAAGATCCACAGGGTGTTTTCATAGATTTAAGGTACAAACTTTTTATATTTATAGTTTTGATTAATTAAATATAGAATAAAATACTGGTAGTTGTCAATCTCCCTTTTGAGCCATCAAATGTTTAAAAATCAAGGGACAAAGACTGGGTTGGAGAGTTAGCTCAGAGGACCCACAGCCACAACAGCCTACAACTCCAATTCTAGAGGATCAGGTACCCTTTAATGGCCTTCAAGATATATATATATATATATATATATATATATATATATATGCTCATGCATACAGACACACACAAAAACATAAGAAAATCAGGGCCCTGACAACTACTGGGAAAATATGTACAAAATGGCATAGGAACTGGGACACTAATTTTCACTATCCTCCAAGGGCAGTTAGGAAACAGAAGAATCTAAAGTGGCAGGTGACATTTCAGCAGGTGGAAGAGGAGTGCATTTCAGCAGAGAGAACACCATGCACGGCATGACCCATGGGTGCAGGATGGAAAGTGCAGGTAATTATAGATGGCCAGAGCAAAGCCAGCAGGCACAGGTGATCCTGGCAGCCACAGGTAAGGCCAGAAGCCCAGAGGTGTGCCAGGTGGCCACGGGTGAGGCCAGCAGCCCAGAGGTGTGCCAGGTGGCCATGGGTGAGGACAGAAGCCCAGAGGTGAGCCAGGTGGCCACGGGTGAGGCCAGCAGCCCAGAGGTGAGCCAGGTGGCCATGGGTGAGGCCAGCAGCCCAGAGGTAAGCCTGGCAGCCATGGGCGAGACCAGCAAATAACAGATGGCTGTAG
The DNA here is from genome assembly GCF_903995435.1 of Acomys russatus. Lineage (NCBI taxonomy): Eukaryota > Metazoa > Chordata > Mammalia > Rodentia > Muridae > Acomys > Acomys russatus. Next base: position 37,069,615 of record NC_067143.1, on the reverse strand, counting down.
CAGCCATTGGAAGAAGTCTGGGTTTATCCAGAAAGGCACCGCAGAGAAATTTTAGTAGTAACCAGAGGAAATTTGTATTCTAAGAAGAATCCTCTGGGAGAAGTGGAAGATGGCCTGAGGAAGGGGAAGGGAGTGGGGAGCACAGGTAAAAGAGGTGACAAGGGAGGGGATAAGCAGTGTGACCTTACACCTTAGAGCAGGCAGGAAGCAAGGTCTCCGAGAGTGGTCCTAGTGCCTAGCACAATGTCAAGGGCATAGCTAGGACACTGGGTGGCCTGAAGGGTTGATGGTGGGACAGTGGCATCCACAACAGCTCTGTGTCTGGCAGGACCACAGTGCATTGTGCCCTTTGCAAGAGCTCTACTTTACTTATTGTGACCCTCATCTCTTCTCCACGCCAGTCCTTCAAGGCTGGCATATTTACTTCCGGAAACTGGAATGCAGAGAAGTTAAGACATTTGCCTAAGTTCACCCAGCTTCAGAAGGGCGGCCTGGAGTTGGTCAGACCCAGGGAAGGCAGCCCAGAGCAGCTCCCAAGGTAGCAACAATGCTTGCTCTGCCTTTCATCATGGGAACAGGATTTGGATGACTGCAGATTGAGTGCAGTTGTGATGCTGGTGACAGCTCAGTCAGGACAGGAGTGTCTCCTAAGCATGAGCTCCAGAGTCTGACACCCTAGAGCACACTTAAGAAAGAAAGAGCCAGGGGTGGGAGAAAACACACTTGTAATTCCATCACTGCCACAGTGGAGATAAGGCCCTGCGACTGACTCACTGGCCAGGCTGCCCTGATGAGTGAGCTTACAAGTGAACTTATAAGATCCTCTGGATGTTTTCATAGATGTAAGGTAGAAACCTTTTATATTTGTCACGAAAACAAACAAATAAAAACGAGGAAAACAGAAGATAGACAAGATGGTCCTCTAAGTTCACAGAGAGAGAGAGAGAGCTCATACGCAAATGTACCCACACATACAACACACACACACACACACACACACACACACACACACACACACACAGAGTGAGACATTGGTTATCCGATTTGAAAGGCTATCAAGAACTGAAAAGACAAGCTGGGAAACAGAAATGTAGCTTTTTGGCTTGTGACAAATGACATGCATCCCCATGACAGATGACATGCATGCCCATGACAGATGACATGCATCCCCGTGACAGATGACAGGCATCCCCGTGACAGATGACAGGCATCCCAGAGAAGTGCAAAAGGACAAGGACTGGGAGCCAACTCCATGTGGTCCCGATTTGAAAGAGGTGGACACAGCGAGGTCAGACAGACAGACAGACAGTGAAGTCAAAGCTTCCCCTGCCGAGTGGAGGGATGGAAGCCACACTGTATGTCTCAAGGATACGGTCACATGAAATACAAATGTCTGTGGCTTCATCTTTTAGGGTGACAAGTTCTTTGAGCGACAGAGAAGGTGGGTGATATTGGGTTGGTGGTGATATGTAATACAAGTAGAGGCTGGGTGCAATAAAGTGTTTGCCTTGTTAATTCCCAGAATTCACATGGAAGCAGCCAGGCATAGAGGTGCTGGGAGGCAGAGACAAGAGAATCTATAAAGATCTAGAGTGAGCATTGCTCTTACAGCACCCCAGTAAGAGACAGTGACTCAAAAAGCCAAGGAAGATGGCCCCTGAGGAATGACACCCTAAGTTGACCTCTGGCCATCACATGCAAGCATACATACATGCATGTGTGTGCTGTGCTGTGGGGGAAGAACCATCCTGAGGAGGGGAAGAGGAAACTGTTCTGAGACACAGACGGCCTGCCCTTCAGCCAAAGCCACAAGTCCCACAAAGCCAAGAGTCCCACAAAGCCACGAGTCCCACAAAGCCACGCCGTGAGGGTTTCTCCAGCAGGCCCTGAGTTGGAAAAAGAAGACACCTGTCAGACTGCTCCAGAGCACGACATGTGACAGAGACACCAAAAGGCAAGGAAGGGGAATGGAGAGGTAGCTCAATGGTTAGGAACACAAGCTGCTCTTCCAGAGGACCTGAGTTCAGGTCGCAGCACGCATGCGGGGCAGCTCATAGCTACCTGTAACTCCAGCTCCAGGGAATTCAACACCCTCTTGTGGCCTCTTCAGGTACTCACATATGTGTATGCATGCACGCGAGTGCGTGCACACACACACACACGTACACACAAAGAGGCAGAAGGAGACAGACACACACAATAAGGAGTGGGGTTTATGGGAGAGGGGCTGCCCTTTGTAGGATCTGAGCAGAGCAGGCAGGAAAGGAAAAAGAGAAACCCTAAAAAGCCCTCAGATATCCAGCTTTGCAAAGTAGGGGGGGGGGGCGGGCGGGGTACTCTTCCGGAGATGAGCCTAGTCTCTGAACAGAGCTGAACTAAATGAAAACCAAGCTGAATGGAACTTTACTGCTGACTGGGAAGCCCAGCTAAGGTCCAAAGTGGAGGACCAAAGCTTGTAACAATGCCCCCAGCCCCGCCAGAGTCACCAAGCGTCCTACTGTGACACCAGCTGCCCCCACACCCACAGCACCTCATTTAGCAAGAGATGCCAAAACTGCTCTTGTTCCCACTCACTCCACTACCTCCCATGTCAAGAGAGGACAGTGGAAAGGAGGGGGAGGGCCACACAGGGGTGGGAGGAGCCAGAGGGCGGAGAGCAAACCCTCCATCTACCAGTTCACAAGCTACAAGCTACGTGACTTGTGACTTAGGACAACACATAGGGACCTTTGGATTCTTCACAGCCACCATCATGCTACCTGAGCAGAAGTTCCCCTGGAGGCAGCACTCTGCACGCTGACCCTAGGTGGTATGGCTGACCCACCCAGAGCCAGGTGTTCCCAGTAAGCAGGCCTCACTTCCTTTGTTTCCTGACTGCAGTAGTTTCCCTCTGGGAAAGTGCAGACCTTTTGGCCAGTACTCTGAAACTCAAGCACTCAACTCCCCCTGAGGACCGAAGCCCCATCCTGCATCCTCCTCCCCACAGAGGTGTTTCCATCCTTCCTCCTAGGGGTACAGCCGCCTAAAGTCACAGCTTTGTTAGAGCCTTTCTATTATCTCCCAGGCATGTTTGTCCAAGGCCAAGGTCACACTGAAGTGGCTGACCACACTGTAAAGGAAAACCCCGCACAGCCCTACCCTGCCCCCATTCTGCTCCAGACCCAACCCTCCTCACATGCCAACCCTAACAATTCTGGCATCAGACCATCCTGACAAGTTGGGGGCGGGGCTACAGATGGCAGGCCTCTCTAACAGAACCAGCAGTTAAGACCGGTTCAGAGCAGAGACTCATGGGATGGAACAGATCTGAGTGATCCCAAAGGCTCCAGTCTGGCTTTGTGGGGGTGGGGGGTGGGTGTGGGAGGGGGAATTATGAAGAAGGAAGATGCCAGCATGAAGCAGGGCCAAGAATGAAGATGCTGAGACCACACTCACCAAGCAGCTGACCCTCTGGAGAAAGGTGCATGCCCAGGTACCTGGCCTAGGAAGAGGTGTTATTTAACCCTGCAGGAGCAGTAGAAGGGTGTTCTTATGGGAGTTTTGTTTTGTTTTGTGTTCAACTATTAAAACTGTGAATATTTTGTGAACATACAAAAGTAAACCAAAAACATCTAATAAACCATCCTGTGCCCACCACCCAACTTCAACCTCTGTGGGAATCTTGTTCATATTTACCTTACTGATGTCCCCATCACTGTCACCTCTCCACCACACCACCACTGGGTTATTTTTGAAGCAAATCCCACACATAATAGCTTTGCATTTGTAAATACTTCTTAACAAATCTCCAAGAGCTATGACTTCTCTTTTTAACCTCACCAAGAAACCGTTGTCACCTCTGAGAATAGTTTAGTAGTAATTTTTCAACATCCGGTCACAGTGGTCCCACCTCCCCATCACACTAAATGTCTTTTGAGGGATGGATTGTGTGGTTCGGGATGCCGGCTTGGATACAGTGGATTGAATATCCCTGTCTTTAGTTGGTTTCCACAGAAACAGGCTCGGAAGCAATGGCCAGAGTGGAAATAGGTTGGGAAGACATATCAATAAAACCAGGAGGGACATGGGGAGGGAAGAAGGCCACCCACCGTGCACTGTCACAAAGAGGAGAGCTGGATGGGCCATGGTGGCCTTGGGGGATGCTGGAGGCACCACCCAGTTTTTTCAACCCTAGGGGAATTTTCCGACTAGCTCCCTATCCATTGCAGCTGCGATTGATGTCCGGCCAGGAGTTCCCTGCCATTCTCCGCTACTTGCCAAAACTAACGAAGAGAACACAAGAAGCAGCCTCAGCCAGGAGGCAAGGGTCCCAGGTGCTCCTGGCACACAAACTTCACCCCGCAAACCACAGGGTTACAAGTGGTAGGACAAAAAAGATTTCAAAATAGAACTACCACATGATGCAGCCCCTCCATTATTGGGTAACTAGCCCAGAGAAAGCAAGTTGATGAGATGCCAGAGCGCCAGCTGCATTGCCATGGTCAGGCCAGCCCGCTTCACAATAGCCAAGAAACGGAAACAACCCAGGGTTCACCTGCTGATGCGTGGATGGAGATAATGTGGCACATGCACGCAATGGAGAACTGCTTAGCCATAAAAAGGATGAACATCTGCTCACATGTGACAACACAGATGAAACCTAGTGGCACGGTGTTAAATGAGACAAGACATACAGAAAGGCTACTGTCCCATGACCTCTCTCATGTGGAATCCAGCAAAATGGCTGCGAGAGTAGGAGGTGGTGAGGAGGAAAGCTGACCGCTGGGCCCTCAGACAAGGGCAAGTTCCGGTGTGCTGTCTCAGTGTACAGTAACTAAGAACAACCAGAGCAGAGCGTTCCGAATGTTTTCACCATGAATGAGGAAGAGAAATGATGGATAAGTTCACCCTGGTGGGAACTACCCAACACGCTCGCTGCACCAAACATCACTAAGAGTCTATGAATGTGGACAATTTTGTGCTTCGGTGGGAAAAAAACTGGGGAGGGGACTTTGTCTCCAATAATGAAAAAAGGACAAGCAAAAGGCAGAGCAGGAAGACAGTGCCATTTGCAGACTGCTTTTTTAAAATTTATTTATTTTTACATATACATTTATATCATTACACATATATACAATAAACTACATACAGCAAGAAGAACGATGAAACAATCAGGAATTATATAAATGTTACATTCATAGTGATTTGGATATTTGTATCTGGCAACCTTGAAGAAGACATCTTTCCTGTCTTGGTGAGTCTAAAATTCTGAATGTAAGCCAATATCTATCATATCTCATCATTATCAACTTAAAACATCAGACCTAAACAACTAAGCTTAATTGTAAAACTGAACTATCTGGTTTTGAACCCCATCAAAGATTTGAGAAGGAATAAAATTAATTACCTGAGTAAACAGAAAGTTCAGGTTGGCAGCTTCAATAGTGAAAAAAAAAAAAAAATGACAGAGACAGTTTGCTGCCTGAGCAGTCACCAGAAACTCTCTATAATGTTGGAGCATCATCTTCAGCCTTCTGGCCCAGTGTATCTGACAGCTATTTCTGTGGCAAGAACTATTGAGGACTTGCTTACTCTTACTCTGTCTTGGCAGAGTTTGACTGTCAACTCTGCCTGCATCCAAGCTTGCCCATTTTTAGGCTGCAGACTTCTTTTCTTTTTCTTGGTGATTTATTTATTAAGAAATTTTTCATCTGTTAAGATTCTTATATTAATTCTGGTAGAATACATTCCCACTGTGTTAATGTGTTCCCCTGGTATCTATATATGTTTGTATGTACATCGATGTGTTCATGTGTGAACATGTGTGTGTGCAGATGTATGTGCGTGTGTGTGGAGGCCAAAGGTCAATGTTGAGTGTCTTCCTTATTCCATCACTTCCAAACAAACAAACAATATATCTTTTGAGATGGGGTCTCCCAGTGAATCTATGCTCCAAGTTCAGCTAGACCGGGTGGCCAATGAAGGCCAAGTGTCTCCCCAGCACTGGGGCTTTTTGTGTGGGTACTGGGAACTTGAACTTAGATCCTCATGCTTGTGCGGCAAGCCTTTTCCCCACTGAGCCATCTCCCCAGATCCTGTCAGGACGTTGTAGAAACTAAATAAGTGATAGGCTGCACTGTGGTTTGACCAGGCGGTACCACCACACCCTTCCTCCTGCCTCTCATCAGGTGGGCTTGAGGGCTGTGAAGCCAGCTTGGCTCCCCTCCCCACTTGTTCATGGTAGCTCAGCCTCTTCTCTAACAGACCATGCACCTTAGAAGCTGGATGGATAGGAAATGGAAAAGCCAGACTCTGTGTCACTTACAGCCCTTGTTGACACATTTCCAGCAGGGTGTGTATGCATCCTGGAACACGCATCGGCAGATGTCACATATCACCTCCACCCCCACCACCCCCACTTACCCTACACGTTCTCCTTATACCATGTTTCAGACTTGAAGCTTTGGGAACCAACTTTAACAGTGCAAATGCCACACAGGTTTCTGACTTTGAATTTGGCATATGTGACAATATTCACACTTGGCTCCAACGAAGCCCACGGCAGAATACCCAGCTTTCTAAATCCATCATAAGTGTCTCCAAGGAGAAGTCGGCCTCTCTCCACTGCAGTACACAAACCAGTGCTCACTCAACAACAGGTGAGGACCCTTGATGGAATGATAAAATTAACTCACAAACAACATGGGCTAAATGTTGTTTGCCATGAAGCTGACAGGGACATTTAACATTGGTTGAGTTTGCTTCCATTAAGCCTCCACATTATGGCCACAGTGTCCAAATCCCTCATTCAATACATGCTTGCTGGCCTTCTGAGCCCGAGTGGGACCTGTGCTAGCCGTGATGGGAGGGGCTTCCTTTTTATCTCCGTGATGTCACTTTCCAAACATCATGCCCGCCTCGCAGCCTTCACAAGTTCAGAAGCCCCTTTGTCGGTTGTCTCCTAACAGCTACCAGCTAAACTGTCACAAGGAGCCTTGCGATGTCACAGGGTTCAGCTCTACAAAACGAGAACAAGTTCCCAAGGACACTGCCTTCATGGTGTTGCTCTGGCTGGCCTTCCAGGGGCTAGCCCACCCAGACAGAAAACCAGGAGCAGCTTTTGTACTTGGCTATGTGTGGCTAGACCAGGCTACAGGTAAAGCAGATTGTGACATCACAGAGGCAGTGCGCACTCATTCCTTGCTTACCCTCAGAGTGCCCCACCCCCTACTTTCTCACGTATGCCCAGGGTAGGTATTTCAAGAAGAAAAATCGCAGTCTCTACCCACTACATTGTTATCACTAACATTTACCAATGACCAACATGAGATCACCTGAGGAAGATGGTGTGGAAAGCATCCCACTAAGGGGCATCATGGCCAAACAAACAAAAATAGCAAAGGCAGCAGAGACCATGGAGAGGAGGGTCCATGTGGTAGGCATGACGACCCCACCAGAGCTTCCATCCCATTGGCCATCTCTCCCTGAGCTCAGTTTCCCCGTGAAGTCACTAGCTTTTCCCCAGTATCTTAGCAGAACACTGTCACCCATGTGATTGGTCCTCAATGACCCTCCTCTCTCCACCTGGTTAAACACATTTCTTTAAAACTGGTATAGCAACAGGGTATGGTTCCCTGTTGTCTGTCCATCTGTCCACCTCTGACCATACCCACTAGTCACCATCACCCACAGGCAGAAGGCTGATCTGCCTCGGCCTCCCAGGCAGGCCTATCTCCCGTGTTCATCTGAAAAGGACAGACCGATTTAGCCACTCTGCTTTAAATGTCAGTGGATACTGAAGAGGATGTGGTTGACTTTCTCAAAATCACACAACAGTAGGAAACAAGTCTTAAACTCACCACGCCCAGTGGATTCCAGACAAGGCAACTTTGAAGGACCACCACCCTCAGGAGTGGCACAACAGTCCAACGCTAGGAAGACACAGGCTAGACCCTGAGCTGGCTGCCTGGCCATTCTAGTCTACTTGGGTAAGCCCAAGGCCAACCAAAGACCCTGTGTCAAAGGAAGTGGACATCCTACCCAAGGAATGCAGGTGCACAGACACAGTTCATGTTTTTATTTTTCTTTTTCAGAAAAAAACTAGAATGCAGGCAGACAGTAAGCACGCCTTATGCCACAGAACAGTTGGCTACACACTGACAAGGCCCTCCATTTTGCTCATCAAGCTGAACCGGCATATGCTCAGTCCAGCAGGTCTCTGAGGACCCCATGGTCTGCTCCCCACCCCAGGGAGCAGCACAGGAACTTCCAAAGCAGCCAGGATCTTTGTTCAAAACTAGCATGAGTCCTCCAGGACAGGGAGAGAAAATTGAAAACAGTTAATGATGGTAGGATTAGGATAGGAGCCCTGGTTCTGCCAATAAAGAATGCACCCCTAACCCTACAAATTTACAAAACTCCAGGGGCTTAGGGGTGCAATGGGAACATGTGACAGCTGGGCTACATGGAAGGGAACACAGTCAATCTGATGTAGATTTATGCAGTTATCCAGTTCTCTATGTGGCAGCAGGCAGTTGCCCGGCTCTACACGTGGAATTAAGTGTGTCCGCAAGGACCTACCTTCCCCCAGCTAGGCCCTACCTCTTAACGTCCTCCCACTTCCCAGTAGCATCATGGGACTTGACGCATGGCCTTTTGAGGGCACTTCAGATCCCATCTACTTGGAAAGAGCCAACACACACCTGATGCCTTTGCAGAACCAATGAAGACAGAAGGAAAGGCTGTCAGCCACAAAGAGCCCTGAGATGTGCCACAGACAGGGATGTCCTTCGAGGGCCTTGAGCAGGGTCAGTGACCACACTGTGAGCACTCAGGGGCCACATCTACACCAGCCGTGGAATTGGCCAGAGGAAAGAAAAGCACCAAGAACGAAGGCAGTTTCTTGAGGACAGGCACACAGATTTGCCTCAGAGAAGGGTGTCAATGGCCTGGGGCCAAAAGAAGAAACAAGGGGGGGGCTTAAAATAGGCCAGGTGCAAGAAATAGAAGAAGCAAATGCATCAAGCCACTAGCTGAGGAAAGGGAGACTGCAGAGAAAAGTAAAACAGTCCACTTTAAAACACGCAAGACATAGAAGAACAGGCTGAAAAACAAACAATAAGTCAACCAAACAACCAAACAAAAAAATCATTAGATCAAACCAAAGGGATGGACAGACAGACACAGCAACTAAGAAATGGATAATGGGGTACAGTAGACAGAAGAACTAAAAGGAAAAGAAAGGCAAAGGGGTCCTTCCAGATTAAAGGGCGCTCAAGGATGACCCTGTAATTGCACTAATGAGTGGGTGTGCAAAAAAATTAAGACCAGGTACCCTTGTGCTTGAATAGTGAATGGACAACGGACAGACTATTCTCATACACAGATGTGGAGGCCCCTCGTGGGTTGTGTCTGGAGCGTGGGTGGCATCTGTAGGAGAGAAGTGGGTTCAGACATGACAAGAGTGGGGCCACAGCATGGTATTAGACTAAGAACCCAGAGTGAGTTAGTGCGTTATCTCTCCCTCTCCCTTTCCTCTCTCCTCTTCCTCTCTCTCTCTCTCTCCTCCACTCCTGCCTCCTCTTCCCTCTCTTTTCTCCCTCCTCCCCTGCCTCTAAGAAGATTTTGTGAGAAGGTTCTCATTAACAAGCCCAAAAGAGGGTCCTATAAGGACCTGTATCTGCCGGCACCTTCATCTTGGACAGATGATGACTGCAGAGACGGAGTAGAAAGAAAACGGAAAGGAAAAATATTGAGGGGTTTGTTGTTTTGTTCGTTTTTTGAGACAGGGTTTCTCTCTGTAGCTTTGACTGTCCTGAAACTTACTCTGTAGACCAGGCTGACCTAGAACTCAGAGATGCCCCTGCCTCTGTCTCCCAGGTGCTGGGATTAAAGGTGTGAGCCCAGCTATTGAGTTTTATTCTGAGAGGATGAAAAGCCATTGGAAGTAGAGATGATTGCACAATCACTGTTTTGTGAACATATACTAAATGCTACTGAGTAATCTATCTTCAAATGGTTTATTTCATGCAAGGTTGTGGTTTGAATGACAACGTCCCCATGGACGCAGATGCTTGAACACTTGGTTCCCATTTGGGGAGGGTTGGGTGGTGCAGCACGCTTGAGAAATGCGTCACGGGGGAGGGTGGCAGGGGGCAGCTCTGAGAGTTTGTATTAACTCTTGCTGTTTCCTTTGCTCTCCACTGTGTCCCTGTGTTTGAGTGTGAACTCTCAGCTTCCTGCTCCGGTTGCCACGTTGTCCCACCATTCCTGGCCCTTATTCCTCTGGACCATAGTCAAAATAAACTCTAGATTCGATAAATTGCTTTGATCACAGTACTTTATCACAGCAACAGAAAACACGTATGTGACCTTCAGATTTTACGGGGGTTCGGGGTGTATCCTATGTACTCCAGGCTGGTCTCCTGGTTCATTTACAAAGGTGAAGAAAACACAACAACATATAAAAGACTAGGGCTATAGTTCAGTGGTAGAGCTCTTGTGTCCCACATCCGAGGCCCTGGGTTCAAGACCCAGAGATGATCAGAAATCCACTATATAGGCAGTGAAAGGTAAAGTCCAGATTGCATAATGCTAAAGCTAGAATCAATGGAAAGCAAGAAGCGGACCTCCACAACAGGGCACAAATGACCTAAAACAAACGCACAATAAAGGAGACTTTTTCCTATGACCTACACTCCTCCCCAAACTCTTTGTGGCAACTAAGTTAACAGGTGTGAAGGACACGTGTCTGTTTAGGATGCACAGAAAAGAGACCCTCGGCACAGACTAGCAACTGTTTGATGCAAAAACTTCCCAAGACGAAAACAGAGCAGTGTGGCATGGCTCAGCATATATTGCAAACTTAATGAGAGAGATTCATCTGTACATGTTCTGGTGGCATATTTTATGGAGAGTCACATGAGAATTCACACACCACAGCCGACCCAACACTTGAAGACTGAGGCAGGAGGATGAACACTCCATGCCAGCATGGGTTCCTAAGTGAGACCTGAAAAAAATTTCAAAGGAGGGAGGAAGACAGAGTGAAAAAGTAAGAGACAGACAGAGGGAGAGAGGGACACAGACAGGGAGAGAGAGAGAGAAAGATACACAGGGAGAATATTTGAAAGGAGATGAAAGCAAGAATGACCTCAGTATTTCAATATTTTGCCCAAAAATAGAGAGATAAGAGAACCATGAACATGGCTGGGGTAGAGCACTTTCCCAGCACCCATGGGACGCTGGGTTCAAGTCCCAGCACCACATCAAAAAAAAAAAAAAGTTCTCAGAAGTAGTGTGGCAAGAACTACTTATTTTCGGACACGGTGTTCACGAAGAGGGCAACTAAAGAGATGTTACGAATGTGCAAAGAAAACATGGCAGAGCTTTCCTGAAACATACACTTGAAAATGAGCTTTGTGTCAGAGAAGAAAATTCAAGTCAAAGGGTAAAGAAAATGGAGATGTAAGGATGATGTGTAAAAGGGTTATACAGAGAGACGGGGAAAACATGCATCTACTTACCAACTCAAAACAAACTGAATGACAGCAGGTTAAACTGCCATGTTGGAGGAAAAGGGAGACAGGGAAACAAACAGAAAACCTTAAAAGCAAAAATGGAAATTTAAGACTGTTGTATTCAAGAGACTAAAAAAGCTATTTTCTTTCCTTGGTTTCAGCAAATTTCATAAGTATTTACCAAGGATTGTGGAAAAACTTGTAAGGATCCATGGCTCAAATTAGAAATATTTGTAACTATGTAACCATGGCCCAATAAAGGACCAAGATAAGGTTAAAGCAGCTGACAGTCACAAGACAGGCTTGCAGTGGGAGGAAAGCTGGGCAGCGGAGAGCAGATGGGCAGTTACACTGACAGCAGGCGTGATCCCAGTTTCCTTAACAGAGAAGAGACAAGGACCATCCAAACTGGCCCAACCTAAAGGACCTGCTTCTTTAAACTGACGCCATTGTTTCTCACTGAGAACTAAGGCCAAATATGGGGCCTTAAGCCAGAAGGCAACATCACCCCAGACTACATGGAAGGAGGTTGGGCAGAAAGAGGGGTGAAAACTGTGATCAGGAGTCAAGACTTGGGGAAAATGGGATTTTTTACACTCAGCTCTCTTAAAGCCTTTAAAGGAATACAAGAGTGACAATCGGTTCTTTTCAAAATTCTGAGGCCTGCTTCTCTGCCCAGTGCCGACACTCCCCAGAACGGCCAGATAACTATAAAGTGAGAGTATCTAGATCAGCTTTGAAAATGGGACAACTCACAGCCGCTTGGCAGCAGCTCTGACGAAGTTCTAGCAGAGATAGAGCAGGGGGGAATTCCTAGGGGACAGCTGGGTGTCCCTGCTCAGAAAGGTGCAGTCAGATAATAAGAAAGCTGAGTAAGTGGATATGTGACTCCCACAGAAACCTGACAAATAACGCTTGTGGGAGGTCCAGGTGAGGACTGGGTGCCTCCTCTACCTCAGAGTGAACACATGGAGAAAATTAATCCATAGCCAGAAGTGTGAGACGCCCCTGCCAGACACCCTCTCTCTCTGTGGTCGTCTACCCTCATAGATACTAAGTGCTGATGAGGTGAGAGCCACTGGGGGTGGGAACACAGTAGTAAACAAACTGCACATAACCCCTGAATTGTGTGACCTGTGTGGTCTGTGTGACCTGTGTGACCTAATACAGCCAGTGGCCACAAGTGGCCATTTAAATTTTAATTAAACTTTATTAAAACCTAAGAACAATATCTCGGTTGCACTAGCCACATTTTCAAAGACCCAGAATAGCTGTGGACAGTGAGTGGCTAAGTGGTGGTTTGAATAAGAATGACCCTCATAGGCTTATATATGGGAATGCTTAGTCCTCAGGGAGTGGCACTGTCTAGAAGGATTAGGAGGTGTGGCCTTGTTAGAATAGATGTGGTCTTGTGAGAGGAAGAGTTTCAAATCCCACCCCAGGCCCCGCCCACCCCTACAGATAAGGATACAGCTCTCAGCTCCTGCTCCAGCACCATGCCCACATGGCGCCAAGCTCTCCATCATGATGATAATGCACACACTTCTGATCGGGTAAGCAAGTCCTCAATCACATGCTTTCTCTTATAAGAGCTGCCTTGGTCAAGCTGTCTCTTCATGGCAATAGAACACTGACTCAGAGAGGACATCACATGAGGAAAATCAGACCTCAGAACCTGCCCATCTTCACAGGAGCAGCCTTGGGCAGCACTGGTCCAGAGCAAAGACCTCCTGCTCCCCAAAGGTGTCTGTGGGATTCGCACACCCACTCTCTCTCTCAGCTTTTCTTTGAGAAGACTAACCTGTCGGTCTAAGCCTTTGTCTTCCCACGCCATCTGAGCTGACAGAGCAGAAAGGAAAGACTCGGGCTGCTTTCTTCAAAGGGCAGGAGAGAAAACCACCAGACACTGGACTAAAGTTGGTAGATCCAAATAAGACAAACCCCACCATTCCTGAGGAAGAATGCCAGAGAAGAGACACACAGAAACAGGAAGAGAATAAACAAGCCATGTCCTGTTACTCTCTGAGCTGTAGGGTGGCTTCACCAGGACATAACAATTCTGGAAAGGGGTCAGATTGAGGTCAAAGAACTCTATCCAGAGGAGGTAATTGTTTAGATTAAAAAAACATGACAGCATTAAAATGAAAAAAGAAAAGCTTGGGCAACTTTGGTGACATGCACATATAATCCCAGCATTCAAGAGGCAGAGGGACCTCTGTGAGGTCAAGGCTGACCCGGTCAGGGAGGCAGGTGGAGCTCTGTGAGTTCCAGGTAAGTTGAGAGTTACACAGTAAGGCCTGGTTTCCAACAAATGCACAGTGGTTGGACAGGTCAGTAGTTATGAGTATCATTATAATAACATCTACTAATAGGAATCAACACAACACAACAATAGACCACAGACAATGGAGGACCCACCAATGAATCAATGTACATGGGTGATGAAAGGTTTATAAACCTAACCTATGAAAAATATCGCTAAATTACAATGGGGGCTTGGAGATGTGACTCAGCAGTTAGGAACACTGACTGCTTTTGCAAAGGACCCGGATTTGGTTCCGAGCACATGCAAGGCAGCTCACAACCATCAGCAGCTCCAGGTCCAGGGAATCCAACTTCCTCTTCTGACCTCTAAGGACCCCAGGCATGCACATGGTACACAGACATACATGCAAGCAAAACACTCATATACATAAAACAATAAAATAAGTTTAAATAGCTTAACGACAATCAAATTTAGGAAACTGAGACTATCTGAAGAGAAGGCCCCAAAGGAAGAGTATACGGTCTGCATCAGGAAATCCAGCCAACCAGATCAGCTGCACCACACCTTAGCAAGCAGCTCTGAAGAATGCAGGCACACATGCCTGACAGGAGGGCTATCACAGAGGAGCCTGCCAGACCCACAACCCTGCCACCAACACCCAGAACTACAGCCATGCACTCGATGCTCCAGGAACTTCTATCTGCTCAGCAACAGCCTGTCCAACCTTGGGCTGATGTCACCTTTATTCCTGTCCTTGTAACCAAGAAGAGTTGTTTCCTTGTGGTTTCTTGCCTCTCTTGCCTCCCCAAGTACACAGTTCACTACAGCATATGTTTCCACACTGCAGTGTCTATTGCTGAACAAATTCATTCTCAAAAAAAAAAAAAAAAAAATTCATTCTCTTTGGAAAACCTCATGTTGCTTGTTGTTTGGGCTGGTGTACCTATGTGACACCAAAGACACACATCAGGTGTGGTTTTCAACCTCCAACTACAACACAGATTTAAAAAGAAAGATAATTTCCAGGGTTGCCAAGGAAATAGGAATAGTGAGGACATAATATAATCTTTGGGGGTAAAAATTGGAAATTTAATAAATTTACTACTCTACACACACGACAGGAAGCAACACTGCTCTATTGGCCTTTTACAATATTTTCCTCTCAGGAGAACTGTCTCCAGTAGGAGATATGAAATCCAAGACTTTTCTATGAGAGGAAATGCCAAGACAAGATTTCTGTAAATGCAACCAAAATCACACAAACCAGAGATCCCTTTGGTCTCTAAAGGCATCACACAGTGCTGGGACAGCCATCGCAAGGGCCAGGTGTGCTCTCTGAGAACAAGGCATTATTACCTCCTCTGCTAAACTGAAATCTCAGCTCTTGGGAGATTCTCCTGCCTTAATATAATGCAAGCCAGATAGAAAATGAATTAAGCCATTTCTGAAGCAAACTGTATTGAATAGCAGGAGGAGAGTGGAAGTAGCTTACACAGTGCATCACCTCAACAAAGAAAAACTGACGAATGACTGAGATCCATAGCCACCTGACCTGTGGTGTCACATACCAAAGTCACCTGCTGCGATCCATCTATCATCCCTAAGGCTCATGTCATCTTAGCCACAGTGAGAGACACAAGCAGAGAGAAGACCTGGGTTCAGCCACCATCCCTGTTCACATAGGGCCCTTAATGGACCAACTATGTCATTTTTAACAAGTTACACAATGTCTGTGTGCCTCAGTTTCCCCGTTTCAAAGTGGAGAGAACAGTATATTCGTGGTGACAGTTGGGAGTGATGAAACCTGCACAGTGACCAGGCACAGGGTCTCCATCCTCTTTGCAATAAAAATGGAGTTTGTCACTGATTATCAAGTGTAGAAACATGAACTTATATCAGTAAACTTCAAAGGAACAAAAAGATAAAATAATATCTTAAGGGTAAAACAATCAAAAGGATAAGAAGGAAATGCTTGCAAAGATGTGGAGAAAGAAGCTCTTACAGTCCTGTGGTGGAGAACAGAGCGGAGGTTCCTCCATGGCATCATCCAGCAGCCCACTGCTGGTATATGCCCAAAGGAAATGACGTCAGCATGCTGCGGAGCCAACAGAATGCCTAGAGTTACTGAACTCTATTCACAAAGGCCAGAACAGGAATCAGCTTAAGTGTCCAGACAGAGAAGAATGGAGAAAGACAATGTGGTACCGGCACCGACGGAACACTATGCCACCCTAAAAGGCAAGAAATGCTGTCGTTTGTGACAGCGTGAATGGATCTCAGTGACATCGTGCTAAGAGAAAGAAGCCAGGCACAGAAGACAGCACTGTATAATGTCACGTGTAAGATGGATCTGAAATCATTTGTCTCGTGCTGTGAGAACAGAATAATGGTTAGCAGACACTGGCAAGAGGGGGCTGGACACAAGGTGATCAATGGATATAAGGCTGCTGTTTAATAGGAAGGATATAGCTTGGTGCTCTGCGGCCCATGGGGTGAGCATAAGTAGCACCAACGCATTGTCTCAGAAACTGAGAAGACGGGTATTAGAGTGAGCTCACCTTAAGGAAATGATGAAAAGTAAGACAACGGATGGACATTTTATCTGAGCTGATCCCTACCCAGTGGATTCATAAATCAAAGAAAACATCAAAACCTCATTATGCTCAGAAATATGTACATTAAAAATTAAAAACTTATCTTCTCCGATAATAGTTTAATGTTGTACAAGGTAGTTTTAAATGCATAAAAATAACTTGAGGGATTAATTTTCTACCCACAAATAACTAAAAATTAATTTTCATCTTTTAAACTCGAACACATCTCTCCTGATATTTTGATACAGTTCACACTTAATAAATTTGGTCAATTTAATCACACTGATAAAAAAAACTGAAGAAACTTGGTAACTATATCATATAAATTTAGTGATAACCACAGAGCAAGCACTCCATCAAGTACCTCATCATACATACTATCACGGCGAACCCAAATCAGGCAAGTACAGGCATGTACAGGGGAGGTCTCACTGTCTCCATTGCACACGAGGATAAGCATGTACAACAGTGTGCCCCAGGCCACTGAGCAGAGAGGTGAACAAGGAGCATCTGCCCAGGGAAGCTGATAGCACCGACATCCCAGTATCTGCCCGTTCTCACGAGGTATTGCTACAGCTTAGGACCACTCACTACCAACACCTGCCACTCTCAGCCACCAGGCTTTTTCAGACCAAAGTATCAGCTCCGCCATGTGTCACAGCAGTCTCGACAAGGACAGCAGATGGAAAGAAAGAAAGAAGGAAAGAAAGAAAGAAAGAAAGAAAGAAAGAAAGAAAGAAAGAAAGAAAGAGACACACAGGATAGCTGGAAGATCCATTCTACCTGCCTGCACTCCCTCAGGGTCTCAGCTGTCTCTCCCTGTCCCCTCTAGGGAACCGGGCCAGCCACCATGACAGTAACTAAACAGGCACCTGCCTGTGCTCCCCCTCTTCTGACTCTCTTTCCTACTTGCTTTCTGGTTTGAGGCCACCTTTGAAAACAACAGAAACAAACAAGCCCACGAAACTCTGTTGCACACAACTCCTTGGTTCACAGTCTGGTTATTGTGAAACTCAAACCAAGACTGCAAATGACACAGCTCAGCTATACACCACACCAGACTCACACACCTCCAGGGCACCACTTAGAGCAGGAGGGAGACAGCAGCGTGTCCTCCTGGATGTCAAACCTGCATCCCCCTCAAGCCTTTGAAGGGGTCTGAAAAAAGGCACCTGTCTTTTAACCCATTAATTAAGCGCTTTCATGCTGCAATGTAGACTGTCACCCTGTCACAGAAGGTGAAGAAGAGCTGAGGGACTAGGTCACCAATCACCCATTGTGCTCACACTGCATCTACCTGCTCATACTCACTGTCACCTCCCTCACTGCCTGCCACCCATCTGCTCTCACCACCCAGAATGTCCCCAAAGAGTCCTACATGAGCAAATTGGGGTCTTATTAAGAAAACTCCTGTATCATAAACTGGGCCGTAGTTTACCAAGATTGAGATTTTTTTCATGCTATGAAAGATATTAAATAAATCCAGTAAGTGTTGATGCTTACTTAAGTGTCTGTGCTCTGGGCTAGGAAAATGACGCGGTTAGTCACACAAGCATGAGGATCTCAGTGCAGATGTCTAACCACACCCTCGTACCCCCACAGCCCCTATGCCCTCCACACACCCTACACACATCCCCGTGCTGACTGCCACACATGCTGACCCACTGTCAGGGAGGCAGACAGTAAAGCCCCACAATTGGCCAGCCAGCCTGGCTCAGTCGGTGAGCTCCGGGTACAGGGGGTCCCTCTCTCAAAAACTGAAGTCAATGTGGTGGCTTGAATGAAAATGCCCCATATAGGCTCATGTTTTTGAACACTTGGGGCCCGGTTAGTGGTGTTGTCTGAGGGGGGTTTAGGAGGCACAGCCTTGCTGGAGGACATACATCGCTGGAGCAAGCTTTGAGAGCTGAAAGTCTCTCGCCATCTCCAGTTCACTCTCTCTGCTTTCTGCTTGAGGTTCAAAGACATGAACTCAGCTGTGAGGCCTCTGCTCTGCCATCATGGACCCACCCCACCCCACCCCCCGAGTCAGCCTCATCCTTCAGTTGCCTTGGCCATGGTCTTTCATCTCGGCACAGAAAGGTACAGTGGAGGAGCTGAGCCAACAGCTCAGTGGCTAAGGGTACCTGTCTTGTTTGTTTCACAGTATCTGCTTGGCAGCTCACAGCCAACTACAACTCTAGGTCCAGTGGTTCCTACATCCTCTTGTGCCTCCACGGGCACTGCACACGTGGGATGTGCATGCTCACACACATGTAAGATGCTCTTACTCAAAATAAAAAGTTTTACAGCAATTGAGAAAGATACCCGACATCAACTTCTAGCTTCCATATATGTGCACATACATGAGCATGTAGATACACTGCATGCGCGTGTGAGTACACACATGCGCGCGCGTGTGCACACGCACGCACTAAATTAAAGAATAACACCCTACAAATTAGTATTTAAACAAAACATGTAGTTTTTGATCCAGGCCTCCAGATGTGCATACCACAGCATACTGACACTGACCCCCAAATCAAAACAGGGGTTGACACACTTTTCTGTCAAGGCCGAGCAGTAACAGAGTTCACCCATCCCACTAAGTCCAATGTACATCTGTCACAGAGTTCAGCTGTCTAGGTTGTACAAGGCTTAAGCAAGTGAACACCATGTGTCCCAATAAAACTTTATCAACGGACACAAAAGGCAGATTTCATGGGGTTGCTCAATTTTGTTACCCATCGTGTGGTTTTCAACCATTCAAAAAAAAGGTGAGGCCACCCTGGGTTGAAGAGCTACACAAACGAACAGGCAACAGGTCCTATTCTATTCCACAGCATACTGAGAATGGACACGTGGCATCTAGCTCAGATAACCTTACATTTATGCAAGGAATAAGCGTTGCCGGGAAGAGGCCAGACAAGAACCATCCTGACATGTGCTTTTGTGTGCTGCTGGCTTTGAACGTGGGGGGTAAGGGGATGCGGGGGGGGGGGCAAGGGCAGGCTGTCTGGAGTTCTGGAATGACGCTTCCCAGCTCTGTGACATTGAGTGGGTTCTGTTTAATCTGACCATGCTGTCACTCCCTTTTCTGTAGTGGGAGAGCTACCACAGTGCCTCTCTGATACAATTATTGTAAAGGATTCAAGGAGACCCTTGCAGCCTCTGAAACATGCTGCACAGCACTTCTGCAAAAATAAGGCTAATCAGTACATGATTAAGACCCATGCAATAGCTGGCTCAGTGCAAAACATTTTTCCTGAATAAGAAGGTTTTTTTGTTGTTGTTGTTTTTGGGGTTTTGTTTTGTTTGTTTGTTTTGCTTTGTTTTGTTTTTGTTTTTTGTTTTTTGGGTTTGTTTTTGTTTTGTTTTGTTTTTTGTGGGTTTTTTTTTTTTAACTTTTAGAAATATTGACTTCCAATCTCAAAGAAAGTAAAAGTCCACACTATACATAATTTTTTTAAATAGTGAAAATTTTCATTCTGGCATAACATCCCAGGGTTCAGCTATCAGGAGTCTGGAAACCCCTGGTTTCTCCAAGAGGTGTAAGCTCAGCCATGAAGACAGAGAACACACAGAAACAGTGACTCACAGGTCACAATAGCAAGTGTGTCTAAGGGCCTCTTTGTGAGGGCAGTTTGCAAGGTCTAGAAGGAAAGTGCAAGATAAATTGTGTATAACAAATATTGCCACTATCCATATGTGTACCAGGCTGGGGTAACAGGAGATAGAGGAGACCCACAGATTTGGGGAGAGAGAAAGTACAAAATGACAGTTAAGCTAAGCAAGCTGTCCTCAGCCTGGCTTTCAAATGGGAGAGAAACTTCCAAGCAGAAGTAACTGAACAGGCAAAGGCATGAGTGGGCACAGGGCTTCTAGAGGGTGGAATGGGGAGGGATTGGGGCAGGGGTGAGTATTAGGCAAAGACAGAGGGGGTGGTTACAAGCATCTCTCCACTAGAAATGTCCCGGACATGAAATTAGAGCGTCTGTCTACCCAGGCTATTGAGGTGAGCCCTGGGGGGGAGGGGGGGCGGGGAGGAGGCAGTAACAGATCAAATGTATCTGATGGCAACAGAGCACTGTGTTCTGTTGTGACAAATGACACTGGGGCATTCAATGGGGATGGACAGGAGTGGGGGGTGGGGTGGGAGGACTATTTAGTTAGGCAGCATCCACATAGGACTTAGAGACTGGAGAGTGAGGAATTAAGAAGACACTGAAAGGAGGAGCTACAAAAACAGCGAAGAAGGAAGGAAGGAATGCTGTAGATTCTAGACAAGATCGATAGGGCAGTCTGCGGGTCTCTAACAACTGCTCAGGGAAAGGCTGCTAGTTTCAAAGCCAAGAACAGTCAAGGAGCATGGAAGAAATAAGATAAATAAAGCATGAAAATAAAAGAAGAAAGCATGTACAGCCCAACACACACTTCTCCCAAGGGTGCAGATAAGTAGGAGAGAACGGCTACAGTGTCAAACATTCACAAGTCTCTTCCTAGACCCCATGGATTACCTGCAAACCTGGGACATGTAGATGGGTTCAAGGAATCTAATTCAGTTCTTTTTAAAAGCAACTATGAACACAAAACAAACAGTGAAACACTGTCTTTTCTGCCCCGCAAAAGAATTGACTCATCCTTAGAAATCACACGTTCGCGATTCAAGGGCTATCAGCACAGACGGAACCCTTTGCAGAGAGATGAGAAAGCCTCATGAGCTCCAGTGTGACCCTTGGTCTTGCTCACTCAATACATTTAAGGGTCAGAGGAAGGAAGTATGTTGGCCCTGGCACTCATAGGAGGTTAGCTGAATTTCTCATGTGATACCATGCATTAAAATTATGAGGATCGCTTTAACAGACGGCTGCAAAGACTGCATTTGTCAATACCCAGTACAAACAAAAAGCACCCCATAAACAAGCTCTGGGAATGACTCCAGGCATTGGCCCCATATCGTCCCCAGTAACAGATATGGAAGCCAGACCCAAGGGAGAGTTAAAGTCGCTCCCCCAAGGTCACACTTTATAAAGTTTCCTCACTTCTTTTTTTTTTTTTTTTTTCAAATTTTATTTATTTATTATGTATACAGCATTCTGCCTGCAGGCCAGAAGAGATGGTTATGAGCCACCATGTGGTTGCTGGGAATTGAACTCATGACCTTTGGAAGAGCAGTCAGTGCTCTTAACCTCTGAGCCATCTCTCCAGCCCCAATTTCCTCACTTCTTTAGGACACCTAGTTTCCCACACTCTGAGTCCTACTATCTTCTTGGCGTTCGATGTCCCTCCTCTCACAGTGAACTCCAAAGCCTTCAGCCCATTCTGTGATGTGGTCCTTACAGCAGCTGCTAAGTCAATCAGGAAACTCTTTCCAAGCTGATCAACCCGCACAGCTCTGTAAGCACAAACACAGCCCGGCAGCCCACGAGGCCCCCACTGCCCACCAGCATCGACAGAAGTTCACTTTATGAAGACCTGGCTTCACAATGAGTTTCTCAAGGTTCAAAATGAAACTTCAAAATGAGTTTGGGTCTCAAAAGAGTTTGGTTCAACAATGCCTAGCCAAGGGCAAAAGCGAAAGACAAGAAAAGAGAAAGTTCTCTGTTTTCCCAGTGGTCCTATCTCCATTTCTTCAGGACCCACTGGACCTCCCTCCCCTGCAGAAAAGCAAGAGAAGTGAAAGTGATGAGCCCTTGGTACTGAAGATTTCCATCCTTCCTACTCATGGTCAAATGATGGAATTTTATCTCCACTCCATGAAATTTCTTTGTTGCATGCTAGCTAGCCTTTCCGCGTCAGCCCACTCCAGGATGCTTGCATGAAATAAAGCAACAAATTTTAAAAAGCTATGTATGGCTATGAGTTCTATGAGTTATGGCAAAGCCTTGGTTCTACTTCATCTTTTGGTAGCTTTTACACAACTGTGTGAGACTGCCCACTCATGTCAAAGCCTGTTTCCCACTGGTCCACCCACTCAGGACTCTCATGCCCATGGCTGATCACATCACAGTCCTTGACAGATGCTGCCAAGCTCTTCACATAGGCAGATGCTCTGGTCAGTTCAGTTCAGTCTTTGCCTCATGAGTTTTCTGTGAACATTCCCACAGAAGGCCAAGGGCTGCCTCTGCAGGGGCCCATTTTAGCTACTGAGAAAAAGTGCTAGCAATGCCATGTGCATCGTCTACTCAAACCTGACAAAAAGGCAACCGGTGGGCAAGTGATTCAAAGCCACTCTCATCTACAATGCTGAAGGGCTGCACAAAGCAACGGGACACATTAGTTCATCACACCCATCTTTTAGCACCCACAGTGTTTTAGAAGTTTAATTACCAATATTTCAAAAATAGAAGTCTCATAAAAATTTGAACACCCTCCTCCCAAAATGAGGAAGACCTCAGAAAAGTAGGCTAGCAGGGTCAGAGGCATGCAGGCCATCAGCATCCACTGAGGCCCCAGCTCCTCTCAGCACTGTCTACTGGATGCTCATGAAACACTAGCAGACAGCTTCCCGAGTACCCACTGTATGTCAGGCAAGGGAGGCTTGGACACCATAAGGAGTAAACAGGACAAGAAATGATCCAATATTACCATCAGATAAGAAGTGACTTAACATTGGATGATATGAAGGACTTTTGTTTCAGAAGATGGGGTAGGTATACTTTCCAAAGTCATCCTAGTGACTACAGCTAAAGCTTTGGGCATTGTATACAGCTCAAATACAAGAAGAGGCAAGAGGAGACAAGAAACATCATGGCCAGAGACACTGGTCATACTTCACCCCCCTGGGGAAAATAATGGCATGTTAGTGAGTTCCCTAAGTGTTAGAGCTGAAAAAGTTGGCAACCTAAAAATGCCAGTGAGCTCAGAGAAATAGTGTTCCTAAAAAGGCCTGCTCTCTCGCTCTCTCGCTCTCTACCATAGAGCAAGCAAGTGGCCAGCTAGAGAGGCAGAAAACTCTTACACAGTAACCGCTTCCCTGGGGCCATACTATAAAGGAAGAGAAAGGCAAAGATAAATGATAGGTGGAAGGAAGATAGATAGATAGATAGATAGATAAGATCAGATAGATTAGGTAGGTAAATGGACAGACATTAGAAGATAGGTAGGTAGGTACATACGTTCATACATACATACATGCATGCATACAAGCATACAAACACACAAAGGTAGGGTGGATGGATAGACAGATCCACTGACTGACCGACCCACCCACTGACCAACAACCTGTGGCCCCACAATTCACTTCAGCAAAAGATGACAGAAAGACTAAACTTCCACCTTTGACCAGACTGTAATGAGCTGCCTTACTGACCCCTGTCCCCTCTTTGTCTACAAGGTGGTGTCAGAGTAGACACATAACACTGTCATCTTGCTAGCTAGTACAAACCCACTATCCCCCCACCTTAGTGTCAGGGGAGGCCATGTGGGGAGCCCAACTTCCATTTCAACTGATGGCAATGAG
Organism: Acomys russatus; assembly: GCF_903995435.1. Lineage (NCBI taxonomy): Eukaryota > Metazoa > Chordata > Mammalia > Rodentia > Muridae > Acomys > Acomys russatus. Next base: position 37,045,816 of record NC_067143.1, on the reverse strand, counting down.
GTTCCCGTCCTCCTGTCAAGTGGAGGAGGTCAGATAGCCTGAGTGGAGAGTCAGTTCACTCATCGTGGCCAGTGGTAATGATAATTCTACCCTTTCCAAGGTGCAGGGTGAAACCAAGTTGGGATCAGTAACAAACTATCTCCACCACTCCCAGAGAGAGAGGCATCAGTGGGGCCTGGTGAGAGGCATCAGTGGGGTTCCTCAGCAACAAGGAAGCAACAAGCAGAGTTTTAGACAGGAACCTGAGCCCTTCCTCCACCTGGAGCAAATGAGAGTGACATTCTCTTTATGACCAGAGCAGTGTCAATCAAAACCAATAAATCACAGACGACTAAATAGGACTCAGAGTCTCATAATAGCCAAATGCCCAGATTTCTTTTTTTTTTCTTTTTTTTTTTTTTTTTTAGAAAATCACTAATTCCAAGAGCCAGGGAGATTTCAGGTTGAATGAGTAAGGAAAAAAAAAAATCAATGGATGCCAACGCCAGAATGACAGAAGCATGACAATTACAACATCATCAGTTTTTAAAGGGTGCAACATCTAATTGGCAACATGCTTGAAGCAAGTGAGCAAAGAAGAAATTTCAGCAAAGATGTATATATAAATGATGTAAATGAGATTCGAGAATTGAAAAATCTAAAATCAGAATATAAAACTCTGTGCAACTCACCCAGATTGTAGGCAACAGAAATGAAGTGTGAGACAGGGTGACACAAATTACCCAACCTGAGCAACAGAGAGGAGATAGCTGAGAGGAGAGAGACAGCCCCAGGGACATGGAAGATGATAACAAAACATCCAATATGTCATTGGAAGCCCAAAAAGAAAGGCGAAAGAGAGCAAGACTGTCAAGCACTCAAAGAAAAAGCAAGTAAAAATTCCAAATTTGGCAGAAGACATAGTCTGCCAACTCAAGAAGCTAAGTGAACAACCAACAAGATAAAGATGAAACCTACCTACATCAAGACACCATAGTCAAACATCTACAACCAAAGACACCAAAAATATCTTGAAAGCAGAGACAGAAATGGCACCTAAGTGACTCAAATTATACCAGATTAGAAATCATAGTCAAAAGATAAGCTTGATACAAATAGCCAGTACACAGATGGAAAAGGTGTTTTCATCCATCCTTAGCCATCAGGGAAATGCAAGTCAAGCCTACAGCTAGTTTCCATCTCCTGCTAGTCAGAATGGATATTAACAAGAGACTAAATGATCACAAATGCTGAAGAAGGTACAAAGAACGGGATGGGGAAAAAAACCCCATGTGATTGGTAGGCACGTAAATTAGTCTAGGTACTACACATATCATTATGAAGGTTCCTAAATAAGACATAACATAGAGGTTCCATAGGATCCAGCTACACCACAGCCAGGTCTATACACACCAAGGACTCTGAGTCCACATGGCACAAAACATCTGCACTATTCACAACAACGAGATATAGAACCAGCCTAGATATCCCATGACAAATGAGCGGATACAGGAAATGCGTTATACACATCCAGTGTAGTCTTCAGCCATAAAGAATGAAATTAAATCACTTGAAAAAAAGTAAGTAGAACTAAAGATCATCATGTTAAGGCAGACGGGGGAAAAAGCATATTTCTTTTGTTTTACAAGTAAAAGCTAGATTTAAAGTGACGTGGAAGTAGAAGGGACCATTTGGGTGAAGGAAAGATACTGGCAGGAGGGAAGAAGGGCGTGATTAAAGCACATTGTATATATATATTTGAAAAATCTCACAATGAAACCCATCATTTTTGTACAATTAATATATACAAATGTTGAAAAAATGGGGAAAAGGGCTTTGAACCAGGAACAGGGCAGTTCCCAGAACCAGAGGAGGTGGGTGCAGAGGGGCTCACCCAGCAGTGCAAGATGCAGCTTAAAAGGCAAAACACAGAAGCAATATGGAGGAGTCAGATGGGCAGCTTCCTTGTTTGGCAGTGGAGTGCATGGCTGGCTGTTTGTGGTTGGCTAGAGCTGTGTGTGTTGCACTCTAGGATATATCTGGTTTTAATGTTGTGGTTCGTGTGGGAATGCAAAGCATAGCCTTGGCTGATGGCCTCCTGCTTAGTTAACCTAACATCATGGAGGTCAGAAGAAGGAGCCACAACAATTTCCGAGAGCAGAAAGAGAAGACTCACTGCCACAGGTCACCCATCCATAGCAGAAATCCTTCAGCAGAAAAGGCAAAATGAAAGCATCTCAGACGAAAGCAAGTTAAGAATTTGCCATCAGTCTCTTTTTTGTTGTTGTTTGTTTGTTTGTTTTGTTTTTGTTTTTCGAGACAGGGTTTCTCTGTGTAGCCTTGGCTGTCCTGGACTCGCTTTGTAGACCAGGCTGGCCTCGAACTCACAGCAATCCGCCTGCCTCTGCCTCCCAAGTGCTGGGATTAAAGGCATGCGTCACCACGCCCGGCTTGCCACCAGTCTCTTATGCTGACAGAATAACTGAGAAAACAAGTTCTCTTAACAAAAAAGGAAATAATAACAGAAACTTGAAACATTGGAAAGAAAGGCAGAAAACAGTAAATAAAAATACAGACACAAATGCTTCTCCTCTTGAGCTTTCTAAATGATTTTTGATGGTTAAATCACAAACTGCAACACTGCCTCATGTGTGAAAAGATGGAATACAATTAATGTAACTATATTGTAAATGAGGAGAAAAGAAATAAAGGGAAGTAAGCTTTCTACATTTATTTTAACTTTTAAAATAACAATATTGGTAAGTTGTTTATATTTATTATAATACCTAGAATATACTCTACCAATCTTTACAAAAACATTCTCATGAAAATACTACATAGAAGTAAAAACTAACACACAGAAAAGTGGAGTCAAAAATAAAAGAAATTCAAAACATAGCCAACAAATAAAATGGTAGCCTTTAGCTCTAATACGTAAATAACTACATTAAATGTAAACGGCCTAAACACAACAGTTAAAGAACAGACTGGAAGAGTGGATTAATGTAGCATGGCAGTTAGGGTTTGAATTTGAATGTTCCCTTCAGGTCACATTTTGAATACTTTACCTCAAAACTACAGTACTCTTTAGAAGGCTGTGGCAACTATAGGAGGTCAACCTGGCTGGTAGTAACACGTCACTAGAAGACAGGCCTTTGAAAGCACCATTCATCTCAGGTTCTGGGCCTGCTCCTGGTCAGCACCATGTAAGTGCCTGCCTTCCATGCTTCTACCGCTACAGATGGGACCACTCTTCCTACCATTCTCCCCTATGACAAACTGAAATTCCTCTGAAACTGTGAGCCAAGATTAATCTTTTCTTCCTTGAGTTGTCTCTGTCCAGTATTTCGTCATAGCTAAACAACCAAAACAAAATCTGACTGCACCTTGTCCAAGCAGCACACTTCAAATATTGCAACATGGGCAGGCTGAAAGCAAAGTGAAGCTCATTAGCTACATTAATATCAGATAAACCTTAGAGCAAAGAAAAAATTACCACAGTGGAAATTGACATTTTAAGTTTGGGCTTTATTTTATTACCAACCAATGAAGATCTGTCACTAGACTAACATGGCCTTAGATAAAATTTTTGCTTTTTTTAAATATATATGAATGGAGTTTATATGGTATTTCAATAGATACATACAACATGCATTTGTTTTTCTATATCTGACTTACTTATTTAACAAAATATACTACACTTCACAGGATTCCTGTGGAGAGCCATGCCAAGTTCTGCCATGTCAGAAATCCTGTGCTTAGGCTGCACACTGTGACCTTTGAGTTGCTGACCTTTGCCTTACGAGGTCTTGTGTTCCAGGCTATCCTAGGACTATTTTTACCTTTGAAAGAAGTAGGGAAGTCCCAACTTGGAACCACCCCAGAGGATCAAGGAAGTTCTTACAGGGAACTACTCAGAGAACTAGGAAGTTCCACAGGGAGCGATTCAGGGTACTGTATTCTTGCCTGGGGGCTAGGGTGAGTGAGATGAGAATAGATCCTATTGACCTTGCTCTCTCTATATTCCTACTAGTCAGCATTGAAGTGAATCTTGATCAGAAATTTCCTGATTTGATTCGTTATTTCTCGCGTCTCTGTATCCTACTTTCAATCCCCACTCCCTCTCTCAGGTGAACCCTGATTCAATTTTTCCAGCGGGCCGGGACACGACAGATTTAATTTTTTCTTTGTGGCTGTATAATAATCCTCGTGCGTCACATTCTCTCTACTCATCCCATCACTGAGGCACCGACGGTGACGCTGTAGCTCTCCTGACTAAGGCCACTATACGCACAGAGGTGCATGTGGCTCTTAGGCACACTGCTCTCACCTTCTTTGCTTGTACACCCAGAAGGGGACTAGCTGGAAAACACAGAGCTCCACACTGTTCTCCACAGTAGCTTTTTAGATTTATATTCCCACCAGCAACGGATGGCTTCCTTTCCTCTCCAGCATTTTTAATCTTTTGCATTCTTGAGTTGTATCTTCAGGCATGCGCCCAAGCACTGTGAGTGGGCAGACTGGATGTAGGAGGACAGCACAGAGGTCTAAGGATGGAGTCAGAAGCCACTGCAGCCTCGGGGGTGCAGACAACCAGAGCAGAGGAGCAGCGGCAGAGATGAAGAATAGTATGGAACTAAGCATACACGTTCAGAGCAAAGCCAGGAGGAAGACCACACCAACAAACTAGTGATGTGACAGAGGAACCAAGGCCCAGTTCTGTGCTTTGTTGTTTTGTTTTGTTTTGTTTTGTTTTGCTTTACTTAAAGGGCTGAACAGATGTTTGAGCTCACCAGTAGAAAAATGTGAGAGAATACAGACAAAAGTTCCAGTTTACCCATCTCAAGCATAATACCTGAGCGGATGGATATCTGCGAGGAAGGCAGCACTGATTGGTGTCTGTATTTAAGAGGAACATCTTAGCTACAAATACAATTTTGAGATTCACCAGTACATATATTCTGTCTAGATGTGGGTAAGCCTCCCTGAGAGTGCGTCAGCCGGCATGGTGCAGTACTGTGCAGTCAAGGGGTGAAGAAGAGCCCTGGAGGCTCTTCTGGCTGGAGGATCAGCTGGCTGACTGAACTCAAACCCTGGCAGGTGCTATCGGCAGACAAAGGCAGACTGGCCAAATGCTGTTGAGAGTTCAGATGGGGAAATTACTATTAAACTGAAGGACACTTAAGACCTAAAGATGTGTGGCCTCAAAGCACAGGCGAAAACTCAATTAGAATGGGTTGAAAAGAAAATGGGTGACAGAAAACCAAGGCAGAGTATGAACTTCCTCAGAGAACCTGATGATAAGGGAGACCAGATTTTAAAAAGGGAGGGCACAGCTAAGGGAGGATTTTTTTTCCTTTTTTCAAGATAGGAGAACTCATATCTACATGCTTATGGGAATGTCTCCAGAAAAAAAGAAATGTACTGAAGACAAGAGCAAAACCCATGAGACAATGAAAATGAGAGGTTCGGGGGCACCGTGGAGTGAGTGGCCACTTGTATTTGTTGTTTGTTACACAAAAGAAGCAGAAAAACACCTACACATGAGCAAGCAGGGGACCTTGGGACTCCTGGGGTGCAGACAGAGACATGGATGAGGGACTGTGACTGGAATATAAGATTCACCAGGGAGGACCTAAGTCACAGAGCCTGAAACAGCCACAGCTGATGTGTGAAACAAACAGGAATCCTCAGGGCTGAAGAATAGTGTCTTCCTGAACCATACAAGATGGCGTATGCCTACAACCTCAGCAATGCAGAGGTGGAGGGTCAGAAGGTCAAGGTCATCCTCACCCACGTAAAGAATTAGAAACCAGCTTGGGGTACATGAAACTGATAAAAGAAAGAACCAGGAGCTGGGTGAAAGGCCCCACCAGGAGCAGATCAGAGGGCCGGGGGTGCAGCATATGCCTGTGATGACATTGGGAATGCAAAGGCAGAGGCCAGTGGGAGGCCGCTTCATAGAAGACCAGGAGCAGCTAAAGCCCAGACAGCAGCAGGTGCAGGATGAACCTGCCTCACAGCCCCAGTGCGGCTGCTCTCCCCAGGTGTCAGGGACGCGGAGGCCAGCAGACTCTAACTGCCCTCATGCAGCTAGCTGAGGTCCAACACTCACAATATGTCCACCTGTTACTTGGCTGAATGAAGTACTGTATCCATTCCGTTTACTAACGACTTTATTTTCTGGGTAAAACCTGTCAGTCATCATGTCCCGATACACATGTCACACACCCCTCCACATACTTAGTACCATACAATTTGCAATCAATGTACTTAATAAAGCTAAAACGCTAATCTCACAGTGAGGAGCTCTGGTTTCCAGTGTGCTTTAAAAGCAAATCCCAAGGGACACTCTGGGCTATAGTTTTACTTCAAAGAACAAAAAATAAGAAATGTTTGGGTTATACTGAATCTTTCAGTTATTAAAAAATTCCAAATCAATTTGGTTTGGACATCTACTCTAGGACCCTGACTTTTAAATCAACGTGCACAGATTTATGGGTTAATTTATCCAACAGTCTGTGTGAAAAGACAGCAAGAATGTTTTATTTTTACTATATTTTCCAATGCATCTAAGAGAAAAAAATTAATCTATGGATTTTGCAAAGCACATTTTTCTTTTTCTCTAATAAGAAAGTGAAACAAAAGGCAAACACTGTCTCCCTAGAGAATCTCATCACTTACCAGGGCCATCTTTCCCTGAAGCATTTGCCCATAAATGGCCAGCCAGCATAGTCAGTGTCTGAGGGGGATATGTCAGGGTCCCTTGTGGCCACTCAGCCTTTCTCAACTTGATATATTAAAAGAGAAAGAACAAGTTACCAAAAGGTTGCGTTAAGGGCTTTCCCATTCCCTACAGAGCCTATAAGGCTGCTGAAGACTGGGTGGTTAAACTCGGGAGAGAAAGAGAAAAGCAATGGTACTGGTCCCTGGACTTTGATGGGAATATGACATGAGTCACTAAGAGGTTAGAAAGTCCTAGAATGAAAAAATATGTCTATTGGTACAGCATCCAGGCCTGAGAACCCACCAGCAGTGGGGTCTGAGCCTCCCTCATCAACTGTGACTACTGTCCAGAGAAACTTCTATGAAATAAAACATAGCCAATTTGATGTGGTGAGTGGCCGAATGGATGCGCTACCAGAGTGTGTCTCTATCACTTGTGTGGTGAGCGGTACTTAGCAAGATGGCATCATGTAGCTCTAAGCTGTTTGCATTTCCTTCTAGCAGCTCCACCTGCATCCCTGGCTCTATTTAAAACTCTGGTAAAGAGTTTTGAAAGTATGCAGTGACAAACTCAAGAAACCTGTCACACTGAGGCATCGTCTCCAGGGCTGACAGACAGCTCCTCTTCTGGGAAGCAAAGGGCTCTGTTCCTCAATGACAGCGAAGGGGTAGGAAAGGAAGCGCAGATAGCCAGGACATTGACTCATTTTACCCTGCCATGGTCCAGACTCCCTGAGTTGTTAAAAAAAAAAAAAATGGTCTTTATTGTCTTCGTCTTTCTCTGAAATGTTTTAAGTAAATTATTTAAGAATTTCAGAACTGAGGCACACACACACACACAAACCCCATCCATCCGTGGAGGGATGGATGGACGGATAAACAGTCTCTCTCCCACCTTCCCCGCCTCATGTGTTTGTGTGGGGGTACTTACAACTCACATACTGTGCAGCTCACTCAAAGTGCACAATCCAGGGGCTGCAGACATGGTTCCACAATTAAAAGCACTTCCTGCTCCTCCAGAGATCCTGAGTTCAGTTCTCAGCACTCACACTGGGTGCTTGACAACCGCCTATAACTCTACTCCCTCCAGGGATCCAAAGCCCTCTTTTGGCCTTTTTTTTTTTTTTAAATATTTATTTACTATTTATTTATTTATGAGTGTTCTATTTGCATGTTTGACAGAGAAGGCATCAGATCACATTATAGATGGTCGTGAGCCACCATGTGGTTGCTGGGAATTGAACTCAGGACCTCTGGAAGAGCAGCCAGTGCTCTTAACTGCTGAGCCATCTCTCCAGCCCTCTTTTGGCCTTTTTGAGTGCACGCACACGCGCGCGCGCGCGCGCACACACACACACACACACACACACAGACACCTTTAAAAAATTAAAAGTACAATCCAGTGGTTTTTAATATACTCAGAATTTTGCAGACACTGCACCATCAAGTTTATCATGGGCCCGACCTCTGAATCCTCTCATTCATCACACAGAGAGAGAGCCAAGAAGGCCCAGTTAAGTCATGTCTCATCTCCAAGCGCATCATGTAAAGGAGCTAGCCTTGAATCCCTGGGAATTATCAGCCACTGACATCATCCAGGACTCCCTTCTCCCTGCCCCTGGGAGGGCTCGGATTGAATTGAGGCCCACTGTGAAAATTATGTTTGAGAACATCTGGCATTTTTTATTACTCTGCTCCCCTGTATTAAATTAAACACAACCTAACTTTCCCAAGCCTGTTGCACTGCATTGTTTCTAAGAAAGACCTCTAGAACTGGGGCTGGGGACTAGGCCCAGTCAGGAGTGTGCTTTCCTAGGATGCAAGCAGCCTCGGGCTCAGTTCTCAGCACTGTCAAACTTATGCGTGGCGCTGCCTGCCTGTAACCCAGCCCTGGCAGAAGAAGCAGGAGCCTCAACAGTTTTCCATTATGTTTGGCTGTGTTGCCAGGCTGAGGCTAGCCCAGCCTACGGAAGACCTGGAAGAGGTGGAGAGTTGCAGAAAAGTCTAGAACAGGTTTGAAACTTGACTATCAGGTACTTTAACCTCAGAATGTTAAAGTCCAGAGAGAATCTACGATGTGTTTCTTTTCAAATGATTTCAGGGGGGGGGGGTGAGATTTAGACCCTAGGTAGGAACACACCGGCTGCAAGGACAGTGGTGACTGAATGGACTCCTGTCACAGTATGTTTCCCAACTCCAATAACTTCCAAAGACTTCAACCACCCACTTCTGCTCCGTGGTCAGAAGCCGTCCTGAAGCTCCTAAGGACTCAATCTGGGTGATCATGACATTTGCTCCTATAACATCCATATCTAAAAAAGGGGGGAACTATCTATATATCTATTTATCATCTATCACTCATCTATCTATCTATCCGAACCTCACTTATTCCTCATTTATCACATCTGCATTTATGGAGCGCTCACTCCTCAGCACTAGTCGAGTATGGCGCCCCCTAGAGTTTCTATTTATAGACTTCAGAGCACGTCTTCACTTGCCCCAGTTCTCTCATTTTAAAATGTTCGTTTTAATTGGAATTTGCCCCACATCAGTACTTCCAGTTCCAGACCCTGGAGTAGGATAGGCCCATGGCCCGGAGGCCAACGACGACTGAATAGCCCACAGACTTTTGTTAAGTACTAGAGATCCAACAGGGAAGCCACCATCTCTGCCCTCACCCAATGGGCCCCTCCTCCAGGATTCCTATCACTCTGAATAGCACCACTGTCCGCCCTACGTCCCCTGCTGGGAACGGCCATCACTCAGTTTCCTTGTGGATCAACTGTGACTGAGGGGCTAGCAGTGTCTTTCCAACTGGGATAGAGAGGAATTTTCTAACGCGCTGAGATCTCAAGATGGATATGAGGGAGAAGCAGGGATAGGGCATAGCCACAGATGTGGACCCTAAATGCAATCTGTCCACCTGGGTTCTAGCAAATTTGAGGCTGAGGAGGGGATAGGCGCAGGGCAACAAATCCGCAGGTGCTGGTGGCAGGTTTTACAATGTGAGCTCTACAACCGCGGGAAGAGTGTAGTATTAGAAAGCAAATTTTCTACACACACACACACACACACACACACACACACACACACACACACTTTTCCTATGTCCCTGTTTCCAGCTTCCTCTGTTCAGAATGCCCCCCTTCTCCTCCCACAGTCCACAGCCACAATCCTTTCTCATGCTTCATGCCCAGATGCCATGGCTTCTCCTCTTGTAAGCTTCCCCATAAAGCCCTCACTAAGTCACCAGCCACCCTCTTGTGCGGAGGTGTGTCTAGCACGGTTTGTTTACGTGTGTGCTTTGGGTCTCATCACACTACCATCTCTTTGAGAGCAGTAGCCTGGTGCCAACCTCGAACCAACCAAGGGAAGACGAAGACGGCGGGCAAGGGAAGGGGACCACAGCGATGTGACCCAACCAGAAGGAAGCTAAAGAGACTGCGGGGGAGGGGGGCGGGCAGCCAGGGGGCAAGTACAACGCCCGGGGGGAGGGGGGTCCCAACGGACAGGCTGGAGATTCAGGGGCAGGAGGGAGGCCTACCCGGGTCGTGGTCCCGGTGACTTTCCTCCCGTCGCTCATCCCTGAGCCCACTACCTCTGACCCCTTCACTGCCAAACCGCTCAGATTTACAACCGCCAGGGCTCAGGCGGAGACCCGAGACTCTAGGGAGGAGGCACCACCGCGCGCAGCACTAAGCGCGCGACCGCTACCCGCCTCCGCGCCCTCCGAGGCGACCAGAAACCCAGCCCGAGGGAGGCCGATGGAGACCCCCCGAGTCCACAGCCCTGCGACCCCGTGGGGACACCGCCTCCAGGTCCCCCTCCCGCGCGCCTTCCTACCTGGCTGGCTTTGTGGAACTGCTTCTTGAGCCCGGCCACCGACATCGCGGCGGCGCCCCGCCCGGGGGTGGTCTCGGGGCTCCGCCGGGCCACGCGGCCGCGACGCTGAGCGGAGCGGGCACCCCGGGCGGTCCCCGCGCGCCCCACGGCCACGGCCACGGCCACGGCGCTGTCACACTGGCACACGCGCGCGCGCAGATAGCAACACCGCGTTTCAAGGCCAGGGCGCAGCCCATTGGCCGAGCTGCGGCGGCATGCAAATGAAGCCGCTGGGACCGCCCACGCTTCATTGTTGCGTGGCTACCGGGAGCACTGGAGCTTCGAAAAGGACCCTCGGAAAGACTGGCGGCGGCTTGTACTCGGGATGCGATGCGGAGAGCCTCTTGGGACTTCTTTCGGACCGCTTGGGATGCAGCTGATTTTGAGGTTGTTCTGGATCCGAGTTCTTCTCTCTGCTCTTCTGGGACTTGATGTGAAACTTGTTTTTACTCCCTGGCAGCAACAGCAACATCCTCACTTCCCCTCCACCACCCTGGGAGTTTTGGATTGACAAGTGTTGTGAGGAAGGAACCGGGAATGTGCAGGGAGAGAAACACTACAGGAACCTGGATCTGTGGTTGGGTGGGGAGAAGACAGTTGTGGGCAGCTAGGGTTGTGCTGTAGGCGCACAAACAGATCTGCCTGAGCAATCTGGGGCCCCTTGGAGAGAGTTAGTTGGTGGTAGTCTAATCAACTCAGACTAGTCTTACAGCTGAGCTGAGCCCCTTGTCAGCTACACCAAGAACCACTGTCTGAAAGATGCCAGAAACAGGATCTTCCTTCCATTCCACTCCTTACCAGAGATTCTTCAGACTGGTCGTCAGGTGTGCCCTTACACAAGATCCTTTCTACAGGGTCTAGAGAGAGGTCTTTGTTGAAAGTGGGTACCTAGCCATGGAAACGGAGCTTTGCATCAATTCATATGCCACCAACAAGTCTCCTATTTTCCCTGAATTTATGGCTCTAAATGCCTATAATATACTTTAGCAGTGCTTCACACCAAACAAGCACCGTCTAACTTTCAGTCTTTACCTAAAAGAAATGTCCCTCTGTGGTCCCTCCCAAGATCTGGTCTGGAGTTGCCAACACTCCTGTTGTCCTCATAACTTCTCCCTAGTGTGACAAAGCGAGTACCCACAGTTCTCTCTGTGCCTAGATTTGCTCACAATGGCTGGGAAAGTGTGGAGTCAGCAGTGTCCTTCCTCATATATGGGAGAAGATGTGGCCATCTTAGTGGGCATCTTGGGTTGAGGTTAATGAGTGACTCAACACTCTGGAACTGGAGCTAGCCGACACCAGACAGAGGTAGAAGGTGAGAGGGTGGTGACCACTGGATCAAAGGTGGCCAGTCTCTGTAGTAAGACTTCTGGAACTTCGGTTTCTTTAAATAAAACAGAAATATGATAAGAATGTGATTATTTTAATCCCAGGTTTGGGGATGTGGGGCTTCTTCGGACTGTTCACAGCAGCTGACTATGGTTTGCTTCGTGCTCTAGCAAAGGCATGGTTTTGCCAGCTGCAGGTAGTTTCTGTGATTGTGTGACCTTTGGGATTCTGGGAACTCTTCAGAGGGTATGTAAATGTGAGGAACTCCAAGAGACAGGGAAGGTACGCGGTTGATGGTCATTTAGGGAGGTTTGCTAGTAGTCATGGTCGAAGAAGAAACAAAAGGAAAGAAATTAGATTCAGAGAACTTTCTATTTCCTCTCTCCTCTCTATCCTCGTTTCTCTTCTATCTAGAGTTAAGGGGTGAAAGCAGGGTGTAAAGGGTGGTGCAAAGAAGAACCCGCAAAGTAGCAAAGCTCAGCTACCCCACTAAACAGGTTCTGGGAAAGACGCTCTGCCCTGTCCTGAGCTAGTCTATGTCTGCGTAGGAAATGCTCAACTGATGACCTCTTTTGTGCCCAAGAGGAGTTTAAATAGCACAGCCTCTGCCTGTGCCCTCTGGGGAATTAAGTTCTTTCCAAGGCTGGTGATTGGCATTTTTTTCCCCATGGTTGGCCATTTTATTAGATCTGTGCAGGTTTCATTTTTGTCTTTTTCTGTTTTGAAGGGGAAGTCACAATTTGAAGGGAACACTTCATCTTAGGGTTGGGGGGAAGGGAGATGGCAGTGGGAACATGGGAGCATGGGAGCATGAGGCAGCTGGTCACACTGCATCTGCAGCCAGGAAGCAGAGAGGGGGTAACACCAGTACTCAACTCTTATTTTTTTTTAACCATTTTTGTTCAGTCTTAAACCCCATTATAGAGTGGCAGCCCATGAGGGCCAGGGGGGCACGGGATTTCCTTCCTCAATTAAAGCTCTCTGAAATCTCCTCATGGGTAAATGCAGAAGTGAGTCTCCTAGGTGACTCCAAATTCTGTCAAGCTGACAATTAGAGTCCATCATTGCAATAGCACATTAAAGTTTTCTTGTGTGGGCAATTGTGATAATCTATCTCCTTGGTTCATTCAAATGCAGACTTGTAGATTATTTCTTTTTTTTTTAATTTTTTTTAAAGATTTATTTATTTATTATGTATACAGTGCTTGCCTGCATGTACACCTGCACACCAGAAGAGGGAACCAGATCTCATGATAAATGGTTGTGAGCCACCATGCGGTTGCTGGGAATTGAACTCAGGACCTCTGGAAGAGCAGATGGTGGTGCTCTTAACCACTGAGCCACCTCTCCAGCCCGTAGATTATTTTTTATAATGTTTAATCTTTGAGACCTCTTGGACAGTTTTCTTCTTTCTTTGTTTTCCTTTTTGGGTTTTCAAGTCAGGGGTGGTTTTTGTTTTTTTGTTTTGTTTTGTTTTTTGCTTTTTTTTTTTTTTCCATGTAGGCTAGCCTCACACTCAACAGAGATCTACCTACCTCTGCCTCCTTAGTACTGGGATTAAAAGTGTGTGCCACTATTGCCTGACTTCAGATACAGTTTTCTGTTCCAAAAGTATTTATACATGATTTATTCATTCTATTCCTTGTTTTATTATCCGCATATATAAAACTAATAATGGCTTGGATTTTGTGTCTTGTCTTTGTAAATAATATGGATATTCTATTTCTTCTATAAACACTTTTTTTGTTCTTTTGGTTTCTTCTTTGGTCCAAATGTTATTTTTAAAAAACAATTTAAGCTATTCTTGAGTTGTTAAGAGCTTTAATTGAATGTATATTAGACTATTGCTACTATGATCAAATCGTATCATTTTTATGCTTTATGTATATATGACAGAGGTTTGAAACTGTGTGATTCAAGCCAAGAGTGGTGGGATACACCTTTAATCCCAGCCCTCAGGAGTCAGAGGCAGCTGAATATCTGGGACTTCAAGCCCAGCCTGGTCTACAGAGTGAGTTCCAGGATAGCCAGAGATACATAGTGAGAGCCTGTTTTGGAAAAGAAAGAAAGAAGGGAAAGAAGGAAGAGAGAAAAGGAAAGATGTGATTCCCACTTTCTAGAATACAGCTTTTCAGTTGATCTTTAACAGGAGAATGTGCTCTACAGCAGCTCCTAGCTTGGAAGAGACACCACACTCATACAGTCTTAAGGTGCCTTGGCCAGTTCAAGATTTCCCCTTACAGCATCATCACCCATCAGCCACCTGTTTAGAGATGAGGCACAGAGTCTACATGACATGAACTATCTTTCTGGTTAGACTTGGAAGTTTTGAGATATAGACAAACACGCCTATGAACTGATGGATCTTTGGGCACTTACTAAGATTGCTTTTGGCACCTTAGGGCAATGATTAGATTATGACAGAGGCTTCAGTGTTTCCTTAGGTGTCTTTCCCATGGTCCTTGACTCTTCCCCCCGCTATTCTAGTTGCATCCACATTTCTGCATGTTGTCTGTACACCAGCTTTGGAATCTGTGGGTATTGGCAGTCCTGGTGTTTTGTACTGTGGACTCAGTCCGTCTGGGACAGGTTGAAGACATGAAAGGATCCTGTGTAGATAAGATGTAGATAGAAGAAAGCATCTGACTAATGTTGTCAAATACTAACCTGTTATCTCATAAACCAAGTCTTTAAGTACCTTGCAAGATCTGTCTTGCAAGCTGGCTTAAGCCTTGGCCATTTCACGCTCCCTCAGCTACCCAAGGCAGCATAGTTTCTATTTAGAGACCTTTCCACTTCAACGTCTGTTTATTTTCCTCTAGATTTCCTGTATGAGAACAAACATATGACGCTGTCTGATTCTGGCATCTTTCAATTAACATAACAATTTCCAGTTCTTCCATATTTCTGAGAATGATACATTTTACTCTTTACATCATTTATACCACATTTTATCTGTAGGATTGACTGTGATTCTGACAGGAGCTTGAAGTACCCACGTGCTGGTGGAAATATGGACAGTAAGCACTGCTCACCAGGTTTAGACAGAACAGGGACATTACTGGGAACTGGACCAAAGCATATTCACATTGCACTGTGGCAAAGACCCTGTGTTTTACCACATCCTGAAAATATGAGTGAGTCTAAATTCAAAAGTAATGAGCTAAACTATTTGGTGGAGCAAATTTCCAGACCAAATGGCCTTCGGGCTCTGGCATAACTCTTTCTAGTTGCCTTTGGTCAGATTAGCAGTGAGACTCAGTACAAAATTTTACTCAGAAAGATAGGGAAAAAAACGTTCCATTTGGACAGAAAAAAAATAGCTTGTTAAAGTTTCAGGCAAAGGATCTATAATTGTTAAAGAGATTGGTAGCAATAAAAAGAATGGGGCTGGAGAGACATCTCAGAGCATTTCCTGACCTTGCTGAGGACTTGGGTTCAACTCCAGCCACCTAGTGATGCCCGCTTCTGACCTGTAAGGACTCCTGCAGGCATACAGTGTGCATAAATTCACACAAGCAAACATATGAAATGATTAATTTTTAAAAAATAAGACAAATATGTTGATTGTTGTAGAACAGTAGTTTCAACCTTCCTGATGCTGCAACCCTTTAACGCAGTTCTTCATGCTGTAGTTACCCACAGCCATAAATTATTTTGTTGCTCCTTCAAAACTATAATTTTCTACTGTTATTTGTAAATATCTGATATGTGACCCCCAAAGGGGTTGTGACCCACAGGTTGAGAACCACTAGTCTGAAATAAGAAGAAGGATACGTTGAGGGCACTGTTGGAATTGGTGAGATCTCACACATCAGAGGAGTAAAACTGCAAACTCACTTGACGGATGGAAGGGAGGGAGGGAAGGAGGGAGGGAGGGAGGAAGGAAGGAAGAGAGGAAGGAAATGAGGGAGGAAGGAAGGAAGGGAGGGAGGGAGGAAGGGAGGGAGGGAGAAAGAAGGAGGGAGGAAGGAAGGAAAGAAGGAAGGAAGGGCAGGCTAATGATAATCCAAGAAGTACAGATTATATGTTTGATTTTTCATTACATGTTCAGGGTTACAAGTTCAGTCACAATTAGAAAGTAAAAATAGAACAGGTTTTATTTTTATTATTAGCCCTATAACTCCAATTCAAAGAATCTAGAGAAAGTCTTCACCAAAACAAACACATTTATTATATGACAGCCTGCTTTTAGGCTGGCAGTGTTTGTAGTTTTAAAACACTCCAGATGAACAGAAAGTATCTGAGCCTGTCTTTTTATGAATAGCAAATACTAATACCTAACCCTTTTACTATATCATTCCATCATCTAGGCTATAAAGTAGGAAAATGTTATTTTAGCCAATTTATCTTATTTACTGAGTTCTATTCCTCCAGGGATATATCCTGTATGATTCCCCTGTCTTTAAACTACATTTTCAGAGCGCTCTAAGCGTACTGTAAAAGGAGGTCTTGAATCTTTTCTCCTGGCCATCAGAGTTTGTCAATTGTTTATGTTTACCCTGCATCAATTATACTTTT
This sequence comes from Acomys russatus, assembly GCF_903995435.1. Lineage (NCBI taxonomy): Eukaryota > Metazoa > Chordata > Mammalia > Rodentia > Muridae > Acomys > Acomys russatus. The sequence goes on along the minus strand of NC_067143.1, from coordinate 37,029,382 downwards.
TGAGTTTACTTAGAGGCAGATGCCTCAAGAAGATTCCTGGAGTTATGGCCTCCTTATCTGTGCTCATCATGAGCTCCAGGGCATAAGAAACACTTCCACATAGAGCCAGATAAAGTTTAGGACTTTCCTAAAAAGACCTAGACATTATTTTCTTGGGGAAAGACATAAAATGGATCACAATGTAGGAATTCCCTAAGAATGCAACAGGCAGAGACCGAAAACCTGAAGCTAGGAAACAGAATGACAGCGATCACAGCATTCAGCTCAGCTTTGCTGGAACTGTCAAACAACTGTGTTGCCTTCATGACTGTCATTGTTTCCAGTGGATATGGCTGGACTCATAGGGTAAGTGATTTTCCTGTTGAACTCTTGATTTAATTTTTATACAAGGATGTGTTGGTCTTTTTGTCACTGAGACAAATACCTGACAGAAATAACTTAAGGGTTGTTTCAGCTCTCATTTTCTGTGAATTCATTCTGTGGTTGGCTGACTCCATTACTTTAAGTTTCAAGCTAGGATGAGCATCATGATAGCGGGACACGTGGCAAAAGATACTGTTCTTCTTCATGGCAGACAGTAAGAAAAGAAAGTCGAGGAGAGACCAGTCACAACCCTCAAAAGCACTCCTGTACTCATCTATTCATCCAGTTAGTCGGTCTCCTAAAGCTGCCATTGCCTCCCCAAATTGCATTATCGACTGGGGCACCATAAGTTCAGCACTGTCAGGAACAGCTCATATTCAAACCATAACAGGGTGTAAGATAGTTTCTATTGTCTGCATGCCGACATCTAGTTTTAGCAGCACTACTTTTAAAAGATGTGTTTTATCAAGCATATATTTTGTTACCTTTGTGGAAAATAAAATGGATGGGTCTCTGTGGGTTTATTTATGTCATTTGCTCTGGTCCATTGGTCTATGTGTCTGTTCAATGCTGTGCTGCTTTGATTACTATGATTCTGTATTATAACTTGAAACCAGGTACCATGATACCTTCAGCGTTGCTTCTTACTCAAGATCGCTTTAGCTTCTTATGGCCTTCTGTGCTTCCAAATAAAGTTTAGGGTTTTTTTTTTTTTTTCTAGTTTTGGGAAGAATAATCATTGTAATTTTGCTGAGGATGGCCTTGAACTTGCAGGTGGCCATTTTAACTATTGTGCTGACTCTTGAATGAGGGAGGTTTTCCAATCTCATAATTGTTCTTCAATGTACTCAGTGTCTTATAACTGTCACTATAGAGGTCCTTAACTTTCTGGGTTATTTTTATTCCTACTGTTTTGGGAGCTGTGGTGATGGAATTTCACTGAGTTCATTAGTGGTGCAGAAAAAAAAAAAAAAGCTACTGCTTTGTTGTAGTTATCTTTTATCCTGCTACTGTGCTGACAATTGCTAAGTCTAGGCGCTGTCTGTGGAGGCTGAGGTGTTTTAGGGCCAGGGTTATGCCAAACAAGGATCCTTTGACTTTTTCCTTTGCTAGTTCTGGTTTTTCTTGCTGTCTCGCTCTGGCTAAGAAGTTGGGTGTTATATTGGGTAAGAGTAAAGAGAATAGACACCATTATCATATTTCGGAACTTTCCATTTTCCCCGTTCCGTATAGGTTGGCTACAGGTTTGTTATGGAGACCCCCTTATTATATTGATGGATGTTCTTTCTATTCCTAGTATCTTTGTACTTTTTTGTTTTGTTTTGCTTGGCTTTTTGTTTGAGTGTCTGCTTTGCTTGCTTTGTTTTGGGTTTCATTTTGGTTTTTTGAGACAGGGTTTCGCTATGTAGCCTGGTTGTCCTGGAACTCACTATGTAGACCAGGCTGGTGTTGAACTCAAAGATCCTCCTGTCTCTGCCTCCTAAGCACTGGGATTAAAGGTGTGCACCCCCCCCCCCAGCTCTTCAAAGTTTTTTATCATGAAGGGATGTTGACATTTCTCAAAGGCTCATTCCAAATCTATTGAGATGATAATGTGACTTTTGCCCATGGTTATATTTATGTGTTGTATACCACCTATTTGTCTTTGTGAAATCAATTTTTCACCCTTAGAATGAATTATAGCATAGGATTTTTTTTATTCACTTTCCATCCTGATCATAGCTGCATCCCTCCTCTCCTCCCAGTCCAACCCTCCCTTCTTCTCCCCCAATCCACCCTCCCCTATTCCTCAGAAAAGGGAGTGCTCCCTTCCTATCTACCCAGCTCATCAAGTTGCATCAGGACTGAACAAGTCCTCTTTCCCTGTGGCCTGGCAAGGCAGTCCTGCCAGGGATAAGTGAGTCCATGTCAGAGACAGCCCCTGATCCTCTTAGTCAAGGACCCACATGAAGCCTGAGCTGCCCATTGGCTACATCCGTATAGGGGGGCCTAGGTCCAGTCCATGTATGGTCTTTGACTGGTGCTTCAGTCTCAGCAAGCCCCTTTGGGCCCTGGTTAGTTAGCTCTATTGTTCTTCAGATGTGCAGGGATAAAGATAGAACTGAGATTGAGGAAACATCCAACCAATGCCTGGCCCAACCCAAGACCCACCCCAAGGGAAATAGCCAACCCCTGACACTATTAATGATATTCTGCTATGTTTGCAAACAGGAGTCCAGCATAGCTGTCCTCTGAGAGAGGCTCCACCCAGTGGCAGACACTGAGCCACACAGCCAAACATTAGGCAATGAGTAGGGAGCCTTGTGGAAAAGTGGAGAGAAGGACAAAAGGACCTGGAGGTGATGGGAGCATAGGATCTTTTTAATGTGCTGCTGAATTCAATTTACAATTTGTGTGCATGTGTATGTACATGTTTGTGCATCATGTGCCTAGGCCAGAAGTCAAATCCTGCTATCTATTGATCTCTACATTAGTTTTTATGTATTTTATTGTTGTTTTACTTGAGTGTTTTGCCTGCATGTGTTCTTGTATGCTCAATTTTCTTAACCAATATATTTTATTAACAACTTAGTTACCAAGCATACGTCACTTATAACCCGACTAACCAAAGCAATAGGAAATGAGGATTAATGAACACAATAACAAAACCATAAGGATATCAGTTCTGAGGAACGATTCTCCTGGCACAATCTGCAGGATTTCTTCTGCTGGAACCTAGAGTAACCAGAACCCAGAACCTCAGCAGGAGCCGGAGCCCCGAAGCCTTCCCTGAGCGGTTCTTTCTAGGAGCGTCTCGAAGTGCAGCGATGAACAGCCAAATAGATCCCAAGTCTCCAAAAAGGCCCCGCCTCCAGTCCTGGGCTCATTTATATATCTCCTCCCAGAGTCTGTTTGAGGGATCTTTTCAGCTGGCAACAATTAAGCTCCTGCATGAGGTGGCTGCTCTTCTAGTGGATTAACATCACCTGTTCTCTCATGAGACCATTCCAATCCCGCACTTGGGATCCTAAAAAACAGGTTTATCTCTCCTTCATATTCTTGTGCACCATGTGCATTCCTGGTACCCGTGAAGGTCAGAAAAGAGCTTTGGATCCCTAGAGACTAGAGTTGCTAATGGCTGTGAGCCACCATGTGGGTGCTGGGAATCAACCTCAGGTCTTCTGTCAGAGAAACAAGTGCTCTTAACCTCTGAGCCATCTCTCTAGCCTACCCTCCTTTTTTAGCAATGTCCCACCGATGTTGAGCTCACAGATTGGCTATAGGAGCTAGCCCCAAAGGCTCAGAGGTCCTCCTGTCTCTGCACACACCACTGGCTCCTCCCCAGCGCTGAGATTACAGGCACCACTGCCACGCCCAGCTCCTTGTATAAGTGCCGGCACACCACACTGAGGTCTTCATGTCTGTGCTGCCAGCACTTTACTGACATAGTGGTTATTTTCTTTCGTGAATTGAAATGCATCATTCCAGGCTCTCTGTACTTTAGGATTTACACTGAGACAGCTGTTGTTTTTCTGATCCATTTGTTACATGTGTGCATGCGTGTGCACATATGTACATGTAGGTGCGCACATGTGTAAGTGTGTCCACATGGAGAGGCTAGAGGGTGATGTTGGATGGCTTCTACTATTATTCTCCACCTTATCTCTTTAAGCTGGGTCTTTTATTGAACCTGGAGTTCACTGATTGGCTAGAGCGGCTGACCTGCAAGCTCTGGAAATGGAGCTGGCTCCACATTCACTCCCAGCACTAGTGTTACAGACACATGAGAGGGTACTTGGCTTTTTTTTTTTTTCTAGAGTGGGTACTGATCTGAACTCAGGTCCTTGTGATTTCTGTGGTAGACACTGCTGACTGAGCCATCTTCCCTGCCCCTCACCTGTTACAGTATTTTGTATCCGTTCAGCCTACAAAGTAAATAACTGACACAGAGAGACTGAAACGTACTTTAAAGCTGCCAGCAATTCGCCAGGCAGAGTCTGAACTGATTCTAATCTACTCGTAAACTAAACAAACTACTCTAAACCTTATACATATATTCCAAACACTTGCCACTATGACCCCTGGGCCGGTCCGCATCCAGTTTCCACCATCCTCCACCAACCGTCCAAAACCCCCTCCTCCTACCGTCAAACTTTTCTCCTCCCTTCTAGGAAGTCCCGCCTTCCACTTCCTGTCCTTCTGCCCAGCTGATTGGCAGTGATACATTCACTTAGCATTCCTCCACAATTCCCCCTTTTAGTCAAACAAACAAACAAACAAACAAAACCTCTTTTACCCATACAGTTATATCATTACTCCAAATACAATATATATACACAAGAACCACAAAACAATCATTATATTTATGTTACAATGTTTTGCTGTCTTCAGCCCCATCCCCATCAGAGACTTGAGAAGGAATAAAATCAATTAGCTGAGCAATTAGGAAGTGCAGGTTAGCAGCTTCAAAAAAAAAAAAAAAAAAAAAAAAAAAAAAAAAAAATGACAGAGACACTTGGCTACCTGAATAGTCACTCGAAACTCTTTAACACGTTGGAGCATCATCTTCAGCCTTCTGACCCATTTTATCTGACAGACATGTTAGTGAAACAGAGACTATTGAGGACTTGCCTACCCTGTCTTGACAGAGTTAGGCTGTCAACTCCACCTGCCTCTAAGTTTGCCCATTTCAGGCAGAATAACGTCAGTGGCAGACAATAAGGACATTTTTTTTTGCTCAGGGGCAGGTTTGCCACATCTGAAGCCATCTCCATAAGGAGGTTCCTCAATGCTCATTTCCTTCTTTAAGTCAGGCTGGGTGTTGCCAGGAGTCAACCTGTCTCATTTTCAAAGAATCCTCAAACAAAATTTCTTTAAATGCCATATTCTGTAGGTCTCTGAGGTTTTTGAAGACTTAATCTAAATATTTTACTTTATCTATTAAATCTAAGATCTATAGTCTTGTGATAAAATTGAATAGTACAATGAATTAAAAATTTATTTTACCTCAATATCTAATATTCTATACCAATGAATGAAAACTAGCCTTGTGAGTAACAATTAAGGCCTTAAGTTGAAGAGTAAGTTCAATAATCTACCTTTTGTCCTATATATTTTTTTATTTTCAGAGAAAATTCCCCAAATTCAGCCTCGTTCTTTCTCTGAACAAAGGAACAAAGCCAATAATAACACAATCAATTCTCAATGAAGATAAACCTCCATAGCCCAAAACCTAACTCAACCCCCCTTTAAGGGAAATGGGACGGCATTCTTTTTTTAAAGCTTCTTCAGGCTGATTTGGGACAAATAATATCTATACAGGGTCCCAAATAAAACTAGGAAAATGGTTAAGCAAGCTAGAGATAGAATTTGTGGTCCAGTCTCTAATTGTTGAAAATTCGAGCTTAATAAAAGTCCTGGGTGGGACGGTCTGATATGCTGGACCAATTGGAATCAGGAGCTTTCTCCAAAGCTGTCTTGGGAGATATTCTGAAGACAACAGCAACTTAAGCAGTTGTGGATGGAACGTGAGGAATGCAGCATGCTGGAGGATGAATCCTGTTGGGTCTGATCCAGCATCAGTGTCTGGTACTTTAATTCTGAAATTATATAATTTTTTACAAGTATTATACAATTTAAAAACTATAAATACATGAGGTGTGCAGGATGCACAAGCATTACACAATCAAGGTTAGTCCTGTAGTTTGAATTCATGTACGTATAGACTGACTTAAGTCAGTAGTCTCCTTTTCATCCAGGTCTGTTTTATTTTGACCTCTTTCAAAAAGGGAGTATAATATTACCATTACCAAAGACCATACAATCATTATTTAATTGAAATCAAAACAAGATTGTATAGTTATTAATGTCCTTCTCTAGGCTCTGTGGCACCTGATGAATAGGTTAAGCTGCTACCTGTTTCCCGAGGAAATGCACCCAGTTTTAGAGACAAGCCGGTTGCCCTGAGCAAAAGAAGAGAAGGCATTAAGCCTTACATAAACTTATGTATACCTTAGGCATCTTGTACCTGGGTTTTCACCTTCTTCTTGGCCTGTGGCTTTTGTCATTTGTGCTTTTGTTTTGTCTTAGACATGCACTGTTATAAACCAAAATGACATTCAATGCTGTTTTGGACCACAGTATTTTAGGCTTTTCCTGGTCTTTTCTGTGTCACTCTGTGGGCCCACTTTTCTGTTCTCCTTAATGAGTCCACTCTTGTGTCACTGTTGTCACTCTGGTCCACTCTTCTGTCACTGTTGTCACTCTGGTCCACTCTTCTGTCATTGTTGTCACTCTGGTCTATTCTTCTGTCACTGTTGTCACTCTGGCCCACTCTTCTGTCACTGTTGTCACTCTGGTCTACTCTTCTGTCACTGATGTCACTCTGGTCCACTCTCCTGTCACTGTGGTCACTCTGGTCTACTCTTCTGTCACTGTGGTCACTCAGATTTTCTTGCTTTTTCTTCCCCCTTTACTTTTGAGAATGATATCCATATGTTATCCAAAGAATGGTAAGCACAGACCAATAGAATATTTGAGTTCATACTCTCTATTATAATCAGTAAGTAAACACTTTAGGGATTGGAGGGTGGCTCTGTGGTTAAGAGCATTTGCTGCTCTCACAGAAGATTTGAATTTAGTTCCCAGCCCCCTCAGTTAACAGCTCACAGTACCTGAATTTCCAGCTCCAGGGGATCTGATGCCCTCTCTGGCTTCCTGGGGTACTTACATGCAAGTGAGCATACATGTATGCAAACACACACAAATAAATAATAAAACTTTATCTTAAAGTTTCTATTTCAATGATGAAAACCATGACAAAAGCAACATGGGGAAGAAAGGGTTTATTTGGTTTATTCTCCATGTTCACCTTGAAAGAAGTCAGGACAGGAACTCAAACACAACAGGAGCCTGGAGGCAGGAGGCTGGTGCAGAGGCCATGGACGGGTGCTTCTCACTCGCTTGCTCTCCATGGCTTGCTCAGCCTGCTTCCTTAGAGAACCCAGGACCACCAGCCCAGGGATGGTACCACCCACAAGGGCTGGGCCCTCCCCCATCAATCACTAATTAAGAAAATGTCCTACAGCTGGATCTTATGGGGGAATTTTCTTGATTGAGGTTTCTTCCTTTTGGATGACACCAGCTTGTGTCCAGTTGGTATAAAAGTAGCCAGCATAATCTTTAAAAAGTAGTTAAGCATTTTACATAGGCAATGTTGTGATCAGAATGCACCAGGCTCCAGACATTCAGGCCAGAGCCACCCTAACACCCCCCAGCCTAGAAAGAGCTCAGAAGTGGCCCAACTTCTTGAGTCTGAGACAGCAAATAAAGAAACTGGAGTTTAGGGAATTATTTTTAAGTCTGAGAGACAAAGATGAACACGCACACATATGCAAACATTTTTTAAAAAACATCAAAAGTAGAAATTTATTTTTGGAATCATTTAAACAATCACCCTAGAGCTTGTGAATTTTTTCATAGTCTCTAATATTAAAAATTAAAACATAATTATCACCACCAAAAAGTAGCATATTTTTTCTTCTTTCTCATGAAATTAATGCCCATTTTCTATCTCTGGGTGGTCCACATTATTTTTATTGCAACCTAACGGAAACAATTATATGTATGTAACAAATTATTTTCAATCATTTTCTATTAATACATGGCAAAAGAACCCACCCCCAAATGCCCATGAATTAGGTAATACTGTCTTTTAAGCATATTTTAATATATACTTTTTAAACCAGGTATAGTTCCTAAGGCTGGACTCCAGGGCATAAATTAGCACATCAAAGTGTTTGGACAATTCTAAGTGTAACCCATGTTCTCCATATGTGTTGTACAGTCACACTTGCCCCTGTTGTAACGTGGTCATCTAGAGAAAGGAAAATGGTAGATAAGAGGATGCCGATAAAGAAACACGGATCTCAGCACTTGGGGGCAGAGACAGGGGGATCGCTGTGAGTTTCAAGCCAGCCTGCTCTATATAGTGAATTCCAGGATAGCCAGGACTATACAGAGGGACCCTATCTCAAAATGTTGAGTTAATCTTCATAAAAAGCAAAGAAAGAAGAGAAACATGGAGCTGTGCCTTTCATTTGCCTTGAGCTAAATTCCAGATCACTGAAAGGCTGGTCAACCTCTGGGTTTCTGCTCTTGGTCTCTGTGGAAGCAAAATGACTATACTGGTGTCATAGGCCTCTAGTGTTAGTTCCACCATGGCCTGGCTTTGGCTCTCTTTCTTACAAAAAGCTCTCCCCCAGACTCAGGAGACATCCCATGTCTTTGATCCACCACCTGTCAAACAGTTAGCTAAAGCAGGCCTAGAAGATTCTCCTCCTGGGCCCAATGCCTCCTCCATGCTCCGGAAGCATGGGGACTGTGCATTCCTTGAGCCTTCATACATGCCCCCATCCCTCTCTACACATCTGGGAAAGATGCGTGCCCGACCATGAGGTAACAGAGCAGGCATGATGAGTCCCAGATGTTAGACACGGCAGCTGGCCTTGAACTTGCAAGATCACAACTAGGAACAAATGTATAGATTTTCTTTGCTTATTGTTTTACATGAAGCTGAGGGGGAAACCAACTGATCAGTCACTGAAAGACCAGAAAGAGTTGTCATTTTAAAAGGTAGAGGAAACGCCTGAAGGATTTTATTTTAGTTCACCTCAACAGTAGCAGTGGGTGTAGCCATCTGCGGCACACGACATTGTCCCCTGAACTCTGTAAGTATGCGGTTCCAAATCAGGTACTACTGTAATTATAATTTCCCTCTGTCTATTACAGGTGTTATTTTAATTTCCATATTGCCCCAAGACGGTTTATTTTCCATTTCAAATAAATAGATGCGTATAGTTTGTGCCAGGGAGCCAGGGGTTCATAAGCTGATGCTGCCATCTGGTGGTCATCTTGGGAAGTGACAAAGGCAAGCGAGTTGGAAGCCTTTTGTAGTTCAAAGGTATTTGTGGGGCTGTTTGTTTGAGATAGGGCCCCCATGTATCCTTCGTGCATGCTATGTGGCAGAGGATAACCTTGAATTCCTGATCTCCCAAGTTTAGTGTGTGCTGGGCGTGGAGATCGGGGTACCGGAGTTGAGTCTTTAAAAAAAACACAAGCCCCTTAGTTTGCCACAGAGGCTCACTTGGATGGCTTTGATGGCAAACACGAAGCTACCAGAAATGTGCAGCCCTTACTGTAAGAATCTGAAACGACTGACTACCAGGTGTGATGGTGCACGCCTTTAATTCCAGCGCTCTGGGGGCAGGTAGATCTCTGAATTTGAGGTCAGCCTGGTCTACAAAGTGAGTTCTAGGACAGCCAGAGTTACATAGAGAAACACTGTCTGGGACCACCCTCTGCCAAAAAATAAAAGAGCCTGGAGGGTATTCCATCACTAGCCAGATGAGGACAAGAACACAGAAAGGAGGGGTGTGGTGCCAGAGAAGTGGCCACTAGAACCCAGACCATAGCACAGCTCCTGCGCCCCAGTTCTGGCGGCACCTGCCCACTGTCAATCTTTTCCATAGCTCTTCACCTGTGTTTTTAATACACATGATATACATTTTTTTTAAATCTCATGGTAATTATTTTAAATATATTTTAATTCCTTCTTTGAAAATTCTGTACGTGTACACAATACATTTTGATCAAACCTACTCTCACTCCCCTCCATACACACACACACACACACACACACACACACACACCCTATCAAGTCAAATTAGTCAAGTCAAATTAGTCCTGCCCATCTGTACATGAGTGCGGCATCATTCACTGGAGCATAGATAACCTACGAGCAGCCACACCGCCAAAGGAAAATGATTCCTCCTCCCTCCCTCAGGACCGTAAGCTGCCTATAGCTCCTCTTGGGCAACAGCCCCATCGAGTGCAGGAGACAGCACTGCCCAGCATTCCTTCCCATGCCCGCCTCTCACATTCTTCCCACCCCTCGTCCTCGATTTCCCCTAAGCCTTAAGGGATGGGATGACACAGATGTCCCCTTTAGGGCTGAGCACTCATGGCCACTTACTCTCATCACTTTGACCAGTCAGGAGAGTCTGCACTCACCACCACTCCCTGCAAAAAGAAGCTTCTCTGACCAAGGTGGAGAGCAGCACAGATCTATGGGTACAGACATAAATACCTAGAAGGCAGTTTGATAACACAACTACTTAGCGCAATAATAGTAGATTTCCCCCCCCCACCCCCGCACCCTCCCTAGCGTCTATGACCTCCCTAGCCAGGGTCTTTAACCAGCTCACAGTGCCAGACATGGATTCCTCATTCTCTCTATGGAGCTGGCCTTAAGTCCAAGCAGAAGGCAGTTGGTTATCCTCATGCCAGCCATGCCACTACTGCACCAATGAGCATCTCTCACTCGGCAGGTTCTTACTGTAGCGTGCGGGGGTCCAACGCTGGCTAACACCATGGATCCTAACTCTTCTCCAGCATCTCCCAGCACTACGAGGCCGGCCAGCCGGAGGGGGGACGGGGGGAGACTGGTTCCCTCTATGTCCTGCAACTAAAATGTGCAGTCTTAGCAACAAGAACCATAGGAAATACCCTGGGTGGTTCTGTCAGCCCCTGGGGCCGCTTTGGCCAGTAACTCACAGGCAGCACCGTATGCATCCCACTGAGATTTTCATCTAATAAGCCCATGGTTTTAAGAACATCTCCGTCTACCCAAGTTCAAACTCCCTTTCAAGTTTTTTTTTTAAATATTTATTTATTATGTATACAGTGCACATTAGATCACATTATAGATGGTCGTGAGCCACCATGTGGTTGCTGGGAATTGAACCCAGGACCTCTGGAAGAACAGACAGTGCTCTTAACTGCTGAGCCATCTCTCCAGCCCCTCCCCCCTTTCAAGTTTTTAAACTTACAAACTAACGGGTTTCCATAAGACTTTTAATACTTCAGCTTTTGGCAGCTCGTCCTCCATCTCCTCCTCTCCCCCCTCTCCCTCCCACTTCTCAGCATCCGCCCCCCCCCCCACTTCATATCACTCATGTTCTGCTCTCCCCTTCAATTAGGGGAGGGTTGAAAGACCGCAGGTTTCCACACAGCCTTTCCATACACTCGGTACCTTGGTTAACCTCTCACCCGCCCTCTCGTTCCCACCCTCTCCCTGATTAGACCTTTCTGCCCTCAATATCCCCTTTCCGCTTCCGTCTCACCTATAGTATACTATCTTCCGACCTTACTTCACCCCCGTAGCCCGCTTCCTGGCAGGTACTCTAAGTTTATTTATATTTTTAAAAAGATTTACTTATCATTTATACAGTATTCTGCCCACACGTGTGCCTGCCCACCACAAGAAGGCACTAGATCTCATTACAGGGGTTGTGAGCACCACGTGGTTGCTGGGAATTGAACTCGGGACCTTCGGAAGAGCAGCCGGTGACTCTTAAAGCTTTGAGCCGTCTCTGCAGCCCTCCAAGTTTATAAAACAACATGTGAGGCCGGGATCCATGTATGAGAGGCCGCGGTGTGTTTGCCTCCTGGGTCTGTCTGAGTTAACGCACTCACTATAATAACTTCTCCAGTTCCTCCTTTTATCTTCCGATGTCCTGACTCCACTTTTCTTTACAGCTGAATAAAATCCCACTGCGTATGTGCTCCGTTTCCCTTATCGATTCACCTAATAGGTGGACTTGGAGGTTGATTCCATTTCCTAGCTACTGTGAATAGAGCAGCAGTCAACATGGATGTGCAAGCGCCCAGGAACGGTATAGGTAGGTCATAAGGTAGTTCTATTTCTAGGCTTTTGAGAAACATCCAGACTGATTCTAAAGTGGCTACAGCAGTTTACATTCCTACCAACAATATATGATGGTCCCCTCTTTCCACACACCCATGCCAGCATTTGTCGGCATTTTTATTGCTGTTGGTGGCCACTCTTTTTTTTTTCTTAAAGATTGATTTATTTATTATTATGTATATAGTGCTGAAGAGGGCATCAGATCACATTATAGATGGTTGTGAACCACTATGTGGTTGCTGGGAATTGAACTCAGGACCTCCAGAAGAGCATCCAGGGCTCTTAACCTCTGAGCCATCTCTCTAGCCTCTGGTGGCCACTCTTAACTGAAGTAAGTGCTGACACATGAGACGAGATGGGATCTTAAAGGAGTTTTAATCTGCTTTTCCCTGGTGATAAAGGGGGTTGATAAGGCTTAACTCTTTTTTTTAAGGTGTTTAACAGTCATTTGTTTTTCTAGAGAACTTTCTAACCAGTCCCATGGTCCATTTCTTAATTGAGTTGTTTTCTTGAAGTTTAGTTTTGATATTTCTTGGTCATAATGTACATTTTTGCCATCTATATCCCACTCACCAGAACGAATAAACATTCTTGGGTTATACTGTCCAGCAGAATGTCCTTTACAGCTGTTGGTGCTCTCTTGTCTGTCCCATCCTGCTAGCCTCCAGCTGACCATGGCTGGAAGTCACATAGAAGATGAGGCAACTGAGATGCTAAATTTTTAACTTTACATAATTTCAGTCAATTAAATTTAACTAGCTACATGTGGCCAGCAGCTGCCACAGGTCAAGGTCAGCATGCTTTATTTACGGCAGCATTCTTGATACTAAAGAGTACTTAAGTCCCCAAGCTGCTCAATACTCGTAGGTGTTCATTTAATGACTCAGTAAACAACAGGGTAGGGGAGGACCGGAAGTAGTAGGTTAGATTTAAATAGAAGTCTGGGTGGTGCTTAACCAGGAGTGATGGTAAAGTCAGACGGAGTAGAACGTGCCATAGCGCTAAATGTCACCATCATGTTGTCTGTTCCAGCTGAGGAGAGTAGTGGCCCCAAGAGTAGTGAGCCCGCCACGGGATGGTGTGCATGGGCTTTGCAGACAGACGTTAGTCTGATGCTGCCCTGATGGTCGGCTGAGGGTGGGTTCCCACAGACACCCCTGGCAAGGAGTTCACAGCAAGTCTTACAGAGGCCAGGCAACTCCCACCCGAATGTGAGCCTGGTCTTAGGGGAAGCCTGGCTCCTTAAGGGGAGTTCGGAGTTAATTATAAAGACCTCACAGCTGTTGCTGGACCCAGGCAAGCTTAGCATTTAGAGGCCGTCCTTCCAGAGCTACATATCCAAATCAGTCAGAAAGGGCAGAGTAGACATCCTAAGGCAAAACACATCCCAGGCACTGAACATCCTCCAATCATATTTCTTCAGACCCATGGTGAGAAAAAAAAGTTTTTAAAGTGTGGTTCCGTCAATTCCAGGAGTTGACCATGTTTACAGATGAAGCAGAAAGACTTGGCTCGTGAGATTTCAAACCCCTCCCTTTGGTTACATTGCTGTAGGACTCGGCCCATAGCAGGAAGCAGAGGAGCCTGATGCTCTCTTCTAAGTGGGTGAGTCCACCAGGCCTATAACAGTGCTTGCTTCTCCACTGTTGTACCAATGTATGGCCCAGGGCCCGGTGAGGGTGCAGTTGTGATGCCCGTGCTCTGCATCAGGTCCCAAGGCCTGAGGTTTTGCAGTCTCTAACAAGCTCCTAGGCAGTGCTGCAGCAGCTGGTCACCATCCACACGTCCATCACAGAAGGATGGTGAACGACAGTTTCTCCACAGTCTCACGGAGGCACAGCTGTAGCTCATCCAATGCACGCTCACTGGATGGCTGGTAAACAGTAGCCAAGAGCTCCTGTGTTCTGGTGAAGAGGCTGGCTGGGAAAGGGCTAAATTCAGGGTGTACCCGCCCTTGGTCATGGGGTGCAAGTCTCTGTGGCTGGTAAACTTTAGAGGCTAATGTTATTTGCTATCATCTTGACCCAAGTGGGCCTAGACTTCTGAACAGGAATTTAGCAGATTTTTCACAAAGCATAGAACGCATCTTCTTCGTGTGATGGCAGAATGTGGAATAAGGCGAAAGGTGGGCCTCTGAGCATGCCCATGGGAATTGATTACATTAACTGATGTGTGCAGATCCACCTTAGTTGTGAGAGGGGACCGTCACCTGGGAGAGGACTATTGGAGAAACCAAGCTGAGCATTAGCATCTATTCACAGCTTTGCTTCCATGTCATAGTAGATGTCATGTGACTTCCCTGCCACCTTGAACTGTGAGCTCAAATCAACTTCTCCTTTAGGTTGTTTTTTCATGTGTTTTATACCCTCTTCTGACCTGTACTGACATGCAGGAAGGGGGGGAAAAAACCTAAGACAGCCCTCTACCCGTATTGAACTGATGGTGTATAGCCCCCTTCCATGTCCTTAGTCACACGGGCCCCTGGATTACAAAGGGGAAGATTCCCAGAGTGCACAGTACATGCCAGACCCACTCTGCACGCTCACGGCAACTCTTGAGATGTACATGATCAGGTCAGGGATAAACTCAGCAGGATGAAGTGTGTGGTTTGAATGCGAAATATCCCCAGTAAACTAACTCATGCCTGAATGTTTGGTTCCCTAGCTGGTGGCCCTATTTTAGAAGGCTGTAGAACCTTCAAGAGGGGAAACATCTATGAAAGAAGTGGGTCGTCACTGGAGACACCGGGACTCTGGGAAATCCAGTGAAGAAAGGTACAGGCATAAATGACCCAAAGAGAAAGAAGACTCTGTGTGTTACAGGTAGCAGAGCCGGAGGGGCTGGAATGCTCGAGACTTATGGAGACTTATGGAGCCCAGATGATTCCACAGTAGCTCCAGATGCCAGACATGGAACTATAGGAGTTGGTGCAGTTTGGTCTTGCTTTGTCTCACACTTTCCTTGCTAAACCCCCTTTGATATATCTTCTTTCCTTTTGAAATGGAAATGTTTACTCTGGGGCCATTGTTCATTGGAATATATAATTTGTTTTTTAAATTATTATGTATAGATTACCTCTAGTCTCAGAAGACTACACAGACACTGGAGGTTGGGGTGGATGAACTTTACATTACAAAATGGCCGTGAGCTCACGGGGTCCAGGGACAGAGCGTCATGCTCTGGATGTGAAATGCCCCCTATGGGCAAATGCATTTGAACATATGGTCCCCAGCTGTTGGTGCTGTTTAGGAAGTGGAGGCTGGCTATTGAGTTGGCCACTGGGGGCAGGGAGGGTGGGGGGGGGGGAGACAAGAAGTGGGATTTGGTAGTTCAGCCTGACTACATAGGCATTATGATCAGCTTCTTCCACCATGTCTTCCCCACCATGACGGACTGTGTCTTTTCTGAAACTGAAGCCCAAATGAGCCTTCCTGCCCTCTTTGGGTTTTTTTTTTTTTTTTTCAGGCATTTTGTCATAGCAATATGGAAACTAACTACTATGAGCATCACCCAGTGAAATGTGATTAGCCCACTTTTCAAGACTTGGATAGCTTGAGAATCCTTTGCTATCAAATATGCCAGGGTCCACTCATTGATTCGTGTGTTAAATACACATCTATTGGTTACCTGCTCTGTGCTAGGGGCTAGACTAGCAGAGACAAACCGTACGGTGCGTTAACCTGTGGACGCCATTCATGGTTTAACACCAACAGTCTAAGACGCCAGAGCCCACAGAGTCCGCTGATGCCACTGGGTGCTCCTCTCTGAGTAGAAGTGTACTCACCTATTCCTTTGGTGTTATCAGCTATATACCTGAAGACTGGAGTGTTTTGTGCTGTGCTGCAGCCCTTCTTTTTTTCTTTCTTTCTTTTTAAAGATTTATTTATTTAGTATACAGTGTTCTATCTGCATGTAACACCTGCAGGTCAGAAGAGAGCAGCAGATTTCATTGTAGATGGTTGTGAGCCATCATGTGGTTGCTGGGAATTGAACTCAGGACCTTTGGAAGAACAGGCAGTGCTCTTAACCTCTGAGCCATCTCTCCAGCCCCAGCCCTTCTTTCAATTGTCATTAGTTGCATCTTTATTCTCCTCCTTAGCACATTCTAAGCTGGAGAAAAATGGTTCAGTAAGCACCTGTTGGAACACTTGGAACTGTCCCAACCCTTTCGTTAATGGGGGTGGGCAGGGCGGTGAGGGCACAATGACAGACTGCTCACTTGTCTATGCAGCCTGTGAGCTCCTTCTGACCAGGCTCCTGGAAAGCACACCTCTGTACACACACACACACACACACACACACACTGGGACAGAACCTGGTGGCCTTGCGTCACCCTCCAGCTGGGCCTAAGATGTTACCCAAGGGGTTCCTAGTGGGAACAGGATTAAAGAGCATTTAATTTTAGGCAAAGCTGTTGGGATACAGGCTTCCCCCAGACTAAGGGCCCACCTTGAGCTCTGGCCTCAGCTGACACTTCTTCGCCTGGGCTCAGGAGACACACAAGGGGCTACTCTCTAGTCTACTGAGAACCTTTCAGTACGCCAAAAGGAACTCCACGCCCTCCCTAGCTCTGAAAGACTGTCTTACTACACATAGCAGCAGTTTTTAAAAAGCAACCTTAAATCACGAGGTCTAAATCCGTGACAATGAACAAATACCTCGAATTTTCCCCTTTGCGGGTCTTTCTGCTGAAAACAAAACAAATCCTCAGTTACCTAATCCTGGCCACCCCTGTGCAGAACACTGAAGGCTAAAAACTTCAAAAACAGCCATTCTCTCCTGTTTTCCATTCTGTTTTTGCCCCGCCAATCCCTCCCCCACACACATTCATGGAATGACCTCACCTGATTTTTATATAGAAAATTGAGTCCATCTGGTGTTGGCTCCCTCCAACCCCCTCATCTCTATTTGAATGCAATCTGGGAACCCTTTGTCTCCCCTTTCCCTTCCCTCTGATTGTAAGGAAAATGAGCCCCCACCTTCTCTTCCCCTCTATTTGGTCTCTGTCCCCAAGGAGGAGGGACTGCCCTCCTCACCCACAGACTGCCTCGAAACAAAACCTGAGCCTCCTCCTGCACCTTGAAATCCCCCAAAGTTCTTTCCCCTAGGAAATGAATTCCCACTCTATACAATTTTGACCCTAGATTTTTTTTAACTGTTTTCCCTTGGTTTTCATACCTGTGTGAATTTTCTAAGTTAGATATTTCATCTTTTGCAAATAATGGAATGGACTGAAATCCTTATCTCTCTGATACCTAGAGCCTTCCTGTCTCTAAAGTGGATTCTCAGAGCTCAAGTCTGAGCATGGTTATCTGTCCTTTACAAGACTCCCAAAAAGTATCTAGCAGAAAAACGCCACGTGCCTTCTGACCTGGATGCCACCTTGCTGGAGGCCCGAAACAGGCCCTTAAAGACGTAAAATTCATAGACCTATATACTCTGTTCCCATGCGGAATGAACCTGTGACCCTCCGGCCGCCTCAGCCCTCACAGCATCTTCAGGGATTGGGGTTCTCAGGAGCACTTACCTGAGGAGTGGAGCAGGATCTTCCTTCCTTTGTGGACAGCCTACACAAGGGGCAGCCCCCCCCCCCATCCATTCCTTTGGAGATATGTTGAATAACTTTAGGTGTCTATCTGCTTGTGTACTTTTGATTGTATTATTTTGATGGTTTTCAACTTTATTTTCATATTTTCAAGTCCAAATTTGACCAATTCTTAGGATTTACCCAAGGTATCAAATTTATATCTTTGAAGTGTTTACCCTCCCCCCCCCATTTTACTGTTTAAAATTTGATTTATAGAACATGATACACAATAGCAAATTATAACACAAGAAGGGTCTGTCAAATTAATGAGACCTGCCCAGATAGTTAGGAGGAGGAGGAGGAAACAAAAAGAACCATATGGTAGGAGGAGAGAGCCAATTCATTCAAGTGGTCACCATGGTTCCCCGGTAAATGAATGGTTAAAAAAAAAAAAAAAGTGAAATAATGGTGAGGGGCACCAAATACTTACCAATATAGCCAACCTTGTTGGCTTGCATTTTTTTTTTTTTTTTACTTTATGATTTCCCTCCCTTTCCTCCTCCACTGCCTTCCTGGGACCCACACCCACCAAGGCTGAGATAATTGAAAAGGCTGCTGGTAATACAAGCCTCTTCCCAGAAGAAGACAGGCACTCTTCAGGATAATAAAACCCGGGAGCTGTGCCAGCAGCATGGGCTAGCTGCTAGGTCTCAGATAACCCACCTGGAAGCCAGATGACCGCAACGGCCTGTTCCTCTATTGTACGGACCTGAAGCTCCCCACATCTCTCTAGCAGCCAAGGTGGGTGAAGCAGGGACGTCCACACCAAAGGTCTAGGCCACAGACTGGCCATGCATGCCAAGTTCACGACGAAGGGCTACTGTTCCAAGGAGAAGAGGGTAAAGCGATTGTGGCTTGGGGGATTCTTTGTGTTCGTAGGCAGCAGACAGACATGGAAGACCTGCTGAGGACAGCAAGGAGCACAAATGTCCAGGAAGAAGGTATCAAATGCTGGCAGAGGGCTGGAGAGATGGCTCAGCAATTAAGAGCACTGATGACTCCTCCAGAGGACCCAGGTTCAATTCCCAGCACCCATGTGATAGCTCACAACTGTCTGTAACTCCAGTTCCAGGGGATCTGACACCTTCACACAGACACACACACATGCAGGCAAATCACTAAGACACGTAAAATAAAAATAAAAAATAAAAAATAAAAAAGCTGAAGGAAAGGCTCAAAAGCCATCCTCCTCCAGGCTGTAGGGTGAGCTTCTTGCTACCTTCTAATTCCAACAGGTCAACTTCATTAAACACGCAGATAAAGACTGGGTGGAAGTAGCCTTCACTTAAACAAGAAAGCAAGATAGACTGGCTTATGCCCACAGCTACACAAAGGCATGCTAAGGAATGAGACAGAAACTGAAGGAACAGATGACAAGACTCATCAAAAAAAAAAAAAAAAAAATCTGGGGAAACGAAAAGCTGTTGAATGCATGGTGCCAACACATAGCTGAGCTGTGAAAGCAGTAACCTGAAACAAGAGCCTGTGCAAAGGAAGCTGGGTGCCTGACCAGAGCTGGGGAAATGTCTGTATTTGGGGCCCAGGTACCTGCAAAGAGAAGGAAAAGGACAGGCTGCACAGTGCAGGAGTGTGAGCAGGACCCCTGGACAGGACATCGCTGTGCTCGAGGTTCCCCGGTCAGCCCGCACAGCCAGGGGACCGACCCTCCCTCCTTTTGCAGAAGACAGGAGATGAACAGGAATGGGATGGCGGAAGCCAGCCTTACGCTTAGGATGAGGCCGTCTTCCACCTTTCACGTTCCTGTCGGAGACTGCCAATAGCCGTTCCCAGGTAAACCACTGAATTCATCGTTCCAAGTGAGTGTGTGTGTGTGTGTGTGTGTGTGTGTGAGAGAGAGAGAGAGAGAGAGAGAGAGAGAGAGAGAGAGAGAGAGAGAGAGAGAGAGAGAGAGAGAGATCAAAAGAAGATCGATAAAACTGGGCCTGGTGGTGCACGCCTTTAATCCCAGCGCTCAGAAAGCAGAGGCAGGCAGAGCTCTGTGAGTTCTAGGCCAGCCTGGTCTACAAAGTGAGTCCAGGACAGCCAAGGCTACACAGAGAAACCCTGTCTCAAAAAACGAAAAACAGCAAGAAAGAGAAAGAGGAGAGAGAAAGAAAGAAAGAGGAAAGGAAAGAAGAGAGAAGGAAGGAAGGAAGGAAGGAAGGAAGGAAGGAAGGAAGGAAGGAAGGGACAGACAAAGCCCAGCAGGGCGGGGAATGCATGGCAGCAGGAGCTGAGGAGGCTGGTCACAGTGCACCAGGAGTCAGGAAGTAGAAAGCGGGGTGGGACTACTGAGGCAGTTTGGATGAGAAATGTCCTCCATAGGCTTATATATTCTAACATGTTCCCCAGTTTTTGCTGTGATTTGGGAAAGATGTAGAACCTCTCCGAATTATAGCCTTGCTGGAGGAAGTATGTCACTAGGGGCAGGCCCAACTTCTGGTTCCCTCTCCCTGCTCCCGCCACCTGTTTATGGGTCTCCCTACCTTTTTGAACTCTCTCTTTGTCCTGGGACCATAGCCTTTTCTCCACAAATTGCTTTTGCTCACAACGATTATTACAGCACCAGAAAAAGTAACAAATACAGCTCTAAAAACAAACAAACAAAAAACCCATAAGCCCCGCCTTCAGTGACCTACTTCCTCCCATGAAACTCAGTGGCTCATAACCATCTACAATGAGATCTGGTGCCCTCTTCTGGTGGGCAGGCACACATGCGAGCGGAATATGTATAAAAAATAAATATTTAAAAAAGAAAAGAAACTCATGCTCCTAAATAATACACGTCCTGCCAAAACGGGGCCACCAGCTAAGGGCCAAGTGTTAAGTCACACTAGCCAGCGGGGAACCTTCCACGTTCAGACTGCAACAGTAGTGCGAACATACTGTGCAGAACAGCTAGAAACGGAGTTGAGGCAGCCTGTCTCCAGAGCAGTGAAGATAGCAGAAGCTGGCTCAGGACAGCTAGGCTAGGGGACCGCTTACTTCCCCCATGAGCCACAGTGCATCATTTGACTTCGAAAATTATAGACATAGATTGCTCCAGTAAGAATAAATTACATTTTGAAAAGGAATTTGTCTGACATTCCTAAGAATTAAGTGTTTTGTGCATATGTGTGTGCTCTAGACAGAGAGGGACTAGAGCACGCTTTGCTCCTGCTAATTGCCTGCAGATGCGTAAATTTCTTCAGGGTATAAGGAAGGATGTCAGAAACCACAGTGTGTGACTGGCTGAAAGCTGCGCCCACCCCCATCCCCCCACCCCCCCGCCCCATCCTACCTTCCAAGTTGAAAGGGCACAGCTGCCAGGGCCTGTGGAATTGCAACGCGGGGATCTTGCTATGCTTATTTGTATCTCATAGCCCTGAGCCAAGAGGCACCTGCCTTGGCAGCTAAACACCGTGAGCTTCAGGGGTAGAAGTCAGCCAGCCCCGCCACCGATGCTAGCTTCAGCTGGAAGGAAAGCTGATTTTACAGAGAGCAGTGGCACCTGGACTGAGGCCTGTGGGGGTGGGTGAGGGCACGGGGGTGGGGGGGGGGCAACTGGCTTTGGGAAGGACCTATCCCCGAGGGTGGAGCTAACTCCTTGTCCTGTAACCTTCCTACATGAGCCTCTCAGGGGAGACTCATAAAGAAGCCATGAAACTAGTGGGTACCATTTCACTGAGTGACAGAATAGAGTGTGATGGTTTAATCACTTCTAGAAGAACTGCAAACGCATGCATAAAGCCCAGCTGTCCCACATTTGCTGGCATAGAGACTAAGCAAACTCCTTGGTTATTAATTAGTGTCTTTACTCACTGCCTTCTTTTTCACCTTTTTGTTTTTAAACTATGGATGTCTTTATTTTAAAGAAGTTTCTTGCCAAGCATGATGGTACATATGGGATCCCATGCCCAGGAGGCTGAGGCAGTAGGGTGTAGAGCCCAAAGACTCTCTGGACTCCATGGCAAGCCCTGTCTCCAAAAAGAAGTCTGGGTGTGGTGGCACATGTGTTGGCATCACGGCACGTGGGGTGCAGAAGCACAGCTGGAGGATCGGAAGTTCGAAGTCATCCTCAGCTACCTCATAATTTCTAGACCAGACTGGGCTGCGTGAGGCGCTGTCTTAAAACACGGAGTCAAATAAATAAATGTAGTTCTGAATTTAACAGTCTCTGACTTTTATTTCTGAAGATTTTATTGCTGGCCATAGTGGCTCATGCCTTTGACCCCAGCACTCTGGAGGCAGAGGCAGGCTGATCACTGTGAGTTTGAGGCCAGCCTGGTCTACAAAGTGAGTCCAGGACAGCCAAGGCTACACAGAGAGAAAATTTGTCTTGAAAAAAATTTTTTTTTAATTTTATGTGTGTTTGTGTATTGCATGAGTGTGCACGTGTGCATGCATGTGAATATATGTGCACACAGAGCAGATGCCTTTAGAAGGGAATGTCAGAGCCCTTGGGACTGGAATTACATGTATTTGTGGGGTGTCCAGTGTGGGTGTTGGGATCTGAAGTCCACTCCCCGTGAGTGAGAACACATGTTCTTAACCTCTTGGCTCTCTCCTCAGCCACAGACTGTAGTTGGAGCTGAGGTGCACGTGGAGTTCCAGTCACTCTTTCCTACTTGTTTTTTTATTTCTCCCACTGATTCTTTGTCCTCCTTCATTACATCCTGTCGTGTAGCTTAGTGTCTCTGCAGGAAGCTTACAATATGCTCCTGTTTCTCATGGCTCTGCTTTGTGTTCTTGTTATACTACTTTGTCGTTGGTCCCTTTCTTCTCTTGCAACAAGGCAAGCTGGGCTGAAACTCAATGCAACTTTCCTGCCTCAGTCTCCAAGGCACTGAGAGCACAGGTGTATATTAACATGGTCAGCTTATAGGCCTTATATGTATGTCATAGCTCCCACAACATATCTTTATTATATTTCCCTTAATTATAGCTAAAATAAAAATTGAATAAAAGATGTATTTGATATTTACCCAACATTTATCATTTTTAATACTTCTGTGTATGTGTGTGTGCATGTATTTATGAGTGTACTTGACATGTGTATCTGTGTGTGTGTATGTGTGTGACTTGTATGTTCAGCATGTATGTATGTATATGTGTGTGTGTGTTTGTATGCATCTGTGTGTATGTATGTATACGTGTGAGTGATTATGTCTGTATATATGTGAGTATGTGTGAGTATGTGTGTGTGTGTGTGTGTTTGTGTGTACATTTGCCTATGAGCATATGTATATATGTGAGTGTATATATGTGAGTGTGTAAGTATTATGTGTTTATGTATTTATGTGTGTCTGCATGTGAGAATGTGTAGGTGTATATATGTGTGAATGCGTGTATATGCGTGAGTATGTGTGTCTAAGTATGTGAGTGTGTGTGTATCTGCATGTGAATCTGTGTAGGTGTGTATATATGTGAGTGTGCGTATATATGTGAGTTTATGTACATGTGTGTTTGTGTGTGTATGAGAGTGGGGGGTATGTACATAAGTGTGCACTTGCACCTGCCACTGCGCCCACATGCACTGACCAGAGCTGGACGTCGCACACCATCCCCCACAGTTATCCATGTGGTTGTCTTGACACAGCCTCTCACTGCACGGCAAGCTCTCACCCCTTTGGCTAGGCTGCTTGGCCAGCAGTCTGCCCATCGCCTTTCAGCGCTGAAGTTCCAGGCAAGCGCAGCCACACCCAGCGCTAGAGATCAGAACTCAGGTTTGATGCTACAATATGAGATTTGCACCAGAAGTCAATCGGCACAGTTGCCATGATCTAGAGCTTCCGGAACTGAGATAAGTGAACTTCCTGCTTTTCAGTTGACGAGTCTCAACTGTTTTACTGTATTAACAGAAAATGGCCACCTGCACCTTTCTGGAACTCCAACTGCTCAGTATTTGTAGGCTGCCCCTGGATCCAGTCATGTCTGCCTTCTTACCAGTGTGATCTTTTTGTTGGCACATTTGCTGAATTTTCTGCACCGTTTTTCTCAAAATATTGTGGTGAAGTTTTTTTTTTCTACATTATTATTTGTCTTTCAGGCTATTGTAATGAGAAGACAGGAGAAACTGCATTGGGAATTGCCAGACAATTTTGAAAAATTAGAGATTTCTACTTCTCATTAAAACAAAGTATGTATTCTATTGTAACGTATAGACTTCCTTAATTATCTCTTTATTGTTCCTTTAATAATGTTTGTGTTTAATTCCACTATACTGTTTGCATTCTAGGTGCTTCTAAATTTATTCTGATATAATTTCCCCATTGTTTCATTAATATTTTAATACTATATCATCCTAAGTCGATTCCTGTAAATAGCACCAAATTGCATTTTGTGTATTGAGAGAACACTTTAGCGAAGGGGTTTAACGTGTACTTTGACTTTCGTGCATCACAGCTGAGCTACTTGGCTTCTGCCTGCTGAGCTTCCTCGTTGATTCTTGAAATGTTCACTTCCCCCTTTTTCTTTGGTTTTCCTGTGAAGGCTCCTCTTGCTCCATCCACTCCTCAAATGATCAATAAACCAAGACTTCCCAGGGTTTGCTCTGTGGTTTCGTGCCTTGGGAGCATCTTATCTATTCCCCCTGGGCCTTAATCATTCTATATTCCACTGTAAACTGTCAAATCTTTATGTCTGCTCATGACCATATGCCTTCTACTTAACATTTCCTCTCTTTTTAGATTTATTTAATTTTATGTATATGAATGTTTTGCCCCCAAGTGCACTGTGTCTATGCACTGCATGTGTACTTGGTGCCCTCAGAAGACACAGGAGGACATCAGATCCTCTGGAACTGGCATTATGGGTGCTTGTGAGGCACCATAATGCTGGGAATCAAGCCTGGGTCCTCTGCAAGAGCAGCGGTGCTCGTAACCACTGAGCCTTTGTTCCTTAACATTTCTTGTTCTCTGGCTAGAAATTGGCGATACTATCTCATAGAAACATTGTAAGGATTAAGCAAAATGGTTATATGTTACTTAGGATTTAAGCATTTTAAGCATTAAGAATGTCTCATGTTTACTTTTAGTAAGTCCTCCATAATATGTTCAGTGCCCTGAATGAGTCCCAGGCTGTGTGCTCCGTGAAGAGTAACTCACAGAACTATCTACCAATGACCTCATTACCTTTTCTCCAAACCTTGATTGTGCTTAAATGTCACTCAAGCCAGAAATATGGTTTTTTTGTTATTGTTGTTTTTTGTTTGTTTGTTTTGAGACAAGGTCTCTCTGTGTTGCCTTGGCTGTCCTAGACTCACTTTGTAGACCAGGCTGGCCTCGAACTCAGTGATCCACCTGCCTCTGCCTCCCAAGTGCTGGGATTAAAGGCGTGTGCCACCACGCCCCAGTGAAATATGCTCTTTGTCCTGACAGCACTCAGGCACATATACATGTGCCAATGTATATGAATAATAGGTGGCTTTTCACACATATAGGTAGAGGGAATCTTCAAGTGCTAGGAGTGGCATTAGAAGGTGGGAAAGACAAGCCCAGAAAACAGAAAATAGTTTAGAGAATGAGAAAGCTAAAGAGCAGGCTCAGGCTCAGGAGACTGCAGTCCTCAACATGACCAGTCTGTTATGCTAATGCAATCTAAGGTCACCCATCCTGGTGAGTCTGGCCACGTGGGTTTTCCGTAGGCATGGCTTAGAGAGGAATTCCTTCCATGGGAAAGAAATCAGTGAAGCTGAAAAAGCAGAGCTGAGTTAGGGCACCGTTAAAACACCGTTTGAAGAAGCTCTTTAATTAAAACCTGTATGCAGACCAGCCTCCAGTGTGACCGTCACCAAGTACTGAATGCATACCCCCCTCCCCATCCACTGTGGGACAGTCGAGGGGAGGGGCCTAGCTCCAGACTGTGTCCCAAATGAGCACTGAAAGGGAAATTGGCCCCAGCTTAGCTCCTCACTCATGCAGGAGACAGTTCCCAGAAAACTTGAGGAAATTTTACGATGGGGTAGAAAATCTAATGCCTAGAACCCACTGTGAGCCGTCTCAGGGCTGGCAAGGTTTTTCTCTTTGCTCCTGCCTCAGAGTGTCCCTAAGCTATGCTTGTCCTGTTTTGAGGGTTTCTGTCACCCTCCCCAGCCTTTACTCAGATCCAATTGCATGCCATTGGGAAAGGCACAGAGCCTGCTGCTCTTCTATTAAGGACGTCCATTGTGTGGAAAACACCAGAACTCATTAAGGCCGACCACTGCATTGCCCAAGAAACACCATTCCCTCCCTCCTGGGGCATTTCTCCTTCTTCCCATGTGACCCCCGGTACCTGGAGCCTCTTGGTTTCTTTGTAACTTAGAAAGAAAAAGTATTTGGCTCGTGTCCTAGAGAATGTATTGACCCAGTGTGACCCTCATCCTGCAGATGACAGTGTTATCCGAGCACGGGCTCAGATTCCCAAAGAGAGGAACTGTCACAAAGATTTTTATTAACTAAAACTGTGCCCAGGATAAAGTCTGCTCTCAATTTTCTGTGTCCTAAATCTTTTAACAACCGTCCAGATCCTACAAGCTGAACAAAGGATGAGGAGTACTTGATTTTACCCAATTTTCTTCTCTAAGTTTTCATGGCAGGTGTCCCCACCAGGCTTTCTGTAAAGTGTTGGCAGCCTCCATGCCACAGACCAAAAGAAATTCAGAGGGGCTGGTCAGGATCCAGGCCAACCCGATTAGCCAGGTAAGGGAAAAAAAATAACACTCTACCAACAACAACTGTTAGCTTCCAGAGAAATTACCAGACATCTTCTGTAAGAGAGGAGGGCTGCTTCAAACACCCCTCTGTATGTTGCAGTACTTGTCCATCTTCTCCAATCCTGAGCACTGCTTGCCTTAAAGGCCACTCAAGCTGTCCTGGCTACAGAGGAGTGGAGCTTTCTGAGCTTTCTCTGTGTAGTTCACACACGGGTGAGGGAGCTGACGGGATGAAGAAAGACAGCCGTGCTTTCCTCTTCAAGGATGCTCCCATCTCACGCTGAACTTCAGAATGATCTGAGCACTCTGGACAGAAGCCAGGCACATGCAAATATCCTGTGGAGCTGGAGAATGGAAAGAAAATTAGAGTTGGACGGCGGAGACGGAGAAGGCATGGAGGAAAATGAGGTTGGGGGGGGGGGTAGCTAGAGCCAGACCCACAAGGCGCTGTAGTTATTGTTAAAGATCTGGGTCTGAATCCTAAATACAGTGCAAAAATCAAGTCAGGGCACCTGCCTCAGCCTGACCCCTCTGTCATATTCACTACATCTTCTGAGGAACTTTGGCACAGAGAGCAAGTTGGAGGGATCCTGGCTGGGAGGCAGCAGGTCAGAAGTGAGCAGAGCGGTTCCTGGAGGTAGATGGAAGCGAAGAGATTTTGGAGACATCCTTGGGTAAAGATAACAGGATTTATTAGCAGGTTGAACGATAGGAGGAGGCTCCAGACATGATCCTTCCCTGCTGAGATGCCAAGAGCTCAGCTCTTCTCCTCCAACGATTACAGTCAGGAGATGGGTGAGGAAAAGCTTCCCCCAAAGAGTGATGCCCATAGTCTGGGTTTTCCTTCAGCACTGGCTGCCCCGACTTGCTGGGAAGCTGGCTGGAATGCTGACAGGGGGCACTAGAAACCACGAACTTGGCCTTGGAGCTTGCTGGGTAAGAAGCGTGTGCGGTGTGGCCAAACGACAAGCCGGGAAGAGCAGAATACACCTGAAATGAGAAGAGAGCATCCCCTTTGTCCCTCCACTCCACGGTCTCCCCAGAATTCCCCACAAGACAAAGCCTAGCATTAGGCCAGCTGATAACAGGAGAAATGTTTACACCTCCCTGCGCCAGTGCCAGAGCAGAACGTCAAGGAGAGGCACGAAATGCCAAGACTGGTATAACGCAAATCAAAACCGGAATGGGGTGTTGCTGTCTTTCAGCTCCTGCCGTCAGGGGCTTTGGCCCATAGTTCTTGACTCCACTGACCTTGAGCCCCTGTAAGGCACAACACTACGCAGAAGTAGTCAGGTCTATAGTGGACCAGAAATAGCCTGGAGAAGAAAGCATAGCAACTGGAAGGAAGCCTGAAACAAAACATAGTCCCCAAGAGTGTCTCTCCAGTGTCCTACTTCCCCCAAGCAACCCCCACCTCCTAGGCATGTATCAGTCTAATTGAGTTGAGGTCGAGGCAAAAGGATCAGAAGTTCAGAGTCAGCTTCAGCCACATACGGAAATCAAGGGCAGCCTCTGCTACACAGGACTCTGTCTCAAAAAATAAAATAAAATAAACACATAAATAAATAAAACCACTTTTTTTAATTCCTTAAGAGGCTGTAAGAGGCAACAGTAGTCAGTGGGCTACATTTTAAGGACGCACAGTTTTATAAACACTGTCACACCATGCAGAGATTTCTCTTTTTAATTGAGTCTTTCATCAACCACATTACTTCTTCCTAAGGGGACATAGTACTCGAAACAGGGACGGCTGTGGTCAGGATCAATATTGCACACGGAGCTGAGCTTTACTCATGTGGGCCATGCCAGCAGACGCTGCAGGGGAACCAGGATCTCCAGGGAGGATACTCACTTCCCTCCCCATCCCCCCTGTTACTGGGTCTGGGTTTTGAGTCACCCTCACTCAGATAGAGAGGGCTGACACGTAGTTCGCCACATTCTTCCTCATTCTTCCTCCCACTCCAGACTCGCTATGTAATACTAAATAGAGCACAGCACACACTGGCCACTACAAAACGTAGGGCTTTTTTTTTTCTTCAAAGAAGAATCTTGGTGGGAACTTTGGAATGCAGAAGGGACCTGGGAGGACACCTGAGGAAGGAAAACTGACTCCACAGATGTCTACTTCTTCAGACCGGTCTCTCTTCTGCCTGGCAGTCTCAGATTCCAGTTAGATCAACCTCCTGTATTTTCAGATACTATATTTATTTATTGCAAATTACCCTAAATCCATAAATATTTTAATACAAATACACAGTTAAACTTTTTGTTAGATTATATGATTTTAAGGAAAAAAAAAAAACAAACTAGAAAACTATGTGTACCTTATGTCAGAGGCAATGGTTTCTATCTTAGCAGAGGAAGACTCTATCAGGAGGAAGATTGCAAAGGCTTCTGGGAAATATGCCAAGAGGAAAGGGCAGCATGGCTAACAGCCACAGACCCTCTAGAGTTCCAGTAAAAGGTGGGGTGTTGGTAGACACAGGAAGAACCTATGCATGACAATTTATCACCAATCTCTAATCATGGATTATGTGCCCCTAAAGTCATATACAGAAGTCCTGACTACAAAAGAAATTGACTTAGAAGATCACTAGCACAAGCCTTAAAACTCAATATGGCCTGTGTCTTTGAGATTAAAAAGAAAAATGCACACAAACATACACAGAAGGACAGCCATGAGGAAACATGGGACGCAAACAAATGGCATCTATTTGCCATAAAGACCTCAGGGGACACCAATCCTGTCTACAGTGTTAGCCTTCTAGCCTTAAAAGCTGTGAAAAAATGCATATCTATTGTTTAAACTGTGGTACTTGCTACAGAAACTCTAGCCAACAAATATAGCCCAAGGCAGATCTGTTTGGCCCACAGAATACAGAATACCGTTCTGGAACCTTCTACCTGCAAGGTTCTCCCAATTATTGGCGTTCTTCTCTCTATTCCTGGAAACAGGACCCCCAGCCAATTTTGTGTTGCAGGGAGTGGTGAACCACTCCCATTAGACTACCTTGGCAGTGGGTCAACTTTGGATCAGCAGCCTGAGAGCCTGAGACAATGGCTGATACCCCCCAGATGTGGGGTATTCCTTTGCATGGCCTACAGAGCCTGTATCCAATAACAGATCAGCACACACACCCCTTCTAATTTACTTTTATATTTTAAACATAATCTTACTTGGTGAATCATTGAGTTGCTAGGTCAGAGTTTGAAATCCAGTAACACGGGAAGAGGTTGGTCCAGGTTACAAACGCTCAATACTTGAAGGGGACCAACTACATACTTATTCAATATAGGCGGCACTCAGCTTCCCAGTCGTAACACTAGGCCCAGTCCCCAAATCCCCCAGGATGAGCCAGGAGCTCCCAGTGCCAGGAAAGTGCTTCTACATCATCAGGTGAGCTGTACAAATGAGAGGTAATTTGACAAGTCAGCCAGCACAAAGCAACCAGTCAAGTCAATGCAGAGTGCTTTAATGCACTTAAGAGCCCAGAAGCAAGCCCAGGCTGGGTAATAATGGCCTAAGCACCACCAGGGACTTCCCAAGTCTAATTTCCAGCCCTGATGGCCATGGTGTTCCATCTCCATTGGGCTAATTAAGGCACAATGGAGACGGAATCTGACAGAGAAGCTCACCCTGGCCTTGCTCTAGATTTATGGGGAAGAGAAGTTGCCAAGAAGGTAAATTAGACATCAACAGGGCTTCCCCCAGGATGATGAAGTCTCAGCGGCATGAAGACCGTGAGATTTAAAGTGAATACAGATCAATGTTAGGCAGAGAGACTGGGAGACACCGAGGGGTCCTGATTGCTTTATCACTCAAATGATTGATTCCTTCATTTGTAAGGTATGGCTAGTATTACCTATCTCAAAAAGTTGTTGTGACAAATGAAATATGCTAGACACGCCCTAAGCCAACAAATGGTTGCAACTTCTAGATTATGTCCTTGCTTTGCATCTTTGCTATAGTGAGAGAACCCCAAAGAGACTGTCCTTGAGAAGTGAAAGTCCACTTAGCTTTCAGACTTGGAGTCTGTGCCCAGTCCTGGCTAGGTGCATATG
This sequence comes from Acomys russatus, assembly GCF_903995435.1. NCBI lineage: Eukaryota > Metazoa > Chordata > Mammalia > Rodentia > Muridae > Acomys > Acomys russatus. Next base: position 36,998,950 of record NC_067143.1, on the reverse strand, counting down.
CTACCTCAGTGCAGGGTTTCACATAAGTTATGCGTCTAAGGTAGCCATTAGCCTATCAACTTTCTCAAACAACCAGAGACTTTAGCCCCAAAATATGTAATTATCTATCCCCCCCCCTTCACACTATAATTTTAGCTCTAGGTGCTTCTCCCAGTCTCTACCTCCACTGTCATCCACCATGTTGGACCAACATCCCAAAGAGCCATGCACTATACTGCCTACACATAGAGAGAGACCCACGCCCCTCTCCTGATCGTGGCCAACTCCCAGAATCATCAAATGCACATAATATCCTCCCTGATCATGACTACCCTCCCCGACCCCGACTTCTAACAGCTGAAGCTATGATATCAGTAAAGAAAAGCATATTCTTCTGGTTAGAGCAATTCAACATTTAATGCATACAGAACATCATGAGAGAGCAACCTAAAGGATCAAAGTCTAACTCATACCCCAGGTTCATACACTGGGAGCTTTGTTACTGTTGAGCTCTAGTTAATCAGTTGATCAATAAATTAATTAATTTATACATTAATGCCAATCAAAATCTCTCACAGAAGCCAACGGATTATTATGACACACATGTAGCCATGCAAAGGACCTGGAAGGGTGAGCCCAATCTTAAAAAGCAGAACAACACTTAGGCACACACACTCCCCAATTGCAGGTTGAGCTGTAAAGCTGAAGTTGTCCAGGAAGGAAGAGAACGTGATACTGGTGTGAAAACAGAGAACTCGGTTAAGAGAAAGGTGTTCAGGAATAAGGCAAGTAGATGACTGATTGTCAACTGAGGTGCTCACACAAGTCAATGGGAGGGGAGAAAGCCTTGCAACCAATGGGTTTGAGACAACTGGCTAAACATAGAGGACTAAAGAAGCCTCCATCCCTACTGCGCGCACACACACACACACACACACACAAAGTTAGTCCGAAATGAATTACATAACCGAACATAAAAGCTAAGGCTATAACATTTCTACCATAGAAGAAGAAGAAGGAGGAGGAGGAGGAGGAGGAGGAGGAGGAGGAGGAGGAGGAGGAGGAGGAGAAGAAGAAGAAAGAAGAAGAAGAAGAAGAAGAAGACGCAGAAGAAGAAGAAGAAGAAGAAGAAGAAGAAGAAGAAGAAAAGAAGACATGGACAGCACTAAATATAAAAGAGTATTTTGAAGCCAGATGGTGGTGGTACACACCTGAGGAAGCAGAGGCAGGCAGATCACTGTGAGTTTGAGGCCAACCTGGTCTACAAAGCAACTTCTAGGACACCCAGGGCTACAGGGTGAAACCCTGTCTCAGAAAACAAAACAAAACAAAAGAACATTTTGGTAAATTGGATGACATTAAATGGAAAACGACGAACCTAGAAGAGCATTGAGAGCCATTGAGAAAACGAAAAGGAAAATGCACAGGCTGGAAAAATAGTTACAACACACCTGTTGTGTTCAGGATAGATTTAAAAAAAAACTCCTCTATAAATCTAGAATAAAAGGACAAACAGCCTGATTCAATACACAAAAATGATTTGACATAGACCCTCAAGACTCAGGGAACCTCACCAAAGAGGTGTAGAAAGAAGATAAGAAGCAGGGAGTGGGAAAGAGTGCTGGGCAGTGCTGTCCTCTGGCATGACATTGCTGTTGTATTTATGAACTCACGACGGCAGTGGCTATCTGCACAAGCCCTTCACAAGAACAATACAGTCACAGTTACAGCACGGGTGGCAGAGGGGCTCAGAGGCACCCCCCACCCCCAGCCTAGGAACCGCTGGCCTTTGGTGGAGTCTGGAGATGGGCTAGTCACGTTCTTTCGGGGTTGTAGGCACTGGTGGGTTTCCCATACTCTTGGGGATGGCCCAGCACATGCGCAAATGAGAATCACTAGCTGGATACTGTGGGCTATTTTACAAATTGAGGGAGAGGGTATGAAGTTTGGAGGGAGATCTGCTATCTTCTGGGGGAGCTGAAGGGAAATATGGGGGCGGTGGACATGATTGTGATATAAATACCTTGTGCATAGCATACTGTATGCACATATCAAACTCTCAAAGAATAAATTTGTTTAAAATTTTTTGTAAAGATTTGAACAAACATGAAAGAAGAACTCTAATGACTAGTAAGCATATGGGAAGATACTCAGCGCCATTTCTCAGTGTGGTGTGCAAATCCAAGCCACTCTGGGATGCTGTATCACTCAAATAGCTCCAAGCAACACAAATGGATAGCATCAAATGCTGACAAGGATACGGAGCAGGTGGAACTCTTCTGTGTTGCTGGTAGGAAGATATGATGAAGTGACTATTTGAAGATAGTTTGGCAGTCCTTTAGAAGCTAAGCACACAACCATACTACTTTGCGCTAGGTGTCTACTGGGGGAAAATGAAAATATTTGTCCTTGAAGAGACTTGTATACAAATGTTTATAGCAACTTCATTCATAATACTCCCAAACAATTGAATGTATTTGCATAGTGGATTACTTACTAGCAACAGGAATTAATGTTGCAACCAATACATGCCACAGCATGGATAAACTTCAAAATATTACATTGCATAGAAGCCAGGCAGAAAAGGATCATGTATTGTATATGAACTGCAAGATCAGGAAACTTAATCTGTGGTATTAGAAGTCAGAATGGTAGTTGCTCCCAGGGCACAGGCATTTACTAAAAGGAGGCAGGAGAAAACATGGCTGATGGGACTATCTCATCTCTCAGTTATAATGGTGGCCACATATGCATAAGCATGTACAAATATCAACATATACTTAAGATCTGTGCATCTTCCTGCATGTGAACTTCACCTGGAAAATTAACAAGGCCCAGTGGTAAGACAGTTCTGTGGGTGAAAGTGTCTGCCATAGGAAGCTAGCTGACAAGCTGAGTCCAGCAGGTTAGATAAGAGAACCAACCCACTTGTGCCTTGCACATATGTATGGTGGCACTTGTGCCCCAGCACTCACATGCACACCAACCACATGCATGCACATACTAATAACACAAATTTGTTAATTTAACATAAAAGAAACCAGGGAGGCAGGCAGATCACTGTGAGTGTGAGGCCAGCCTGGTCTACAAAGTGAATCCAGGACAGCCCAGGCTACACAGAGAAACCCTGTCTCGAAAAATGAAAACAAGAACAACAACAGTAATAATAATACAATAAAAAGATCTTAGAATTCAAACAATTCTTGTTAGTGAGGTTTTTTTTTTTTTTTTTTTTTTTTTCATACTGGGCTATCTTAGCAATTCAAATGTCATTTTATGTGTTTTAGGATGGAGAGAATTAGTAAGTCCATTCTATCTAGCCAAACACATACAGACACACATAAGACAACTAATAAATGTAGAAGAAACCATAGAATTCCCAAAATGTTACTGGGCATGATTAATGCATACAAGCTCAATAAGAAACAGGATATAGAATATATCCTGTATAGGAAACATAACATGAAAGAATCCTTTATATTAATTATATTAATTAATCCCTTATATTACTTAATTACATGGAGAAACAGTGACCTCAGAGGGAAGAGACTTGGTAGATACCATTTTATCCCAATGATCAAAGTTAGCATTATCACAATCGAGGCAAGATGATGTCATGTCTCTCCTAAAGCAATATACAAACAGCCCGAGGCCTCCGCTATGGCATGTCTGCCCCAAATGAGAATTCTGAATCCAGTCATGAGGAAACTCAGATAAGGGACAGTCAGTGAAATAATTTCCTTATGCCCTTGAAAAATGCCACAGGTAAGAAAGACAAACAAGACTGAAGAACTGTTGTAAATGAAAGAGATAAATAAAGATTCCTGAAGACTAAATATAAAAAATGACTCTGGGCTGTATTTGGGGCCAGAAGTGAGCTACAAAGGACCTGATGGGGCAAATGTTGATCTTTTTTTTTTTTTTTTAAAGATTTATTTATTTATTACATATACAATGTTCTGCCTGCATGTACACCTGCACACCAGAAGAAGGAACAAGATCTTATAATAGATGGTTATGAGCCACCATGTGGTTGCTGGGAATTGAACTCAGGACCTCTAGAAGAGTAGACAGTGCTCTTAACCACTGAGCCATCTCTCCAGCCCCGCAAATGTTAATCTTGAATATGGATATTGCATATGGGCTGACAAGGATACTCTACTGATGTAAATCTTTCCATCCTAGGTATTACACAGAAAACATCTTGGTGCTTAGAAAATACTCATCAAAGTATGCTGAGATCAGGAGACAAGAGTTCACCCCTTACTCTAAAATGGTTCCAACCACCGCTACCACCACCACAACAAATAAATCAAACAAAATAGGAATAATAAATAAAATAGGAGCTATGTTATTTGTATATTTTTGGTAACCTCTCTGAAAATTTTAAGTTATATAAACACTGACAGTTTTGAAAATTAGTTCTTTTGACCATGGTTTTGTTTGCTATAATAAGCATTTTTTTTACTTCATTCCTGTGCCTTCCAGTGCATAGGGGGGAAGTAAAGAAAAGGTGGGAGATTTGATGAGCCAAAGCTTCCCACATCTGTGGAATCTGAATGGAGACAAGCAATCATGACAAGAGCCAACACAGCTCAAGAAGAGCTGGAGATTCAGTCTCTGCTGGGGACTCTGGAGAGATCAACACCCGTGGGAGGGAGAGGCAGGCAGTGGTGTCTGGCAAAGAAAGGCACTGGTCTGTGATGTCCAGACAGCTGCTCCGCTGCCTCCTACAGGGAAAGCTGGAGCAGGAGTGGCTCTTTGGAGATATCCCAAGTGTTCACAAAGGGCTGGCCCTCTGTAACTACACCCCATGGGAGCTTCTCTAGGAAGCAAACACAACACTGTCAACATGGCTCTCCCTAAGTGAGGCAATTCCAGTAAGCAAACACACATTCCTTTAGTCCTGAAGGGAGCCTGGATGACGGATTCACTATAACGGTCTGGGCTACACCTTGAGCAAGCAGGCTCCGCATTTCCCCCAAGTCAGTGCCAGTCATTGCTATAGAAACTCCACAGGGCCAGAATTCAAGGTCATAGATCATTCCTACTCCTTAACTTGACAGCTTAGGCAGCTGGGAGGAGATACCAGAAGAAAGCAGGGCCAAAAGAGTGGTCAGATCCATGTAGAGAAGAGACAGCACTTAGCCTTCTGTGAGTGGCTGCAGAGACCTGAGAGGAGACCAGGCTCCAGAGTGAGAGGTAAACAACATACAAGCAAGTAAATAAGGACACTGGAAATTCCAAGCTGCTCTGCCACGCTCCAGTAGACAAACCCACCCAACGAAGATGAAACACAAACCATGCCTTCACATTAAAAGATGAAGACTTAGTGAGGTGGCTCATTGGCAGAGGCACCTGCTGCTAAGCCTGGCAACCTGGGTCCAATCACCAGGACTCTGAGGGTGAAATGACAGAAGCAAATTCTGTCCTCTGACCTTTACATGGCTGCCGTGGCAGGTGCACCCCTCACACACATGCTTAAATAAATGCTATTTCCGAAAGACTGAATTGCATTAGAGGCCAAACCTGAGCTGCAGAGTGAGTTCTCCAGGCCAGGTTGGAACATGATGTGAGACCCTGTCTCAAAGACAAACAAGCAAATGAAACAAAACAAAATGGCAAAGTAAATTACAAGAGATTCAAAGAGAAATTCAAGAATTTACAAAAGAGTTTACATGAATAGCCCTCCATTATCTCAGTAAAATTACCCAATGTGCTGAATAGTTTTATGTCGACTTGACACAAGCTAAAGTCAACTGAGAGGAGGGAATCTCAATTAAGAAAATGCCTCCATAAGATCAGGCTGTAGGCAAGTCTGTAGAGCATTTTCTTAATTCGTGATTGATGGGGGAGTGCCCAGTCCATTGTAGGTGGTGCCATCCCTAAGCTGGTGGTCCTAGGTGCTATAAGAAAGCAGGCTGAGCAAATCAGTAAGCAGCACTCATCTAGGCCTCTGCATCAGCTCCTGCCTCCAGGTCTCTGCTCTGTTTGAGTTCCTGTCCTAACTTCCTTCAATGATGTAGAGTAATGTGGAAGTGTAAGCCAAATAAACTCTTTCTTCCACAACTTGCTTTTGGTCATGGTGTTTTTATCACAGCAATAAGAACCCTAAGTAGGTCACTGGCCACGATGATTTGTCTCAAAGGAAAGAGACTCAAAAGAGATGCAAAAGAGAGAGAGAGAGAGAGGGGTTCAAGGTGGTGATGTAACAACGATGGCACAAAAGGTAGTGGTGACCTTAAAAAGAGATGGAAAAAAAAAAAGACAGAAACAGTACAGAACAGCTGAAAACAGGCTCATGTTCCTAAGGATGACTGTAAAGAAATCATTCAAAATTAAGTAGGAAAAAAATGGGACTGAGATTACCAAAGAAATATAGATATGTAAAACAGAGGAAGTAAAAAAAAAAAAAACTAATTTGGTATTCCTAAAGAAGAGGGAAAATCTACTCAGGGAGGCAGAGGCAGGCAGATTGATGTGAGTTCAAGGACAGCCTAGTCTACAAAGTGAGTCCAGGACAGCCAGGGCTTCTCAGAGAAACCTTGTCTCAAAAAACAAACAAACAAAAACAAACAGAAGAAGAAAAGGAGGAGGAGGAGGAGGAAAATCAAGATATTAAAGAAAATGTCTTTGATACTCCTGGTGAAGAGAATAAATTTAGATTACACAGAGAAGTCCTTATGGGATCTATAAGGCACAATCCGATTACATGTGAAGTGATCAGATGAACCTCAGGTTTCTTCACAGCAGTACTTGAAGAGAAATGTTCACAAAAGTGCAAGGAAAATCAAAAGTTGCTAGAGGGGTTTGTAACCAGCTAAGATGTCGTCTAAATAGATAAGCAATTGGAAACAGTCTCAAGCAAAATCTTCAGGGTTATAACTCCAGTCCAAAAAATATTAGTATTCATTGAAGCAATTTAAAAATAGTTATTAGTTATATATATTGGCCACTCATGTGCTAAGAGCATTGTTTCAAGCTTTTGGGGTATTAAATCACTTAATCATTTTTAAAAGATTTCTTTTTAGTATTTTAATTATGTATATAATTGTTGAGGTATGTGTACTTGAGTGTAGGCCAGAGACATCAGATCTCCAGAATCTTGAGATACAGACATTTGTAAGCAACCTAAGTGGGTGCTGGCAAATTTACTCAGATCCTCTATGAGAGTAATAGGTGCTCTTAAAAACTGAGCCATTTTCCAGTCTCCCCTCAATGGCCATTTAATCCTTTTGCTAACTACATAATGTTGGTGCAATACTGCTATACTGGATAACTTTAGGAAATACCACTGACTTGTGCAGAGGAATTTTGCATTTGCCATTTAGGGCCATGGATTGTTGATAAACAGAAAGTAGTGGGTACAAGGGAGGAGTCCAGACAAAAAATCCATAGAAAGACCTAAGAAAAATAGGCAGATACAGACAGAAGAATTTAACCAAGAACCTACCACTCTACAGCATAATGAAACGGGGGAGGGGGTAGTCTAAGGTTGTTGGAAAAGCAGGCTTAGCATATCCAGTTACTATACAAGACCTACCAGGAGGTGATAAATACCCCAAGGTTATAATAAATTTGAATGGCATCCCATAGACATATCAGAGTTGAGAAGATTTAAGGAAGCGATCATCTCCTACGGTATGCATTCATCCTGCGTGAAGCAGAGGTTAAATTCATGGTTAACTCAGAACAGGATTATCCCCAAGACTGGAAAGATTTGACAAGAGCAATATTGGAACATGGACCTCAGTTACAATGGCAATCTTGGTGGAAAGATAAAGGGAAGGCCACAGAAGAAAAAACTCAGGCCAGAGGTATTGCTATTTTCCAGGAATAGTTGCTAGGTGAAGGCCAAGTGTAGGTTTTGAGCTTTTTCAAAGTTTTTGCGGTTCTTTAATGCTTATACCTCTATCCAAACCCACCTGCCCTAGACAGGAGAGAAAAGAGGGTAATGGGAACAGAAGAAGTAGACTTTTTTAGACTCAGTTCCTTGGAGTGATTGCACCTTTCAATGTCAGGATTCCAGCAGAGCCATTAAACAGCAAACCAGCAATTCAGCAAAGGTGACTACAATCACAGCAGCGGGAACCCAGAGCAGCAGCTAGAACCGAGAACCTCAAAACATTCTCTGGAACATTTCTTTCTAGAAGCATCTCGAAGCTGAGCAATGAACAGCCAAACTATAGGAAACTATGTGAAAACCAAAAAAAAAAAAAAAATCCAGCCTCTGGTTTTAAGCTCAGTGTCCTCTCAGAGTCCACACTAGGATGTTTATCAGCTGACAAAGACCATGCCCCCCCCAAGAGGCAGTTCCTCTTCTAGTAGACAAACACCACGTGTTCTCCCATAAGTCTGTTTCCAGCGGACAAACACCGCACACCCTCACACAAGTCTGTTTCACATCCCATACTTGGGATCAAAACAAAAACATGTTTACATCCACTGGAGTCTTAATCTGCTGATTTACAAAGGCTTTCAGCTGGGTTTCTTTCCCAGAAGTGACAGAGGTAGATCCCTGACCCCGGTTGGTGAGAGAGTGGCTTTGTCACAAGTCCAGACTGGGCTCCTGAGGCTGACCCGGCATCTCAGATGTGGACAAGCCCTGTTGTCTGCCTCTGAATCTGGCTCCAAGAGGTTTGCAGCTGCCCCCAGGGCTGACAGCATTGTTATGTATGTTTTATTAATACATTTTCTCTCTCCCTTACTGTGCAGGCAAGACACTCAAAACAAATTGATTTTATCAGAGCTAGCTAGCAAGAAAAAGTGTGACTGGAATGAACTACATAACTCAGCTGTAAGGGCTGTGGTCCTGCGCCGGCTAGCCAGTGTCTTCTTGCTCTGCCTTAAAGGCGCACTTTCCAGCAGGAGAGCAGCTTCCTGTATCTCCTCCTCAGCAGGTCCAACCTCACGCTGCAGGCTACACATCCTATTTCAAAGAGTTCTGGATTTCTGTCCTTAAAAAAAAAAAAAATCTTTCATGAAGTTTTTTTTCTCTTATGCCAGCATTCCTCAAGCCTGGCACTATTGACATTCTCAGGCTGGATAATCCTTTGTGGTCACGGGGAGTAGGAAGAGTCTGCTTGGTTGGAGGATGTTTCCCAGCCTCCCTTGCTTCTATCTGCTGGATGCCAGAATCTTCTCTGGCCCCCTGACAGTTTTAAACCATCAAAAAACATCTGAAGTGTCAGATGCCCCATTGGGACAAAACTGTGTCTGGTTAAGAACTATTGTTTAAGATGGAATTCAAATATTTTATAACTTCTATGCTTCATGGACCATCAAGTTGCTCTCCATTCAGAGTTTTTACACAAACCCCAGTGCAAGGTGTATTCCATGCCCTGCTGCCTCTTGGAGCGTCTCTCTGCCTCTGTATTTGCGCATTACTCTGCCTCATTGATCCTTCCTTTCATAAGTTCCATTATCCATTCATATTTTGACTCTGAGAGATGTTTGCTCAGGTCACGTCTGCTGTGCCTAATGGTCTGGGGGAATTTAAAAGCTTCCTGCCAGCAGTCACTTCCCACTATTGACTGTCCTCTTCTGGAAGAAGTATGTGGCTTTTGCACAAGTGTGGTCGCCCCCCCCCCCCAACCCCATTCCAAAGCTTCAGGTGTCACCTTGTCTGCAAAACAAGACAGTCGGGTGTGTGTTTGTATTCAGCGACTAGCAACATGAATCTGGATACCCCAGCAGCTGCGATGAGACAGGAAGAGCAGCTGGAGGCTACTGTGAATAGGAGAGGCGGGAGCATCCCCTCTCTCCCCAGCCTCCTCCTCCTCACCTTTCATTCTGAATGGCTCTGGGGTTTTATTTTGAGACAAGATCTTGCTATAAAGTCCAGATTGCCCTCTTACTCCTGAGCCTCCTACCCCAGCCTTCCAAACCCAAGCATCCAAGCTTGGGATTTCTTTCCAAAATCATGAGGCTGTTTCTGTTTCAGAAGAGTCTTCCAGGGCAATGGGGCCTGGAGGTTCCACATTGTAGTTAACTCTTACCGGCCAATGGTCATTTTGTGATCTGGAAACGCTTCTGTGTGGCAAGTGTTGGGCCATTCAACTTTACCTAGAAATTAAAAAAAAAAAATGATTAAAGTCAGGCCTAGTATTACAGACCTATATCACAGCCACTGGGAAGGATAAAGCAAGTGCATCAATAAGCCAAAGGCCTGCCTGGGCTTCCGAGCCATTCAAGGTTGGTCAGCTTAATCATCTTAGCCAGACTCCATCTCAAAATCAAAACATTTGAACAGGGTTCGGGGTGGAGCTCAGTTGTCCAGGACTTACCTGAAAGTGTGTAAGGTCCTAGGTTCAATCCCAGTGCAAAACAGAGAGAGCACAAGATTGCATGCCCAGACGCTAATTTGCCTATAACAAAGCTGACTGCCAAACACCATGACATGTGCTGTGTGTCCCAATCTTGCTTGCTGGGCCACAGCTCAAATACTCCAACTCACGCATCGTTTACCACCATCCACTGAAGAAGCTTAGTGCCCCACACAGATGCAACACAGACCTGTCAAAACACAAGCCTATCTCCACCGTGCCACCTGCTTTAGCACACGTTCAGGTTTCTTGCTAGTTAGAAGATAAATTCCTTCAAGTTGACCCATGGAACCAGACCCTCTCCTCTCTTTCCTCCTCTTTAGTGCATCCCTGCCTCAGAAAGCCTTTCACCTTCCTCCACTGTATCCACACACTCCTTTCAGCTCCTCATGCCCCACCCACTCTTCACTTCTGGGGTCTCCTGCTCAGATACCCCGTTTACCAAAGTCCTCTTTGCTTCATTCTTAGAGTTCCGATCCAGTCTCGCCCTCCCTGGGGAGGAGATCAATTCATGAGGCTCTCTCGTCCCAGCCTCTGATTGTAGCAGGTTCTGGGTACCACAGCCAGACTCTCCTACTACTTCCCAGTTCATGTTCTCCCCACTGGAAGAAGACAGTCCACCCTGCATCTGAAGTGCCCAGCTCCCCGAGGCAAGATTCTGTCTCCTTAGTACTAAGATGATCCATTTTCTCTCCACCCATCGCTGTGGCTTTAGTTCCGACCAACGCCATTCCCTTCCATGGGCAAACAAACCAGGGTTTGGCTTGTTTGGATCCCAACTGAGGAAAATAGCGAGAGGTCCTGGGAAGAGAGAGGCTTTGGGATAGGGCTTGGAAATGAAGCAACAGGACCACCCCCGCAGCCCCCCCCCCCCCCCCCACAGACCCCACCCCCACCCCCCCACCCCTGTAGCCCACCCACACAATCCCCAACCTCCCACCCCGCAGCCCACCCCCGCAGCCCCATCCCCCATCCTCGCAGCCCACTCCCACAGCCCTCATCCCCACCCCACTCCCACTAAGGAGGCAGATGACAGGGGACAGTTAAGACCTCTCATTTCCTTCAGGATCTTCAGGTCCCAAATTCCTGTCAGAACTTATGAGCTTTCTGGTCTGGCTCCTTGTTGTCACCCACCTCCGACCCCCCCCACCCCCTAAACCTCACGCACACACCCATCCCTTGCTCCTCTTTTATATTCTTTCCTTAGTTCTAAGCTGTAGCCACAAGGATCAACGTGCAGGTCCCTGGATTGCCCATGGTGTCTGTGAGCTGCACCCCACCTTTGTCCACCTAACACTTCCTGGTCCCTCATTCGTCTTCCTCACAAACATCATCTCTTTCAGGAAGATGGGGCTGACGGCTCTCCTATGTGCGCCCCCTTTGCCTTTACTCAACACACGCTGTTATTTCTACCTCCCTTCCTAGATTTGAAATCACCAGGTAGTGGAGGTGATGTCTTATTCATTGTGACAACCTCCCAGGATAGCATAGCATATGGCCCACAGTGTCTGCACAGTAAACATTTAGAAGCAAGGTCACCACAGAGACAGATTAGAGAGAGAGAGAGAGAGAGAGAGAGAGAGAGAGAGAGAGAGAGAGAGAGAGAGAGAGAGAGAGAGAATGTGTACATATCCCATAGTGCATATGGAGGTCAGAGGGCAACTTGCAGGAGTTGGTTTTCTCCTTCTACCATGTGGATCCCAGGAACTGAACTCAGAGCATCAGGCTTGGCAACAAGTCCCTCTGGCCCCTGAGCCCTCTCGATGGCGCTTGTTTTCTTTAGGCGTCTGGGAGGGTGAGGGTCCTCTCAAGCCTAAAGCTTTCTGAACACGAAGACTGCACCCCTGTGTGAATTTGTGAAAAAGTATCTCAGGGCTTCTATTTTCTTGCTGTTAAATGCTGCTGGCTACGAAGTTTCTGCCATGTGAAAAAAAAAATATGAGGTTTTATTTTAAAATTAGATCCTAGGGTTGATTTTTCAAGATTATGCCAAGTGTATGCGCCAACTCCACTCATTCCATCTGACCTGCAAGAACACATCTGCTCCAGGCTTGCCCCACCCGACTTCTGACGGTGGCATATGTCTGATTCCTTTGATTAAAGAGGAGGGTTTGTTAGCATGTCATGTACAGTATATCAAAGGAGATCAGGCACCCGTCTGCAAGTCAGATGACAAAAGGAGTGATCCGGCTGGGTACAGCTAAGCAGAGGTTGTGACGAGTCAGCCCGGAGGATGAGTCATAATTTGGAAGTGTTCATTAGCAGCGGCGGTTTGGATAATAATCATGCAGGAGTCTCAGGGTCCTCGGCGTTCAGTGAAGCAAAGCGATTTCCCAAACATCCATCTGTCCCAAGCACAGAAGGATTCCAACCAAATTGGAGAAGCACCATGGTCAAAGAGGCTCTGCAACATTTGGCAATCATTTTCCGACCTGGGATTTCTCCAGCTGTTCAGTTTAGATGGATCTAGGTTAAGACCATGGCTTACCTTTAATCAATTCATGATGAAAAGCTTTTGTTTCTGAATAGCAAGCCTGCCCCCAACACCATGTCCTTTGTATTTAAAACAAAATATACATGTTATACACACTTACACACACATACACACACATACACACACACACACACACACACACACACACACACACACACACTTGTGTAGTTGCATAGAGAGAGACCAGCAGGGCCAATAGGAAAACCAATCACATTAACTGTTAATGTTTAAAGTAACTGACTCCCTCACTGGCTCACCCCTGGCACTTGCTGTTATGTATCTCATGGGATGTCAGCTCTCCATCTTGGTGCTAAGAGATGGGAGCAGAAATGCAACTTGCTTCGTGTAGTTCCTTCTAAGCCTACTCAGTCCTGGCTACCCACAGTGCAAGTTTCAAAGTATCCTGTGGGAAGTTGCTAAAAATGCAGTTGCTAAGGCCTCAGGAGACTCACTGATCGGAACTTTCTTCATCATTGTCACTGCAGTTGAGGGTGGGGGGGTGGGGGCGGGGGGGTTTCAGCTCTGCAGGTCCGAAGATTAGACTTTCTCAAACATAGCATTCTTTACCTATTTCATGGTCTGGCTTGTTTGTTTGTTTGTTGTGTGATTATTCTGCCACAGATAAAATGGCTGTTTTCCCTTTAATAACTTTCAACACAGACCCTTGGAAACAGTTTCTATTGGCCACTCTCATCAGATCACCTGTTGTGTGACAGCAGGTTTCTGATCCAGTAGGACTAGCTGAAAAAGGCTCTGCTTGACCCCTGGGTACTTAAAGTCTCCAGTCTATGTGTTCTAGAGGAAGCCTCTGCCCTCTGTCTTCAGGGCACATCCAGTCTGTTTTCTGGTGCACCATCCTTAAGCAAACAGTCTACAGGGTAGAGTGGCAGGGTCACAGGGGACTCCCTTGAGCCCTGTGAGTGCTAGCCATTTCCTATGCTGAGTCCTAGACAGCCCTATCCTCTTCCTCCTGCACTGCAGAGGCTCCATCTGGAATGGCACGAGGCTGGGGGTGGGGATGATAAACTACCCCCTACCCCACAGATATAATATTGTTTCCAAACACTGGGGCAGAACAGCTTCTGGGGTTAAATCCAGCCTGTTCCTGAAGCCTCAGGGAAGTTGCAAGGAGGAGAGATGTGAGCCTTCTCCTGTATCCCAGCCCTGGCCAGGCCTATGGTCCAGGGGCTGTCTTCCCACTGACTCCGTGATCTCTGGCAGGATGGCGGGGATGCACTGAGAAGCTGAGGCCAGGCACTGGCAAGAATGCTTGGTCAATCAGTCCTGCTGCAATGCCTAGGGTGGGGGCCCAGCATGGATGCCAAGGCTGCTTCTCACTTAGGCAGTGTTGTTTTACACCCAGGGGCCCAGAGGAATTAGCTGCTAACCCAGCCCATCAGAGCTGTGCTTGAAACCAGTCCTCCCATCCCAGGCTCTGACACGCTCCCTTCCCATCCTGTTCCTGGAGCTGGCACCGGTTCGTTTTCTATTTGCGAATCTTCATGGATATTTAGTAGAAAGGCCAAGAGAGGAGGGCCAGGTGCTCTTTCTTTGCTCTGCCAATCTCCACTAAGTCAACAGCTGCATTTAAAGAAAAACACTAACTAAATATTGATGAGAAGCACTTTTTAACAATTTAAAGAGTTTCCAAGTTTTTTGGGGGGTGGGTTGCTGTTTGTTTGGGGGTGGTGTTATGTGGGGTTGGGGGGAGGCAGTTGGTCAATGTGGAAGCCAAAGGTCAATCCCATGTGTCTTTCCTCAAGAGCCATCCACGTTTTTTTTTTTCAGCAGGGTCTTTCACCGGCCTAAGGCTCTCGGATTGGGCTAGCCTGGCTGGCCAGCAAGTTCCAAGATCTGCCTGTCTTCTCTTACCCCATGCTGGGATTATAAGTGAGTGCCATTGTTCCAGGCTTTGTAAAGTGAGCATCGAGGGCAGAACACAGGTCCTCAAGTTTGCCCTTTGTGCAGTGAGCACGTTAAAGACTGAGCAGTCTCTCCAGCCCTTGTTTGTTTTGAGTCAGAGTCTGAATCAATAGCCCAGGCTAGCTTCAGGCTCAAAATCCTCCTGTCTCAGCCTCCCCAGAGCTGGGAAATATGTGTGCCATTACAGCCAGCTCTGAAAAGCACCCATCTTAAAAGCCAAAATCATGTAAATGACAAACCTAGAAATAGCCTCTCTAAGCAAAGAGACAGGATTAGAAAGCCCTGCTTTCTCCTTCCCTTTGGCTCTCTGTCCCTTCCACAATTTCTGAGCCTCTAGTGTGTATGTAGCACTTGCTTGTATGGTGAGTGCAGAGTCCTAAACAATGAGGCAGTTACCATGGTTACCAAATGAGGATGTTTCTTCTAACGCAATCAGCATGAAAAGAGCAGAAGAGAAGACTAGCATACAAGTCGTGTCTATCATTACTTTGTTTCCACTTTTTTTTTCCTCCCTGGTGGTGCTTTGGACTAAGCCCAGGATGTCAAATACACTAAATATACTAGGCAAATGTTCTTACCACACCCCCCACCCGGGTCTAATTGATCCTTGTTTTCAGGTGGCTGACTGGCACCCTTGACGGACCAATGGGGTAAGACATAAGTCAGGGCAAGCAATCCTGTAAAGTACTTAAGATTACTCAAGGACTTTGACTCACATGGCATTTGACAAACCAGATGAGACCCGCCCCTCCGCAGGTACTTTATAATTCCTAAGTACATTTCAGGCCCACAGGTGCTAAACTAGCTGCGGGAGGGAAGTTTCCTCCCAAACAGAGTGGCCTGCGCTCGTCTCTGTCGTGGTAAGGTGCCCTGACAAAAGCATCTCGAGGGAGAAGAGGTTTGATTTAGCTCACAGTGCGATGATAGCCCATCATTGCAGACAAGTCATGGCGGCAGGAAGAGCTGTGGTATCACAGCCAGGGTCAGCAGCAGACGGAGTGAGTGTCTGCACCCATAGTGCTCAGCTGGCTTTCTCTGCTCATATAGGCCAGGCTCCAAATCAAGGAACAACGGTGCCGCCCGCTCTCACACTGGATCTTCCGGCTTCAATCAACGCGATGCGGACAGTCCCCTGGAGACACGCCCACAGGCCAGCCTGACCTAGAGGATCCATCACTGACACTCTCTTCGCAGATGATTCTAGGTTGCATCAAGCTGACAATCAAATTAACCATCACACATAACTATAAACTAGACGTGTCATGTGCAAAAAGGATAGCCAGGGCCGGAAGCACGAACATCCTAAACCAAATATGCTAAAGATCTTCTCCTTCCTCTTTATCGATCCAGCTCTTTGTAGCCACTGACTTAAGAGTGGTCTTTTTGAGGTGAGCCCCGAGAAAGGCGTGGAGGGAAGGATAGTGAGCACCTCCGCGATCACCCTCCTGGGGTTCAATAGGAACAGCTGGCTTTGCGACACGAGGCACTGGAGATGGGATCGCTCCTCTGCCACCGTCACAGCCACCCTACAGTTCTGTCCTCTACCCGATGTCTTTCCCACCCATCCAAAAGACTGAAAGCTGAGTGACCACCTGCTGGCCGGGCCAGGGAGGGTATGGGCCTGCCCTCCGTCCCCACTCCTCCCCCATTCTCACCTGTGTAGCAGCTGTGCGAGCTTGAATTCTGTCTGAGACAAGCAGAACAGCCACCCTGGTTGACTGATGCAGCCAACCTGTAGCATTCCCCTTGGGCACGTGACTCAGGTCCTTATCTGGGGCACAAAGTGAGAGGCTTCTGAAAAAGAGGAATGCTTTCTCTCCTGTGTGACAGCACTCTTGGAAGAGATCTCACTCATCCCTCAGAGGGCCTGGTATTCGTGTGTGAAGGCAGCCATCTTTCTGCGACTACGAGAGAGCAGGCTTGCTCAGGGTGGAGTTTCCAGAGAGAATCCAGTCAGAGCGGAGAAGCTAAGAGCACTGTTCATCACTTGCTTGCTCCCTAAGCCACCAAATCAAAGCCAATGGGTGGAGGGCCACCCAGCTACCTCTCTGGTCTTCAGCTCCTAAGAGTCCATAAATCTCCTTATTATCTGAGCTAGTCTGAGTTCAGCTTTCTATTTCTTGACCCCAAGCCTTGAGATAAAACAGAAAGGGTAACTTTCTCTGGGGCACTATACACCTCCAAATGCTCCTTTTTTTTTTTTTTTTTTTTTTTTTTTTTTAAGTAAACACACTGGATGACCGTAACCCTTGAGCAAACACATTATGAATTTAACTCTGAATTAAGAAGCCAAAATGGAGCTGGGCGTGGTGGCGCATGCCTTTAGTCCCAGCACTCAGGAGACAGAGGCAGGTGGATTGCTGTGAGTTCAAGGCCAGCCTGGTCTACAAAGCGAGTCCAGGATAGCTCTCAAAAAAACAAAAACACACAAAAAAAGTTAAGATGGATAGTCAGACCCAGTGGGCACTAGAGACATCCTCCCTATACACACCACATAAAGGACTGAATGGCACCCAGGGAACAGATAGAAGGAGAGACATGGCTGTACCAGCCCCTGCTATCTGACTTTCTAACAATAAGCTTATTTTCCTGGTGTTTGACACTCTCATAGCAGTGTCCTTTGCTTTTAAGCTCGGCCTTTTTGGCAGCAGCCCTCCTGTCACAGAGCATCCCATCACAAAAGACAAAGGTCTCCAGAGACCCACAGTCACATTTCCCTTACGTCCCATAAGACGGCTTCCCTCCCCGGCACCACTTCCTACCCACCACGTGTGCTTTGCACACCAGAGTCCAAGCCAGAGCCTCGCTGCAGACTTGAAAAATTTAAGCTCCAGTATCCAAGATAAGTCTTTTTTAAAATAAATAGAGATAAGCCAAGACACAGCTGCCCACTTGGATATTTCTCCTGTCTTGGTTCTTTTTATCTTCTCTGGCTTCGATGAGGAGCTAAATCTTGAACCTGAATTTGAACCTGAGTGTGCTTGGTACGGTTCCAGAAACATCAGACCCATAGGTCCTCCAGAGCATGAAGGGGGTGTGCTTTCCTGACAAGAAAGAATTCCAGGAGTCCTTGGGAATCCTGGGGTTATCAGAGGCCTCGGCAGTCACAGCTGGGAAGGCGTCCAGATAGTTTCAGTCAACTGTTTGCTTCCCTGCTTCATACTTGCAAACTGGAGTCAGCGCGGGGCTCCTAGGCCCCCCCGCCCAATAAAGTTCTTCTGAGGTAGAACTGCGTCCACAGCAAGACAGAGACACGACGAAAAAGCCTCCGCTGGACCACTGCTTCAGGAAACACTCTCAACCAGTCACACATCCCTGTCTACGGCCCCTGAGTCCCTTCCTTCCTGCAGCCTTAGGTTGGTGGGCGCAACAGCATTTATGCAGGGGCCGGATGCATTTGTACTATCCCCAATACTCTTCCATGTTTAGACAACTGGCCCATTTTGGAAGGATGGGGCCCACTTGGAGAAAGTGGGTGACTAGGAGGTGGGCCTTGGGGTTTCTAGCCTGGTCCTATTTCCTTTCCTCTGTGAGGAGCATCACGTTTCAACTTTCACAGCTACTCTCACACCGAGGTACCCGGGCATGAGCACCTTCAAAGCACGAGCTAAAAGCAAATCCTCCTTTAAGGCGCTTGTCAGGTTCTACCACAAGAACAAGAAGTAAGGACCACAGAGAGCTGCTCCTCCTCAAAGTGTGTTCTCAGCTGTATCCCTGCCTCCGCCGCATCGCCAGCCTCTGTGCTGTGAGCAAAGCCATCTAGAGTGTACACAATGGTGTAGCGCAATGCTTTGTACACTTTAAGATCTCTGACATGCCAGCCGTTCTTGCTGTGGTATCTGTGCCCTTCCCTGGTGTGCCAGCACAAAGCACTGAAAAGCACCAACAGTCTAGTGCCACACAATAGTTATCCCCAAGTATGTGGCCCCGCACACCAGGCGGTCATCTCCAACTCCCTTCTTATTCTCTCCCGTAAACAACAAATCATCAACACATAGAGGTGTGTGGAGGCTCAAAGCCAGTGATGCGAAGCAGTCCCCGTCAAAGTTTCTGTGCGATTCCTAATGCAGGACCAGTGCCACCATGCCTCTACCTAGTAACGCTAACTCTCTCTTGCTGTCACACTCTTCAGGGGCCATGTCCTGCTCTCCTCTTGTGGGGAAACCAGCTGTTGGATTAAAACTGGCAGCTGCTGTGCCAGGAAAATGACTGCATCGGACCATACCCCCCCACCCACCCCCCCACCCCGCCCACTGCAGTTGGCCCAGGTGAACCGGAACAACTCCAGGGCCTGCAGACAAACACTGGGCAGGAATCGGCCACATTTGCCCATGGCAAGCTTTTGTGTAGCTATTTCCTCTGAAGTGAAACATTCCTTCATTTCTTTCCTGTTGCTGTGATAAAATACTTTCAGAAAAGTAACTTGGAGGGCTTTTGGGGGGATCAAAGTTACAGTCTGTGATGGCAGGAAAGTTCAAGGCAACAGGAGCAGGAAGCAACTGGTCACACTATGGCTGAGGTCAGAAGAGGGCCATGAATGCCTTACTGTACTCAGCTCAAGCTCCCCCTCCCTTCTGAGGACAGCTGAAGGTCTTCTGTGGGGTGGGTCTTCCCACATCAATTAAAGTGATCAAAATAATCCCCCAAAGACCGGCTATAACCCTTCTCCCTGATGAGCCTAGGTTCTGTCATGTTGACAATCAGGCACCAGCCGTCATCATCGTCATCTCCTGGAGAGAGCAAGGCTCATAAGATTGGGGAAGCAGGGATGTCTACAAGGCCTGGGAAGCTAAAGAAAGCGGCAAGATTCACAAGTCTCCTCCCCACAGTTAATAACCACTGATAGAGAAGCCACTCTGTTCTCCAGTGCAGAGAGCTCTGGGATGCAGTTTTTGTGACCTGTGGCTCACATTAGGGTGGGCCAAGCTCCCAACAGGGACTCCAATAAAATCATTAGTTCTCCACTAGATTTACATGGAATCACATCTCTGGTCTGTCATTGGTGCCCTATCTGGAGTGAATAGATAGGTGTCTGTTCACATTTTTCAAGAATAAAATTACACAAGTGCCTTGGAGTCCCCTTGAGTAATCAGCTGTGTGCTCAAGGCTTCATCCCCAGCCAGAAGGATTTTGGATGCTTTGTGATCAATGGGAGTTCTAGAGTCTCACCACAGCTCCTGTGTACCGACACCGCAGGAGAGCCATAGAGCCCTGTAAACCCGGCCCTACGCACAAAGCACGTGTGGTGGTAATGAACGTTGTCCTTACTTAAAGTTGAATGTGCTTAGGAAATTAGCTTCACACTTAAGCTTAAGCTGCAAAGGGAGACTCTGTCTCAAAAATAACAAAACTAAAAATAAAACCAAACAAGCAAACAGGAGGTTATACACTTAAACATAAGTACATACCTTTACACATGTTATAAAAATATATACTATATATAAAATCACAGATGGTACACACAAATAGTTAGGATGGTACATTTTATGTTCTGTGTATTTCACCACAAAGATATTAGGAAAAAGATTGAGGTGACACAGAAAATTGTGTTCTTGAATTTTTTTATTTGTTTGCTTATTTATTTTTGAGACAGAGTTTCTCTGTGTAGCCCTGGCTGTCCTGGACTCACTTTGTAGACCAGGCTGGCCTTGAACTCACAGACATCTGCCTGCCTCTGCCTCTGCCTCCTCGAGTGTTGAGATTACAGGCATGGGACACACTGCCCAGCTGGAAAATTATGTTCTGCTCAGAATGGGGAAAATCTTTCATGATATAAAGCATACAACTTTGACTGCAGAAAAATATATGACTTCCAATGGCAAAAATGTGTTCAGAGTCAAAAGGCAAACAATGTAAAACTCTCCACAACATAACGAGCAGGGGTTCCTAGCAGTGCAGAAAGAACTTCAGAAAAGTAAGAAAAAGCAGAACGCACTAGGAGCAAGCATCAGTAAAGTACGCAAAGGCTGTGTACAGAAATTTACATAGGATGGAAAGATGTTCCATTCAGCCTTGCTAATAATCAAGGGGTGGAAATTTAAACCTTACTCAAAAAATTAAGCAGTCAGAGAAGAGCAAACCTGGGCAAGGGTATGAGAAGAGGGATCCTGTCACCTCTTATGGGTGAGAATATGGCTTGTACAATTTGTCTGTATATCAAAAGCTCTAAAAAAAAAAAAAAAAAAAAAAAAAAAAAGCCAGTATTTGATCAGCCATTTCCTCCTAAGGAAGTCCTTGCGTCCCTGTGCCCAGAGCTGCTATTGGCTGCCTGAGGACACACGGTAGGGCTAACTGTTCTCAGCAATCTTTACATCTAATAGAACGATTGGTTAAATGGTGGTTGGCAGACCTACAGACAGGAATGCTCAACGACCATTAAAAAATAATGTAAAAGAATGTTTATTGGCATGTGAAAAGATTCACGACGTACTTTGAAGTGGATACTGTAAATTACAAAATAGTACGCATAAATAGACCATGTGGAGAGAGGTCACCTCTGAGAAGCTGGTTTCACCTCCCTTGGGCAGCTTCTCTGTGTTGCCCAGAGCGTCTTCATTAACAACCACTGCTTTGTAATCAGAAGATGCACAGTAAGCGCTGTTTTCAAAAGGGTTGGTGTGTGTGTGTGTGTGTGTGTGTGTACGCGCGCGTGTGTGTCTGAACTTTGCGTGTTTGAGTGTATACAGGTGCCCCTTTGTGAGCAGGTGTCTTCAAAGGCCAGAAGAGGGCGTTGGATACCCTGGAACTGAAGTTATAGGCAGTTGTGAGCTCACCCATGTGGGTGTTAGGAACAAAACCTTAGTGTTCTGTAAGAGCAGCAAGTGCTCTCAACCACGGAGCCATCTCTCCAGCCTCCCTCTGCACCACCACCACCACCACACGTACCTTTAAACTACTCATATTTGGGATTGAATTTTAAGAATAAAATGCCATACTTCTAGGTAGTCTGTTTCTCTGCTCTCTCCTAAACATGTTATCAGCTACCACCCCTACCTCAGTGCCCAACCTCTCTTCCTGGCTTTCCACAAGCCTCACTATGTTATTTACAGGCGGGAGACCAGGTACACAGGTGCTTGGTTTTTTGTTTTTTGTTTTTTGTTTTTTACCATACCCCTCCCTCTCCTTTGGGTCTGCTATAGCCAAGCAACTTGAGGGCTCATGACACTGTGACCACGGGGACCTGCCAGGTATAATGCATGCCCTAGGACGTCATCTTCAGCAGCTCCCATTAGCAACCCCACTACATGGAGCCCATGGAACCGTATGTCCAAATACCATGAGCCCTCACCTGAAATGTTCCCTGTCATGTGTCCTATCTGCTCATACACACTCTGCTACTTGGGTCTCTCCTGGGTCTGTACCCCAGTTTGCCACCCCAAACATGCCAATCATATCTGCATGTAGCCTTACTATTGATACATGTCATACAGGGTCCTGACCCTCAGAGCTTGCTGTTTCTGGGACCATCATAGGCTCTCCCTCCTGACCCCTATTACCATCCCCTGCAAGTTCTAAAGGCTGCCTTCCAGGAAGAGTAACAGAGGGTCACTAGGCAGACTCACTTCTTCGGTAGTCTCTTCCACCTGTAACAGTGGACAAAAGTTGATTGTGGCCAGGCGTGGTGGTGCAGAGGCAGAGGCAGAGGCAGATGGATCTCTGTGAGTTCAAGGGGCCAGCCTGGTCTACAGAGAAAGTCCAGGACAGCCAGAGGCACTGCACAGAGAAACCCTGTCTCGAACCCCACCCCGAAACAAACCAAACCAAAGCAAAAGTTGATTGTGTTTCTCTTGCGTGCAAAGGACAGGCTACAGAGCAGCAAACACCCTGCCTATCAACTTCCACCACAGCTCCTATCCCAGTAGAATCACTGGTGTAGGTGTTGGGCTCATCTCTCATGACTATGGAGAGACAGAGTTTGTGGTGAGTACTCAACATTCTTGGCTTAGGAGTCATCTGCTAATCGTATCTTCAAATATTGTTGGGTTTGCTATAGAAGCATTTTCCCTTGGAAGAGGGATTCCCGGGGGTGGCCTCCAGGACACCTTAGGGCCAACAGGTCTCAATTTCAGCAACAATTCTGCAATATCGGATGCGCTGGAGCCCTAGTTCAGCAAAGCGGGCTTGTCTGGTGTAGAGAATGCTGCCACGAGGTAAGCTTGTAGAGGCAGCCACCGCCTCTGCTGCAGAAGACGGTGACTACCTGGTCTGTCTGCGGTGGCAGTCCCGAAGGGCAGGGCCTGGCACTACCTGGCAATGACTGCCTGAGGTATTTGGTGAGTCCCAGAGCCCAAGGACTGGAGAGAGGGCGGGGATGTCTCCAGTTAGTGTTTAAGGGACAGGAAATTCCTAGTGGCAAGATGACCTCATTCTGACAGGGCTGGGGCGAGCTGACCTGCCCCTGGCTCATCAGTGGAGCCAGTACCTTGTCCCAGGATGACCGAGGCCACAGCCCACCAGTTCTTCTGAGGAGGGCAAGCATCTCCAGATTCTTGGAGAGATCAAAAATCTTTCAGATCTAGGAGCCTCATTTCCACACAAACAGGCAGCCCCTGGGTCAGGCCTTTCTCTGCACTCCTCCCACCCCCACCGTGGGTACCTGAGAAACCCAACCCTACTCCCACAGATCTACAAAACTGCCTCCCATTCCAAGGCTATGTTCACTTGAAAGATTCCTTCATCTTGGATAAAGTAGTGAAAGGGAACTCAGCCAAGTGGGCTAGCTGTCCTAAGGAAGGGGGCTTAAACTGGAGGTGTGGCCTTACAGGAGGACGGGGGGTGGGCAGAGGGGCTGCAGGCACCAGTATGTGGCCTTAGTCAAGTTGGCTCACTCTCTGCCATGGCCCTGGGTCAGGTTGTGACAGAAGGCAGGAAACAACTCTGGAGACCCTGTGTAGAACATCTTTGGATTGGGGGAATCTTACCCTCTAGGACTAGGGGCTGCAGCCATAGGCTGGAGGGCAGTGATGCAAGCCTTAAGGACACAGTCTTAGCATCCCAAGGGCCCCTGAAGGGATGAGGGCTTCAGGGAGGGGTGGTATCCTCTCTGCTGAGCCCAGGATCCCGCCTCTCTCACTCCCTCGGCACAGATGCTGTTCATTCACATTTCTTGGTCATTAATAAAAGCTCCACTGATGTCTGCCGCGCAGCTACCAGGTAGTGGGAAAGACACTATGAATCAGACAGAATCCATGCCCCCGGGACACTCCCAGCCCATTGGGAAAAACAAAGAGAGATGTCATCCTTGCAGTGAGCAGTGTAGGGAAAGAATATTCACACATAGGGGAGGCACAAAGCACAGGGCTGAGTGAACCCCAGGAGACATCACTCAGTGCTTAAAAGTGGAACTCTCCAAGTTCTGGGCAGATCTGGGCTTGATTGCGAGCTCCACCCTAGCATAAGGCTGGGAAAGTCATTTAACTAAGCTTGGGATCCCAGAACACTGAGAGGAAACACACACACACACACACACACACACACACACACACACACACACACACACACACACAAACACTCTTCTCAAGATGTGGGGATAAAAGTCCTGGAACGCACATTAAATGCTCAGCCAGGTGCCTGGTGTTGCTAAGGTGATAGAGGAAGCTACCTGGGACAAAGAAGAGAGAGCTGGAACTACAGGCAGAGGTTAGTGTGCCGGGAGGAGAGCTAACACTGCAGCATTCACAGTCTCTCTTTGTTCCTGGAAGGAAAAGAAGCTATTTGGTGAGGAAAAATGGGGCCTGAGCCTATGAGATTAGACACCTTTGGAATCAGCATGCTGGAGGTGGGAGCAAAATCTGGTACTTAGGAGGGAATAGCAGAATTGACAGGATCTGTCAAGAGACCAGTGGTTCAGATGATGAGCTAATACTCTGGGGGCGGGGATGTATTCATAGAGAGGGGGTACAATGCATGTGTGTGTGAATGCATGTGAAGACCACAGGTCAGTGCCTTCCTCAATCCCACTTTATTTTCTGAGATAGGGTCTCTCACTTAACCTGGACCTCACCAGCTCCGCTAGGCTGGTTGGCCAGCAAGCCCTGAATGTGTGTGGAAAGCCACCTCCCAGCTCTGGATCCCAGGTGTGCAATAGGATACCTGGGTTTTACGCAAGTGCTGAGGACCAAACTCCGGTCCCCATGCTTAAGTAGCAAGCACTTTATGGACCGAGCCATCTCCCCGACCCCTGATGATGTAAGACTTCAGTAGGGCAGTCAGCTACAGTTGGGAGCAAAGACAGAGTCTGCAAGTGGAGGTGGAGGACACGGGGCTCAAAGAGCATGTCCTCCTGAGCCATTTGTCGGAGAATTTGCCTATCAGTTCTCACACTTGGTAGCCAGCCTGGCATGTAGCTATTACCTATAGATATTCTCTATTCCTTCTCTCTTTTTTAAATGGCATTTCTTTTCTTTTTTACTCTGGAGGTCATGAGTGCCACAGCACGCGTGTAGAGGTCAGAGGCTAACTTTCCAGAGTGTCAAACCCCAGCCATCAGGCTTGGCAGCAAGGACACTGAGCCATTTCCTGGCCCCTAGTGAAGGGCCATAGCAAAAGGAGACCAAGAGAGATGCATGCTACACACTCTAGTCATCGATTGCTCAACCCACTGATCTTAGAGATGAAAAGACTCCTGTGTAGCCTTGACCTCAGGACAAGCTCTGTGGCCAGCCTGACCCACTTAGAACATTCCAGTTTACCTTGAGCCACTGGTGGTAAAGTAAGATGACTGGACCTGCAGCAGCTGTGAATCCTAAGGAACCAAACTCCAATATGCTGAGAACAAGGGTAGGAGTGTGCAAACCGAGAAAGAGCCTGAGCCTGTGTCTACCATAGCAAGGATGAGCTGTTTTCAGATTTCTGGTTAAGTTAATGTTGTCACGTCAGATTGAGCCATCAGCTAGCTTACTGTTACTTCCAGCTGAACGTGTCCTGACTGGCACACAGGTAGAGCTATCTTGTGACACAGCTCATACTGCATTCTGCATGGGAGGACCTCAGGAATTGTGGAGCGTGGCCTCTTATTAGCTGGGGAGGCTGATAACTTGGGGCAAGATCGGAAGGTTTTGAAGAGTTTGAAATGTGGCTTCTGAGGATCTGAAAAGACATTTCATGCCACAAGAGTCCATGGATTCTGCTGCTCTGCTGTCATATTTCTGGTTAAGAATCTGTCGTCTTCAGGCAGATCTGTGAGTTTAAGGCCAGCCTGGTCTACAGAGCAAGTTCCACAACAGTTAGAGCTACATGCCTTGAAAAAAAAAAACAAAATAAAATAAAATCTGTAGTCTTCACCAGTGATGGATATTTTTCTGTGTTTGTGTTCATGTGTGCGTGTGTGTGTTTTACAGCACAAAGAACCACCATGTTAGGAATTCAGCCATGCGCACTTGCAAAAGATGAGCCCAGCTGAGCTTCTTGACTGTTGCACCCACATGAAATGGTTGTAGGACACTCGAGTCTTCAGCTGCTCCATCCCAACCAGTTGTATTCAACTCTTCTCTAATTACGCTAGCCTTGGAGTTTGGGGCAGGGGCAGGGGCGGGGCGGGGTTGCTCAGAGGATATAGTCGGGGAAGAACTAGGAAAATGACTCCATTTATACCGAGGGGGAAATTATCATCCATGATGGGTACAGACTTCCTAGCATGGCTGTTTCAAGGTTTCCCCCCTCGCCCATTGCTCTGTAAGTAACAATAAGACCTCCACTGGTTCCTCAGGGTGGACTGTGATGGTATTGAACTTTGGGATTAATAAAAGAGGGGAGGCAGTGCTTGCTTCCCCACCACACTGAACACAGGAAAGTCTCACAGTAGCACGTTTGTAAGAATGTGGGCACATGTGTGGGTAGGTGCACATGGAGGCTGGGGGTTGACATGGAGGCTTCCTGGTGGCCCTCTACCATAGGCAGTAAAAGAGGTTTGCTCAGCTGAACCCGGAGTTCACTAAGAAGGCTAATGTGGTGGCCAGCTCACTCCTAGAGCCCCTGTCTCTAGCCTTCCAAACGATGGAATTAACATGTAGGCTGCCAGCCCCACTGGCGCATTTGTATGGGTTCCGAGTTCTGAACTCATGGTCTTCACATTTGTGACCATTTGATCTCTGAGCCATCACCCTAGCCCTTCACTAGTGGTCTTTCGGGGTGCCAATCACTCAGCGTTAAGGAAGGTACCTCTCCCTCCCACATGGAGAAGGCACTGTGTAGGCCAGAAATGCCACAATGCTAATAAGGCCAGGAGCTAGCAAGTGCCTTATTCTGTTGAGGGATGTAGAAGGAAGGAGGGAGTCACGAGCAGATTTGTTCTGTGTACCTTCCAAACAAGTCCTGCAGGTAGGTAGCTCACAACCCCCTGAGTTCTCCCAAGATTGAGCGTCACATTGATGAACCTGCTGTTACCAGGCAACAGTCCTGCTATTGCTCTGCTGAGTTATCCTCTGCACCTGAGGGCACAGATTCAGATCCATACTGGCTGCATGATCAGCCTTCTCTCCTGTCAGGATTAGAAAATGGTCAGGCTGGAGATGAAACGCACTATAGTATCTGATTGTTTTAGTGTTTGGGTCAAGTTCCTCATATACACACATATATCCACACGCTCCTCAAGTCCTCTGATCTTTCCATACTTTAGAAAACTGCTGTTTATCTGATCCTTTTAGTTGGCCTTTGGAGGTGTCTTCCAGGGTATGGAGTGTGTGTGTGTGAGTGTGTGAGTGTGTGTGTGTGTGTGTGTATGTGTGTGTGTGAGTGTGTGTGTGTGTGAGTGTGTGTGTGTATGTGTGTGTGTGTGTGTGTGTGTGTATGTGTGTGTGTGAGTGTGTGTGTGTGTGAGTGTGTGTGTGTGTGTGTGTGTGTGTGTGTGTGTGTGTGTGTGTGTGTAATGGGAAAGTGCCTTTGATTGTCTTAACTTTGTGAAGGGCCAAAGTCTCGAAGGACCATCCGCCAGCCCAGATGAATAATGTATTTTTAGTAGGAGCAACTGAAATTCTAACCACAGCCTTTCTCCCAAGGGCTCTCGGGCCTCAATTACTCCTTTCTTGTAGAATAGAAAGCTGCCTTGGTGGCTCAGGCCAGCCCACCACAGCACCAACAGGACCCAGCACAATGACAGACATCCGGTAGGCCCTCTGTCACCCTTAAAGAATAGATAAATGTTTATTTAGTGGTGTTCAAATCTGCGGTTAGAATTCCTTGCTTTTACAATAGAGCATATTAATGATAGCTAATAGTGTTGCAGACAGTATGCTTTGACTAAGATAGATGAGGATTAATTATTTAAGTCCATATAAAGAACTGCAATCAAGTCAGTAGAGTAGGACTTGAAAAGCATCTTACGGATATTTAAGAGGAGGTCAGTGCCAGCCTAGGAGAGGCCGGCTTCAGTGAGCCAGGAGAGAAGTCAGGTGGCTAAGGGTTGGAAAACAAATGGAGAACCAAAAATGGACTGAACCCTTTGAGGGCACTTAATTGTGGGGGGACAGAGGGATGTCTTCAGCACCTGGCAAATTTTCACTACCCAATCACAAGCTCATACCTAAAATAACAGCAAAACCAGTCTTCAGTCTCTCACAACGTACCCAGAGAAAGAACCTTGGGTCTGGGTTGTCAACTCAGTTATCTCCCATTAGTGGGGGGGGGCGGGGGGAACCAACAAAGTACCACACTCTGTATTCAAACCCCAGAGTCTTGGAAAGGATCTTTGTTTACCCGCCGCCCCCCCCCCCCCGAAGGCTGAAAGGGACTGAGAAGCACAAGGGCAGATGGTTTTTGTCCTTTAAAGACCCTTTGAGAAGCTGATAACACTCACGAAGGGGAAAGCGCATCTCTTATGCACACTCACAAATTTTTGCCGCTACATTGACAATTGCTGGGGAGACATATGCAAGTGTTCACTCACCTCATACAGACCAAAGGAAAGAATCCACCCAGGAGTTGTGTGTGGCCACTGAGCTTATGGGGCATATTTACAGAAGCATTAGTGAAACAGCTGCATTGTCACAAAGTGCCTCTAGCATGGATGACAGGTTCACCCTTGGCTATATGTTGAACTTGTCCCTTCAGGTAGCCCTCTACCCTCTACGCACTTTAAGAGGGAGGTACAGAAGGTGATGGCTGGAAACTTGGGTAAATGTCCAGTGACCTGTCCTACTTCCTTCTCAGAGGGAAGGTGGAGGTCCCAATCTGAGAACCTGTTTCAGGTAGTCATACACTCTGATTATGGTAGCAATGGTGCTTTGTCCAATGTTTGGCTATGAGTCTCTGCATCTGTCTGGATCCACTGCCAGGTGTAGCCTCTCAGAGAACAGACATGCCTGGCTCCTGTCTGCAAACATAGCAGAGTATCGTTAATAGTGTCAGAGGTTGGCTCTCTCCCATGGGGTGGGTCTCAGGTTGGGCCAAGCATTGGTTGGACATTGCCTCAATCTCTGTTCTATCTTTATCCCTGCCCATCTTATAGGCAGGGTAAATTTTGGGTCGAAGTTTTTGTAGGTAGGTTGGGTGAAGCATAGGGAGTCT